>NW_017728992.1:98930362-98934082 GCF_001723915.1 Gavialis gangeticus
GGGGGGCTGCGCCATGCTCTTCCTGGTGGGGGCTGGGCCAGGCTGCACTTGGGGCGGGCAGCAGCCGCAGCACTAGGAGGGGGAACTGGGGCAGCTGCGGTGAATTTTGGGGTGGCTACAGCTCCACCCATAGCTCCTTCCCAGCACCGCTGCCACCACCCATCCCAAGCACAGCCCAGCCCAGCCCGCTCTGGGAAGAGCCCTGTGCAGTGCTGGCCCCAGCTTGCAACAGCAGCCTGCCCCGTCTTGCATAGATCAGGGGGGCACACGCCCCACTCCCTGTGCCCTCCCAGGGTGTGTCAAGCAACATGAGCCACCCTTCTTCCCCACATCCCCTGGACAAGCCGCTGCTCCATCCCATGCCCCACCTCACCCCGCAAGGAGTTAACATAAAGCCTGTGGGCTCCTATCTGGCTGCCACTTCACCTACTGCCCTTGCAGTGGCAGTGGCCAGGATCATTAGGTTCCCCCTCCCTCCTCTGGCATCTGCTTCCTGCCCCATTCCTGGGGCCAGGGAAAAGCAGCAGGACAGGGCCAAGCTGCCCATGCAGCACACATTGCAAAGGAGGTTGCCAAGATGTTCGCGATGCATGCCTGGCAGAAGGAGCCAGACTGTTAGTGCTGTGGGCAGGATGCTTGTGCAATGTGTACACCTATGAGGAGAGTAGGTAGGCCATGAGCAGGGTGGCAGGAAGGAGTGGAGTTGTGGGGCAAATGGGCTACATGCTCTGCAGGAGATCAGGGAGGTCACACCATGCTGTGGGCAAGTCTCTGCATTTGCAGCCTGTGAGGCATACAGTCCTCAGCTGTCCCGATGTTGGACAACCCCATTTATTTGACTATTTTTTCAGCTATCATTTAAAGAAATAAGAAAAACTTAATGGGAATTAGCAGCATTAAAAACAAAAATTGCATTCCTTTGGCAGACTGGCTGTATCCCAAGTTTAAATGTCATTGCAGTTTTTCCTTTTTTTGGACAGAGGGCTCAGTAAGTCTTGAAGTCTAGTACTGTAACTTTCCAAGTGGGAACTACCTCTACTAGATACAGTTCTGTTGATTCTGTAGTCAAAGGACTCCTCTTAGTACTTCAAGAAAAAAAAAAAAGGATAAAATTACAAGGTTTTGGAGTTTGATATTGTTTAATCTCTATTTTAATGCATGCTTGCCTGCGCACTACCTTTCTAAGTTGAACTATCATTAGGACAGTTTTATTTACTGTGTAGGCTGAATGAGAACTTTCCAAGGCCCTCATTGCATGTTAAAAAGTGAAACATCAAAGAATTAATCCAAAACATAAATGATGTGTGAAATAACTAACATACTATATAGATCCTAGGAAAACTTTTTTTAGTTTCTTCTTTGGCTTTAAAACTTTGCTGCCAAAGTTGTATCACAGCTTCAATACAGCCTCAGAAAAGACTCTATTTTTGGAGTATTATCATTATCATGAGCAGCACCATTTAGAAGTGTATTTGGAAATCAATATTACCTCATCTCAGCATTACAAACTGGACCTAGGTCTGAGGGCTTTCATCATTTCATCCATTTGGCACCACAAAGTTGTGGTTAAGTTGTTAATTTTTAAGTGGATAGAGCTACAGAGCTTTGTTTCCCAACTTTCCATGGGGATGAATATTTCATGAAGTTTTAAGTAAAGACGTCTGAGCCCCTGTTACACACTTACTTGGACTGGACTCAGGCTTCCAACCTGATTAGGGTTAGAATTGCATAGAAACATCCTCTATTTTATGAGAGTGAGCGCTTCAGTGAGCTTAAGAAAACCTGTGAAAGATGAGGACTATGCGAGGGTGGAAGATTCATGGAGACAAAAGGGCTTCGCATGCAGTGTAGTGTGATTTTATCCCCTTTTTAAAAAAAAAAGAAAAAGGGAAAAAAAGTCTCAGGATAGGCAGGAAAAAAATAATTAAAAAACAACACAGGGTCTTCTCATTTCTTTATCTGGATTAGATAATTTATCCACACTCGCAGCAAAAGAATTATTTAGCTGATGCAGGAAGATGAGAAAACCTGAACTGTCATTAATGGGAAAAAATGCAGAAGATTTACACCTTACTAGGGGTAAAAGACCCTTGAAGTCAGATGGGTGGAGAGTACACACACAAGTTTACCGTATGAGAGATTGGATATACATCTGCATCTGTAAAACAGAATATAGTGGCTAGGCATAAATGAATCTTAAGGTTCATTTAATATAGGGGAAAAGAAAATACTATGGGTGGGGGGTGTTTAGCTGTGAGATTTAGAGCACAGTAATCACAGGGAGCAGGAGACAAAGCAGGTAAAATTTAGAAGCAAGGCAGAAATCAAGACAAAACACTACCACTTGACTTTTGTCAGTTTTATCTTCAATTACCTTTCAAAAGGTTACAACTAGGGGTGCACCAATAGAGATTTTGGGGGCCAATATTGATCACCAATATTTTAGGAGGCATATGTGTTGATACCAATCTGATATCTGATACAGCTGCCATGAGGTGTTAAGTCTGGTGTGGTAGAAAAGGAAGGGGGAGGGAATGGGCATGGCAGGGCAGATCAATGGCCCCCGCGGTAAGGGAGTGAGGGGGCAGGGCCAGGCACTGCCCAGCTGAGAGCATGGGACAGAAGCGCAGCTTGTGGGGTGGGAGCAGCTCCTGCTGCTGCTTGCACCCTGGGAGGGTGGGGGCAGAGGGGCACGTGCCCCCAGATCTGCATGACACGGGTGGCTCTGCTCCATGCTACGCTGTGGCTGTGCACAGCACAAGCATTTATCAGTCAAATTAATTGGCCCCATGGGCTGATATCCAACATAGACAATTTTCTTTAGATCAGTACCGGTATGGTATCGGACTGATGCATCAGTGCACCTCTAGTTACAGTATCAGCAGATAATTATGGATTTCAACTCATGTTGATGTTGTCAAGAGGCTCTGATCAAAATAGGTAAAAGGTTCCTCATTTCTTACTATATCCCCAAACCTGGCTGAATACTACTTCTGAGAAACTTTTGTCATAGATGGTGGCAGCCAGGTAATCACTACAGCATAAACCTATAGGGAATGATGATGCGACTGCTTGTATTCACTCTGAATCTGAGTGCAGGTGGTTTTCTGTTCCTTCAACACAGTTAAGATTAATCTGGTGTTAATGTGCAGGTCACTCCACTACACTGCAATGTCCATGGGGAAACAAAGTTGCATAATGAAATAAAACACTGAGGACCAAGAGACTGATACTGAAGTCACTGGCCTCAAAGTGAAGTTCTGAAATAGTTCAGAATGACACTACTGTCATACAGAAAAAGCAAGGTAAAAGGTGCATCTTATAAACTAAAGCAAAGGTGCACACGCTTTTGTGAGCTCAAGATTACTTAATCAGATGCTGTGACAGAACATGCGCAGCATGCCTCAATACTGTCACACTCAGAGGTAGGGACCTACTTAATTTGCAGGGGCTATCCCTGATTTCATGGGCAAAGTGTAGGCCCAGGCAGCCATTTCAAAGGTGAGCACAGTGCCACCTCCCATGCCTGTGGCATGTAGCCCCATGCCTGGCATGCAGCCCCACCCCTTGCTGCTGACTGGCTGTGAGGGCTATCCATCATGCAGTCCTGCCTCTTGTTGCCAATCAGCAGGAAGGGGCAGCAGTGTCTCATCCCCCTCCCCCTGTGAGCTACTGCAGTGCTTGGTAAGTTTTGGTTTTTATTTCGGGGGGGGGGGGGGG
>NW_017728992.1:98934144-98944748 GCF_001723915.1 Gavialis gangeticus
ATTTAACCTGAATTCACCAAGTAGCTGCAGGGGGGCTTGATGATAGATTCACAAAACCGCTGAATGAGGAAGAGAATAGTGATAAAGGTTTCTTCCTTTTCACCCAACAGCTCAGAATTAGAGACCAAAGTTTTGAGGAACTGAATCCAGATCCCTCCACCCCATGGAAGGGTACCGTAACCATGTAGCTATAGGCTATTCTATAAGGGGGCAATCTCTATTGATATACTTTCACTTTATCAAAGTAATGTAACATTAGCAAGAGGAAGAAGTTGAATGGAAGTATCCTAACTCCTGAAGTCAAAGACTACCACCAGACTACAGTTACATGCAGATCAGGTAGAAAACACAAAGCAGAGCAGCAGAATCAGGCAGAGGAAGGAATCAGAAGGGCACGCAAGGAGACATTATTTTAGAAAGAAATCAGAGAACTAAACTGCTTCTTACTGACTTCCAAAATATCAGATGAATATCTTTCGTGTTCAGATACATCAGTGTCCATGTAAGCTTTTGAACAATTTTCCATTACTTCTCGGCAGCTATAAAACTCCCAAGTTTAAAGACTTTTTGTAATTATTTATATTTAGGCAAAATATAGCTAGACTAAGTGGCAGGGGTACTGAAAGTTAAAGACTCCTCTAAAGTTTAGTGAGTTTCTCACAACCCCCTGCTTTTTTTTTTTTTTTTTATGACTTTTTCTTTTTGAAGGACAAAAAGCCTTCTCATATTTAGAGAAGATAAAATATATGATGGGGGAGAAAGCAGATATTACAAGCCTATATATATATAGATCTATATAGATATAGCAGATATATAGATCTATCTATAGCTCTATATAGATATAGCAGATATTACAAGCCTATATATAGATATATCTATCTATATATAGGCTTGTAATATCTGCTACTTTCTCCCCCATTATATATTTTATCATCTCTAAATATGAGAAGGCTTTTTGTCCATAAAAATTTTTTTTTTTTTTTCAAACACACAACATTAACAAGAGATAAAGCAGAAATAAGTCAGAGAGAAAACAATTTAAAATAGAGACACAGTTTGATCAGACTAAGGAAGACAGGATAAGTAGCTATAGACTTTTATTTAGTAAGAGTCATCTTTTAAACTTGTCAGGCTCCTTAATAAATGCAAACCATAGTGAATACTAGTTTGTGGAATGAAAGAATGACATTTTTGTCTCTGATATACGTGGTTTCAGACTCTTAGTGAGATGTGAGCAAAATAAATCTTAAAACTACTGTCCAGTCATACCAGAGTTTGCGCATCATTTTCTTTTTAGTATATTAACTGGCATACTTTTTCATCATTCTAAGAAAGATTAATTTAGAGACCAGCTTCTTCTGACCTAATTAATCTTCTAAAGAGTTAGCATCAGAATATTTCACAGAAGGGTAAGGCCACAGGTAAATCAAGCTCCTTCTCTGCAAAGGACTTGAGAGGTGTCATTTCACTCAGAAAAAGCAAGATCCTTCTACCAGGTACAAACAATTACACCATTTCATACAGCATTTTTGTTGCTGTCGTTTTTACTGATTTTTTACTTGAACCCTGCCAATTATTTAGTTTGAAATAATGCAAGAAAAAGTACCTGGGGTAGGAAATCCCTCCCCCCTGCAAAAAACAGAAAAACTAGTCAAGTCTTTAAAGATGGGACTGAGGGAGTATGGGGGGGCATTAACTCTACTGTGCATCCTGTAAATCAACAAATCCAAGCAATTAAACATCTCAGAAGGAAGTCATTCTAAGCACTGGAGTTTACCTCCTCCTAACAGTCTGGTCCTAACATTATGGCTTCCACTGTAGTAGAAGGTAGGGTTTTCCTTTGGCTGCTAGTGGAAGAACATTAAAAAACACAGGAACTAGCCAGGCCATTAATACTGTTGCAGAGAGGGGAAGGGAGACACTGTTCTAGCACAAAGAAGAGAAAGGTAACACAACTGAGCATTGTTCCCAACTGCATCTCTTTGACTTGCTCTAGACTGTACTTGCACTACTGGAAAGCTGGAATGCATTACAGATAAGGCTTCTAAATGTCACCATTCTGCTTTTCCACAGTATCAAAATATAATACCACTTGGCTTCTTTGCCAACAGAAACCTGAATGAGTACAAAGCAATCTTTTTTTTTTTTTTTTAAGATCATGCAGGACTTCTCCCTGACCTGTCCTGTTCTCAGCTCACTGCACCCCCACCCTGGGGAAAAAAAAAAGAAGAGAAAAAGAGAGAAAGAATTTTCAAATCAAGGTAGAAAATTAATCTTACGGTTCTACATATTCAGTCACCGCAGAAGCAAATGCATATCTCTATATGTTTATATATTTGGCGTAGCCATGCCTACCAAATTCTGATCATTCTGCTAAGCTTTGAGACACAGAATAAGGTACAGGCTAGGGTAATGATGTTCAACCCTGTACCACCACCACAGGCCAAAATAGTGGTGTGGGGCCAGATGGAGCCCCACACACCAGGACTGGGCCCATATTAACCCTGTCAGGCCCTGCCCACTGGAATCAGGTACCTGGATCCAATACACAAGGCCCATGGGTATGGAAATTTGGCAACAGGGAAGCACTGCCACCACTCCCCTACCACTATTTCTAGACCTGTGTAAAGCCCTGGGGCCTGGATAGCAGTGTTGCAGGCTGGGTCAGGCCTCCGGGCCAGGGTTTAAACACCCATGAGCTACGGTAGAGAAATTTTAGTTGATCATATGCACTTGTTTTTCAATTTTTTCATCAGAGCCTCCACAGAAGCGTTACTGTTTTATCTACAAATAAAAGATATTTTACAAAAAACCACAATAAAAGTCATTATTAGTGTGGAGTTCCTGTTGATACCATGCAGGTCACCAGTAAAATGCAGCAACCAGAAGTGGGGCTACTTGTGCTTAGAGTACTCATCTCTCACTTCACTTATGCCAACAATTCTCAGCCAGGGTTCTGGGTTCTAATAGTTCTAAGGGTTCCATGAGGTGCTCTTCAATATTGGCACTGTTAGGCATGTGAACACTTAGGCAAGTCACAGATTTCAAAATGGAATGCATACCATTGAAAACACCATGAGCCATTTTGGTCATCCAGAGTTTTTTGCAACAGAATAACTGCCCTATTATTTTTTCCATACTAAAAAAAAACCATCACAAACACAGGCATGCGCGTGCACATGTGCAAAAGGTAAGAGCTGGCATTTTGAGAGGTTTCTCAACCCTAAAATGGTTGAGAACCACTGACTCATGCTCTGCACATTCCTTCAGCTCTCACCAGCAT
Organism: Gavialis gangeticus; assembly: GCF_001723915.1. Classification (NCBI taxonomy): domain Eukaryota; kingdom Metazoa; phylum Chordata; order Crocodylia; family Gavialidae; genus Gavialis; species Gavialis gangeticus. The sequence goes on from NW_017728992.1 coordinate 98,937,428, forward strand.
TAATGTAACTTTCTTTTACACAAAGATCTAATTCGGCATCTTGTATTTAAAGTTTCTCGTTATGTTTTTTATATTGCAGAAGTCTGTTCTATTTCAGTTACTTCCTAGTTAACTGCAATACTGACACTAGACTACAAGCTTAAAACACAGCTGTGTTCAAAAGTATTTCATAAAACAAACAAGGACCTCTCTCTAGATATTAACAGAGAATTGGAGAGATTGCAAAACTGAAGCCAGTATCAGCTTTATTACTTTGTCTGCAACTCCAGGTGCATAAAGACATTTGAAAAATCTGGCCCCACCTCCTTCCAACTTTTTAAAAATAGATCTCTTAACTTGGTTGCTTTTCACAGATTAAGGAAAGGGTAAGGGGGAAGAGAAAAGTACAATTTCCCACTCCCAAATCCTTATCATCCTTAGCATCTGCTAACTTTTGTTAGTACAGAAGAAGAACCTAAAACATATTGGTATTTAGAAAAAACATTAATATTAAACACTGGCTCTATTTCAAATACCCAACACATTTAAAAAGCAACACACTGAAGTTTAAGATGTTTTCCTCCATTTCTGTTAAAAACAGCAACTTCTTTTGACTCAGAAAAGTTTAGAGGCCTCACTAACCTGTTGCAATGCATTTCATTATAGTAAATTTAGATGTTGACACAGGTGTTAGTTTCACATAGCTCAACAAAAGAGAAGTTAAATTAGGTTATTTAAAATTAAATGAAATTTAGCCATTAAATTAAAAATAATTCTAATATTATAAAAGCCTTAGTCTGTCTGTCTACAAAGCTTTATTCACACTCTGACTGCTTGCCTGAAACAACCTATCAGAGTGCTCCAAGAGCTTTCCAGACAGGTGGTGGCAGAGTGCAGCCATAACAGTGGGTACACAGCAGAGAGGGTGAGGCCACCCTGCAGACAGCAGCAGCAGCAGGTAGAGTGGACTTGGACCCCAAGTGGCAACTGGGGGGGGAAAGCAGGAAGGGAGGAGCAGGCCCGGGCCCAACATGGCTTGAGGAGCAGGCTGAACCCCAAGTAGTGTGGGTGGAGGGAGGGGCCTTCATTCTTGACAGGCAATTTGCTAGTTTTAATGTAACAGTTGCGGTGGATAGAGTTTAATTCGAAAAAGAGTAATAGGTTTTCTGAAATCTAGATTAGAAACCACATAACAAAAAGGATCACAATGAAAAGATAGACACTTGACACATCAAAAGAAGGATGCTCTTCCAAACAAAACACAGCATAGAAGAAATATTCAAGAACTCAAAATTAAAAAAAGACAGAGGACCACAGTACAGAAAAAGCCATCAAAGAGCAAAGGCAAGAGCACAGCTGGGCAGCACTTATGACAAGGACAAAACTCGAAGTGAATGAGAAGTATAAAGGCATGACCAAGGGTTTTAGACTATGTGTATGAACAAACATTTAGGGATCATAGTCAAACTGATGGTGATCAGTTTTGCAATGCTGAGTTCAAGGTCCAGTACAAGGCTGCAGCCTAAAAAGAAAAAGTAAAAGATCAAAAGTAACGTTCACAATTTTGAAGCTAAGACAGAAGTCCTCAATCACATGATTTCCTAAAACCATTTTCTCAATACCTGAGGAGGTAAAGGAATAAGAAAGAAGTTCTGTACTGTCAAAGTAGCATCTGATGTTAGAAAGCATGGAGGAGATTTGCTGAACATAAGATGAGACACTTCCTTTTGTCTGTCAGCTTACGAAGCAGTCAATAAAGAAAAGCAAGGGAAGGCAAAAACCCACTACAGTAAATACAACCCACATCTGTAGACAGACAAACTAGTCTGGCTTCAAGATTTTCTCAAAATGCAGCAAGGTGGTACAGTCAGATCAAAAGAAGTGATGTACTGGGAAGTAATAGACCCCTGTCTACAATAAACTTCTGGCAGCAGAACTGTGTTGGGTAAGGTTGTGAAAAAAAACAGTCCCTGTAGCCAGCAGGTGTTTTCCTGGAAAGCTCCAGTGTTACACAGCTCTGCTAGTCAACCTCCTGTCATTCAGGTGAACCAGTAAGGTTTGGCAGCAGTGAAGTTCCTTCTGCTGGCAGAGCTGAATTCACAGCAGAAGGCTTGGCTGTCTTGCACTGCTATCATAGCCAAAGTAAGAGCTCATCTCCACAAATACCGGGAAACCAAGGCAAAACAATTATGGAGGTTTAAACTTATGGGTATCGAGTCAAAAGCAAGTTAAACCCCTTTCCAGAGGCTTCTAATTCCTTTGCAAAGTGAATTTAGATTGCTGTACCCCAGATGTGGATTAAGATATGACTCAGTTTACACCTTATTTGGGTTTTCCTTAACTTTCCTGAGTGTCCCCAAGTAGACACTAGGTCTCTGCAAAGCTTCAGATGCCGATTCAATTCGGAGACGATTCAGCCTGATTCGGCAGCCGAATCCACATAAAATCAGGAGACCAATAAAAAGGTCTGAATCGATTCAAACCTTTCTAAATCGATTTGGAAAAGATTCGGAGAGTTTCAGAAATTCGAGCAATCCCCATTCACTGCCACAGGGAGCTTGACCCAGACTCCGTGGCAGTAAGAGGTGGGGAGCTAGAGGAGGGGAGTGGGGACCATGAGGAGATGCCCGCCCCCCCGGGGACCTCCAAACCCCTGCCTGTTCTCCCAGCCCCATAAATGGCTGCCCCACCTGGCTCAGCTCCTGGCTCTCAAAAAAAGACCCGCGTTCATTGGCTACTGCCAGGCTGGGGAGGGAGGGGGAGCGCGATCCCTGCTGCTCCACACTACGTGGGGGACTCTGCCACAAGCCCCCAGAAGCCCCAATGGCCACTGCAGCAGCTAGTGAGTGCAGAGCTTTTTTTTTTTTTTTTTTTTAAAGAGCCAGGAGCTGAGCAAGGCTTGGCAACCATTGATGGGGGTGAGAGAACAGGTGGGGGATAGGGCCTGTTTGAATCAGAGATTCGGCAGCAGCTAAATCTCCTAATCAGATTCAGCCAAATTGATTCAGGACAGTGATTCGAATCACTGAATCAAATCACTGTCCCTTGAACCTGAAGCAAATACTAGCCACTTCACACAGTCCCAAAATGTTACATGAAAAGCAGAAAATAAAATGTAAAGAAAAGCCTTCTAGCAGAAGTGCACACTGCATGAGCCACACAACCCTAAGGCCCCACTAGACTGGCAGTCTTTCAGCATTAAATCATTATCAAGGCTGCCTACAGCAGAAGACATGGCACCTTTAAGTAACAGGTGGGACATAAATTTAAAACAGCAAGTCTAACACAGTGTTCATGAGCCCAAAAAAATCATACCAAATGTTGCTCATGACCACAAGACTTAAAACAGAGTTTGTCAAACAGCCAAGTATGACGCTCCCTTCCATCAACAGCAGAACTAGGGATGGGCACATGGGGCACTGGCCCCAGTCACAGATTTAGAGAGGGCACCAGAATAGCAGTCACACCCAACTGATGTGGTGTGGATGGATACAGCACCACTGTAGAAGCTACAGTAACAGCTCCCATTGAGGAGTAGGTAGACAGTGCACAGCTGCCATGGTTGTTGAGTCCCCAAGGGAGGCAAGATTTAACCCCTTCCCCCCACCCCACCACTCTCCCTCTCCCAGCACAGTTTGCCCAAGGTTTACAACTAATTAGTTATACCTCTGCATGCAGTACACTACATGTTCTTTATTGTTGCCAAAGGGCCAAAGATTAGGGACCAGCAATCTCAAACAGCATAACAGCTTCTAATTATCCTTAAATTCTCCTTTGACTTCTAAGATCTAATGCTTGTCTGAAGTAGAAAAAAAGGTAAACATGGTAGAAGACTTACTAGCAATTAATTCTTTTCAAAAGACTACATCCTTCAGTGAGAATCTGCAGAGGCAAGTAGCAACAACTGACACAGGATACAATAGGCATGAACACAGAGATGCTGTATTAGATCAGATCACAGGTCTATCCCATCCAGTATCCTGTACCTCACAGAAACAAAGTAGATACTACAAAAAAGGAGTATATGTACAGCATCTCTATCCTGTGCCACTCCTCCCGTACCATTTCGAGCATACAGAGGCGGCCCTGAAATCCAGATTCAGATTCTATGCTGAATCTCTACCAGGTTTAATACACAGATAGGCCTATGGTTGCTTGGATTTATCCAATTTGCCTTTGAACCTGGTTAAATTACCAGTCTTTTGTGGCAATGAGTTCCACACATTAAAATGTAAATTAAGTTTGAAAAGAAAAACTTCACTTTTTACATTTTAAACCCTGCTTCTTAAAAATTTGTTGCATAATTTTTTTTGTTTTTTTTTTGCATATCCCCTAGTTCTAGTATTCTGGGATAGTAGTAAATCCTTATATACGTTCTTCATGGCATTTATTCTTTCCACAGACTTCTTTCACATTGCAATTGATCACCTTTCCTATAACACGAAGTCAAATATACAGCCCATCAGCCACATTCAGCCTGTGCAACCACTGTCTGGTCTGTGGGACTACCTGTGGGCCACAAAGTTGGGGAGGCATGGCCAGTACGGGAGCAGCCTGACTCAGAATTCTAAGTCCCTTGGGCCATGGAGATTAGAGCACAAGGGCATGTGAAACCTAATACAGCTCTAGTAGCTCTTAGTCTGCATCACCCTATGCCACACTAGCCCTAACCTCCTCTGCGAACAAGCCCACTGGCACCACATGCTACCTGATTCATGCCAGTCATAGCCAGAGCCAGAGCTGCTGCTGCCACTACCACCATGTACCCCGTGTACTGCTGCTTTCACTAAGTAAGGCACAGTGGCTACAGCTCCAGGATGGGGCATGCCAACATACAGCAAGAACCAGAACTGCCACTGCCACCACCACCACCAGGACCAACCCATGCCCCAAGCTGGATCTGGAAAGAAGCCCATCGTCCAGATTCAGCCCAGGGCAAGACACAAGTGTGACACCCCCCTACTAGCCTTTTTAGTCTCCCCTTATACAGAAGTCTCTCCATACCTCGGACCATCCTTTCTGCCCTTTTCTAGTTCTACGATATGCTAGATCTACTGATTTTTTTCCTTTAAAAAGATTTTTTTTTTAAACAGTGACCTTCTAAACTGGCTATTATGGTAAAAGGAGTATAAAATCATAATTCTTTTTTACAGAGGCAAAAATTGTGCTCTTGGTAACAGCTTGGAGAATAGTCATAGCTAAAACTGCTACCAAGTATATTAGATTTCAATACATTTTTTAAAGAAGCTCCAGCTGATGCACTGTAAATGAATATCTAAGTTCATCAACTTTGATAGCATAGCAACAACTACAGTTTGGCATCCAGGCTTTTTGCCCAAAAACACAAAATAAATCTGAGATCCATTTTCAGACAACCCTAATATGACAAAAGTCAACCCTTAAGCAAAGTGCTTTAGGGACTCAATATACTGATCTTATCCTCTGCAATATGAAGTTAAGGTACTCAACATTCCCTCAGAAGAGCAGATTGTGATTCATGACATCCAAGGACAGGTTGTTAATAAAATTCTTGAACCTTAAAGACCATACATTCTCAGCCTCAAGAAGCCATCATAACTCTGACACCTTTTTCAGATTAGTGATCCACGGCTTTGCCCTCAAAAGTGTTTTAAACCTTTGCAGATAAGTTACTCTTAAGTCCACTGTTGTCCTTTTTACAAAAATCAGAAAAAGGAGTATTTTCCTAAACATACCCCCTGTACAAGGAATTAAACAATATATCACTAAAGCATGAATCGCCTACTTATGCAACTCATCTTAATCCAGTTATCTAGAGATGCACCTATGTAAAACTTGTTCAAAGAGGCTGTCCTCATTCTAAAGCTAACATTTTGCAATCGTGATGATTTTATGCCCCATGTAAACCTAGCATACTCGCTAACAGAACATAAATACATACTTTTATCCATGCATAAATAAATAAAAACTTCCCTCAAAAATAAAACTACAACCCCCTCACCACCCCCCCCAAAAAAAACAACTCACCATGTCTTTGTAAGAGTCAACTTCTAATCTTATTTCCATTTTAAAAATGGGAGTTGCAAAGGCATAACCTCCTCTAATAGTTGTCATGTTTTTTGGCCACATGTACTAACACCAGAACAAATGTAGGAGATAAAGATTCAAAACCTTTTATCAAAGTCCCAGATCTGCCTGAGGTCCAACAGAAAAGCCACAGAAGTTTTCCCCTAGACTTGAAAAAGGATTTATTGAGTTGGCTTGCTTGAACTGCTGAGATAAACTGAAAGAGTATCAATAAAACTAGACTAAGTACCAAACTATTCTTTACAGAACAGAAACTCCAACTCAAAATATCCCCAGAAGGAAAAAAATGATATTGTAAGCACTGAGGACATAGCAGGGCCCCTGAGTTTGCTGTAATGTTGGCAAAAAAGGAGTCAGAGAATCTTCTGGGCATTCTACCAGTTGGTACCATTCGCAAGCAAAGGAGATGGGACAAAAGAACAAGGGGTCTTAATGCAGACTGCTCTCTGAATGATTGTGCAGGACAAAACCAGGAAGTGTTAATCACAAGTAAGAATATGCAGAAGCCAACTGAAAAAAAAGCAAGACTGATTCAGCATCTGAAAGCTAACTGAAAACCAGTTGCCTTAAACTTCTCCACAGTGTCACATATCTGAATAAAAGCTCAGCTCCTCAGAACAGCAGCTCCCTCACCTTAAAAGGTGAAGCAGAGGTGAAAGTCTAAGGAAAATTAGCATCTTCTGTAGTGATGGCTCAAACTCTGGGTGCTAATTAAAGTGCAATTCTTACAGTGCATCTTGTCACTTCGTAATTTACCTATAACTGTCCCAAAATGCCCAACCCTCCCAGAAAAGCGGCAAAGCCAAAAAATACTTGTTCATTCAGATGCGAGATACACAATGCCTCAAAGTTAACTGTTCTACTTAGATGTCTATCACATAAGAAACTTTGTTGTTCTTCATCTACCTTACCAGCTGGTGGACAGGCAAGTGCTTCCCTTTACTGAATGCTGTGGGATGGATTCAGTGGTTTCATCAGTCACCATCAATTCTCAGTTCAGGAGCTTTTGGTAGTGCTCCTTCAAACAGTTTTTGATGGACCTGTCTTTGAGGAGTGTACTGCCATCTTCAGATTAAGCATCCAGCCTTGACAGCATACCGTCTCAAGTCTTCAGAACTGGTGGGAAACTATGACTAACAAGCTGCACACACGGTTTCTCAAAATCTGTAACACTGAGAAAATTCCCACTGTGCTAGGGAATGTAGATACTGTTACTATTTTTTAAAAGGTAGATAAGTCTGATTGTGGAAAGTATTGAGGTATCCCCCGCCTCTCC
>NW_017728992.1:98949748-98957778 GCF_001723915.1 Gavialis gangeticus
GACCTGTCTTTGAGGAGTGTACTGCCATCTTCAGATTAAGCATCCAGCCTTGACAGCATACCGTCTCAAGTCTTCAGAACTGGTGGGAAACTATGACTAACAAGCTGCACACACGGTTTCTCAAAATCTGTAACACTGAGAAAATTCCCACTGTGCTAGGGAATGTAGATACTGTTACTATTTTTTAAAAGGTAGATAAGTCTGATTGTGGAAAGTATTGAGGTATCACCCGCCTCTCCAGCACTGGGAAAATCCTTACTTGAATTCTCCTGAACTGAATGCTCCCTCTTACTGAGAAATTCCTTCCCAAGTGCAGCTTCAGATCATTGAGCGCCACCACTAACATGATTTTTGTGGCCCAACAAAACCAGGAAAAATGCCAACACCACCACAAGGATCTGTATATGGTCTTTATCAATTTGACGAAAGCCTTAGACTCTGTGAACCATGAGGCTGTATGGAAGGTCTTATTTAACTCTGGCTGCCCAGGGAAATATATCACCATCCTAAGACTCCTGCATGGCCAAATGACTGCCTCCATCCTATAAGCTACGGAGTGCTTTGCCATTCAAAATGGTGTCAAGCATGGCTGTGTGACTGTCAGTTCTGTTTTCTACCTTTCTTGCAGTCATCAAGATATTTATCCATGCCCAACTGCCACATGGCACTGGCATCAAGTACAGGATGGACAGGAACCTTTTCAATCTCTCCCACCTCCATGCTGAAACCAAAGTTACTTCAGCCTTGATTGTGGAACTTCAGTACACCAATGACTGCGCTGTCATTGCACATATGGGAGAGGGCCTACAAACAACCCTTACCTGCTTCTCTCAAACATACCAGTGTTTGGGAAAGATGCTTCACCAGCCTACTCCAGGCCAATCAACTTTCCTGGCAAAGTTCTTCCTTGATGGACAGGAGCTGGAGAACGCTGAACACCCTGCATATCTTGGCAGCCCTCTCTCAAAGAAGACCAATGTTGACAAGAAGATCCAGCATAGGTTCCAATATATCAGCTCTGCCTTCAGAAGATGGAATCATCACATATTCAATAACCATGATATCATGACTCTTAACATAGCCCCTACTATACAAGGCTGTGATAAATCTCAACTCTTCTCTATAGCTGTGAAGCTTGGATGACCTTACAGAGACCACCAGAAAAGCCTGGAACATCACACCAGTGCTACCTCTGGAAGATCCTTGGAAGGATTGTTGTACAATGCCAGTGTCTTCACCAACACTAACACCACCAGTATGAAAGCATTCATTATTCAACATCAGCTGCAGTGGACAGGGCACTATGTGGGCATGCCTGATGTACATTTACCAAAACAACTGCTATACTACCAACTCAGCCAAGGACAAAGGACATGTGGGGGACGCAGGAAATGCTTCAAGAACACCCTCATGATGAACATTAAAAAGTGTAGCTTTGACGCCACCAATTGGTAAAAACTTGCTTAGAAGAACGCTACACGAGTGGCACCTTGTACAAGAAGATAAATTTTCCTCAAAGTAAAGTGGTCTCACCCTGGAGGAAAAAAAGAGACAGAAACAGAAGGAAAGGAAACAAGACCAAGAAATCCGCAGTCTGACCCTCCTTTTAACTTCCCACCTGCAGTGTTTGCCAAAGTCTGCGGCTCTAGTATCAGCCTTGTTAGCCATTAATGGATTCATTTATGATGACCCTTTATTTGACCCATAGAAATGATCCATCTTAGACTGTGAGAGATCACCAACAATGATTTAAGAAACTACTAATACAATGGGCTGCACCCTTCTTCCAACTATCTTGCCAAGTAAGCAGTAAATTGAATTTGAATGCAAGGACTGCCATTTAAGATGCCCAAACTATATTCCATTAAGTTGCTACTTGGTCTTTTAGAAAAGCAGAAAAAGGGACCATACCATGCCCACTTAAACACTGAAGTCTTCAGCAGCAATACAAGGTAACTTATTATTATAAGACAACCTACTGTCACATGTAAGATAACATATTGTAACACCTTGGATCTCTGCCAGAAACATTAAAACTCCTGCAGTGTCTTTAAGAGTTTATAAAGCTTAAAAACCCAGATACAAAGGACAAAAAGGAAATGGAACAAAATGAAAGTTACCACACACCTGTAGCAATAGGTAAGTATCTGCTAATGCAAAACATTTGTCTATTATATTATTTTTTTAAAAGATGTAAGACAGTAAAGAGGTCCAACAGACCAACTAAGTAGCAGTGTTGCTTAAGCAAGCTGCAGCACAAGTACACAAACAATCTACTAGTCTGGTTGTATCTTAATAGTTACAATAATCCTAACTAGAAGTTAACATGTGCAAGTTAATTTATCTTCAAAGGTGAAGAAAATGCAGAGAAGCTTATTGATTTATTCCAAAATCAAAAGGTTGGAGTATCCTGATGACAGAAAGAAACAAGGAAACATGAATCCATAAAAACTTCAGTAATTCATTATCGTTTTCTTTCTCTTAACCCGAGAACATGTAGTACACATCTCTTTTTTTTCTTTTGAAAAGTAATTGATTACAGGGCCAGAAGGAAACAGTTCTGTTTGCCTATATAATACACATCACAGGGCTCCCTTAAATTAATTCCAAACTGAACTAGAGCATCTCTTTTTAATATGCTTGCAATTCTGTTTTGAAATTTTCAAATAATGAAGACTCTCCTACTACCTTTCTTCAACTATTTCAGTTATTACATGCCTTCCCTTAAGAGTGCCATATTTTTATCTAAATTGATTTAGCCTCAATTTCCAGACATAGATTGTCATTATAACTTTTGTTTCAAGTGTGAAAAGCCCTTTGCTATTAAAATGTTCCCCACATCCTACCCCACCTTTCTTAAGCATTAAATCCTGAGCTCCTGAAGTCTATCCAGACTTACCTTTTCACAGAGGCATAGCTAGCTATGTTAGTCTGATGTCAAACAGAAGACAGGACAGATTTGCACCTTACGTTTAGATGGGTTTTCTTTGAGTCCCTTTTAAAAAGGACTCATGTTCTTTGGTTTAATGGTTTAATTCACTATTATTCAAGTCCATGCCAGTACAACTCACTTATCAATGCCTGATAATTAGAAACTACTGGATAATTTGCTACTATTTACATTTCCCATGGAGCAGCAAATTAACCAGTTTCCTATGCCAGTAGGACACAGTATTCCAGTAAGAGTTGTAGTAGTGCCAAATACAAAGACAATTTTTACTATTCTTATCGGATACTCTGGACAGACACAGCGATTCAGTAATGTACCGTGGAAGTCACTTGAAGTCATGGCTGAGTGATAACCAACTGTTCACAGCTATTCAATGCACAAGCAGGATATCAAGCAGAGGTACAGAAGTGTTACCACCACTCTGTACAGTATTCCAGTAGTAGCAGTCATCTCAATCCCAACTGCAGATTATGCGTCCATGCTTTAAAAATATCACAAAAATTGAAAATGTTTCAGAAAAGGCAACAAGACCTTAAAACCATTTTTCCAAAATTGAATTGGTGAACTAAAGTGATCACACTCTTTACCACCTAAGCTTTGTTGGTTTGATTTCTGATGTAGCTGGCCTCGCCATCATGCAGGTGCCTCACTGCCTAGCCCTGGATCGTGAGAGTAGAGTCCAGGACGGGGCTTTTCTGCCTGCCATCGACGTGCCTCCCTGCACATCAACAGCAGGCAGAAGAGCCGCGTCCTGGACTCCAACCTCAGAATCCAGGGTCAGGCAATGAGGCACCTGTGCAACGGTGAGGCCTACTGCCACCTGGGGACGCCCACCGGCCACCAGGCCAGGCAGACGCCAGAGGAGACCATCACCAGGATCGTGCACGACGCCCACAAGCTGGATTCATCCTTGCTGGCCCCCTGGCAGAAGACAGACGTGGTGAACACCTTCCTCATCCCCCGCATCGCATTCATCCTGAGAGGCTCGGTGGTCCCCAAGACCCCCCCTCAAGAAGGCGGACACCAAGATCCGGCGGCTGCTCAAGAAGTGGCTGCACCTGCTGCTGCGGGCCAGCAACGAAGTCCTGCACATCCCCTACCAGCAGGGAGGCACCAACGTCCCCCACATGGGAGACCTCTGCGACATCGCAGTGGCCACCCACGCCTTCAGCCTCCTGACCTGCCTGGACACGATGGTAAGTACCATCGCCGCCAGCACCCTTGAGGAGACCACCCGCAAGAGGATCGCGAGGCAGCCGACCGGACAAGACTTGGCCACCTTCCTCAGCGGCTCGCTGGAGGGAGAGTTCAGCTGAGACGGCGGGGACTTTGCCTCGCTGTGGAGCCGAGCCTGCAACGCCACACGCCGCCTCAGGAACCGCATCAGCTGTGCCTGGACCTGGACCGAGGAGTGCCGGGAGCTGGGAGTCTCCCTGCGACCAGCCCCACACGCTGACTGCATCACCATGAAGCCCCGCATGAGGACCTTTCTGGAGAGGTTCCAGAAGGACGCTGTCCGAAACAAGTACGCCGGCGACCTGAGGGCCAAACCCGACCAGGGCAAGGTCTTCGATGTCACCTCAAAGTGGAACACTAGCAACCACTTCATGCCCAGCGGGAGCTTCACATGCTTCGTGGACTGGCGCATCCTCCACCACACCCGCCTCAACTGCCTGCCTCTGAACAGGGCCGTGCGCTTCGGCCACCGGGACAAGCGGTGCCGACGGTGCGGCTATGTGGCAGAGACCCTCCCCCACGTGCTGTGCAGCTGCAAGCCACACGCCAGAGCCTGGCAGCTCCGCCACAATGCTGTCCAGGACCGCCTGGTGAGGGCCATCCCGGCCGCAGCAGGGGAGATCTCCATGAACCGCACCGTCCCAGGCTGTGAGAGCCAGCTGTGACCCGACATCGTCATCACCAATGAAGAGGGCCAAGAAGGTCACGATCATGGACGTCACCATCCCCTTCAAGAACCGGTGCCAAGCCTTCACTGACGCCCGGGCTCACAAGCAGGAGAAGTACGCCCCACTGGCTGACACCCTGAGGGGCCGCGGCTACGATGTGACAGTCGACGCGCTCAATGTGGGAACACTCGGAGCCTGGGACCCCAGCAACAAGAGCATCCTGCGCTCCTGCCGCGTCTCCCGCTGCTACGCCAAGCTGATGCGCTGCCTCATGGTGTCCGACACCATCTGTTGGTCCCACGACATCTACGTGGAACACATCACAGGCCACCGCCAGTACTCCGACCCCACCAGACAAGCCGCCGCTGAACCGGACCAGGAGGGCACCGCCTGAATCGCCCCCCCTTCACTTCACTCTGAGAGGATTCTTCGACCATGGACGACCCCCACTCCACATGAAGAGGACCCCTGCGATGAGACTAATGGACTGAGACACTTCCTCCGAACCACTTCCTCCACCACTCCAGACCATTGTAACGGGTTTATGTGTATCTATCTCCTTCCCCTCTCAGTGTCGTGAACCCCCTCCCTCCCCTTCCCCCACCCCCGGGCTTAGATGGCTAACACTATCTCCTGTAACCTAGTTGCGCTCCCCTCCTCACCCCCATCCCTCTATTGTTAGTCCCTCACTTGGGCGATCTGTATTTCCATATCAGCTTTGTCATTTTTTTTCTGGATTCCCAATCCTAAACATTTACTAATAAAAGTCAACTTCTAGAAGAGTCTTAAATCTGCTGAAATCCTATGCTCTGTTATGCAAGCAGTCTGACCAGATGAGAAGCAGCCCTCTTCTGGCCTTAAATTCTGAATTTTTGGGGACTGTAAAGTCTCCACTATGAGTAACTATTCAAGCATGCTTCATCTCATAAAGCAGAGAAGCAGAAGCCCAATTCCCACCCCTTAAGTCACCATTACAATACACACACACACACACACACACCTGAAAGTGTGCAGTAAAATTTATGAACCATGTAAAAGACTCTCATCATTAAGTTTAATACTTTTACTGACCAAACCCTAATAAAAAGACTAAGCCATTGTTATCTATGGAACCAGATATAAGCAGCCTTACATCCCTGAATTGCATACTGCCCTCCAAAATATCCTTTTCGGTGCTGAAATCAAGATAAAAATTAAGATAACACACTAGCATTAAGGTAGTTATGAATTATACTAATTAAGACCAGTTATACCTGAGGTTTTGTCTATTATTTTAATTTCTTACAGCATATAAGACGACTATTTTGTTGTTGTCATACATAGCCAAAACAATCTGCCCAACAAAAACAGAATAAATCTGAGTAAAAGCAAAGAGTGCCTAATTTGAGATGCTCATGTGATTGCACAACTTCCTGTCAGAGGTCTAGCTATATTTCCACAACAACACTGCACTGCAAGCAATCACAAGTCAGGCAGATATTTGAAATATGCAACCAAACAAGAGCTTAACATGGTTAAACCATAAAATCCATATACCGTTATGCAAATCTATATACCAAAACCCAGCAAAGCTTATGTGCTTTTTTGGTATATGCATATAAAAAGGCAGATTTGTTCCTTTTGCCGATTACAAAAAAAATGGTTTCCCCACAGCCAAAGATGACATTTTTACATTTGCTTTTATTCTTTTATTGTAAACATGCTTTCAGCAGGCCTGATTTTCAAATTCCAATTTAAACCTTAGTCCACAGGTTTTGTATTAATAATATATTTTTTTAAAAAAACAACATAGGGTAAAGACTGCCAAAGGCTGGAAATAAAATTCCATTAATTTGTGTGAAATGGTTACAAACAACAATAAATTCTACGTACTTATGGGGTACAGCAGTGGGGGCCAACCTTTTTGGCAGGCATGCCACAAAGTAACCCTGCACCTTCCCCAAGGTACACTCCAGTCCCCTTCCTTCATCCAGCCTGGGGATCTGTTCCCCTCTGCTCAGTCTCCTGCTTTGCCCTCTGCTTCCTACCCCATTCCTTGCAGTGTTGCCTGTCCCCTCCCTTAGCAATCAAGTAACACCCCCACCTCCCCACGCGCGCGCACGCACGCACACACACACACACACACACACACACACACACACACACACACACACACACACAAAGGCTGCTCATGGTCACGGGCAACATGAGTGCCACAATTTGGCCACCAGCAGGGCAGATGTTCAAAGGCCTGCATCATCATAATATTGATAAACAGCATTTATATCACCATTTAAACTCACTGCAGAAGTAACACTAAAATCAAATACACTGATATATAAAATCCACTTGCCACAGCTATAAGGCATATTTGACAGTTTATACATACACACATGCACGAGACTCTAAATGTGAATTTTCTGGCGTCTTTCTGAAATAGTAAAGGAATAGTATTGTCCAGCTGTGCCCATAGTAACACAAAACTATGAAAACATGAATTATGTTCTTAAGTGGTTGCTAGCCACTATTTTTCAAGATAACAGTAAACTGTTTTCACTTAAGTGACTGAAGAGTACATAGCACAATTGAGAAAGTAAGATTACTACAAACAATAACACTTCACCTACTCCCACACACCTTGTTACCACCAAAACAGTAGTGACTAAGTTACTTAGAATTGTGTATGGTACACATGGGGGTAATTACAAATGCCTACATTAAAAACAAAATATAAAAAGATTCCCATCCCAAACAACTTAAGCCTTATCAGAAATAAGGTCTCCCATTCAAACTTAATTAAATCCCTACTTCCATGCATCTCCTACGTAAGGTTTGCCAACAATGTGTGTGTCAGACAAACATAGAAAACATTTCCTACGGGTTTATCTAAACTTCTCAGACAACAATATGGCTGGGTTTGGTTTTGGGGATTTTGTTTAGTCTTTAAATCACTATCAAGAGCACAGGAAAGTACCACATTTGAACTGAGGGGAAGTTATTTTATCTAACTTCACAGGCAGAAAAATACAACATCATCACAATCTTCTTAGAACACTAGTTCACATATAAAGGCAGATAATATTGTACATACAATGAATAAGATGCACAAAGTACTAGGCAGTGAAAGGTTAAATGATTAATCGTTTAACCGTTAAGTACAGTGCAGTAATGACCTCATTAGCTTACCAGTGTGGGAA
>NW_017728992.1:98957908-98960504 GCF_001723915.1 Gavialis gangeticus
GGGGGAGGGGGGGGGGGGGGGGAAGGAAAACTGCCTAATGTCCCAGCTGGAATTAGAAGACAGCAGGACAGACAGGAGGGAGGGGAGAAAGAAGGTAGAGAGAAGTGGACTAGTACCCAAAGTCTAAAAGGAAAACAGCAGGCAGCCTAATAAATGATTCATCAATTAAACAATTAGCTGCTCATTCACAGGTGCTCCCTTCCTCCCAGCACAGGGCTTACTAGGGAGTATGTTGTTTGGCTGCTCCCCATCTCCCCCAGTCAAAGGGCACCTGGAGCTGAGAGCCACTTCCAGCTATGTCAAAGCTGCTGTGTTATCAGTTAATTAAGCAATGTAGTTGGACAAGGCTAAATGAATGTTTTAAGATATTAGAAAAAAGTACTTTGCAAGCTTTCAGGCCCAAGCACCCTCCTTCAGGCATAGTCTCTGCTGTTCTAACATCTCTAAGGAATCTCAGACCAGGAAAGACTCCCTGAAGAAGGGTGCTCAGGCCTGAAAGCTTACAAAAAAAATTTTCTCCAACTACTCAGCAGATCTAATAAAAAGATATCACATCTACCCAAAGCAGCTTGCCCAACTATGTCTTTAGACCAACATGACAACCAAAACCCACTTAAAATGATATTTACATCCCTACAAAGTAACAGAGAAAAATACTTCTTTGATCTGCTTTAGTATCATTCTGTTAACAGTGAAAAGCTAGGAAATAGGCACGTTTAACCACCATGTTTCTGGTTTATCAATATCAGTATTAAAACTTCCTTACTGGTTACTATCCTTCTATACAAGACCCAAAGCTTCATAAGTTAAAGTTAAATGACAGTTTAACTCACAAAAGGACTCATTAAAAACAATTTCCTCCTTTCAAGATACTGGTCTCCTTTTTGCATTTAGAAAATACAGAACACATTTAAGCCCAAAAAAGGAAAGGGAGCCAAAACTTCCTGGAACAGTTTCATGGATTTTTTTGAAAGTTTCTTCTGCCTCTCCTCAGAATGGAGGAAGGCTAAATCTGGGCCTGCTCAACACAGTCTCAGGGTGCATTCCCATGAGCAGAACACATGCATTTGCCCAAGGACAAGCAGCAGCAGCAACCAGAAAATGCCCGTACCACATGCACTCTGGCGCACAGCAGGCTACCCTGGGTGGGGTAGGAGAGGCTGGGGCCAGCAAATGTGCTAGTCCCAGAAGCCTTACCGGGGGTCCTCGGGGAGCTGCAGCTCCAGCACTACTGCAGCACAGAGCTTGGCCAGCAGCCAGAGTGTGGCTCTGGCCAGCCAGGCTACTCTGGGCAGCACATGCTTCTGCCACATGTGCTGCCCCACTTTTTTCTGAGTGCATTTTTGACCCCAGGATCTCCCCCAGCTCGTCTGGACGCACCCTCAGAGGGCATGGAAGGAGATGCTGATGGAGAAGCAGAAGTGTGACACCAGTAACCTACCCTGGGAAAAAACAACTGAGAACAGCCAAGGTCCTGCCCCAAGTATTGTTACATCAGTTACATTTTCTTTCCTTTCACCCAGCTGACTGCTCCATGAGAAAGTGAAGCTGAGGAAAGTACAGAGGCCTGATAGGAGGAAGAATGCAGATGGATTGGAAAGAAAAAAAATGTCTTGGAAGTAGTAACTGGTAATTCTATATAGCACAAAAAAACTCTTCTCAGTCAAAATTCTGGCCTAGTGGGTCAGTAACCTCCAAGCAGTACCAGATGAGAAAGAACAAAATCAATAATGGACTTTGCTAAACCATGAAAAGGATATTACAGTGATAAGCAGCAATACAAAGAGCAAAGAGAGGTAAAAAGTTTGATACAAAAGCTGTCAAGTACTTTAAAAAGGAAAGAAATGTTAACAGTGATTGAAGTGGCCAGGGGCTTCGCAAACCAAGTTGGCAACCAGGGCAAACTCTGCAGTAGATGTAGGAGGTTGCAGGGAGGCAGGTTCTGACAGCTATGGAAGGAGTGACAGGAACACATGGGTTCAGAGAGCAGAGGGCAAACCACCTTTCCCATGCTGGAAACTTCTAAGTGGTCCCAGCTGAGAGGCTGCCACACATGCTCTGCCCTCCCTGGCTCTGTTGTTCTTAAACCAGCAGCAGCCAGGAACCGTTTTGGAGTTCCCAACATAGCAATAATGCTGGAGTGTGGACTCCATTGGGGTGAAGGGCGATTCTGGAGCCTCTAACTTGGCACATGGGACAGATGCCCCTCTCACTCCTAGTGACACTACTGCAGATGGCACAAAATGATTAGGGACCTACCAAGAAAATTGCAATTTTGCAATTTTTACAGAAACCGATTTCGAGCAGGCTCCACAAAAAAAAAAGTACAGGGTCTCCCCTGGAGGGGGTGGGGAAATCAAACTCACTGAAAAAAAAAAAAAAAAATGCTGGTTCCCTCTGGGGAGCCAGCAGTTCTTGTGACCAGTGTGGCCTGGCCGCACAGCCCACAGGAAAAGAGGAAAGAGAGGATGATGTGTCAACATGGCAAGATGACTGCTGCCCTGCTCCTCACTGCTGATTGGCTGTGAGGGCTATCCATCATATGGCCCCACCCCTTGTCAACTGGTGGGAAGGGGCAGAGCCAGGACTGACAGCC
>NW_017728992.1:98965504-98966519 GCF_001723915.1 Gavialis gangeticus
GGGGGGGGGGGGAAAAAAAACCCACTGAAAAAAAAAAAAAAAAAAATGCTGGTTCCCTCTGGGGAGCCAGCAGTTCTTGTGACCAGTGTGGCCTGGCCGCACAGCCCACAGGAAAAGAGGAAAGAGAGGATGATGTGTCAACATGGCAAGATGACTGCTGCCCTGCTCCTCACTGCTGATTGGCTGTGAGGGCTATCCATCATATGGCCCCACCCCTTGTCAACTGGTGGGAAGGGGCAGAGCCAGGACTGACAGCCCTAACAGCCAATCAGCAGCAAGGTGTGGGGCTCTATGGCAGACAGCCCTGAGCCCATCAGTGGTGAAGGGCAGGACCACTAGGGCCCCTTAGCCACAGGCATGGCAGGGGCCCACCATGCTCTGCCTACTGTCAGGCTTGCAGTCTGCCAGGAAAATGGTCTTGCAGTCTGCCAGCAGCCACTTTGACTTGGGTAGATCCCTAAAAAATGATATATCACCTGACTATTTTCAGAGTAACAGTTGCAATAGGATAAGTCCTATTCCTGTTCTTAAAGCATTACACAAACTCTGGAACTGAATTGTTCCTATGCACCCCTGACTTCTTCAATTGCCCTTTACTAAAAATATAATTTACTTAAGTAATTGGTCCAGGACACCAATTAGTTCTCTTTAGGCATAATGCAAGCTTGCAGTCTTAAAATCCCTTTGGGTTGAAGGAGGACCTGCACTGTTTGCCACTCTAAATTGTTGGTAAAATTCTAATTCCCAAACAAATGATTAAAATCAAAATGTGTACTTGTATTAGAATGAAGAAACCTTTATACCAGAAGTACAGACATGGACTGGAAGGAGTAACTCAACTGGAATGAATTCTTACCCATTTTCTCTGTAGGATTCTTCAAAATTATCCAGCTACATGCTATAAATGGAGCTTATGTTTGGCTTTAAACAAGGGATACATTTTGGAAGCTACCTTATACAAAAAGTCTTGCAGCTTATTTGGCTACAAAAAAAAAAAAAAAAAAAAAAAAAAAAA
>NW_017728992.1:98966557-98979699 GCF_001723915.1 Gavialis gangeticus
AAAAAAAAAAAAAAAAAAAAAAAAAAAAAAAAATCAAACCTAACAAAAATAAAAACACAGAAAATGGCAATTTTTCCCCCAAAGATTGTACTCACCTATTTAGGTGCTATACTTGGACCTTTTCAGATGAGGAGCCAAGATATTAGAGGAACTGAACTAGTTCCAAAAATGAACTAGTTAATTGCAAATATCACTGACCAATTGGAGGCAAATGGAAAACACCCTTTAAAACTGACAAAAATAAACACAGCAATAAAACACACCAGCAAAACTACAGCATACAGTTAATTTCAAGTTTGGGTACAGGCAACCCTCCCTAGCAATATGCCTCAGGGAAGTCTTCCCCAGATAGGAGGGATAACTAGCTGCTTGCAAATGTAAAAAAACAAAAAAGGAAAGCAGAGGGCCACTGAAGCACCTGATCTATACAAGCGCTGCAGACCCAAGTCCAAGTAATGCACTGCTTCTTTCAGTAAAGCACATTTTTGTTTTGTTTAACATCTGCAAGCACCCCTGTTACAGCTTTTCAAGTTTGTTTTGTGTGCCTAAAGTTAAATATCTTGTGCAATACAAGGTGCCTCAGTCATAATGCAAGAATCTGGTATTGTATCTGGCTTGAATGAAACAGGCCTATGAGTAAGACAAGGTCCTAAAAGTGTCTTCAGTCAATTGTGCACAATTAAGGATTCAAATAATGCACTGCATGAAAAAATTTATGCAAGACTTGTACTAAAACTAAAGCAAATCCAATTCCAGACAGTGTTTGAGGCCCTCTCTCTAATTCAAATATACTGCCTTGTAAGTGGGAGGAGCTGAATATTTTAAGAGTGGGAGGAATTTAAATTTTTTAATCACTAGCTTAAAGCGATCTTAAAAAATATCCTACGGAGATTTTTTTAACTTCTTCTCCCCAAATCCTTTGAGTGGTTTTGCCATTCCTTTAAGCAGGTAGCTTCCCCTTTCAGAGCAGCACACTTATACCACATCATATCAACTAAGCATTAGACACCACAATAAACTGGAAAAATAAAAAAGTCAGAGCTTGCACGAAATACACTGAACACCGATTAGGTGATTGATTTCAAAATGTTAAAATGCCTCAAAATTTGTTGTAAGGTCCTGCAACAATTAGCTCTCGACTCCAGTCCAGTTAAAATTGATCAGTAGTCTAGTGTGCTGTTATAAAGAAATATACTTTCTAATACAACCACGCATCTAGGAACAAGAAATGGTAACCAAACTTTCAAAACAGAGAGGAAAGAGCCTGGAGTTGGGGGGACAATCAGTTGAACATGAGCTCTCAGTGAGCTGTTGTGATCCCAGGCTAAATGTGATTCTTGAATATCTGAAGAGGGGAATATTAAAGAAGGAAGTATTTGTTTTAATAACTGTATTAATGCTCACGAAACTGCTCCTCCAATACTGCACCCAGCTGTGGTGTCTACAATTGAAAGGAAGAGGCTAATAAGTTAGAGCCACAAGAACCAGCTTTCTAAAACAAAGTTTATGGCAAGAGATCAACAATGGAGGAGACAGGTAAGTGGCCATTTTGAATAATTTAAAGGGACCAATGCAAGAAAAGTTTGGTAGGAAAGAGCACTTCAAAAAGAGAAAAGTTTGACAAGAGCCAATGGCTAAAAAGCTGAAACTAGGGAAAATGCAAATTATACAAAGGGTACTTTTTATAAAACATCAAGTGTAATTTACCATTAGAATATCTTACCCAGGCTTACTGTACTTTTCAGTCACTACAGTCTTTAAATTAAAAAAAAATATATATATATACACACACACACACAAACATGGATGTCGTCTTTTTTTTTATTTTATCATGGGCTTACTCTCATGAGAGTATATACTTTAAACACACTAAGGGGCAATGTATTACATAAGTCAAATTAAAGTCTTTCATATGGAAAAGGTTTCATACAATCAGAAAGTAAAGGTACTTGCTAGTCCAAGTGATAGAGATGAAGAAGTACACATCTTTCCAAGCAATATAGGTAGAAAGGTATTGTGATAGACATTAGCATCTACATATTGAATAAAAGTTCCTTGTAAAGGTTGACTTCCAGACCTTGACCAGGGTTAGATCTATAGAATCTCTTCATTACCAACAAGCTATAAATGCAAACCTTTAGATCTGAATTCCCTTGACACATGCTTAATGACTTCTGTTTCTACTGAAAAGGGTTCCCAAAAAGAATTAGAAGTTATGGACAAAGTATTAAAATGAAAGACAGTTTAAAATACATCTAGTATCCTGAACAGATTGATAGAATTCCAAGGTGGGAAGAGGGATGAGAGGCTTGGATAGAAGCTTCCACACATCAAATTTCAGAGCCTTCTCTGTTGTGGCTGCAAGACGATGTTGTTGGTAAAAAAGATGCCTTTAAACAAGAAAGTTTAGATGAGACACAGAAAGAGGAATGAAAACTGCTTAAGGTACCTGACTATAGACCCTCAGATCATCCTCCTTTGAAAATAGCAAACACATAAGAAATTTTCAGTTGATTTCATGTTTCTCCTGTATAGTTAATCTGTTTCACTACTGAATAACACATCACCTTGAAGGTAAGTTCTTCTACAGATTTAGTTCACTTACTTCCTATTCAAACTAAGTCTGGTTGCTTAAAAGAATAGCTTACAAATGACTCTTGGTGTTGAGTCCATAACAAATCACAACAGGTTCAAAATTTCACTCAAAAGGCATTAATAACAAAGTTCCTTTGCCCTTTGAAGTGCTGCAGTAAATCTAACCATTTTCTCCCACAAATGATAATATAACAAGAAGCACGCATCAAGATGCAGAAAACTCTTTCCCTCCATGCCAGAAGATATGAAATGCATGTCCTATGAAAAAATATTAAATCTTTTCATAGGATAACTGGTACAATTAGTAAGCTTTTTTCAATATAGGTGACTTACAGAAAGAGCCCAAAGGAAGCATCAAGAACATTCTGCAAAGAGAATGTGTAGTCTTATGTGGTTATTCTTTGAAAGCTACTGGTTAGGTACACTTCAAACTGAGAATCTTTAAGAATGTGATCCTTTTCAAAGCACACTAAGCATCTGGTGTGAGCAGCATCCAGTCTCATGAGTGCTGGATCAAACAGGCACCAATTCAAGCCAAGCCTTTTACCCTTTTGGATGTGGTGAACAGAAACAAGTCCAAATTAATCTAAACTAAGAAATTAAAGGTTTCTTACCTAAGAAATCTAAGAAAACAAAGAACCTACAAAAGAACCAGCTAACCTTAAACATTAGCAATGAGAAGGTGTGGGGGGGGGGGCAGGAAAAGAAGGGAAGGCACAAGTGCTTTTTTTGAACACCACTGTTACCAGTACTGCACCCACTGGTATATGCAATGGAGTGCTGCACATACCTAAACTGTCATAGAAGAATGGCTCATGATTATAAACTGACCTGAACAAGACTGAAGTCAGGCACACAATTCCTCCCTCTTCCCCCCACCTTTTAAAGTTTAGCCTCACTTCTCTCAGCACAATGAAGTATTACAAGCCCCTCCCCATAATATGTATTTTTTTTTATTATGAAAAACCATCCTGTTTATAATCATTCTGTTAAAAGCCAACCTGCTTGTGCAGGTTGCCCTAACCATTGTCATGTTTATTTCCTTCAGCCTCCCTGGAACCTCTTGGGCATCAATCCCACCTTTGCTAAAATGTCAGCAAAGCAATTCGTCAAAAAAAAAAAACAAAACAAAAAAACCTCTCTGCACAACTAGTAATTTTTATTATTAAAATACATCAAGCAAGATCAAATCCAATAACATTCACAGGTTCTGCTAAAAGCTCTCTTGGAAGCTCACAGCACGTCTATTTCCCTCTTTAACAATTTTTAAGAACATCGCCTTTCTTGAAGGAAATTTTTAAATAACCAGAGTAACACACCCCACCCATACCTTTCTAAAAGCTCAGGTTTTGTTCTGCTGCCTTTCAGAATGGTATTTCTTCACTAGTCTTGCTGTTATCAAGGCACAAGCAATAGAACACCCAATATACCCATGCACTCCCAATATGCTGTTGACTGCCACCTTCTTGAGACAGACACAAATTGCTTAAAAATGCAAAGGCAGGTGACAAGCTAAACACACTAGGCCCCTAACTATTCAGAACCCTTAGCAGCCAAGAGACAGATTAAAATCTTGTCAGTTTGTCCCCACTTAATGGTTTATGAAAACTGCCATCAGCAGCAGCAGTTTTCATGAAGAGAACAAACTATGGAAGCTGTGACAGGAATAATGTGATATGGTAAAAAGGTAACAAAGTTTATTAAAAGTCCAATTTAAAAGCCTTTTTGTATTGTGAAATAAGCTGCTTTTTTAAAATAAGTCTGCTGAAAATGAAACCTGATTTTGATGCAAAATGTGCATATTAAGTTCTAAGCTTAGTATAATCTCTTTAAATATAAGACTGTGGAAGCATCTCTTAAATGGGACGCCCAAAACAAGACACACACACACCCCACTTCCCCAGGAACTAAAATATAAAAAAAAAAGACCTCAACGAGAAAAAATTTTTACACCCAATAAGTAGAAGCTGATGAACCTGAATACAGATTGTTGTACAGCTATCTAGCACACATGAATAAAACAGACATAATTAATCTACCATGTTAGAATAAAGGATTAAGCCTTGATACATAACCAAAAGGAAGAATATTTATTGAATATATTTACCGAAATTAATGCTAAGGCAGTTGCAAGGACTGCCTGTCTGAATTTCAAATACTGCATGGGCCTCACTGCAGAAATCTTCCATCACCTAAAAATTCTAGAGTAGGTCACGTCAGCTGCAGAGTAAATTCTAGTTCAGCCCTTATGTTGCAAAGACATACAAGTGCCCATTAAAATAACTAGGCATTCTAGCACCATTAAGAAAATATAAGCTCTAGAAATATTTTTGTCATGATGCACTGCAGCCAGGATACAGTGATTTCATCATGAAACCACCCCACCCCCCCCAAAAAAACAAGCAAACGAAACCATACACATTCATGACGGGCTAGCTGGCAGTGACCTAGCCCAGGGGTTTTGAAGGGGTAAAAGATGATTGGAGGACTTGGGATTCCCTTTCCGCACCCATCAGGCCCCAGAGACTCACCCCTCGTGTCCCCTGACTGGCCCCTTGGGTCACCTGGAGGGCGATAAAAGGGACAGCATGGGCTGACTCAGGGGAGACCAGTGAGGGACAACCAGGAAGGAGCTTCACAGAACTGGCAAGAGCTGAGCCAGTAGGGTAGAAGCAGTGCCCCAGAAAAGCCTGAAAGAGCAGGACCTGCAGGCAGCAGTGGGACGCTAAGCAATGCGGCGTGCGGCTGGCAGGAGAGACTCCCCGCTGGGCTCCAGGATCCCCTGGGAGAGGCTGCAGCCAGCAGGAGAGGCTCCCCTCTGCTCCAGCAACGATCTGAGCAAGGAGCTGAGAGGTTCCCAGCTCTGCTTCCAGCTCGTCCAATCAGAGGCCAGGCAGCTCAACATGAGGCCAGGGCTCCAGGAAGGTCAAGACCCCTAGCAGGCTGAAGCAATAACACTAGCAGTGGCTGTGTGGCAGTGTTCCTGCCTGCCACGTGGGAGATCTGGGTTCAAGGCCCAGCTGAGGTGATGTGGGGTGGGCAAGCTAACAAGAATCAAGTCTTCTTGTAGTGGAAAGGGGCCATTGTGTTTCCAGGTACCAAGGCCCTCTATTTATTGACATTTTGTGCCTTTTTTATATTTCACCAACCTGTATTGTTTGTTCTGCTGTTTGTGTTTTATATTTTGTTAACCCTGTTTTTTTTGTCAAAGATTGTAAGTGTCTAACCTTTGAATCCTACCCCCTTGGGGCACTGTAGTGTCCACTATACCCTCTGATTTATGCCTGTTATGTTCCCAGTATTAAAAAGGTATATGGTTAAGTCCCCATTGGTGGTCTGGCTCTGCTCTACAGGGGGAGGAGAGTCCCTACACCTCCCACAGTGCTTGTGCCCCTGCTCTGATCCCTTCAGTTGGAGAGGGGTACCTCTTGGAGTACCACCCGGGTTACACATTTAATAGTTAAATGTCTTTTTTTGTGTGTTGAATTTGAATTGTTTTATTAATTCTAATCCATACTCTAGAATTAAACCTTAGACTTCCTGTGCAATCAGCTTTTTGATGATGCAGACAGATAAACAATTATGCCATTTTCAAGTGGAGGATGGGGGGAATTTGCTTTTCATAACAGCATGTCAGATGATCCATTCTGTTTTACCCAACTCTTTTACAGCAAGTGAAACTAAACTCCAGAGATTCATCTCTGAATGAAATGGGGTAAATTACTGCAGTTTACCTAACCACTTACTGTACAATATAGCAGACAGATGAAGCTACTAAAGCAGATACAGTCACACCATGGCAGAGTTCCACTTCCAACTTCTCAATCAATTTAATTATTTTATCTGCCCACACCCAGAAGTATTTATGTTGCCCATATCTTTATAGTAGTATCACAGCACTTAACTATTCCTGAATAAGTGGTCACCCCCATTTTCCCTTCACAGGTTAGAAAGTCAGAAAGGTCACATTTTGAACAAAGGAATCAAGCATGTAAAAGCTTTAGAAGTAAAACCTTGAGTGTGTGTGTAAGTGTAAAAAGACAACCCTTACTGCCTGGCAGTTTCATTTTTCCTGCATAGTTGTGGAGGGAGTGGCACTCTCTTACTTGGCTGGGACCAATCCCATGAAGGATTCTAAATGTCAGGACAGACTTTGAACTGTATTCTGAATTCACTTAGAAACCAGTAAAAACCCTGAAGTGGCAATCACTGTTCCAGTGCAGGTATACTGCTGCCCTCTGAACTGGTTGTGAGACTGTCCCAGACAACATTAAATACTAGTTACAAGAATTATGCTCATGAGTCCTACACACATGAATCATTTTGCTCAGACGTCAGTGTTACAGGGCAGCACGTAAACTTGTCCAGTTAGAGATGGACTTTTTTGGTGCCATGGTTATTTAAATATCCTCTAGCAATAAAGAACCCAAAAAAGACCACAAAACTGCTAACTAAATGAGAGCATAGATGATTCTCAAGATCCTGGAATGTTACAGGGGGGCTAGCTCATCAAAGCACTTCTGCCCCGGATTCAGTAAGATCATGTTTCAGCTTTAGTTCAAGCTTTCTTTATCAGGCTGTTGATTTAAGCAAAGTATGGAAAGAACAAGAAGATGAATCTATTTACATTTGTTTTAAATGAGCCATAACTGGGTGGTGCCTGAACACTCCTGGCATTTCTGCCCATGCTGTTTCACAAGCTGTCTGGCTTCATGAAGCTTCTGCAACTGAACAGATGAAGACACCCTGTGATACCCTGACATGCCCTAGTTTTAAACCAAAATAAGGAACTATGCCATTTCAGTATATTTCTATTCCCATGTGTGTGTGGGGAGGGGGGGGGGTTGTTTTTTTCTTTTAATTCAGGGAAGAAAATGTCAATAGTATCAAATATCCAAAGGGGAGAATCTCAGAAAAATCTCAATACAGATGCACACAGACACTCCTCACAAATACCACAGCATGAAAGATAAGGATCTACATCTTAACCCCAAGCACTCTTCTTATTATATTCTAGGAGGAAGGAAAATACATCAAGACCATTTTGTATATTTTAATATGGGACTGAAATGGTAATTCTGGTAAAAGCAACAGTATTTCCCTGCATTCCTCCTAAATCTGGAGATAGAAGTCATAACTTCAGAATTATGCATACTGTAGAATTTTAAAAACATATTTCTTTTCCAAAATAGCTGCATTTATATGTTAAGATTACAGGGAGAAATAAATATGATTGTGTTATCATTAAATAATAATGAACTATGCATACTTATTTTCATGGATAGCATAAGCTGTATGACAAACTTGAGCATTTGCTTCTTTGCCTTTAAAGGATTTGAGTTTTGTTCTTAATTGGTCACTGTTGTCTTTCAATCCTAGGGGGAAAAAAAAAAACGTATACAAAGCCCCTTCTAGCTAAACAAAATTAATTGCATCCAACAGGTTTTAAAAATTAAATGAGCAATGGGAATCTAGAAGTTTCTGCTCAAAATTACCAAGTGCAGCATACATTTAAAGATGCTGGCATTTTGACAACTCAGCTAAAGCACCCAAGCATCAATTCTACCTTCACTCCCCTCAATTGCTGAACACTAAAAACACTTCACAAAATTAAAACAAATCAGACAGAAGCTAGAAACC
The DNA here is from genome assembly GCF_001723915.1 of Gavialis gangeticus. NCBI lineage: Eukaryota > Metazoa > Chordata > Crocodylia > Gavialidae > Gavialis > Gavialis gangeticus. The sequence continues at coordinate 98,974,793 of NW_017728992.1, forward strand.
CATACTGCCAAGCCAAGTTCCATAGCCAGTACCTCAACCCACTAAGCCACAGCATCTCCAGACCAAAGTACTGAACCTTTCTGGCTTAATTATGCCAACCAAAGTTGTAAATAATATTATCCATTTTTAGAAGACACTGTAAACCGGTGGATAACATTCACATTTGTACCTTAGAAAAGTGGAGTGGGTTTCCAAGTCAGCCATAAGTCTCCCCTTTAATTCCAGGTTGCCAAAGAATTTACCAAAGAAGTTACCAACTTTAGAAAAGGAGCCATGTGCATTATGATTCTAGATCAGCAATTCTCAACCAGGGTGCCACAGCACCCTGGGGTGCTTTGAGATCCTTTCAAAGGCATTGTGAGGTGCAACACAATGTTAGGTTTGAAAACATGATTCACAAGATAAACCCAAAGACTTCAAATAGAAATTCAAGTTGTGGTCTTGGAGCAACAGAAGAACTGCTCTATTATTTTTCTGCAATCAAGGAAAAAAAAAGTGAAAACCAAGAGCTGGCATTTCCCAAGAGATTCCTCTAGTCTATCCAAGGGTGTCTTGAATCTAAAAAGGTGGACAACCACTGTTTTAGATTTTCCCCATACCTGGCATTTCCCCTACACTTTTCACTAGCCTATTTAAAATTGGTTTCTGAACCTGACTAGCAAGATATTCTCAATTATTTTCTTTAAGCATAGAGAAAAATGGAACTTTCCAAATACCAGAAGTGTTTAATCATCAAGTGAATTTTTAAACCAGTTTAAAAAAAAATTCTGCTGCCATATAGGATTGTTTTGACAGAGGAATATTAGATACAGAAAAGAATTTCAAAGAGGGAACTATTTAAGAAAGTGTTCTTGTTGTTAAATCTCCTAAAAAATGGAATTAGAATCTCCCCCCACTCCCCCAAGTTACTTGCTAAAATGTTTGTGATGTGTTGCAGTTAACAAAGTGAATCAACTGAGAACGTTACAGTAGACTTTTACTGAATATAGGAAATTTACTGCCTCTCCTTAAAGACCACAACATCCAGGTCATCATGAACTAGGGAAACACTACATAAAACAAGCACTGTAATAATACATTTTTGGAGCAGTCCAATACCTCTATGCAAACTAGGTAAAACTAGTCACGTACATGGCCTGTACTGCTGTCAATTATTTCCAAGCCAAATTTCTTAACAAGTTAAGAGGCACTTGTCATCTTTTAGGATTAGGATTATGAAGAGCTTGAAGTTTTTAAATTAAGCCATTTGAGTTATCCAAGCGTCTAAACAATATTTAAAGCGTGAAAAATGACTTTGTGCTCAGATAACTTGAAAACCCAGCCAAATGGAATTTTACCAAGCCTTTGTTTAAGTTAATTCTGGATCAAGTGAAAGGCGTGTGCACACACACACACTCTCTGCCCAAGAGGGGTTTTTTGCAGTTTTAAAACAGATACCCCAAAATTTAGAACTTCTGTTCTTATTAACTCTTTTCTAAGTCTCTTTTCACTCTTTTGTGTAGTGAAAGGTTATTCACTGAATAGGTTAAAAAAAACAAGGCAAAAAACTGCTCTGTTATTAATGAAGCACTACAGGGCTTGCATTAATAGCAAATTTCCTATTTTGCCTTTGGGTCCTATTTAACACAAGGTGTGCACCAGCATCTTATTAATCCACACCCTAAAGTGTTTCACTAGCTATCTGACACACCCTTCATCATTTTACTTGATCTTTCAACATTACATAAAGACTCTAGGGTTTAATATTTTGACTGAAGAGTTAACATATCACCTGTATAAAGTTACCAACAAGGTTCTCACTTGGCTAGACACTGAAGACATTCTAGCTATCACTTCGAAGGTCACAGCTAAACTAAGGGTGGTAGAAATCCTACACTGATAATATAAAAGTTAACTGAAGCCTATAATAACCAAAGATCTGAATCTCTTACTCTTGCTCCATTTTCTCATGTCTCATCTTTTTTCCATGAGTTCACTTTGTTCTTCTCACTGGCTACTACAATATTTCTATCCTGCAGTACATTTTTCCTTTTTCCTCTTTTCTTTTGTCACTACCTCTCTTCACTTACAAACCAGTACAAAGCATCAAGTGGTGACTTCAGAAATCTAGGTTACTAAAGAGACATACTGCTACACCTTAAACTGGTTGTGAAGCTGTCCCAGACAAGTGCTTTCTGTGTTAAATATGAATCGCAAGAACCATGTCCATGAGTCCAACACACATGAATCATTTTGCTCAGATGCTAGAGTCACAAGACAACACATAAGCTTAGTCTGTTAGAGATGGACTTTTTTGGTATCGTGTAGATATCCCCAAGCTATGAGAAGCCCACAACTATAAATTCATAAATCCTTTCTTGGTATGCTATTCACCTGGGTAATCCCCTACCCTGCTTCTGATGCTAGAAAAATGTGAAACAGCATGGGAGCCAGTGTCCAGAACCTGAACTAAATGAGTGCAAACAAACCTCAATAGCACAATGCTACATCAAGAGTTAAATTTAAGGGAGAAACAAGAGTGCAAGAAAAGGAATAAATGGGCAGGCAACAGGGGAGGAGGGGAATGAAAATAAGCCATTATAAGAAAAAGATTACCCCTGAGAGTGTTTTTCTTCACACCAATATGACAAGTTGTACATTGTACCTAATAAAAAAAAGGGGGGGAGGGAGAAGGTGATAATTAATTTTAAACTATGTAAATAGAAAATAAGTTTGTGTATTTAGGATATTTGGACAATATATTTACATATTACAGCTGAAACTTGCATTCATCTGATACCTTAAGCCAGGTATCAGCTGATTCTCAACCAGGATGCCCTGAGATCCTTTCCAGGACAATATACATGGTGCCACACAGTGCAAGTACTGTTAGGAGTGTACAGGGCTGCTCAGGGGGGCCCTGCAGAGCTGGGAGGAGCAGCCACGGTGACTCTGCACCCACACAGTTGGCTTTCTGTCCAGCCACTTGCTACCCACCCCCCCACCGCCCACGGCAGAGGCAGCTTCTTAAGGTCCAGGGCACATGGGCTGATTTGCCCTGGCCCAACACCCTGCTCAGGTTGGCTCTGGTTGTATAAACATGATTCACAAGATAAACCTAGATATTTCAGATAGAAATACACAGTTGTGGTCTTTTTGAGTTCTCTGCAACAGAGAAACTGCACCATTATTTTTTCCTGTAGGTAGAAAACTAAAAGCGAAAACTACGAATTGGCATTTCCTGAGGGGTGCCCAGAGCCTACAAAGCTTGAGAGAACCATTGCCTTGTGCTATAAGTAGCAAAAGCAGCCAAGGACACAAAAAGCATTCATTCCTTCAACAACAAAAAAAAACACTTTGTAAAATTATGAACTTAATAAGTAGAAGCAAAAACAGCCCAGATATTTGCACTGACTTTTATCAGAACCAAGGAAGGGGCACCAGAACTACAGTTGTGTACACCTGTCCTTTGGAACTGTTTCTGAGCTTCTTTAAAGCAAATTGTTTAAAATGTTAGAAACTTGAGATTTAGATACAATTTAGCCATCTTCAAATGCTATTAAAAAAACAAAACAGAAAACATTGTTTTTCTACAGAAAGTAAATTAATTATGCTACTCTATAGCTCTAAATGAGCTCTTGTCAATGAAAGAATACGTGAAGTGTATTTTTTTTTTTTATAAGCAACATATTACATTCTTGAGCTAAAAAAAAGCACAAAACCTGTAATAAATAACCAATTCTAACACCTTTTAGAGTTGAGATAAAGATACAAGAGTTGAAAACAAACTCCAGTCAGCAATAACATCACCAAGGATGCACAAAAGTCAGCTCACCAGACTAAACTGAATACTAAAGTCATCTCTCATTTTAATCAAGACATAGTAATTTTTAACTGTTTCTTTGAAACGAATACTAACTAGTCAAAGATAAGAAACAAAGTAATTATCTCTTGCCAGAAGGAAATACTATTAAAACTGGATGCTCACCATGACTTTAATGACTACACTGCACCCTGTAAGAGCCGTAGTAATGAGTCAGGCAAAGGTCTGGGCCAAAACCACGTGTAAGATCTTTCTACAGGTTAGTAGAAGCATGTCAGGGAATGTGGTACCAACAACTGTCCTCCAGCCTAGCTAACAATATGACTCTAGACTCTAAGCAGCAGATAAACACGTGGATGAGGCCCTGTCCAAACCACAGACTGAAGCCATGTTTGTAGCCAGGTTCCCCACCATATTCATATAATTGCCTAGGCATGTTAGGAACAAGGACTACCACACCACACTTCAACTGGTGGGTTAAAGTGGCGGTGTGAGAGCAGGGGGTGAAACCTAGTGGTGAAATTTAGGTGTACATTTCACACCATTTAGCTATACATTTCTGTACATTACAGAACAGCTAGTCTAGCATCAGCTTAGCATGTCTAACCATTCTTACCCTACCTCCATGTATGACATCTGATACGATTACTTAATAGTAGTACTTCTGTAAATCGCAGGATGTTACTTATTAAGAGGTTTAAAAAAAAACAGAACAAAACAAAAAAAGACATTCTTATTACCACAACCTGAAAGCCATCCATAGATCCTCCCTCCTTCAGAGGGCTGATGTCTTAAAGACAAAACAGAACAGCACCAACCCTCACACATCTTAAGCCCTACAGTTCAGCGAGGGACATGTTTTGACCTACCAGACAGCAAAGCTCGTTACAACCTCAGGATTCTGCGAGGGAGCAGTAAGCTAAACAGGAAGTACAAGACATCATATCGAGTCCATAACAAGGAGAGGCAAATACAGGTGCATGGCTTGACACCACAGAGCAGGAGATGTGACGCTGCTTCAAATACTGTGGTTCAAGGTGAAGCCAACAATCTGTTAGCTCCTCTGAAATTATAATTAGACAGACAGAACTTCTCCCCCCCCCCC
>NW_017728992.1:98979853-98980436 GCF_001723915.1 Gavialis gangeticus
TCCCCCCCCCCCCCCACCTGCCACTGACCACATGCGAACAACTGTACAGCTACAAGGACAGCACACTGCCACAGGCTATCAGCAGGGCTACAACAAGCTAGAGCAGCTCCTCTCCTCCTCTGCTGCTGGATGGAAGCAGAGCCAAGCCCAGCAGAAGCCAGCATCCCGCCAACCAGCCTCTCAGATGGGCCAAGCCCCGGCTGAGAGAAACCACTCAGGACTCACATCCCCCCAGCTGTGAATGAAGTGAGCCCCGTCCCAGGCCACGCCGCCCAGAGCCTTCCGGGCTGCAGCTGTCCCATCCGGTGTGGGGAGAGGGGGGGCTCTCCCCCGAGACTCGGGGCAGGATTTAGGGCGAGCCACGCGGGCCTGCCCCCCAACCCCTATTTACGAATTAAGGATGGATGCCTAAGCGGGGACTCACCAGCAGACAGTCCACGTTGACCTCGGAGCGGGGGCTCCTCAGCATCGCATCGATCTTCTCCAAACGGGGCTCGAAGCCTTCCCCCGTCGACATGTTTTCCGGCGGGCTCGGGCCTCCCGGGGCCGCGGCCAGGCTTCCCCGCCGCCGCGGGCGCCCGCG
>NW_017728992.1:98980609-98992660 GCF_001723915.1 Gavialis gangeticus
GCGGCGCAGTGCGCATGCGTGAGCGAATAACTGGGGAGGAGGGAGAGAGGGGGTGCTCGTGTGCCTGTGTGGCGCGCGGTGCGCATGCGCAACCGGCTAGCAGAAGTAAGGAATGCGAGCGTCGGGGCGCGGGCCGCTACCAGGACGGCGCATGCATGTGCGTGTCCTGCGTCGTTTTCTCTCCCCCAGCACCCGGTGCTAGAATGAGTTCTGCGGGCTAATTAGCACCAGTGGAACGGCGCTGGGGGCGGCGCGGAAAGACTAGTAATGCCCGCCCAGGGGCGGAGCCGCTAACGCGGGCCGTGAGCGGATGCGGGCTCGGAGGCTTGTGCCGCGCTGCCACCTCTGCCCGGGCAGTTCGCCGTGAAAGAGGCTGATGTGATGGCGCCTTACGGAGGATGTGGCGTTGCTGCCAGCAGGGACTGCCCGTCAAGGTGCAGGGACTCCCTGAGCTTCCCTGCTTTGTTAGCCCTGGTAGCTCACGCGGGAAACCCACAGGTTTGCAGTAGGAATCCAGCCAAAAGCATTCTGCCCTGTTGCCGTCTTTCTGAGTTCTTTGCAATAGAAAAATTACTCTATTCGCACTCAAAATGAGTGAAAGCTAGGACCGTGCATTTTCTGGGCGGTGCCTTGGGTCTGGAAAGTTGAGGACCACTGCAGGACTGGCCCAAAAGAAATCTCATGAGGTTCAGTAATGACAAGTACAAAGTCCTGCACTTAGGATGGAACAATCCAATGCACCGGTACAGGTTGGGCAGACAGCAGCTCTGCGGAAAGGTACCTGGAGGTTACAGGGGGCAATAAGCTGAATATAAGCCAAGAGTGAGCCCTTGTTGTGAAGAAAGCTAATGGCATACCATTATGCATTGGTAGAAGTGTTGCCAGTAGGTCACGGGAAGTGATTATTCCCTTCTATTCAGCACTGGTGAGGCCATAACTGGAGTAGTGTGTCCAGTTTTGGGCCCCCTGCTACAAAAAAGGTGTGAACAAATTGGAGAGAGTCCAGCAGAGTGTGACAAACATAGTGGGGGGCTGAGGGACATGACTTACAATGAGGCTGAGGAAACTGGACTTAGTCTAGAGAAGAGAGACTGAGAGGAGATTTAATAGCAGCCTTCAACTACCTGAAGGGTGGTTCAAAAGAGGATGGAGCTAGACTGTTCCCAGTGGTGGCAGATGACAGAACAAAGAGCAACAGTCTCAAGTTGCAGCAAGGGAAGTTTAGTTAGATGCAGGGAAAAAAAATCTTACTGGGAGGGTTATAAAACACTTGATCAGGTTACCGAGAGAGGTGGTGGAATCTCCATCCTTGGAGGTTTTCAATACCTGGCTAAACAAAGCTTTGGCTGGGATGATCTAGTTGGGGTTGGTCCTGCCTTGACTGGAGGGATGGACTAGATGACCTCCTGAGGTCCCTTCCAACCCTAATATTCTATTATTCTGTGCACTAGACAGCAGGATATTAATCATAACAATAACATCATAGCAAAACAATGACAATAGTACATGTCCAATCTAGCACTAGAGACAACATTCTCCATTTTTCCTTACACCATCCTGGTCACAAAAAGGATAATTGCAAGGGTTTTCTGTTCCCATCTGTTCCTTAATAAAACTAAGCAGCTGCACAAGGCAGTAAATGTCTCAGCGTGTGAACCAGTAGTTTGCCTGGAAAAGGAGAGTTTCTACTACCAACTGCAGTCCCCTGAACAAAATCCACTTTATACTAACTAAAGTTTATAATCTGCCAAGACCCATGTTCAGGATAAAGGCTGAGAAATGGAAACACATAATAAATATGGAAGCTGAGATTGATACAATATCAACCACAGCAGTGATGCAACTTCCTTTGCTTTGATACTTTGCTTTCACACTGTGGGGTACTTATTATCAACCTTTTATTTGGAACCCCAACAAGGAACGATTAAATTATTCAATGGGAAATCCCACTATATAATTTTACAGAAACAATCCTGTGCTTATTCTGTTCTTGGATCTTTTGCAATGCTAGAAACTGAATTTTTATATGGAGTATATGAAGAATTAGAAAATGCCAAGCCATGGAAGTCCAGCCACTGAATGGTTGCCACTAACAAATTTCTTTAACAACAGAATTTACCTTCAATCTTATTACTAATAAATAAAATTTAGTTCACACATGTCTGCAGCATTGGAGACCTAGATATTACGTTAAATCCCATAATATCTAGTTACATTTAATAAAGCTGTTTTTACTGAATAAGTAATGAACTTGGTCATTTCCCCTTCCTGCATTTGTTGCTTCACTTGCTGTGGAATTTAGCTAACTTTTGTTGAGTGAAATGGAAATTACTCAACATATACATAACCTGATAACGCTGAACGGATGAAGCAAGCTAACCTAAGAGATAAACTTTCCTGTATCTGAAAGCACATACTCCAATAATGGAAGATGTCTCTTTATGTAACCAAATGTCCGTGCTTATTAATCAAAGTTGTTAATACTCTTAGGAAAGGTTTTTTGTTTTTTTTTTTTGGTATTCATTTAGAACTGCCTATATTCTCAGTAGCATATTTAAGGTATTTGAGTTTTGATGTAATACAAGGATTACCAAAGTTACTATGGGTCAAAGAGCTAATTAATGACCATTTCCATTCAGAGAGTTTTCTTGGATTGATATACAAAATGAGTAAAGTATAAGAACAGTCACTTAGCATATCCTACAATGATTTGAAAATACCCCGACAAATTATATTCATATGCTGCTTAGCATAAAATGATATGCATATACTACAATAATAACCAGACCAAAAAAACCCCCAAGTACACAGTTTTAGGTAAATATTTTTAAAAAGAACATAACAAAAAACTTTGGGCCCTTGCTGGAAGGTCTTTGTATGACCATTACCTCATGAAAGACAAGAGGGATCAAGTTAAAATCCTTGGGCATTCATACACATGTTCTAGGTGTGGTGGGAAGGACTCTTTAGGGTGGCTCTCTGAGGAAGGACTCTCTTAGAGTGGCTGTAATTAAAGCACCCAGAGCATCTCATGTATCAGCATCTCTGTACTTCAAAATGGCAGCAGGAGCACTTTATCTAAAGCTCATCAAACGTACTCATTTGTACTATACGATGCCAGAAACAGATGAGGAAACAGTAACAATAATATTAACTGATTAAAATAAATTATGGTATGGACTCATCCAGTGATCACTAGTCCCTTTCAGACATTTGAAAATGTGTCATTTACAAATAAAATTACCTTTTAAAAGCAGTGTATTGTATATATACAATTTGCCGTTTTCTGTGAACTTTAAGAAAAACAGAAATGTCTATACACATGAACCAAGGCTTCATATATGTAACTAGAGTTGAATTTCTTGAATCTATATTGATATAAGATTGTTTCAGCGTGAATGCCTTATGATTTGATGTAGAACAGTTGTTCTCAACCTTTCTAGACTTAGGGTATCGCTCAAAAGATTCAAGGGGGTCCTCAATAGACTCAAGGGACTTCTTGGAAATTGCCAACTCTTACCATTCATTTGGTTTTTGACAGTAGAAAATAATAGAGCAAAGAATAATTTAGTCTTAGAAAAATAATAGAGCAATTATTCTGTTACAAAGGACTCAGACCATGCAGCACCCCAGCTGTAAATTCCTGGTGTAGAAGATTAAATAAAAAATTCACAGCCTATTTTGAATTCTAAATAAGCCTGAAGTAAGGTGAATGGGGACCTAGTATCTCGTGATAGTGCAGAAGAGAAATATATAAAAATGTGTACAAATCATATGGTAGTTAGATGTCATACATATTAAAGGCCTGAGACAAAGGGAGCGTTTCCTTTAAAGGCTTTAAACCAAATGATCTCTGGACCAGGCCCTAAATAAATAAGAAATGTACTGTAGGTGTGTTTATTTGTAGAACTGACTATGCTTCTGTGAAGCTCTCTAAACAGACTATATACGTATTATTTATGTGTAACCCTTCTGGTGAACACCTGTCAACAGCGAGGACTGGGTTCAATTTTGGGGTACTAAATATATTTGACCTTGGCTCAAGTCCCCACCCAGTTTACCTAGGAAACACTAAATGAATCACGTGGGTGTCCAATAAAACCTACACCCCTTTCCTTGCAAGCAGTGTACACATAAAATCCAAATTCATTACAAAGTATAATTTTAAACACTATAAGCTACCAAACAAAGTCTGTAGGTGGCACCCTCTTGGAGAGGCTTTATCCAGGCAGCCTGGGACTTGGGGCTCCCCAGTGGGTATATCTGGGGCCTGCACCCCTCTACCTGCCCTTAAGCAATGGGCTGGAGAGAGGGGCCCACACCAGAGCGTCCATGGGTTCACTGCACTGCAGGGAACTGCTAGAAAGCATAGGTCCTTCTGAATTGCAAAGGACCCCTCGTTGCTCCCTGAGAAGCTGTAGCACTGATCTCCACTTCCACATAGTGGCTTTGAGGGGTTAACTGCAGTTTTCATCAGCATATTGCACCAAAGTTTCTAGTCTTAATCCCAGCTCTGCTGAGGCAGGAAACTACAAGAGAACTCAAAGAAAAGCCAGCCAAACAGCAAATAAGTCTGAACTGCAATCACTGCCAACCATGCTGCTTGGTCAGGACACAGAGCTACAAAAGCAAAAACATGTGCCAGGCTCAAAACATACCAAGCCCAAAACACACAGCAAACATACAGCAGGGCTCAGCAATACAGTTATGCTGAGACACAACATCTGTAAAACAATAAAAGGGGAATTCAGGCCTGTCCTGCACCAGGGTCTGAACATACAGCAAAAAAGCACCAGGCCTACTTGGCTACAGCCTGGACATTTTGTCTCAGCTACACTGCTATGCTGAGACCTAACAACTATAAAACAAAAGCAGGGCCAGGCCTAGCTTGGCTTGGACCTGAACTACAACTAACACCCAACCACACCATTTGGTTGGGGCATAAACTGCTAAAGGGACAAAAGGCATCCCGGGCCTATTTCACTGGGCTTGGATTGGGCGGCAAAAAGCCAGCCAGGCCTATACACTACTGAGGCCTGGATAACCAATAACAAGTGCCCAGGCTTCATCCTGGCCCAAATCTGCCAGGTGAACATATGGCTGGGGTTCAGCCCTACATATGTGGACTGAAATGCAACAGCTGTGAAACAGCAAAAAGGGCCCAGGCTTATAGCTGCAGCCTGGACATGTAGTCTCAGCTATACCACCATGCTGAGACACTACAATCCCCAATGCAGGGGGCCAGTAGGTGCCAGGACCCTGTTTCCTGGTCAGTCTGCACTAGGGAATAATACACTCAAGGTCTGTGTGGCCAAAACAGCCAGCAAAACTTACAGCTGGGGTTAAGTGACACAACTATGATGAACCCAAAAGAAGTTGCCACAGCAACTGAAACATTCCAGGCTCTTAAACCCTGGCCCAGAGTGTGCCAGCAAAGCTGCCAGGCTCCAACCTTAGCTAATTTGCTTCAGGGACTGCTACCTCCACCACAGCATCATCCCACTCAAAACCCAGAAAACAAAAGGGGAAAGGAGAGGGAGAGAACAGAGGTCTCAAACCCTAAGACAAAGTTTCTCTCCCTGTACCTGAAGCTTTCTCTTCACATAGCTTTAGTTTGCTACCCCAGTGAAGAGTGAGGGACACCCTCCCCTCCACCCATGGGAAGGAGGCTTTTCTGTCCCCCAATTTAGCTTTCAGGCTTCAGCAGCCCCAGAAGGAAGAAGAGGACCAGCCCAGGTGGCCTGACCCTTAAATAACTTTCCTGACATCACTATAGGGTCCCAATCAAGAAGCAGCATGAACACTGCTGATGCAGACCAATCTAAGGGTGGTCAGCACTTCTGCTGAAGTGGCCAGAGTCACCAAATTGATGCCACAGGTTCCTTGGAGGGAATCTTAAGACAATCATCTGGACACATGGAGGGGAGGGGAGGGGAGGGGAGGGGAGAGGAAGGGAGGAAGGGAAGGGAAGTGATCCTCTTCCAACCCCCTCGCCCCCCAACAACAAACAAAAAATAACAACCAAAAACACACACAAGCCCAAGTGTGTGTGAGTGTGACATATGTATATATTCTTTATTTAATATAAATACCCACTGGAAGCAGAACTAGAAATCTAGTATATTGATGTGCCGATTATTATGATTTAAATATTAATAAATAAAATATCAGTTAAGACACATAGGAAAATATGAATATTTGCAATATCAAAGTGAAACTAATGTCGGCTTAGTTCAGTCTTACCTCCAACAATTATTATTACCAGTATTTAGACAGGGGTGCAAGAAACACTGATTATGGAATAGCTTGCCTATAAGGTTAGATTTTTTTCTACACCAGAAAACAGTATTGCTTTATTTTTATCAGTATCATCAGAGATGACCCAAGTAGGGTGCAGGGCCCAGAGCAAATCAGCCTACACGGGGCCCTGCCCCTGGACGTGAGGAAGCCGGCGGCAGATTTGGCAGTGCGGGGGGGTGTTGCCGAGCAGCTAGACATGAAGCCGGCGGCAGCACACAGTCACCACAGCTGCTCCACCCAGCTCCATGGGGCCTCCCAAAGCATGGGGCCTGGGACGGTCACCCTGATTTGCCTCCCCCTAGGGACAGCCCTGAGTATCATAGTACTTATGTCAGAGTAGCTTACTCCTGTATGGGTATTATAACAGGACCAGTGCCCCAAGCATGGCCATCATGCTCCCTGGTGGCACCTCAACTCCTGCACCATGCTAAGGTACACTCCCTTTGCTTCCTCCTGTCACTCCTTGATCTTATTAACAACACTTAGAAAGGAAGGCTGCACAAGGATCTTAGAGCACATTGTAGCTTTTCCTCTTTACCTGCAGATCCCTCTTGGACCCCACTGCTCCCCATCATTCTTCCTGCCAGATGGTCCTTCTTGGCCTACATGTACCCCAAGGGCACCCATTGTCCTATCAGCTAATCATGGCTGGGAAGTGAGAGTCCTGGTTTGGTCATTAATCAATTTGTGTCCCAGTGCCCTTGCCAAGCTACAGGTTTTTTAAACAACCAGGCTCTCACCAGGGCATTCCCGTAACAGGATCAATGTCTCCCTGTTACAGGCCCCAATCTCCATCCCTTTCTGGGCTGTGGCCCTGCGACCTCAAGCTCTGCCCCCTTCTGGACTGTGGGCTTGTTAACCCTGTTCCTGCCCTTCATGGGCTATGGTCCTTGACCCTTGTTTTGCCTCTCCCAAGCTTTTCTCTCCCTCTTGCCACAATCAAGCTTGCTTGCCTCCCCACCCCCTTCCCTGTCACTGAATTCAGCAGTAGGGAATATGGTAGAGTAATCAGTAGTGATGCTAACCCCTGGATTCTAGACCCATGCCAATGCAAGCTCTGTCAGCAGCTGCATGGATGATCTGGTGAGGCAAGGGGCATGTAGCTATACACACCCAAATCCTTGCACCCCTCCTGGGTCTTTCCCTGGAGTATACTATATCAGTATAAGGCATGTTTATACAATTATAACTGCATGCTCACAAAGGGGAACCAATTATATTGTACCAATATAATACTGGTAAAATATATAGATATAAATTTATATTATTTATAAATATAATATGCACATACACATGCACATGCACATATACACACATACATACATATATACATACATATACTTGCAGCAGTGTGGGTCCGCCACCTGATCTGCCACCCAGATCCCAAACTCCTAGAGCCAGTCCTGATCTGATCCAGAAGGGACCTGAGTCAGAAGGAGGGAATCAACACTTACCAGGATGGGAGCCCAGACTGGTGCAGCATGTATGAAAGAGGCTTGGTGAGAGAGGGTGGAGTGAGAGAGGCCCCAGTGAGAGGGGGTGCAGAATAAGTGTGGCCCAGAATAGGGTAGTATGAAAGAGGCCAAACACTGTGCCAAGTTGGGCCCAGCCTCAGACTGGGTTATTGCACAGCTGTTGGAAACATCTGCGAGGCATGGGACATGTGTAAGGTGAGGTCAGATCATGTATGTAGTGCCATGTCAGCTAGGAGCTCGAAGGGCAGCCTCCTGCCTAATTAGCCACTTAATTATTTAATAGCAAGGCATGACAGGCAAGTAGGGAAGGTGGCTTGCCCAAAGACAGGCGGGCGGGCCAGCACTGTGACTGGGCCTGGGGGTTTGCCCCTGTCACAAAATATAATTAGATAGATAGATAGATAGATAGATAGATAGATAGATAGATATCATATCCCCCTACCCCAGTAGATAAACCAGTACAATTTCCCAGCATGGACCAGGGAGCAGATCCAATCAAGGATTTAGGCATGCAAGCAGGACTTAGATGGGATATAGGCACCTAAATCCCAAATGGTGATCCAACAAGTCCCAGCCCAGCAGACAATTAATCCTGGAAGTACCTAAAATCCATAGATGACTTAAGTTGTGGGTTAAAGTTCCCCATGTGCCTAGAGTTGTGCCTAGAGTGCGTAGCCAGACCTGTACCAGTCTGAACACCTCAGCACCTACCTCACATCTAAGCTCAGTAAAAATCCAGAAGTTAGGCAGCAGTTAGGCTAGGGGTAGGCAATCCCTGGCATGGGTGCCAGAATGTGACACACAAAGGCATTTTGCTTGGCACTTGTACCTCGGGGTGGACTGCAGGGAAAGGGCCAGGGCTGTGCTGCCACAACAAGGATCGGGCCTCTTGCAGCTCCCCCACTGTCTGTCCCTGGTACGCCAACATCTTACAAGTCGAGGTTATGAGTATTTTTGGCATTGTGCCCAAAAATGTTGTCACCCTATGAGTTAAGTGTTTGCCTTATCCCCTGAGGGTCCAATCTGCTAGGCATTCTTGCAGCAAGCTTAACATACTGGCATGACTGGGCTTCTTCCAAAATGCAGTGGAAGCCACAATATCTTTTTAAAGAATACCCCGTGATACCGCTGCCCACCTTTTGTCTAATAGTTTAATACAGTGGTTCTCAACCTTCTTAGACTCAACATCTCCCTGAACAGACTTGAGGAACACCTTGGAAAATGCCATGACAGCCTGGTTAAGAATCACTGGCTTAATGGTTAGGGCTCATAAGAGTGACAACTGCAGGCAATTCCTTTCTCTGTTTGAGGGGGTTCAAACCCATATCTCCCAAAGGACCAGGCACAAGCCTCCTTTAGGTATGGACATTCCCCATTCCTCCAGATGCAGTTTGTGCCAACATACTGGAAAGAATATAAGATTAATTGGGTCAAAAAGGAAGAACAAGTCTATCTGTAGCCCTGTATTCAGGATACTAGCTTAGGAGAAGAGTTCTGTATTCTGGTCTCTTACCCCAATAGCCTGATCTCACTTTGATGGAAACTTTATATACAGAAAGTATTTAATGCAGCATGGTGGTTTACTGGGTGGAAACAAACAGGTAAATACGTTGTGATTATTCAGTTGTCACAGTGCTGATCCCTAGACTATGTATTATCCTTAAACAGAAAAGTACATGAACCAAAGATGGAGATATGCTGAGCAGGAGCCATTTGACCATACATAGAGTCACAGGCAAAACAGTCAACTTTTACCAGGCCCCTGTATTGCTGGAAATTACAAAGTATTTTTTCTACAATCAGAATTCCTCTTAGTATGATAACAGCTCATGTTCTTAACATCATCATTTACTCTTTTTATCATCTGTTTTTGAGAAACAAGATTACAAGAGATAATATACAAGATAATACTGACAAAAGATTTTAAAAGGGCACTAAAATATAGTAAAGTCACACACTCCAATGGTAAGGCAAAGGAAATGTTTATGAAACATTCTTTATCCTAGGATACTTGCTAAAGTTTCCTGGATGCCTCCAAAACACTGAAATATTTAGTTCTTGCTATACCATGGCTTATCTGTAATACTTTGAATTTAAGTAACTCAACAGATGTCTATTGCTTTAGTTAATGTTCACTCTAAGTCCTGTAACAATCATTATTTCAAACTACGAACACCACAAACAATACTGATCTTTATCAGAGTACATTGTCCAGAGTTACCAACTTACTTTTCAAGAGTTGTTATATAATAATACATAGTTTCACTTTATTCCTGAATGTAAATTGAGTATCAGTACTGTTTACAATTCATATTTTTTCTTGGGATCAAATCTGCAAAGTTCCAATGTTGCTTCATCCATTACAATCCACATTGTAGAAGCTTCAGACTTCTTAATTTATTGCCTGCAGAATCAGAGGAAATGCTGTTAATTCGCAGCATTTCTGCTATTGTTCTTGCTGGTCAACCAACTTTACTGTAATTTAAAATAACTTTTTTCCTTATACTGTACATGTTTTCCTTCTTATCTCTCTTACTAAGAGTATTTACTCTTTCCCTTTTTCTTTGGATTTCTATTCTTAATATCATTTGTTTTGTATTTTTATATTGTATGTCTATTTGTTTCACATGTATCCTATCTCCTTCTTTTGTCCCTCCCCTTCTCTCACCCAATTGCTGATTTTTTTCATTCATGCACTTGCCCTTTTTCTTCATGTGTACATGCATGTGCGCGCACACACATTTTTCCTTGCTTAGCTCTATATAAAGGTACCTACCTAATGCTGAAGTATCTATACACATTCAGCTATGCATTTGCTTAAACATGTTTTTAGTCCCTTAGCCACATTACAATATATACACCATCAAACCTAGCCACTTTTCCACACAGTTACTATCTTCTGTCTAAAGTGAAGCCCATTCAGAGGTTTATGAAAGAATGGGTCCTTGAACCCACTAAAGGAAAATAGTTTGACTGCTGATGGACGAAGAATGAAGGAAGCTCAGAGCCATGAAAAAGCTTTGCAGTGAACAGAGGTTGTCTGTGGGATATAGCCAATAAAGGACTTAGACCAGGTGTAGACAACCCCTGGCACAGGTGCCAGAGCATGGCACACAAAAGCATTTTGCTCAGTATGTGTGTCTCCGGGTGGATGGGGAAGGAGCCAGGGCTGCGCTGCAACAACAAGAATCAGGCCCCTCACAACTCCCCCACTGTTCACCCCTGACATGCCAACATCTTACAAGTTGAGGTTGCAGGTGTTTTGGGGCACTGTGCCCAAAAACATTGCCAGTCCCTGACTTAAACCATAACACAGAAGTTAGGTGGAAAGTAGGCACTAAAATCCAAAAGTGGGTTACAAAAAAATCCCACTCAGGTTTTATCTAATGCTATAGAGGCACCTAACCACATGGGTACCCCACTTTTTTTTAATATTTAAAACTAGGTGCATAGAGATGTGCCAATAATGTTTGCCCAGTCTGAATAGCTTTGTGCTTAGCCCACACCTAAACCCACCCAAGATCTTCTGCTCAAATTCTCTTAAGGGCTACGCATGCCCAGCATAGGCCAGCACAGGGCTATGCATGCCCAGAGCACACTAACACCGTCTAGAAGCTAATGTACACCAACAGCATGTAGCTTCTCACAAAATTCAGTTGCTATTTTCAAACATGCTGGGCTTGGTGGTAGTGCCTGCTTTTTATATAGCTTAGTGCTTACAGCTCTCACCCAGGAAATAGACGACAAGGTTAAATTATCTTCTCAACCTAAGGATATTCAGACAAGCACTGTCTTCATCCAAGGAAACTGCCTTAATAATCAAGATATATGCCAGATGGCAGGCATTCTCCAACTATCCTGTTGAAACTTTACCACTCTGGAGAGAAGAATGCAAAGCAGAGAGAGAGCCTTTGAGGGGACATAGTAAGGCAGGGCCAAATCCGGCCCACAGGGGCCCCTAAAAAAATTAGTAAATTAATATTTATTTGCTCCTAGCTGCTTGTCAAATCTGACAGCAGAAGGTGCAGTAGGACCCAGGGGGAGCCCTCAGCAGGACTGAACAGCCCAGCCTCACCCACCCCCAGCCATTTCACTCTCTTCCTGCCCTGACTCTGTTCCGGCACCCCATGGCTCCAAGCTGCAACGCCAGACCAGGGAGCATGGGGCCCCGCCAGTACATGTGTGTGTGTAGGCAGGGACAGAGTGCATGCAGGTGTGTGTGTGTGTAGGCAGGGGCAGTGTGTGTGTGTGTGTGTGTGTGTGTGTGTGTGTGTGT
>NW_017728992.1:98997660-98997877 GCF_001723915.1 Gavialis gangeticus
TGTGTGTTCATAGGGTGAGTCCCACATGCACCCCACCATACACATGCAACCACACCCCCCTTGCACTGCAATACACACAGACCCCCACACCAGTACCCCCTCACACACCCAGACACCCTCCTCCCACACATATCCCGCCCACCCACATCCCATATAACCACACACAGTCACATGCTGTGTGGAAAAGGATCTGGGAGTCATTATTGACTCCAAGATG
>NW_017728992.1:99002877-99003131 GCF_001723915.1 Gavialis gangeticus
ATCCACACCCCCCCTCGCACTGCCATACACACAGACCCTTACACCCCCTCACACACCCCAGCCACCCTCCCCGCTGCACACTTCTCCCCACAAACCCCATACCCACCCACACCCCACATATCCACATACACATCCACACCCTCACACCCCACATAAGCCTATATCCACCCCCATGCCCCTCACCCCCCAACAATATACAAAAATAAGCCTTCATTTTAAGCTATTGTACAATCACCTCTATGTACGCTACACAA
>NW_017728992.1:99003142-99008097 GCF_001723915.1 Gavialis gangeticus
CCACACCCCCCTCGCACTACCATACACACAGTCCCACACCCCCTCACACACCCCAGCCACGCCCCCACACAACCTCCCACAAACCCCATACTCATGTTCCCCCACATGCCCACAAACACACAGCCCCCCACAAAACTATACACCCCCCACAATAAAAAAGAGTAAGACTTCATTTTTAAGCTACTGTGTGATCACCTCTGTGTACACTACACAAACACATGTAAATCAGGACAAAAATATTTTTTTAAATCAAATTAATGAATGCTGTAGATGTTTGCTTTTGAGAATGTAAGTTGGTATTTTTCTTGTTCTGAGATGGCAAAACCCCTTGCTGAAAGGAGTACTTCCACGGGCAAAAGGAGGGACTTCAAGGAGCAAAGGGATTAGGGGGCAGAACTTCCGGTCACAAGATGGCAACCAGGGGGCAGGGCACCGGTCAAGGGGTGGGGCTACCCATGCAGCCCTTGACAGCTTGCCAAAACTTGATAAGCAGCCCTCCACCCGAAATAATTGCCTGCCCCTGTAGTAAGGACACACACCTGAAAGGAGGTAGTCCTGGTTCTGGTCTTTGCATCAGACTTTTTTTTGTACCATTGGCGATGCGTAGTGGGTGCATGCAAGTGCATGTGCTCCCCCTGAGCTTAGTGGTGCACCCCCTGCAAAAAGTGCTGCTGACGCTCATCATCCTCTTCCACCCCCCATCCTCCCTCGCCACCAACACTGCTGGTGGCATCTGCGGGCAGTTCCCGATCACTTCTGGCCGTGGTGATGCTGCTGGTGGCCTCTGCAGGTGGTCACTGACTGCCGGTTGGCACTCACCCCCCACCACCACCAACACTGCTGCAGCTGCCTGTAGGAGCTCCCTGCTCGCTGCCACCACACCCATGCCGGCAAAACCGCTGCCGCCACCTGCTGCAGTTACCATGCCCCCCCACCCCACCCTGCCTCCAAGAGAATGCAGCTTTCATATTTTGTACTCTAGTCAATGACTGTTTGAGGTACCTCAGCCTTCTATTACATCTAGGCCTGGAACTTTGAAGAAGCATTGCTTTGGGAACCTGGGTTTGGTGGAGAATGAAGAAGAAAGAAGATACTTGCAGCACACCATTTACCTGGAAATGGGAAGAAAGCAGAAAAAGGTTCCACCTCTCAGATGAACCCCTCAGAAGCCTGGTTTGGTGATGGGTTCTTAACACTGAAATGTCAATATATGGAGTGGGATCAGGCTGCCTGCACCTATGGAAGCTCAGGAACAGTTGCTGCCAGCTATTAAGAGCAGAGTTATATAAGATGCTTGGGACAGCAGCCTCTGAAATATGTTGTGCTGTGTTTGAAAGACAGAAAAGCTGTAAACCCTAAGGCTGACTCTGGTCTATAGAGCAAATGTCTAGTTGCCAGACAGCTCAGTCCAGTCTTGGCAGCATCATCCATGAATACATGTTCAGTGTATGCTCTCTTAGTTGTGTATTTCACAAGTTTAAGAGGCTGCACAAAATGTACTCTTGAGCTCAGCATGTGATTTTTTTCCAAGTCAAATCCAAACAACATGTCACTAGAATTCTCAAAAGCATCAAAACTTGATAAGGGCAATTTCCATACCAAAGGCCATTCCCCTCCTCCCTCATCCCCCTAAGTCATTTTGGCTATGGAGGTAGCTAGAAAGTTAAGTTGTCAAAACTTCATTGTTATTGTGGAAAAAGCTATTTTTTTTTCCTGCTCCACTCAAGCTAAACATAGCCTAAACCAATTCTTGCTCAAAAATCTTAAAATAAATACATAAATGAAAGGCATAAAAACAAAATACTTCTGACTAGAAAACAAGCCTAGAAAATGTCAGTCAAAAAGCAAATTCTTCAGAAAGTTAGGAATGTTTTAAAACAGGGATTTAAAATGGAACCATTAATCTTCAAAAACTATAGTAACCACTGCACTCCTATTATAAAGATATTGTTTATGCAATTGTAGCTTTCCCCTTTGCTATTAGTCTAGGTGTTCAGTGTAGAAAAATGATAAATTTTCCTTTTGTTTTTCTGACTTCCTATTCCTAACTTTTTTCTTTTAAAACTAGCCATCTTTCCTTCTATTCCTCTCCCCACTTCTCCATATAACTGGCATATTTTCTGCTGCATAATTAATTCTGCAACTCTAATTCAACAATTTCTTCTGATCTTGAAATCTCTTTGATTCTATAGGAAATGTAGATGTTCAATACATCTAAAAATGAGGCCAAAAGAGGTTTGCTGTGGTAAAGGCTATCATGTCAAATCCATAGTCTCTCAAGCCAGAATTAAAAGACAAAATCTTGGAATTGTCTGTCTTTTTCCTTCTGTTTTTGACAAGCTAAATTTTCTATTCATCAGGAAGTGACAAAGAGCTTAACAGTCTAAGAAAGACATGTCCAACTGTGACAGGTTCAGGACCCAGGGTGGCTGTGATGCCCCCTGGTGGGCCAAGTAATTCGTGCCTCAGCTCTAACTGGTGGGCCTTCATCTCCTTACTCATCTGCCACACCTTTGATATTATTATTTTAATGGAAAGAAGGCTGCCTGGGGGAATTAGAGTGAACCTGCTGTTGTTCCCATGTTCAGCTTTGACCTTCTTGGCCTCTGCCATTTTTGTTTTCGCTGAGCCCTCTAACAGTAGTCCACTGACTGAACTGAGCTTCAAGGCTCCAAGCTTTTTGTCTGGCCTTCCAAGGCCTTTGTCTATGACGTCTTTTGGGCTGCTGAGCCTCCCTGGGCTCTCTCTCTGTCTGTATCTGGGCCCCAGGCCCTGTCTCTGCCCTGCTCTGGGCTTCAGGCCCCCTGGCCCCCAAGTCTAAGTCTTGCTCTTCCTTGGCTTCTGGTCTTCCTGGCCCCAGTCCCCAGGCCCATCTGTTCCAAGGCCTGCCTCACCCCTCTCAGGCACTCTGGGATTGCCCCACATGGGCTCTATGAGACCACCCCTATGTGCTAGGTGCACCCTGCAGGTGCTAGGGGTTCACTGCACCCCCTAGGTGCTCTGGGACCTTCAAACCACCCCGCACCGTCCCCCTAATACCAGGTCAAACTGAAACCAATGCATCAAACACAAGCTCTTCCGGCTATAACTAAACTCCTATCTAACCCTGGGTCTCAATCAGCTGCAGGCCCTCAACTTCTCTAGCTGTCTCAGGGCCTAGCATGCTCAGTTTGCTTCTCAGTTACAGGCACCTCCAGAGAGCTCTTGCCCTTTCAGCCTCTGGGTCTGGCTCTGGCCCTGCCTTATATCTCTCCCAATGCCCTGCCCCTTGCAGTCAGGTGACTCCCCTGGGTTGCTTGCAGATACCTGCTATTTAATCTCATTAGCCCATCTCTATAGCAACCCAATCCCAGCTACACCCTGCCTGTCTTGCAGGGCACTCCATGGGCTGCTTCTCTCCGAAAGAGGGCAGAGAGTCCCAAGCTCTCTATCACACTAACCTGCAAGAGTTCTGTCTAAATTAAACCAACCCAAACCTTCAAACCTTAAATGGCATTTACTCATCTCTCCATAATATGGAAGCAAGGAAGATTCTCTGGTGTGTTAAATCTGTTGCAAGACTCTTTCACTACCTTATTTTAGGAAGTTGTCAATGCGTCATATAAAATACACACATATATAAAATGTATTTGTTCATCTGGAAATACAATATATCTAAGTTATTCAGACTTTATGTAGAAAACTTAAACCAGAGAGTTACAAATTTCATAACATAAAGGCTAACATAATATGAACTACACTGGCTTTGCATGACCCCTCTATGGCTGAAAATGCAGAAGTCACTTTTTTTGCAATTCACAAAATATATTTTGAAATATAGAAGTTGTAGTCAACTTATCTTTTATCATGAAGTTCAACTTTTTTAAATAGTGCACAATGGCTTGTAACTTATTTTTGTATTTTTAGACTGGTTTTAATTAAAACCACCTTCATTGTATTACATTAAATTTATTTAAAAATACATGTAAAACACTTTGAATCCATATGATTGATGTAGCTACCTATAGTTAGGTTTTTAAAAGAAGATTAAAAAAACCTTTGTTACCAATACAGTGTGTTTGTGTCTGTGTGTCCATTTGCAGAGAGTGACTGAGAGTAGAGTGCACACCTGTCTGTGTGCATGCCCATCTGTGTGCGCACCTGTGTCTATGTGTTTGTGCATGCCTGTGTCTGTGCACGTTCGGCTATAGCTGGGGAGGAGGAGCGGGGAGCAGGGAGAAGAGAGAGGTATGTGCCCTCCCACCCCAGCCTGGTGGGGTCCACCCAGCCTACCCCCACCAGCACCAGAAGGGGAAGGGCCCCTTCACTATCCCTGCAACCCAGCTCTCATGGGGAGAAGGGGGCCCCCAATTTTGTGTTTGCCCAGGGCTCCAATACATCTTAATCTGCCTCTCTCTAGATCTGTGGGGAGTCCTGCAGGCCAGATCATGTGGCTATGTGTACCAGATTGCACTGGCACATGGTGAATCTGGTGCACAGGCTCAATCCAAAGCTGGATATGGTGCATGGGATCAGGTTGGCTTTCAGGGTTGGGCCAGTGTACACAGCCATATCTAGTCGAGGGGGTGGGCCAGTGGGCATGAGTGCACCTGTAGACTAATCACATGCATAGGATCCACACATGGAATGGTCCTACATTGTTCATCCAGCCTGTGGGGCTGGACTGTTGAGCACCACTTTGTTAATCTCTTCATTCCTCCTTTGGTTTTCTTCTTCCCCCCAAAACAAAATGAAGCAAAACAAAACACCACACCTCCTCTTTCTTCTTGCAAAAGACTATATTTTCTGTTTAGTCATTCAAATAGCTGTGGACTGATTCTCAGCTTGGTTCTTCCAGTACAATTTGTTGACTTATTCCTGTGTACAGACATTCAGGGAGGTTAGACTGAGTTAAAAATAGCCATGTGATCTAAGGTAAGTTGGAATGGGAGGAATATTGGTAGAGGAATGGGTGG
>NW_017728992.1:99008422-99009446 GCF_001723915.1 Gavialis gangeticus
TCACCAGGTCTTACTTCTTTGGCTTCCAGTTCCAGTGAATCCTGATAAAACTGGGACCAGGAGTGCTTGCAGGATGGGGGTTTTGGTAGGATTGTGGGGGGAGGGTTGTCCATCTGGGGGTGGGGCAAGGAACCAAGGGCCTAAAAACAGACCAGTGCTGGGGGGTAGGAAAATCATAGCTCTGGGATAGGGCCAGTAGCTGAGGTTTTTCAGCCTTGGAGCTGCACTGGGAACTGTACAGAAGTTTGGGACAGTTAGATCAATCTAAACATAGC
Organism: Gavialis gangeticus; assembly: GCF_001723915.1. Classification (NCBI taxonomy): domain Eukaryota; kingdom Metazoa; phylum Chordata; order Crocodylia; family Gavialidae; genus Gavialis; species Gavialis gangeticus. The sequence goes on from NW_017728992.1 coordinate 99,008,698, forward strand.
CAAGGCAATCTAAGTTAGACTACCTAGGAGGTAGGGTTAACTTAGATCAGGTCAGCCATTTTAGACCCATTTAATCTTCCTGGAACTTCTGTACAGTTTTACTTATATCAACATAAGTAGGGATCTGTGTAAAGTCTGCATCTGGGCAACCAAAGATAGAGCAGGTGGCATTTTTAACGCTCTCTAACCTCCCCAAGCATCTGTATGCACCCATAATGCAGTGGCACTATTTTAAGCTTGCTGTAATGGAGTAGAGAAAATGGGTCCTACATTTCAAATTTGGTGTAAAATTTGACTAGATATCAAAACTAATAAAATTTTTGGTCTATACCACATCAATGAAATTGCATTGTCTTGTCTGCTTGGAATACATCTCCACCTCCACTATAAGGGTTTTTCTTAATAAGCTTGTTAAGCATTCTCCAATATGCATAACAGAAATGGCTGTTATTCCAACCATATATATTAGACTTTGAGATTCATACCTGTAACCTTCTTTTTATTTACAAAACATCTAGTTATTTTGCATAATCAATTGTATAAAGACTGCACACACTCATTTTATTTAACTACCATATTTACCCAAATATAAGATGACCCTGAATACAAGACAACCACCCCAGTAATTAAATTCTGCATATAAAAAATTATAAATTTGCTATAATTTTCTAGGTATAGAATCTAATTATCAGCAGTTTGTCTTGAATTTGCTCCTCTTTTGCTGCTACAGCGTGAAAAATAAATGGGGG
>NW_017728992.1:99010489-99011055 GCF_001723915.1 Gavialis gangeticus
ACCTGTAGACTAATCACATGCATAGGATCCACACATGGAATGGTCCTACATTGTTCATCCAGCCTGTGGGGCTGGACTGTTGAGCACCACTTTGTTAATCTCTTCATTCCTCCTTTGGTTTTCTTCTTCCCCCCAAAACAAAATGAAGCAAAACAAAACACCACACCTCCTCTTTCTTCTTGCAAAAGACTATATTTTCTGTTTAGTCATTCAAATAGCTGTGGACTGATTCTCAGCTTGGTTCTTCCAGTACAATTTGTTGACTTATTCCTGTGTACAGACATTCAGGGAGGTTAGACTGAGTTAAAAATAGCCATGTGATCTAAGGTAAGTTGGAATGGGAGGAATATTGGTAGAGGAATGGGTGGGGGGCAGGCAGGGTCTGCATAGGGGGTTGCTAAGGTCTTGGAGGGTTTGATGGGATCAGGGGGGCTCTTGGGGGGCTTGGTGGATAGAGACTCTCTCCCCCATCCCCTGGGACCACGGGCTATTTTCAGCTCCCCACCCCACCCCCAGATAGCCTCCCCACCAATAAACCACCCCTCCCCTCACCAGGTCTTACTTCT
>NW_017728992.1:99012474-99046911 GCF_001723915.1 Gavialis gangeticus
TTCTTTTTATTTACAAAACATCTAGTTATTTTGCATAATCAATTGTATAAAGACTGCACACACTCATTTTATTTAACTACCATATTTACCCAAATATAAGATGACCCTGAATACAAGACAACCACCCCAGTAATTAAATTCTGCATATAAAAAATTATAAATTTGCTATAATTTTCTAGGTATAGAATCTAATTATCAGCAGTTTGTCTTGAATTTGCTCCTCTTTTGCTGCTACAGCGTGAAAAATAAATGGGGGGGGGGTGGTCAGGTAGCCCCTTTACCCTCTCCCCTCCCCACAACTTCTTCCCCCTTTACCTCTTTCCCTCCCTCCTTACTGTCAGACCCTGCTGTCCCTGAGCAGAAAAGTGAGGAACAAATTTGAAAAAAAACAGACCTTGAAATAAATATAGCTGTATTTGCATATAGTATCCATAGACTTAATATATCTGGAATGGATGCATTTTACAGGTTTTGAAACAGCTGCAAGCTTAGAACAAGTACTCCATAAATGCATTTTTAAGCAGCACTTCTGTACTTAGTTTTATATAGTACAAACTATGCATAATATCAGTCCAAAGCCAAAAGGCTCATGATTTACCATATAGTTGCTGATGATTGGGCCTCAGCAGTCAACTGCATTTCAAACCATGGTGACCCCATACCTGAGCACTGCTCAATATGCGTGGGTGCAGACAGAAGTTACAATTTTCACCCAATCTGGCCACAGAAAGCAGTATATAGCTGTGACCAAACACAAGTGCATGGCTACAGACAGCTTTAAAAATGGCCAATTGGGAGAAAATCTGACCCCTCATTACATGAGGTATCAGATAAAGATGTTTCAAAATGTAGCGTCTTTTGTAACTTGTGTCTGCTAAACTCCCAGCCTATCACTGTTATCAGAATGGGAGTAGGGAAAGGGAGCAAAGGAAGTTCAGTCTAAGGGGTTGTCAGCCTCCCGTGGAGGGTGGGGTGGGTGTATTGCAACCAGCACTTAGATTCCCCTCCCCCTGGAACCAACAGTTTGTTCTGGGGTAACCTTGTATCTCAGAGTGCTTTGCAAAAATTGTTTTAAGTTACAGCTGGGAGCTGCACTTCTGTGTGTACTCCAGATACCCTCCACAAAGGATCCATGTGCTAATTAGCCCTACACTTATGACTGGAACTAGGTGTTCTTGTCAGGAGTCCTGAAATCCTCCAAAAAGGCATAGGACAGCCTGCACCTCATGGAAGGTGGGGCCACACTACTCATATGCAACAGGCTGAGAGAGGGGGCAACAGAGGGATTCTGGGTGGTGATGTCTGCCAGACATCTAAGGCTGATGAAGAAGCAGGGTTAATTGAAAATGGGAAAGAAAGGTGCAGCTCAGCTGTAGGAGTGAAGAGGAAAAATTTATTCAGTGTAGTGACTCACTATGACTTGAAAAAGAGTTGGCACTGAGGAGGACTGAGCACAATGGCCACTACAACATATTTTATTCAGATGGGTTGTACTGAACTAGTCTATCATTGTGGTAGATTCCCTGAGCTGAGCAGAAGGGCAGCCTGAGAGAAGAAGGAGGCCAAAGTGAAGTAAAGATTGGGTCCATGGCACATGCACCACCTCTCCGTTGGGGGGGAGCAGGGAGTAGCGCTCATGAAGGTGGTGCTGCTACTATCAGTGCTTCTGTACACTGCACTGGTCTTCTCTTCCCCCTTCCCCCCCCAAGTGTGTCTCCCACAGAATCCAGAAAGCCATGTGCATTTTCTTCTGGGGATCCAGAATGGAGAAGGTGGCAAGGAAGACCCTGTACAAAAGAAATGGGATGGGGACAGGGGGATGCCAGACATCCACCTGTTCCTGCAGGCATGGTTCATGAGCCAGATCTGCAACCAGGCCAGCAAGCAAAACAGCCTGTCTTGTCAACTATTTTACAGGTCACCTCCTGAAACTGTGGGGGGTGTACACACCAGCCAAAGGGAGACCATGTACCATGGAATGCCCCTGGTTTTACAGGGTGCTGAATGAGTTCCAGAGTGGTTATGGGCCACAGAAGAAAAGCCCAGAGACCATGTCCAACCACAGGAAGATACAAAGGCAGACAGAAACAGAGACAACCTATTGACCATGGAGCTGATCCCTGACAACAACGCCAGGCCATCTGGGACCAGAGCTTCCACAAAGACCTACGAAAAGACCACAGAGACTTGAACTGGCTCATAGCTCACTGCGTACTCACAGTGAAGGTATGGAGGCACAGAGTGAGGTGAGAGACTAGACCCAGTTGCCCCAGGAGAAGCTGTCGAGGTGAGAACGAGACCATCACCACCTCCTTTGGCTCTGCCCCCATCTCAGAGGAGTATGGAAAAAGGTAAGCTGGGTCCTTGAGGAGGCTAATGACAAGGGAGGCAGCATTGTATGGACACCTGACTAAACATCGGGGTCCCAGACAGCTTGCTTCAACCAGTTTGCGTCCTGCATCAGGAGCACCCTTTGGCAATGCAGGAACCTACTGCTATACAGTCACACTGAGCTCAAGCAAACGGACTGTGTTAAAATGTTTCTGAGCGAACTCCAGTCCTACTACCGGAAAGCAGTGGGAGAGGACGGAGAGGATGCAGCCAACTCCACCTGGAAAAGAGACACTTGGCACAGGCTGTTCAAAGCCTTCCCAGGAGTGGAAATGGACAGGGAGAAAGAAGAGAATAGCGATGCAACTGAACCTGGAGACAGCAAGAAGGACAGCAACAGGATCAGGAGCAGCAGAAGTGACAGTGACATCAACAGCGCTGGACTTGAATGTCCATCATTCAAGGACTGTGAATGAACTGAGAATGTAAACCCCAAATCAGGGTCTGGACTAAGGGAATGTGTTTGGGTTAGGGAAGAGAAGAGGGTGGCAGCACGGGGCCACAGGGGAAAGGGTGAGTTTATTGTAACGGGTGCAGAGGTTTCTTAATGTGGTTTAAGAGGTGTGATGAAAAGCCTATAATAGAGGATTTATATATCTAACTTTATATATAGAGAGAAATATATTTTATTTTAAAAAGTGTGATAGGTTCCCTACTTACCTGGCAGGGGAGATACCATGGTTATCTGGGTGGTTTTATGGTATTGTGTAGCAAAGGATGGAGACCTGTCCGATGCACTAGAGACAGGTTCCTCCTATGAGAGTCTGCTATAGTCCCCCAATGAGAGCATCTTGACTACATGCCTATTTTATGAACATGGGGATTTCCGCTTAGCTTGCTTCTTTGGCTTGTGGCTAAGGGCAAGCAAGACTCGGGAGCATCTGAACTCCAAGACTTCTGGGCTTGGGGCCTGTATATAGGACGCCTGCCATGGATTTGAGAGCATCTGAAAACCCAGGCTGAAGAGGGAGGGAAGATATTTGCCAGGGGTAACACCACATGGACCTGAACAACTAGGCTGTGCTCAATGGATTCAATTTAGAACTAATTTGACTGATTTGGCCTAAGACATGAAGTTAAAAAAAATTGTGATAGGCTCCTATCAGCATCTTACCTGCCATCACCAACCAGGTTGTTTTTGCTGATACAGATAAGAATCTTGAGTTCCTGCCACTCACATAAGGCAGGGACTCAACTGTTTTGAGCTCAGAATGAGTTGAAACAGTGTCAGAACTAAACAGCTGGTGAAATTTCGCAGAGCCCTAATAGCCAGGTCCTATGTCCACTTTCCCCACAGTGCCCAATGCAGATTGTGTACCAGGACACAGAAGAGGCTTAAGCACTGAGTTCTGGATATCCTAAACTGGTGGACTATCCCAGGGTGATTGTTATTTGTTGATAGCTGATACCAGTATTACTGAGTCCCTAAAGCTGTGTCTATACAAGAGGCTTTACTGAGCATTAGACTACTCTAATACACAGTAAAGCATCACTATCTATATGTGCACAGTAATTACTGTGCAGTAGATTAGTCAAATGCACCATTTTTTAGTACCTGTAGATACAGGCACTAGAAATTAGCATATTTAACTAATGCACTGAAGTGCACTTTTAGATGCTGACTGGGAGCAAATTGGTCCTGGTTGTCCTAGGGGGCCAGAGGGGGCAGGGGGAGCTGTCCCAGTTGCTGGGCAGATTCCTCCCAGCTATGTGGAGATTGGCACATGTCCCAATCTTCATGTGGCTGGGAGGCAGCTGCCTGGCAGCCAGCACAGCTCTTCCCTATCCTGCAGAATTTGGAACCAGCCCCTGTGCCCCCTGCCAGCCCCGAGCTGGCACCCAGGGGAGCCTGGAGCACCCCATTGCTGTTGCAGGGGGGCAGAGAAGGGCAGGAGCAGCCCTGGACTGAACAGCTCCCATTGGGCACATCCACACATGTGCTTGCAGCAGCTCAAGTAGCAGCAGCACAAATCTGTGCTGGAGATTTGTGCCTCAGCACACATGCCTGACCATGTACTTTGGTGTGGGACAAATTATGCCACTTGGGGCAAACTGACCCTGCCAAGTTCCTCCCGGATCTTCAACCAAGGGGAGCTAGAGGCTGGCACCTGTGCTGGCCCCAGCAGTATAAAAAGCTGCCCTGGCAAGCAGCTCAGGGATATTTGTCCTCAGAAACTTCTGAGGCTTGGCCAGTTGGTATCTGGGGACACTAGCCCCTTGTGCCAGCTGAACTGCTGAAGCAGCTCTAACCTAGAGTGACCCCTGAACCCTCTACCCACTGCAGTCGGTAGTGGGGGCTGATGCCTGACTGTGACCTGCTGCCACCTGCAACAGCATCCTCCCCCTTGGACCTGTGGTGCCCATGGCTGTCAGAGCCAGATGGAAACTGCGCAGCTGCCTGGGCTGTTATGGGCACTGCAGCAGAGCACCTCTGGGCCAGCTCCCAGAGGCCCATAGCTGCACAGTTGGCCTACATGCGGAACCCTGTCATGTTTTCTGGAGCCCCTGCTATGCCATCTAGTCAGCTATTGCCCAGGTATATTTGTTGCAGTGGCCTGCTTTGAATTGTCAAAGCGCGTCCTCCTGGCCCCAAATGACCAGGTCAGCCACCTCATCTGCCCTCCAGCTGGGTCCCTAGTGCTGGCCCTGGGCAGTCTCCTCCACCCAGGTCTCACCACTTGCCTCACTAGCAGAGACCTTGGTGTTCCCTGCTTAAAACTGCACATTCTCTGATTCAAAACCCACATTTGCTCATTAATTCTCTCATCCATGTTCTTCTGTGATTAAAATGAAGCGCCACTATATATAAAGAGATCAACTGGGCAATGTTTTATTGATATATTTACAATTTTAAAGCAATTTGGAAGCCTACCAGTGCCTCTATCTTCATAATAAAACAAATTCTAAATATCTATCCACTTTCGTGTTTGCTTTTGGTTTTTTATCATAGAAAAATCAGAGCTGCCCCTGCCCGCTTTGCTCACTAGGATGTGGGGCGCTGAGCAGCACTGATATACTGGTGCCCTGCTCCTGCCCTTCCCTTCACTCCCAACCCACAGCCCCTGCCTGCCCCCACTAGCTCCCTCCTGGCAGCATTTCTGTCCTAGCACCATGAGTTCAGCTGCTTTGTAGCTCTGAGCCATGCCAGTCCTTGTTGCTGTGTTCCCTGCACTTGTGCCTAGGCTGCAACAATCCCTATGCCATTCCTGGAAAGCCCTTGACTGGAGCTCAGGGACCGGGCTGGGCAAGCCCCTTCCCTTCCAGGCTGGCCTCTCTCTGTACAGGCTGTTCTAGGTGCACAGGGGAGCTCTAAGCCTGGCTCTAGCGGCCTCTTGTACCCAGAGAGCTTCCCCATCCCCAACCCCCATCTCTCTCACACACACACCCCTGCTGCCACCTCCACCCCTCCCCCTAGCCCATCACCCAAATGGTTCCTGGGACCAGGATCTCCCCCAGGCTGGGGGATACAACATGGTAGTTTGCCCCTGCAGCCGTGGCTCCTGCCAGCAGGTCCTGTCCCATCCAGTCAGGTGTCTGGGCATGCAGGGTGTGAGATTTGTGGAGGGGATGTGGGGGTTGGGAGGGGAAGAGGTATGGGGGCATGGGTGTGGGGTTTGTGAGTGAGTGTAAGGGTTGTGGGAGTGAGGTTTGTGGGGTGGTATAGGGCTTGATCAGAGGTTTGGGAGGGTTGGGGTTTGTGGGTGGATTTTGTGGGGGTTTGTGGATATGGGATTTGTGGATGGGTATGTGGGTAGGGGGTTTGTGGAGGTGTTTTGGAGGTGGGGGGTTGTGGGTGTGGAGGGAATGTGTGGGAAGTGACGGGGACTGTGGAGTGTGGGAGCGAATGCTCAGGAGGGGTGGGTGTGCCCATGGTGCGCAGGCCCCCTGCAGCAGCAGCAGCCATCAAGGCAGTCATGGCCCACTGCTGGCAGAGCCCCCCAGCAGCACCACCTGTGTCACTTGGAGCCAGCCTGGCTTGGCCCAGCCCACTGGTATTCACCCTTGAGCACGACCAAGCCACTCCCTTGAGTAGGACCAGCCATTTTTGCTGCCACCTGGGCTCCTGGCAGACTTGTATGGGTCCTGCCGCTATGGAGCTGGCCCAGCCTGACAGCATGTGGGGAACATGGAGGGGGGACCCAGCCCAGCCTGCTCTTGCATGTGGTGCCTGGAGCCTGGGTGGCAGCAAGAGCAGCCCAGTCCTGGCCAAAGGTGCATGCCAGCGGGTTGTGCTGGGATGAGTCAGCTCCAAGTAGCATAGACAGCGCTAGGTCTCAGGCAGCCGGGGCCACACTGTGCTGTTGGGAGGCTCTGCTAGAAACGGACCATGAGCACTTTAATGGCTGCTGCTGCTGCTGCTGCTGCTGCTGCTGCTGCTGCTGCTGCTGTGGGGGGGGAGGGCTGTGCACCATGTGGTGGGGGGCAGGCGGGGAACCCACCCCTCCTAAGCAGTCCCCCTCCCCCACAATCCCCTCACCCCCACATCCCTACTTGCCAGGGACACAAACTGGGTCCAATCCACTGTTGCATCCTTGCCCTGTTCCTATTTTCCCCAGCATGCTGAGGCAGCAAGCTGGAGCAGCAGGGGCACACAGCAGCCATAGAGACACTCTGGTGGGTGCTTGTAACAGGGAGCCTGTAGCCTCATTACTGAGAGTACCTACAAAAAAAAAACTTACCTGATCAGCAGCAGGATGCCCGGAAAGATGACATCATCAGCCAGCACCAGGAGCATCCTCTGTGCACCTGAGGAACACAGAGACTTGCAAATTGCTAATTGACCCAATTAAAACGATCAAAGATTGAAACAACAGACCCCCGGAGGGGAACGGAGAGCCGTGGTGAGATAAGGAGAGAGAAAGCAACTGAACTGAGTTTGTGCAGAGGCATGAGAGGAGTTGGAGGGCAGAGCCCTCAAGGGACAAGCACCAAAAAGTGATGTGGTGAATAGCTACGGGAAAACTACTCAGCATTACCCCTGAACCAGTATGCAAAACTGATTTGAGACTCTTTCCTGATCAAAACATTGACCAGAAGGTGTCGGACTACATATATATATATAGACTTCGCTTAAATGTACCCCACCAGAGAAAGGGGGAGAAGAGCAAGTTTTTTGAAAGTCATCCCCTACAAAAAGAGTGGGTTGTAATTGGTCAAAGAGCAATTCAGAAGTGTTTTCCCTTATTGAGGCACAATTAACCCGGGACATTTTATGCCCTTTAATGTCCTGGGTCCAGGATGAAGACAGTGAGGAAGCTGATCTTTAGCACAGTGGTGCTAAACAAAGGGAAATAAAATGGAAAGTAGACTAACCTACAACTAGCAGTAAGAACATGAAATCACCTGTGTATTTTTTTTTTCTTGAACTAAAAACTTCCCATCAAGTTGTGGCAGGTGAGAAAAACATGGGCAGAAATCTTATAGTTGAAGTCAGTCTCTTTTTGTAATTGATCTAGAGGCACCCACTCACAGTGCTAAAGGATCTTTTTGGAGGACCCAGACTCTGGTTGCTTCAGGGCATGCTGCAGGAGTGCACCCTGCCCTGCTTTTTTCCAGTCATGTTTTTTTTTTTTGATACCCAGGATTTCCTGGTATCAAAATTAGAGTCTGCGCTGCAATATGCAGTGCAGGGAACATTTTTTTCATTCCCAGCATGCATTTTGAGGCATCTAAAACTACTTTGAGACACCACAACAGGCACATGCTCATTCATCTGGACATGGCCATTGAGAGCAAATTTGCTTCTGACAGATGCATGTTCAGATGCGTGCAGGGCTGCAGTTTAATGGTGATGAATTTTTGGCACAGAAAATTCAGGAACATTAATTGCATGTATAGATGAGACCTAATAGAACCAACATATGCTCCCAGATATCCAGAACAGCCTGTGATCATTGCCCTGTTATGGATATTTAAAATTTTATGTTAACCAAAGTGATTGGGGCAGAATATCTTTAAAAAATTATAATAAATATTATCCATCGGATAATACTGGAAGGCATATTAGCTCCACAATGATCTATCTTATTTTGTGTTTGGAAATGAGGCAAATAGAAAGAAAACAATGTTTCCCAGTGCATCCCAATGTATAGACTAACCTGTTTTTATAGTTTTCATATCTAGAGCCACAGTGAGAGAGAGACATGCTTTTTAAGGGCAAAGTTTCATTTAAATTCCTCTGCTCCAAACCTGTCATCTTCTAAAACTTCTTGCTCACATGTTTCTGTATAATAAATTTGTAATGACACTCATAACATGTTATAATGAAGCATGAGAAAGGGGTTAGACTGCTCTGTAAACTCCTGGAGAGGATTAGAAAAGTGTGATCTAGTTGACTCATACATGGCCCATAGCCATATAAATGCTTGCAAAATTGCTTCCTGCCTACACTCTTATACCAACGACCACAGAGAAGCAGAAGGTTAACAAAAGGTGCTGTGGCAAGAGAAGTCTTTACTAAATTACCAGCTATATTTTAAATTGCTAGTGAACTGAAAAAGGTATGTCTGAAATAGCATGTCTACAGAGGTAACACTGTCTGCAGAGAGTATAGCTTTCATACATGTATATTAAGTCTTGTCTTCTGTCTGTGTCAGGGTTATTTACAAATATTGAATAATTCAGACCTAGAATGAACAGGTGCAATTCCACTGAAGTCACTGCAGTTGTATCCACTTACCCCAAGTCTGAATTAAATCCACTGTCCTCTAGCACAACATGGTAAGCCTAGAAGTATATCCTATTACCTATGTCTAAGACAATGTCTACACTAGAGTTGGAGTGTGACTGTAGCACATTCTAATCTACTCAACTGGTTTTCATTTAGGTTGGGTACCAATAGCAGGGAAACCACAGCAGCTTGCACCTCAGTGAGGGCTGAATGAGCCCATCTGGACCCCTGGCTGCTTATTCACCCTGCTTGTTGCAGCTTCATTGTTATTGGTACATGAACTAGCTAGATTACGCCTCCTGAATGGAAACATGGGCCTGTATCCCTATGCATTTTACAGTGTGGTTCATACAATTGTGATGCACTTACATTTTGGTAAACAATTGGATTTTCTTTGTGAAAAATTAATAGGAACTGCCTAAAATGAGAATTGATGCTCTTACCAAAAAAACAAAACAAACTCCCCCAACCCTCTAACAATACAAAGTTTGAAAATACTGCTTAGGTATATATATCCATCAAACTTGAAAATCCAGTTATTTAAGTTAACTATACTTCAACTAAATATTGTAAATACTCCTTTTGGACCCATTAAATGATATGCCATGAATATATTTCTGATATTTTATTTAGTACAGAACCACTACTTTCTCCTTCTTGACTCACTCTCAACTTTACCAGAATTTTGAAGTTCTAATAACATTAACTGACATCCTTTGAAAATCACTTTTGACAAGCCACTTCCTTAACATCTCCCATAAAAAACAGAGTATATGAACTGCTATGATTTGTTTGGTTAACTTTGGTTTTAATGTCAATGGCCATCAAAACATGGAAAAGACATTAGAACTTCTTCACGGTTCATGTGACCAGACTCTGGAATAGACTCCCAGAAGGGGTGGTGCAGGCACCTACCCTGGAGATCTTCAAAAGGAGCCTGGACACACACCTTGTTGGGGTTATTTCACCCCAGCAGTCTTTCCTGCCTAGAGCAGGTGGGCTGGACCAGATCATCTCACAAGGTCATTTCCAGCCCTAAACTTCTGTGAATCTGTGAACATATGCATGTCCCAAATGAATAATCAGCTAATCTTATAAGGCCTTCTTATATTGGTCTACTAGGAAGGTTAGGAGGTGGTGCTTTCAGTCTGGTGATGATACCCACCTGTGTATCTCCATTTCATCAGACTTGAATTGTAAAATTCACCACTACTGCTCTAAGTATAGAAAGTCAAAATGCCTCAGGCTGAATCAATTCAACCTTTGCAGGTTAAATTAAACTGCAGAGATTGAACCGATAAGCAAGTGAACTGCAGTTCATTCACTTTTGATTCTGGAAACGTAGCCACATGCCTGTAGTGGCTCAGGCCAGAAGCTAGGGGGTACTAGATTATGCCTCCCTGCTCAGCTGGAGTAGATAGCATGGGCCAAGGCTAGCCTGTTGAGCCTACAAAGTGGGGCTTGAAGGGGAGATGCAAAGCATCCTGGGATCTTGGGGGACTGTGAGTAAACTTGAATCTGGAGGGCCACGTCCACACGTGCTGTGCACCTTACACCACTACCTGACGTCAGGGAACACCCATGCCACATGCACTTTGGCACGTGGCAAGTTACACCAGGTAGGGTAGGGAAAGCTGGGGCCAGCACTGGCCTGGACCCAAAAGCCTTACCTGAGAGCCTCTTGGGGCTGCAGCAGTGGTCATTCTGCTGTGTGGAGCCTGGCTGGCAGCCACAGAGTAGCTCCAGGCAGCCCAACTCTGTTTTTGAGCAGTGTGCACTGCTAGTGCATGCACTTCTCTGTTTTGTTTTTTTTCCCATGGATTTTTTTCACCCTTGGATATCCATGGATAAAATAGTGGAACAGTGTGCACATGGGCAGCGCTCCCTTGCAGTGTGGAGAACATTTGAATGTGTGGCATGTGGCACCACAGACTGCACAGCGGCTTTCGCCTGGAGGCAGCTGAGGGGATCTGGGACAGAAGTTCATTCAACTGATTTAACCTAAATCAGTAAATCTGATACTACATCCATCCAGGTTTATCTCAGACTAGTTTTGGCCATTTTGAAAGGGTTTTATGTGCATTGAACTTCTGTTGTGTTACAGATTTGAAACTGTTTCCAATCACTTATACTGATTTATGTGTAATTTCTGTCCCTAGCCCTAGTGTCTAATAGATACTGGATCATGGATGAGTGAGCTGGCTGAAAGTCAGCCCAGATAAGATTGAGGTAATAGTGGTGAGAACCCAAGGAAATTGCAGAGGCAATATCCTTGTCTTTGGCTGAGTGAGTTTATCACCAGAGTTCTCAAATTAGAGGAAAATTCTAAACTCCTCAGATGCTGTTAGATAATCATATTATAGCAGTAAGCTTCAGCCTTCATTTGTAATACAGCGCTTACCACTCTTACACACCCCATTGTCAAGTCAAGATCAACCTATTGCAAACTATGGAGCTTTAGAATCGTTCATACACTGACTTTCATACAGAATGCAGTAGCTTACTTATTAAACAGAGGAGCTCACAGAGGGCAGGACTGGTGTTAAGCGATATGCAGTGGTTGCTTTTTCTCTAGATGGAAATTAAAGTCTTAATTATGACTTAAAAAGTCCAGGTCCTGACTGTAATAGGTGACATTTTAATTAACATTAGACACTTTATTAAAATTTTAATTTATATACATACACAGGTGGCTTATATACATGACCTGCTAGCCATGACACTTCATTGCCTTCTCCTGCCCTCCCTATACAAATCCACTCGGTACAAATCCTGCTTCAAACTTCCTGTCACCATTACGCTGGCTGCCCTAGAGATTTCCTCCTTGTGAAATATTGCCACACCTGTGGACTGCAGATAGATACCTGGATTGTAAGGGAGAAGTCTCTCTGAAGGGCATTTTCCATGAGGTAGCCATGATGCTGGAACTTTTCAATCCCTGAATTCTACTACTATTCACTAGCCTATCATCACCCTTCCCCTTAGTAGTACATATTGTATTCTCATTTGTCCCATATGTCTATTAAACCTTGATTCAGCAATGAGTTTTCTGTACATGCAGTCCTGTGGCTTCATGGACACTTGTGGAAGTCAAAGTACTTATAGCTTCAAAGCTGGATGAAAATGGCCAATTTCTTTCTCTCTCTTTCCTCCTACCTTTAACAAAATAATTTCTAACTTTATAAAATGATTTTCCCCTCCAATCTTGATTCAGAGATTTATTCTAATCAGAATGCTTCTCTTACAACTGTTTCTTTCTAGATAATTCTACGCATATGATCAGACCAAAAAATTGATAGCCAAATGCCACCTAGAAGGTTTACCTGCTGTTACAGCGTGGCACACCACATGTGCCATTCCTGACATGGGAGCTCTGGGAGGCATGGCAGGATCCTGGAGAAGTGTAATAGAATGCCTGGTAAGGGTGGGAAATGGCTGGTACTTACATGGAGGTATGAAGCCAGAAAAGGCAAAGTGGCAAGCGGTGCTGCAGCCACAGTTCATAAGCACCTTGTGACAGGGCAGTGAATATGCCCTGCCACGTGAAACCCAAAAAGCAATGAATGCAACAGAACTTAGTCATTTGGCAAGACCAAAGAATCAGGGAGAAGGGCAGGAGGGCAGGAGGACCGGGGTGTTAATTAGGAGGGCCAGCTGGATGTGCCGGCAGAGCAACAAGCTAGAAGCCTTGCTGAGTAGCACAGGTAATTGCCCTGGAAGTTAAAACAGGGACGGGCAAGCAGTCAAGTCCCCGGAGAAAGGAGCGGCACAAGCAGAGGCTTGCATGATCTCACAGATGTGCAATGCTTGCTTATGACTGCTGGAGACAGTGGAAAGCTGTAGAACTAAGATTGACTTACCTGAGGAAAGGTATGTGACCAAAGTGCCACTCAGAGTCTGGTGGAGATCAGGAACAGTGAGTGTGGGCATTCCGTACTGGGTACCTAATGGACAAAGAGGAAAGCAGAGATTGATAGAGAGTTAATGGAGGAATCTCTCTGATGAAGGACTTAACTGTGGGAAAGAGTTCCTGAGAATGCTGAGACAAGGTCCAACATTACCTGTCTCCTCAGGTGCATGATAGGCTCCATGCTTATGGCATATTGACTGTTTATGCTGGACATGGAGAACTTAGTGAGAAACCCTGGATGGAGAGGGATTGTTAATTAGGACTTATAAGACTGAGGTCCACAGGTAGACAGCCCCTGTAAGGAAGCACTGACATAGTGAGAAACATGAATCTATGCCGAAACAACTTGGAGTGGTAAAGGCAAGGTATGGGGATGGAGGAGCCCTGCAAAGAGGAGACGGCCTATTAAGTTGCAGGAACAACCAACTGATCTTCCTCCCAAGGTTACATCTTTCTTTGGTTTTTCTTCATCAAAGGTGTGGCAGGCAAGTTCCAAGGGGGACCACTGGGTCCTGGCAGATTGACTACAACTTTCTAAAATAAGATCCTCATATAAGGTGCATTCTTCCACAGTGGTGTATTGGCTGGGAAGTGATAGTGTTCTTCGGCTGAGTGGCAAGAGCATGACCCAGATGCAGGTAAAAAGAAAATGGAGAGCATGACAACACAAGCCGGGATGGCAGCTCCAGAGGATTGGCAGCAGGCTCACCAATTAGTGATCCAAATTATGCAAGCCCAACAACTCCAGATAGAACAACTGATGCGGGTAAGGACCCAAGAGGCTGAAGCATGAATGGCAATATTGAAACACCAACAGTAATTAAGCAAAAAGATAGAGGCACAGCAGGAAGTTGTGTTGAGTGCTTTGGAGAAATTTCGGATCCCCAAGATAACTGGGGACGATGATGAAGAGGTCTATTTAGAGGCCTTTGAGAGAACGGCCATTGCTGCAGGGTGGGATCTAGCCAGATGGGCTTCCTTGTTGGGACCCTTATTGATAGGCCAAGCCCAAGCAGTTTACAGGGCACTTTCAAAGCAAAGGCAAATGACTTTGTAACAGTGAAAACGGCAATTTTGTACAGGCTGGAAATATGTGCCAAATTTTATTGCCAGCAGATCCAGGCAGTAGTAGGTGACAAAATTAAAAGCGGCCCAGGATTCTAGCCCAAATATTAAGGGATGCCATAGAACACTGGATTCAGCCTAGTGGGAAAACTGTGACTGAGGTGTTAGACATTTTTACCTTTGAGCAATTTTTGGAAGATTTAGATGAAGCGACACAGAGTTGGGTGAGGAGGCACCAGCCACAGGGGATGGAGCAAGCCCTGCAGCTTGCAGAGGCCTTCTCTGTTGCTCAGAAGATCAGAATGAAAGGGAAAAGGCCCAAACTTGCGGTAGTGGTGAAGAAGCCAGAAGGCACGAGAAGTATGACCCAGGTAGGAAAAACAGTGGCAGACTGGGATGTGATATGTTTCAGGAATGGGGTGTCAGGTCATGTAGCTTGGCAATGCTCCAAGAAGTTAGGTGAACAACGTCCCTGGGATAGTGAAAGGAAAGCCAGAGATAGTGAAAGGAAAGACATCAGAGCCAGTGCGCAAGGATCAAATGGATTGCAGCTTCAGGAGACTTAAGGGGCCCAGTTGTGTTCCTAAGACAGTGATACAAGTATAGATTGGCTCTGTGATTGTTCCAGCCTTTCTCAGTTCAGGATGTGCCCAGACCATGATCAGGGAAGCAGTAATTGATCTGCAGAAAGTGGTGGAGCAGTCATTTGATAACATAGCTCTTGATGTCATAGGTCCTTTTCCTAAAAGTACAGCAGGGTATGTTTGTCTTAGTGGTAAATGACTGTGTTGCCCGTTACCCTGAAGCGGTCCCAATGAAGACAGCAACTGCACCAAAAGTGGCAGAGGAACAAATTATATGGATAATCCAGGTGGGGATACCTCAGGAGATACTCTCTGACCAAGCCACTAATTTTATGTAGAATGTTAAAGGGAGTCTGCAAAAGATCCTTCATATAAGGCGAGGTCTTCCACACACCTGTTCTGTGAGGCTGTGGGGGTGCACAGGACATGACATCATAGATGCAGCTAGAAAAACACAAGTGGAGGAGAGCAGAGTACCACAACTACACGCAATGCTGCAGTGACAAGAGTGGTAAGAAACCGAGCCAGTTCCCCAGTCTGGAAACCTGTAGAGGTATCCAGCAACCCGTTGATCCAGGACTGCCCGGAGAAGGGCTCTTCATAGACCCCAGCACCCTGACACTGGAATAAGGAGAACATGAACAACAGTGGCTGTGGCCCGGACCTTGGGCATGGCAGTCATTATATGTCACTTAAGCTTTCCATGCTTTGACAGAAGCAGTCAATATTAATTTGAAAGGCCAGAGGTCATTGAGATATGGGCAAAGAGCCCCGGGTGTGGAGGTGAGTCAGACTTGAAATATTTGAGTTAGAAGTGTGAATTAATTGGAGCCAGGACAGCTGAATGTTTAGGATTTAATTAGGGATGAGCACCTGATTGTCATTCATTGCAAATTAATTTTGAACCTGATTTATTTAAGAAAGCTGGGGAGTTCATCATACACTTTAGTTAATCACGTAAGCCATGAATTCATTTTGAACTTGATTTATTTAAGAACTTAACAAATGAATTTCAGACTGTGTTAATTTATGAAAACCTGGATTAAGGCTAGACTAATTGAAGACCCTCAAAGGTAAATTCCAGAACTGCTTATGGGTGTGGTATCATCTGAAATTCTAAGGGAATCAGAAGCATCGGGCCATGTCTGCATAGGGCCAGAAATACTGACATCAATCAGACTATGGTTGGTGAGTGGATGAGGTGTAGGGAAGGAAGAGCCTCAAAAAGCACCAAAGACACAAGCAGGCTCACAGATGGTCTGTACCATCCCAGGACCCTCCTTTCTACCTAAGATCAAGGCGTGGCAGAAAAGTTCCAGCAGGCATATTGCTTGACATTCCTTGGCACCTGAGCAAAGAGGAAGCCAAACCAGGGAGGAAATCTCTCAGATAGCAAGGTGCTTACTGTTCCGGCATAACCGGGTACACCTGCAAATTACAGAACAGGAAAATGTTGAACAAAAGATAATGCCTGAAGTCCAATATATTCATGGAAGTACTCTATTAGCAAACTGACTTTTTATGTCCATTAATGAGGTGAAGAACATAATACATTATTACCAGGTAGGGGACAGCTTCTTTATTTGTGCTTTTGGAGCTGAAGGTTCCACTGAAGGATATTGGCTTTCTAGGCGTGGCGGTTGTGTAAGGAAGATATCCATGTGACTGTTTTGTATCTATGGATTCACAACTTCCAGTTGCATCTTTTCTATAGTTTATTTTACTTTATTGTTGCTTTAATTAAATAACTTAGTTTATGGCAAAATTCAAACAGATTTCTGCTTTTATAGCAACATACAGTAGTCTTATCCAATAATAAAAACATTATCAGTAAATGTTGCAGGGATGTGGGGAGGGGATCATCTCTAAACAGTTCTCAGTGTATTGTAAATGTTGTGCTTCTTTTACATGATGGGCAAGGTAGAGCTGGAATATCAACAGTAAACAGGCAAAAAACTTCTAACAAATGGCTGTTGTGACCTACTATGCTGCATTTAACTAAGTCAGGGGTTTCAACCTTTTATAGTAAGTGTATCCCGGGTGGCTGGATGTGAAGCGGGGAATGGGGTGGTGTGCAGCCAGACCTGGAGCAGGCTGGGGGAGGCATGTGGCCAGATGCGGAGGGGCGCTGCTGCCCTTGCTCCGCCCCGGCCCTGCTTCTGAGAGGCAGCAGCGCAGGGTGGTGGATGGCAGTGCTCTGTCCCTCCATGCCCACACGTACCCCCTAGGACCTTCTCAAGGTACCCCCAGGGGTACACGTACCCCCCCCCGTTGACAACTGAACTAAGCAATCTAGTCATGTTATTTATGATGGAGTTGATTACCACTGTGTTACCAGTCACTAGAATTTCCTTGCTTGCCATTTGTTGTCAGTAACTATGAGAAAATTTCATGGAACTCAATCTATTTCAAGCCCTACAATTTATGTTCACTAAATTACTAGGACTAAAGCTATATTCAGCAAATAGTTCCACCCTACCTAGTATGCTTCCATACTCTGTTTCTGAGCATTCTAGTCCCAAGTCTCATTTTGGGCAGCAACTTTACTTTCTGGGAATAATATCTGTATCACTTACCTGGAATAATTTTGTTAAATGTGTCATCTCTTTGCATCGCACAAAAAGTAAGTTAAAGCATTCTCTATTAACGTATAGAAACCAAGTATTACAAATTCATACACTTCCTTTTCCCATTAGTGCCTATGTCTAGTATGCTGCCTTTATCTCTAGGATTTAATAAATCCTTCACAGAAAATAGAATTTGTAATATAGAATCATTATATTCTCATGCATGCATGTACATTCATTCACACACATGGCAGCTAGAATGAATGACACCACATAACAACACAAAATACACTCAGTCTCCAGTTAAGGGCTCAGTGCAAGAGAATACTCCTACTTTTTAGACCTGGTTTAAAAATAAAAAGCTTACTATATATATTTTTTCCAGACAGAATACATAAAAAATTGTAAACAAGCTTCAAGCTGCTTGTGTTTTAGGCATTCCAGAAGATAATCCAAAATACTACTGCTAATGTCATCTTCCTCTCTGACTCCTTTAGCTGTCATCCTCAGTGTCTCTGATCCCTTAATTGACTTCCTCCCTGTCTCTTTCTACATCAGTTCAAGCTCCCCATCTCCTCCCTGAAGATCCTGTAATCTCACTGCCACACACATCTCTGATCTCATTTCCTCTTACTTCACACAGGCTCTCCACTATCCTTTCAGCCTTCTCTGTTCATTTTACTCATCCTTCTCTAAGGGTCTAAGGTTCTTTCCCTTTTTTGGGGTTCTAAGTGCTCTCTCTTCCCTTCATTTAGCTCCTCCTTTCTATTTTTCCCATGATGCTTCTCTTTAATATTGTATTCATCTCCTTTCTTTCCTTATTTCAGTTTTTCCCATGTGTTCTGTCTTTATTAACCTTTGTGTTTGAGGCTTTGAGGCATTTAATGGCTCTTGTTCTACTAAGGGCTATATAAATTTAGAGCTGTAAAATGGTTAACAATTATAAATGAAAATATAGGAATTATTTTAATTCTTGTAAATTGGGAAATTAACTTGCAAACCATTTTGAATTAACATTATTAAATAGACTGAAATCTGGCCAAAGGCTTATTAAAAATGGGTAATGACAAATGGCAATGTTTTGAACAGAAAAAGGGTTGTTGACTAGGGATAGCTTTGCTTCTCAACATGTTCACAGGGGGCAAACAGCAAGTTTATTAAATTTGCAGGTGATCTTAAATTAATATCATACTTACCTAAATCCAAGAAGACTGAATTTACAACAACTCCCAATAATTCAATTATAGACATGAAAATGTATAAATTTGTTATAATTTTAGAATGTATAGAATCTAATTTTTGGATGGTTATCTTAAATTCTTCTGACCCCAGCAGGGGGACAAACAGCAGGGCAAGCATTGGCAGGGGGATAGGTGGCAGGTGAGTCAAAATACCTGCTCTCTGTCCCTTGCTTCTTGTCCCCCTCACTTGCCCCTCCCTGCTGCCTGCCCCCTTCCCAGTGCCTATGTGCCCTGCACCTGCCTTCCCCCACAGTCTGTATCCCCTGCTGCCTGCCCCCTGCCACTTGCTCCCCACAGTATCTGTACCTCCCCTGTACCTTGCCCTCTGTCACTTGCCCCACCATCCTTCCTGCCTCCCCAGTGCCTGCACCCCCTGGTGCCTACCCCTCTTGTTAGTGCATCCCCCAACCATCTTCCCTCTGCCACTGTCACTTACGTTCCAATTGCAGCTCCAGTTCTGGCTGCAGCCCTGTTCTGGCACATAGCACTTACTGGCTATGGCCTCTGCCCAGCCATGCAGCAATGGCTGTTGCAGGAGTGGCAGCTCTGGCCCCAGCCCTGGCTCTGGACCCAGCAGAGACAGAGGAGATGGAAGTGAGGGAAGTGGCAATAGCGAGCAGAGGTGAGAGCGGGGTCATAGGCTTTTGGGGGCAGGTAGCAGGGAACTGTATTTGTGGCTTCCTGTTTCTACTCAAATCCAAGACAAAGGGCTTTTCTCCCTATGCTGAATGGGAAAAATAACCTCATTTTGGATTTGAGTAAATAAGGTATGTGTTGCAAACACCTGTGAGGACTAAGACTATGCATGACTCTTGCATGAATACACAAGACAAAAGGGAGGCTCAGAAAATCATCCTTCCCTGAGTACCTCCCAAGCAGGGACAAGGGACATCTGTTGTTCTTTTTATTAATACCCTAATTTGTTTACTGTCACTAGGTTTGGGTAAAGGCAGAGGCGGAGCAAGGGGGGTGCAGTGCTGCAGTTACACCCCCTTTGATTCTGGGTTCACACAAAGTTTAAACCAACTGCCTGGCAGTGGCAGCAGCATTTTTATTCAGGCAGCAGTGATGGAGTCAATTGACTTCATGGCTCATTACAATTTACCTTATCCATTCTAAACTCTTCATTCAACACATATTAATGTCCCTCTTTTCTTTTAAATGTTCTTGGTGTTCAGCTAATCAAACTAGGCTTCCTTCTGCATTTCTGCTGTCTGTTAGCTGTCTTAGTGAAGAGGCAAGCCTGATGGCCTACTTGGTCGCTCAAGGGAGCAGGGTGGGGTGGATGTGTCCCAGTGAGGGGCAGAGTGCATGAGGCCCAGTGAGAGAGGGCAGAGTGGTAGAGGCCCCAGTGAGAGGGGGGCAGTATGAGTGAGGCCCAGAACAGGGTGGTATGTGACAATGGCCTGAGTTGGCCCCACCTCAAGCTGGAGCTGTAATAATAAACTGGACACCATCTGCAAGGCATGGGCCATGGTGTAGGGGAGGTAGGGAGCCATGGATACTGCCCTCTGGCATTGGATCAATGAAATGGGAAGCCTCCAGCTTATTATATCAAATAGTACATCAAATTGTGGCAGGCAAGACGGGGCAGATTGCCCTGGACAGGTGGGCAGGCTGACATGAGACCCAGTCCCAGGGTGGCCCCCTGTCACTTCTATAATAGGACAGTTCAGAGGATTTTAGCATTTCTATTATGGGATTCGTATATTTTTTCCATATCTTACATGGGCAAATTTCCCAAAAATGGCTGTCTAAAGCAGGGCTGTCCAACTAGCAGTCTGTGGGCCACATGTGGACCACAAGGGGTTAACTTGCAGGCCGGAAGTAAAACCCTTTAGGTAAATTGTCTGAATTGGGAGCTCTTAGGTACTTAGTGTATTAGAAAACCCTGGCCCTGAGCTTTATATCTGGAGTTGTTTATCAGTATCTATTTTTCCCTCTGCAGAAATACTCTGAATAGTATATAAGCATGGTTGAAAATATTTTTGGACATATCCTTAGCTTGATTTCACTGGTGAAGTTCGTAAGACTTCCAATTTCTACAGGCTTTGTTAGTAGAGGTCAGGACCTCTATGAAGATGCAGCTGTCATATTAGGGCATTTTCAACTTCTATTTGCATTCTCACCAAGTTATAAACTCCTCTAATATAACCAGTAGACTGTTAGCAGTTATGAGATCTAGCATCAGGGTTCTTTTATGACATCTAATTTTCTGGGAAGGCTCCAGTTAAAAAGATTAATTGTCTAGAGAGTTCAGAAACCAGGGAGCCTGGCAGTAACAACTTACATTTATTCAGAATTCTGAATAAATTCAGAGCTTCTGAAAGTGGAAAAGACAACATGAAGCTCCTTTCCAAAGAATACTTTAATTATGAAATAATTAAAATTAATTTCCTCAAATATATTAGCTTGTATTTTTCCTTTACCCATCCCCAAGTTTAATTTAAAATTATAATGCCCAGCCTAAATATTTTACCTAAAGGCACAGGCTAATATTGGCATTAGCACAGAACTGCGTCAACGCAGATAAAGTGAAGGAGGCATTACCAATATGTCTTTAAAAAGCACAGCATTTCTTGGAGCTCATAAGTGTGAATGTCAGAGATGCTATGATCATACCATTACCATAGGCAGAGAGAAAAAAAAAAAAATTTTTGCAGGGGGCTAAATGCCCCCCCAGCAGGTAAGTCTGTGGGGTAAGGGGCAGCAGAGTGGAAAAAGCCATGGGGGTGGGGCAGATCAAGGATGGGCATAGGCAGGAACAAAGGCTGGGATGAGTGGGGCCATGGCTGGGCCAGGTGGTGGGACAAGCAGAGGCCTGGTGGGGGGGGCACATGCCCCACCGATCTGGGTGCAGGTGGACGTGGTTGCCATTGCACACTGCACTTTGAGCACTGCTGCCCTGAGAGCTGTGTGATGCCACATGTGTCCTGCAGGGGCCATGGTGCAGCTGCAGCAGGGAGCAAAATGCAGTGTGCCACCTCTCTGTGCACAAAATGGGGGGCACATGCTGCCTGGGCTTCTGCTTGTCCCACCACCTGGCCCAGCCAGGGCCCCACTCACCCCAACCCCTGCTCCTGCCTGTGCCCTGCTCCCTCCCTCACCACTGGGGCCTTGATCTGCCCCCTCCCCATGGCGGTGAGGGAGGGAATAGGGCTGAGGCAGGTGCTGCACAGCCAGGGTGGAGTTGAGGATGGAGCCGTGAGCGGCTCATCCAGGGGATGTGGAGAGGGCAGGGCATCTCCTACCACTGCACACTCCCCGGGAGGGCATGGAGGGCATGTGCCTCGGATCTGTGTGCAGGATGAAGCAGGCTGCCACTGTGGGCTCGGGCCATGCCAGGCTCATCCCAGCGAGGGGGGCTGAGTCAGGCTGTGCTCAGGTCAGGCGGCAGTGGCACTGGGAGAGGGAATGGGGGAGTTACTGCAAATTTGGGGTGGCTTCAGCCCCCCTGTAACCCACTCCCAGTGCTGCCACCACCCACCCTGAGCACAGGGCAGTTCAGCCCCCACCTTCCCTGCTGAAAAGAGCCTGGAGCAGCCCCGGCCCCAGCCTGCAGCAGCATCTCACCCCACCGCGCGCACAGATCTGAGGGCACGTGCCCCCCCTACCTCCTGGGGTGTGCATAGCAGCAAGAGCCATGCCCCCCAGATGAGCTGCTCACAGGTCTGTCCCACACACCACTCCAGCTGTGCAGTGCCTGCTTCAGCCCCAGTCCCAGCCTTAGCCTTAGCCCCACTCCGTCCCCACTCCTGCTGCAGCCAGTGGAAGCCTGCAGCCAGGTTGCCTGTGGCCCTATGGCTGCCCCACATTTGGGGGGGCCAAGCCCCATTAACATAGTCATTAGCCCCTCTCTTTCACCTCCTATAGCCATTACCCATGAGTGGATCTAGAATTTTTAGAAGGGAGGTACAGATGGTATGATGCATCATCACATGTAACAAAAGGCATATTTTTTATCAAGTTAAAAAGAAATTAGAAGCTTTAGTAATAAGCTAGAGGCCTACAGCTATAATATTCAGTTTAAGTTTGGAGCAAAAACAACTATAACTTTACTGAAATGTGCATTCATTTGTTATGTCATATATTATGTATAAAAATACTACAAATTAGGCCAAAAATAACCAAAATATGTTGTTTCATTAGTTCTGAAGTCATTAGAATTAAACTGACATCTCTTTCAAATTCATAAAGCAAAATCTAGCCTTCTTGAGCATCTTGACAGTGCATCCAGTTCTTCACTGAAATATATTTCCACACCTGAGTTAATGTTTTAGCTAGAGTTTAAAACAGTCTTCAGGGGTATGAAATAGGAGCTACTTTACCAGGAACAGCTAACAGACAGCAGAAATGTGGAGGAAAGTCTTGTTTGGTTTGCTGAACACCAAGAACATTTAAAGGAAGAGTGGGGCATTCATATGTGTTGAATGAAGAGTTTAGAATGGATCAGGTAGATTGTAATGAGCCATGAAATCAATTGACTCCATCACTGCTGCCTGAATAAAAATGCTGCTGCCACTGCCAGGCAGTTGGTTTAAACTTTGTGTGGGCCAGGAATCAAAGGGGGTGTAACTGCAGCACTGCACCCCTTTGGATCTCCTCCTGCCTTTACTCAACCCTGTATATATATAGGTGTGTGTGTATGTATATATACATATATGTGTATGTATGTGTGTGTGTGTATATATATATGTGTATGTGTGTGTGTGTGCATGTGTGTGTATATATATATATATATATATATACACGTGAGAAGAGAGAAATTGATTACAATCCAGATGTACTCCAGTAAAATTACAGAAGAGGACATAAGATTTTGGCTTAAAAGACACTGGGAGGAAGTAGAGAAAGTGGTAGAGTTCCAGAACAAGGTTGGGGTGTGGACTGGAGCCTGGAGGGCCAGAGCAGTGCTGAATAGTGAGTGTCCCCGACGAGCCTTCGTAGAACCCTACCCGTAGTGTAGCTCCCTGTTCGGGTGACCACCCTCTGCACCGAGCGTTGGTGTTACTGCAGTTGAGTTGTCTTCCCCGCTGCACCGACCCCGCTTCTCACCTGCCACGACTTTGCTGTTATCCCAGTGGGTGGGGCCAGCTCATCGGTCCCTTGGTGTCCTGGGTTGGCCTCGTCGGTTACACACAGGGCTCCAGCCACCCCTACACCCCAGCCTCACGCCACCTGTGGTCTTCATCTCCCTGCACCGACTCAGCGCAGTGCCCACAGACTCCTCCCTCACCTGTGTAGGTGTCCCAGCTCTATGGCACAGGATACTTCCCACCACCGGTTCGTCACCTGAATCCTCAGCTATGGCTTCCTCCCAGTGATTCCCCTCTCAGGAGTACCTCCCTGGCCTACCACCCGCGCCCTTATGATATTGCCCTGGAGTGGCGTCCCTTGGCTGGAGGTACAGCACTGTCCCCTTTAATCCTCCCTCGACGATCTCTATTCTTGGCGGCAATCCCGCCCCGAACTCTCTCTCCAGGCCAGTGCGTCTTCGGCCTCCCCCTCCTCTTCGGCACTTCCCGCGCCCCCTGCCACAGCACTTACTTCATGCTGCTCGGGATCTTCCTGGGTGCTCTTGATCCCCTGTTGTTTCCCTGCTCTGGTGCCGCAGGCTCGCTCCGCTGGGGATCCAGCTATCCCGCCTCTTCTCCTGGCCACTGGACACTCCCGCTCTTCGGCTCCGCAGCTCCTGTCCAGCTGGGCTAACGACAGGGACCGCCTTGCCCGCCGTTCCTTCCTCTCTCCCTCCGCTGCCTCCGGAGCAGAAGCTGGCATTTTTAAATCTCCCGGCCAGCGTCTGACGTCACCGTCAGCTGCCGGCTGCAGCTGTACATAGACGCGGCTAACGAGCCACGCGGGATCTCCCTTCCACGCGGCATCCTGCCCTCCCAGTAAGTTTTCCTGGCTTCCGCGGGTCCCGGGACAGTGAGCTTGGGAAACCAAGTGAGGTGCAACACTTCCCCACAATGATGGCCCTCACACAAGACAAAGATCTTCTACCAGGCAACCTAAGCTCTGTTGCAAATGTGGGAAACAGGGGCAGTTGGTGGCACAATGCCCAAATAAAATCTGTGCCTTGTGCAAAGAAAAAGATTATGAGGGCAAATACTGTAAGTAGGACTGGCAATGCAATCTATGTGGGGAAAAGGAGCATGTCTTTAAAGGTTACTCATCCCCTTTGTAAACGAGATGAAAAATGAAGAAGATACAATCACAGTCTCAACCCTGTTCCTGCTCCTCCCTCCCCCCCGCCCACCAGCCCTGACCCTGGTCCCCCTGGCAGCAACAGAGGAAAAGGGGGCAGAGAAGGATGAGAAAGGGGAGAAAACAGAAGGAGGGGACTCCCCTGAAAAGGGAAACCCAATCTCTTCCCAGGACAACATGCAAGGCCTAAGGCAGATGGTTAAAGAACTTTAGGAATTTGGAAGAATGGAGGGGGACAATAAGAAGGAAAGGGAGAAGCTGGATCCCCAAGAAGGGACCCAAAAGGAACCCCAGAACCTGGAGAAAATTTGAGCTCAGACATGAAGACCCAAGAGACTCAGGGGCAGCTGGGAAACCCCACAGCACAGGAGAAACATGAATCCCCTGCGTAAGAGAGCCAGTTTCCTCAAAGGACTTCTACAGGCTGACAAAAACTTGAGCCAGAACAAAGACCCTAAAAAGGTAAGGACATGAGAAAGGGAGGGCTGCAACCGCTCCCCCCCCCCGCCCCCAAATCACAGCTTTTATCATGTGGATCCTAACAGCCTCAGTAAATATAATGACACTATTAAAGAAAGAGAAATGGGACACAATATGGCAGTGCCTGGACCAGCTGCAAGCAGATATCATCTGCCTCTAGGAATGTGGCTTATCCAGTTCTAAATATTATGCTTTGTTTAAAAAATGATGGCTGCACGGCTTCTCCATGTGGTCAGAAACAAGGAGGGGTGGCTAACCTTCTGAAAGGAGACAAAGTGAGACCTCTGCAGCACAGAAAGATTATTGCAGGCAGGCTGTTACAAGACACCGTTGAAACAAAGGGAGGGAAATTGGACCTCCTAAATATTTATGCCATAGCTAACAAAGAAAAAGCCAGGTGTGCCTTCCTAGAGAACATGGCTGTGGCAGTGCCCAGTACCCAGCCAGTGGTGATCACAGGATATTTCAACTGCATCACTGAAGAGGGAGTCAGAAGAAATGGAAGCCAAAAGATGGGCCTGGACAGATCCTTCAAGTTATTGAAGCAGCTTGCTTGTGACCACAGCCTCGTGGATTTGTGCAAGGAAGCCCAAGGGCCCAGAGGAAATTTCACCTGGTAGGACCCCATGGGGCAGACAAGGTCAAGCATAGACTTCATCTTCCTCCTTGAAGAGTGGATGGTAGTGAAAGCCGAAACTATGCCTATCTGCTTCTTGAACCACTGCCTCCCGAAAGTGAAAGCAGAGATGGAGGGAAGGGGCAGCCCATGAGGGGCAGAGGTGTGTGGAAACTGAATGTGAGCCTCCTGGATAATGAAAAGATTCAGAAGGAGTTCAGACAGTGCTACACAGGGTGGAAGACCCTCAGAGCCAGCTACCAGCACCACAGGGTGATGGGCCAGCATTAAAGAGTGAGTGGGAGCCTTCTTCCAAAAAGCTAGTAGGTGGTGAACACGAGGCAGCTTGGAGTTGGGATGTGAGGGAGGCCATGCAGGAGGCAGATTGTGGCTAAGTACAGGGAACAGGCCAGGAAGATCATCACGAGGAGGGGGAGGAATTGTCTGCTTACTTCAGCAGGTTAAAGAAAGCCAAGAGGGAGGCCATGACCAACTTAGCAGACAGAGCAGGATTGGAGCACCAAGAAGGGATGCTGAAGCTGGCAGTGACCTTCTACCAGGAGTTGTACACAGCGTGCCAAAAGAACCCGGGGGCCATGCAGGTCCGATTGAAGGAGCTCACCCAGGTCCTTTGGGGGCACCAACGCCAGACTGCTGGAAGAGTGGGCTCTGGAGCAGATCACCAATATTAATAAAATAATAATAGAAAATTAGGGTTGAAAGGGACCTCAGGAGGTCATCTAGTCCAACCCCTTGCTCAAAGCAGGACCAGTCCCAACTAGATCATGCCAGCCAAAAGCTGCTCTACAGCTTCAAGAATCCTAAGACTTCTAGGGCAGATGGCCAGCCAAAGGAGTTCTATGTCACCTTCTGGGGCCAGGTAGTTCTGGACCTGCTGAAGGTGTGTAGGGAAAAGCTGCAGGAGAGCTACCCAGAGGCCAGCATGGATCAGGGCCTCATAACCCTTCTTTATTAGAAAGGGGTAAGGCAGGATTTGAAGAACTAGAGACCCATAATATTCCTGAACTTTGACTATAAACTGATGGCCAAAGTTTTGGCTGAGTGCTTTAAGTCTGTTATAGGTGCCATGATTCATGAAGATGAGTCATGTGTTGACAGGGCAACAGATACACTTAGCCCTGCTGCTGCAGGATGCGCTGTGGTACCAAAGGGAGAGAGAGGGCTGAACATCACCATGATGAACTTTGGCCTGGAGAAGGCCTACAAACAAGTGTCTCACTGGTTCCTGTTCAAGACATTGAAGATGATGGGGGTCCCTCTGACATTTCTCACCTGGATAAGGATGCTGTGCATCAATGTAAGCAACAGGGTGCCGGTGAACATTTTTGTGACCGCCCTGATCACAATAGAGTCAGGCATCCAGCGGGGCTGCCCACTGTCCCTGATACTGTTCATGTGCATGATGGAACTGCTAGTCCAGTGGCTCAGATGAAATCCTGGGATCAGCAGAGTGAAGAAGCAGCTGGAGTACTGCATCCAGTTCTGAGCACCGCACTTTATCAAGGATGTGGTAAACCTTGAAAGAGTCCAGAGAAGGGCCACCCATATGATCAGAGATTTGCACAGCAAGCCATACGAGGAAAGGCTGAGGGACCTGGGATTCTTTAGCCTGAAAAAGAGAAGTCTGAGAGGGGACTTGGTAGCAGCTTACCACTACATCAGGGGAGTACATCAAGGGCTTGGTGAACAACTGTTCACCATACCCATGGGGAAAACCAGGAGTAATGGCCACACATTCCTAGAAGACCATTTCAGGCTCAACATTAGGAAAAAATTCTTCACAGTTAGGGTGTCCAGACTGTGGAATAAGCTTTCTCCAGAGGTGGTGCAATCGCCTACCCTGGAAATCTTCAAGAGGAGATTGGACAGTCACCTTGCTGGGGTCACCTGACCCCAGTTGTCTTTCCTGCCTAGTGCAGAGGGACTGGACCTGATGATCTTCCAAGGTTCCTTCCAGCATTACAATCTATGAAACTGTGAACTCCCCCAGCTCTCTGATCATTTCACCAGCTCTTCCGGGGGGTACAGGTCCCTGATCTGTGCAAGATTTCAGCCTGCTGCCGCTGAAACTGCAGCAGCAGCCTGATGAAACCCAGTGCACAGATCCAGGGGCCCATGCCCCCTGGCAAGAGCTGGGGAAGCAATCAGAGAGCTGGGGGAAGCAATCTGAGAAGTGTGGAATCAAACAGGGGGTTGGGGAATCGAACCAGGAGCTGGGGGAATGTTCACGTCCCTGAACATTCCCCCAGTTCCCAGTTGGATTCCCCAGCTCCCTGATCTTTACCCCAGTTCTCTGATTGCTTCTTCCAGCTCTTTCGGAGGGCACAGACCCCTGGATGATGCAAGGTGACAGCAAGTTGCTGCTGCCAGCTGGGACTGGCACTGGGCACAGCCTGTGCCAAGCTTCAGGAAGCCCGGTGCTGCCGCTGGCCCCAGCTGGCAGTGGCAGCCTGCTGTCATCCCACATGCAGATCCAGGGGGCTGTGCCCCCTGGGAGGGTTGCAGGGCTGTGCAAGACTCCTCCCGGGGGTGCGGGCCCCCAGATCTGCACGTGCGATGATACCAGGCTGCTGCTGTCAGTTGGGACTGGCACTGGGCACAGTCCATGCCAAGGGCTGGGAAGCTTGGTGCTGCCACTGGCACCAGACAGAAAGATAGAATAAAGCCCTTTATTATATCAGAATGTATAATTTTTCCATATATAGAATCTAATAATTGGAGGTTTATCTTATATTTGAGTAAATACAGTAGTTATTCCTATTTCCCAGTTGGGAAACCAAGGCACAGAGGGAATAGATGACTGTCCCAATCCTGAATGGACCAAGGGTACTTCCCAGTGAGTTTGTCTATATGTGCACATTTACTGCACAGTAACTGAAATTATTATGCAGTACAGGCACACATCTGTATATGCACACCTGTACTGCACAGTAACTATGATGACTTACTTCAACTTGAGAATAAATTTGATACTTGTATCATGCAGGTATCAAATTTACACCCAATTAGTTTCTATGCAGTAATGCACATGTAGATGCCTTACTGAGCAGTAATAGTATGTGTGTGGACTACCTTGGGACTAACTTCAGCTCTTGAGGCAGCAGCAGTGGGGTGCAGAGTGCCAACCCGCAGTAGCATCTGGGATGCACGCAGAGGCGGGAGTGCCCCTGCTCCCCTGGACAAGCCACCTGGGCTCTGATCATCTCATGACCTGCCCGGGGCCCCATTCACCCCAGCTCCTGCCCCTGCCCCACTCCCTCCCTCACTGTGGGGGCCTTGGTCTGCCCCCTCCCCGCCCCTTCCCTCTCCCCTGCCCCTTCCCCCCCAGAGACTTACCTGCTGGTGTGCGTGTGCTCAGCTCCCCCCAAATAATATTTTCTCCCTCTGCCTACTACCAACAATATAGTTGGGATAGAGTTAAACCAGCTTTCAACATTGACTTTTATATCAAATGTGTAGGCCAAATGAGGATGAACTGTGAATTCTCCAAGGCTTGGAGAATTCATCCTTCCATTCTATCCTCATTATAAATGGGTGATCAATATTCTATAACCTGTTCTACTTCTTCATATTACAAACCCTACTCACCACTGTTTTCATTTTATGGTCTACATCCAGTTTGACCTCTGCTTGACTTTGAAGTTTACATACCAAGAAAAACAGTCAGGCAGCTGCTAAAACAAGTAAGCAGAGACCAAATAGCTCTGAAAGAACTAAAAACAAGCAACTTCTTAGCTTTTGTTTCTGTTTACCAGTACATCAATTATTTTATATATGTAGATACAAATATATGGATGTATTTACATATAATAACATACAACATGCTACACAAAAATTATATTATTTAGCATAGCATAGTGGTGAGGAAGCACCAGATTTAAAATTGCTGTGCAACTTTGTTTCTGTCTCTGGATCTGTCTAATCCTGTGTACTGAATAAAGTAGGGAGTCCTGTGGGAAAAAAAAAAGTCTGTAGCTGTGTAATAAAGATTGTACCAGAATACATATGAACATTGCATTTCAGTCTGACATTTTCCAACTTTTATGTGCTTAACTCTAACCTAAGTAACATGATTTTAAGGACGGGTGCTTTTTTTGTATGAAATTTCATACTTTTTTAAGGAAAAAACTGAAATTCATACCAAGAGTTTGAATCTTAAACTTTCAGAATCGAAGCACAGATTTCCTCCATTTAAACAACAGGAATAACTATGCTAACCAACTGTTATTACTGAGATGATAGTAGTGGTGATGACGGTATATCATTGGGTCCAAAAGCTGTGTCTTTGAGGAGGATTAGAGGGAGCTTGATTTGGCTCTTTTCCACACCTCATCTAAAACTCCTGGGCATTTCCAGTGCTGCATTTCTTGCTGCTACCTAATCTACTACTGCTCAGTGACAGAGATAGTGTCACTCTTTAAAATGTTTATGTTTGATTATTATTTTGGCATACTGACAAAATTGTTTTGTAATATACCATTATGAAAATGAAAATGATGATTCTGAGTAGTTTCCATCTTAGGCAAACCTTAAGAAAAAATTATAGAAAAAAGGAAGGGCTCTTCTTTGGCTTCAGGACATTCCCTCTATTGAATTTCAGAAATCTGGCGAAAAAAAGTGGAGGTGCTAAAGCTTCCCAAAAGAGTGTCACAAATATTTTTTATTGTAGAAAGTGTTAGGCAACCTAAACATTTATATAAAAAAGAACTACATGGAATTATAATAATCTGAAGTTTAGTCTATTCATTGAAAGAATGGACCCTCTGCACAGTGTCTAGTGACATCATTTGACCAAACCTATCAGCCAGTGATTCTCAGCTAGGGCAGTGTGCCTTGAGATCCTTTCAAAGGTCCCACACAATGTTAGCACTGTTAGGTGTGGAAACATGATTCGCATGATAAATCCAGAGATTTTAAACAGGAATCCAGTGTTACAAATGTTCTGACCAATTGTGGTCTTTCTGAGTTTTTGCAACAGGAAAATATTTCTGTTGCTTTCCTGTAGTCAAAAAATTAATGAAAACTAAGAGCTGGCATTTTCCAAGGGGTGTCTTGAGCCTAAGGAGGGGTATCTTGAGCCTAACAAGGTTGATCTTTTGCTTACGAATTGTGAAAGATTGGTACCAATCAAGGTTCTTATTCCAATATAGGCCTGGATGACAAACCTGCAAATACTTCTGATGTTAAAGAGGACAACATGTGACCCTGTACTTGAACTAGCTAACACTTGCAAAAAGACATTTTCTCCTGCTGTGCTTCTCTGAAAGTTAGCCATATGAACTGTATTCCCATCCTGAAAAAGTAATTGGTCTTTTCTTGCTGTTTTGAAAAACCTTTACTTTTTCATAATTTCTCATTATATTACTAGACTAGCTGCAAACTAATTTGTCTGAATATTTGTTCACAAAATGTCACATTACTAAATGAAATAGATTTTAATTCTACTTTTTCCCAAAGGAGAAGCCCTTGAACCATGTGACTTTTAGTTGCAGGTGACAGTATTGTAATATTGTTTATCTCAACTATGTAGTATTGCGTGTGAACATGTAAGGCAGGGTAGGGTAGCACCTTAGAGTACTGGTTCTCAACCTTCTTAGGTTCAAGGTATGCCTCAGGCTCAATGCACCCCTCGTTATACTTAAGGCACTCCTCAAAAATGCCAGTTCTTAGTATTCACCCATTCTGTGACTATGGACAAACAATAAAGCAATTTTCGTATTGCAAAGAACTGAGAAAGACCACAACAGGTCCGATTTTTTTAACACCATGGATTCTTATTTGAAATTATTAGGTTTATCTTGTGAATCAGGATAACCAAACAGTGCTAACATTGCATTGTATTCCACAGTACACTCAAAAGGATCGCAAGGCACTATGATTGAGAATCACCACCTTAGGGTGTGTACATATGCTCACTTCTAACAGAATAAATTTATTTTGGTAGAAAAATAGCCCAAAAGCTGGACCTCGGATCCCAGACACCAATAACAGCCAACATCTGGTCACAGTCACACCACCCCCATGCTAGGAATAAGGGATGACAGAACAGCGTCTGCTTAGGGCTTTTTGGAGCTAGTTTAAGCTGTATGGTCCAGCTGTTTAAGGGCTGTATGGTACAGAGCTTTGCAAGCAACCTCTCCAGTCTGGGAGCATTTAGAGGGCTGCTCCTTAGTCCATCCCCATCCTTAGGGGAACCCATTAATTGACATCCTGCCATCTCTTCTGTCTGAGAAGGGGAAGACTTAAAGGGCAGTTGGGGAGGTTTCCCACTTCAGGGTTTGGGACAGAAGCTACACATAAACCAGTTTAAGTGATTAGAAACTGGTTTAGACCTGTAACAGAACAGAAGTTCAGTGCACATGAACCAGTTTCAAAATGGCCCAAACTGGTTTAAGATAAACCTGTTTGAATGTAGTATCAGACTTAACTGATTTTGGTCAAACTGGTTTATGGAACTTCTGTCCCAGACCCCTTCCTGGTTTAAGTTAAATCAGAGTCCACCAATATCCCAGCATGCTTTTTAGTCCTGGGCTGTGCTGTCTGCTCCAGAGAGCAGGGTTGGCCCCGCCCCACTCCTCCCTAGCCAGAGCTCTGGCTGGCTGATGAGTAGGTGGAGACTGCAGCCAGGAAATGGCAGCATCTGCCTGATTTCACCCTGCCCCATCCCCACTGCCCCTCACCGCTCAAGGACAGATCTCCCCCTCCTTCTCTCCCCTCTCCCACAGCATGGACCCCAGATCCCAGGCACAGATCACAGCCAACATCTGGTTCCAGTCACACCACCCCCATGCTAGGAATAAAGGCAGACAGAACAGTGTCTGCTTAGGGCTTTTTAGAGCTAGTTAATAGGTGAACTAGTAATGTCCCTTCATTCTTCCTTACAAATGCTTTGCAAAAAGCTGTTTAAGAAGAGCTTGAACTAACAAGAGAGAGGCTTTGTAGTCCTGATGGGCTCTTAAGCTTTGTGTTCTTAGAAGCTTCCTGCTGTCTACAGGCTTGCAGTCAGTGTTCAACAGGGGACAGAACAAGGTGTGAGAAATGACCTGGTTTGCAATGAATGCAGTGCCTATCAGTTTGCTGCACACAATATGAAGAAGCAAGGAGAGGAAGATTGAAAAGCTCAGTATTATCAACAGATGCATGCAATCCACATAAGCAGTCCTCCCCACCACCCCCTGACCCTTTGCCTCAGAGTGCTAGCTGTCTACCGGGGTCTGGCAACACTCCCCACCCTTTAAGCAGCGAGCAGGGGGGTGAGGGGGGAAAGCCAGGTAAAGATTTCTTCCCCCTCCCCCTCCAGGCGCACCCCATCTGGGAACTGTGCAGGCCAAGGTGGGGTTTAAACCCCTCCCTAACCATAGTATCCTCCCAGGGCCTGGCCATGTCCCCACCTCAGCTCAGCACTATAAAAGGAAAGGGAGGGTTCATGCTAGCACCCCCCCCACCAGCTTCTAGCCTGAGCCACTGCAGCCATGTACCTGCATTTCCTGAATCAAAAGTGAACATCTATCCACTTGCAAATTGGTTTAATCTCTGCAGGTTAGACTAACCTGCAAAGATTGAATCAATTCAGGTTCATGCTTTTTGAATGTCAGTTCCTAGCCCAGGAGATTGGCAGCTGATTGGCAGATTAGCAGGAGTAGTGCATCATCCCCAAGTGTGAACTCTCCTAGTTCTCCTCCAATCCTTGCTGTCCTCTGGGCTGACCCAGTGGCAAGGTTCTGAGAGACTTGAGATAGGGGCATGCTCTGTGCTAACCCAGAACAATGTGGAGCAAGACAAGGGCATTTCACTGTGGTGACAAGGCTCCCAAGGCTAAGCACAGCAGCCTGCCTCACACCACTCTGCCCTGGATCAGCTGGGTGTTGCAGGTGGGAAGGGAAAGCAAGAAGGCCAGAGACCAGGAGCTGGACTAGGGAAAGCCTACATATGTTTGGTTCCTAGTCCCTCTGGCTTCCCCTTGCCCCCTGGCACACAGCTGAGTGGTGAGAGCAGTACTGACCTACAGTCTCTGAAGCCCACTCCTAGCTACTGGCTTTTAAATCACAACCCCACTGCTTAGCTGGGCAGTAGGATGGCAAGGGGGAGCCAGTAGGAGCTGGGAGCTGGGTCACAGAGACTTTTCTGGAGCCCTGCTCTTCACCACTAGCTTTTAAATCATGGCCCTCCCACTCATCTGAGTGGTGGGGAGGCAAAGAGAAGCCAGCAGCAGTCTGCAAGGT
The DNA here is from genome assembly GCF_001723915.1 of Gavialis gangeticus. Classification (NCBI taxonomy): domain Eukaryota; kingdom Metazoa; phylum Chordata; order Crocodylia; family Gavialidae; genus Gavialis; species Gavialis gangeticus. The sequence continues at coordinate 99,046,449 of NW_017728992.1, forward strand.
CCCCTGCCTCTTTCCAAAACAAGGGGCTGCCTGGCCTGGGGAGAAGATATGGAGTGGTGGCTGCTGCTCCTCTCACCTCCTGGTTTTTGGAAAGGGGGTGAGCAGCTGTCCTCATGCCTTCTCCAGATGGGGGTGCCCCAGTTTTAGGAAGTCAGGGAGCCTTTCATTCAGCTCCAAACCTCCTGGTCCCCAGGAGGAGTTAAGCCAAGGGAAAGTATATGGTTGTTCAGTCTTCCTGGGGAAGTTCACCTGGGAATGACTTAATCCTGGTTGTTGACAGGTTATTTTTCTCCTGAAGCAGTCATTTTTGCCCAGGTAGAAAGAGCCAGAATGCCTATGCCAGTAGTGCTTAATGTTTTTCCTTGGCAGGCTGGATGGGCAGTGCCTGGTTCATCTGTGTGCTGGATGTGTCCAGTGGCCTGTCCATCAAGCTGTGCGGGGGGGGGGGGGCATCCCTGGGGGG
>NW_017728992.1:99047465-99054499 GCF_001723915.1 Gavialis gangeticus
GGAAGGGATCATGGTTCATCCCTGGTCTAGCTCTGTGGCAGGGGTGGGGGGAGCAGAAGTGGATGCAACCCAAAACCAGATCAGGCTGTGCTGGGAGAGAGGACATGAGAATCTGGCAATTGGGAAGAGTGGTCACTGCTCCTCCATTGCCAAATTTCCCAACCCATGGGGAGTCAGATGCAGTGGCTTGTCAAGCCACATTTGATTTGTAAACTAGAGGTTGAGAACCCCTGGTCTTATACACTTTGGGCTTTTAGGCTAGGGACAAACATTCAAAAAGCCTGAGCCTGAATTGATTTAATCCTTGCAAGTTAGTCTAACCTGGTTAGATTAAATCACTTTGTAACTGCACTGTCATCCAAGACATGCAGGTACATGCCTGCAGTGGCTCAGACTAGAAGCTGGGGGCACTAGAGCAGTCCTCCCTTCCCTTATACAGTACTGAATTGAAGGGGAGGAGGGGGCATGGCCAGGACCTGGCAGGATGCTCTAATTAGCCCAGCATGGAATTGATAGCACTGTCTGTCACCCCCTAAGTCAGTGTTTATCATCCCATTAAGAAAACAATAGAGGGAAATTTCTGTTGATTCTCCCTGCTGATTCAGCAAGGACTGTAGCAAGCATGTGGTCTGCCAGCTAATACACAGACACCTCTCTGCAAGGCAGAGGGGAGGGGGGAATTCCTGCTTAGCTAGGAGTGGTGAGGGGAAGTGGGGGAGCAAACAGCTCTTCTTAAACAGCTTTTACAAGGAAGGACATTCAGCTACCTGTTGATTAGCTCCAAAAAGCCTGTCTGCCTTGGTTCTCTCCCACAGCACGGACTGTAGCTAGTATGTGGTCTGCTAGCTAATGCTGAGGTGTCTGTGTAAGGCAGAGGGGAGTAGGAAATAATCCCTTCCTAGCAGGGAGAAGCCAGGCAGACACTGCTGTGCCTGCAAGTCTCAGCTGAGTTGCAGCCAGGGAGCAAAGGGGAGGGGTCAGCCCTGCTGTGGAGCAGAGAGCCCTGCCCAGCCCAGCCCAGAGAACATGTCAGGATGCTGGGGTTGTCTGGTTTATCTTAAATCAGCAAGGGGTCTGGGACAGACATTGCATAAACTGGTTTGACCAAAATCAGTTAAGTTTGATACTATATTCAGCCAGGTTTATCTCAAACCATTTTCAACTATTTTCAAACTGGTTTATGTACACTAAACATCTGTTCTGTTACAGGTTTAAACCAGTTTCTGATCACTTAAACCAGTTTATGTATAATGTCCGTCCCTAGCCTTATTGGTAAAATGGCCATTCTCCTGGTGAAAAGTGAAGTCTGTACCCAGCCTGAAAGACTAACTCATTCAGAAAGGCATCATCGGATACTTTGAATTGACCTGCATAGATTAGGAGCATTAAATAGAAGAGAATAAAGTATTTTACAGACAAAGGACAAGAGAGAGGGAGGGAAAGGCTAGGGGGATGGGCCACTGTTAACACAGATATGTGAAAGCATGTTCAGGCACCTTCGGTATCTGATGATAGTTCATATTTGTTTATAGATTTTGGTTAACACAACAAAGAACTTTACATCCAAAAGAAAGGTTTTTGGTAGTGCCTACCTGTGAAAGGCCTGAATAGAATAAATGCATACATTCAGGGAAAAATCTCCCTGTTAGAAATGCTGAGTCCCTGACCACCATGGGAAATAGCTGTATGTTTCTTTAGTAATTATATGTAGTTAAATATGGACTAGTGCACAGTGAGAAACTTTCTGGCTTTGAAGGTTGGGTGAAAAAGAAACAATTGGCACCTTTTATTGTCTGCAGGTTCTTGCACATTTGATTGTCTCTTCATCTCAGCATTCTCCAGCCTTCTGCTGTGGGTGGAGGATGTGAAGATGGTGGTCAAGTGTGACAACACACAACAGAAGCTAGGAACAATAACCTGGATTTTAGGGCATGCTGACCCAAAACATTTCCCTTAGCTGGGACTGATGGGCCAATAGTTAGGGCATGGTGACCCGCTGTGCGAGTCTGGGAAAAGAACCCCATACTTTCCAAAAGGTTGTAGGTGTAGCAGGAAATACTTAGTCCTCTCTCACATTTTCATAGGGGACACAAGAAAGATTATAGAACTACAGTTTGTCTAGAACAGCTGCAGAGCTCCTCAGCAGTTTCACAAAACTCTGTACATGCTTCCTTGACAGCACCTATCCTCTGGTACTGGCGGGGGGGAGAGGAGAGGGGAAGGGGTGGTGGTGTTCTTTAGCTATTTTTAATTTAGCTTTGTTTAAAAATGTCCTAGTGATGCATAAAATGTATTTTTATATCTTTCCTCATTTTTGCCTCTTTCACATAGACATCTCCTCCTGTTCCTGCTCCCATTGTCATGTTTGCATTTTGCTTTAACCAATCATTGGATTAAAAGGATAAATGGCATTGGGAGCAGCCGGAACATCCTAGGCCATTCTCCTTCCCAAGGCAGTGCCATCTCATTTGGCCACAGAGTAATCATTCCTTTTGCCTGATCTCCTTCTTGCCCTACATATCTTTTCCTTTTGGCTGCCCAGTGGACCACCTTCAAAACAGGGGATTGTAACAAGGAACCCTAGCCCTGTTATCAGGAAGCAGAGCAGCCCCTTTAAATCCAGAACCTTCCAAGCGCAGCCATCCAGTCGAGAAGGGGTTAAGGATTGAGCCCTGCCATCTGGTCAGGTGACAGGAAGGGGAAGGCCCGAACTATATAAACCTCAAGCGGAGAAGGCCAAGGGCTGCAGCGAGGGAGATTCCTGATGACTATGGAGCAGCTGTGGCAGCCTTCTTGGGAAAAATGTGCCACACTGTGAGACAGAAGCACAATCATGTGTAAGCGGGCAGTTTGCCTGTCTTATTTCTATTTTTGTTATATGGCCATAGGGGTCTATGGTTTACGTTAATGTTAAAGCTGGTGGTTTGTGGCTGAGGCTGTAGGAGAGGAGGAGGCCTCATTAACACTGATGGGGTGCCATGATAGAGGCCTCAAGAAGTCCTGGTGCGCTAGGATTGCAGCACTAGGGCCACAAGCCCAGAGTCTCTTGAAGGGAAGATAGGAGCCTCGAAGCCAGGTCCTAGTGGGCAGCCTTAGGCGAACAGCCCTAGCTACAGAAAGAGGGGCAAAGCCGGATGGGGCTGAGGCCCCAACAGCCTGATGCCACAGGGGTTCGGTGTAGAAGAGCCAGTAGGCCCAGTGTCTGAAATGGAGGGCCTTGAGCCCAAGCAGGTTAGAGAGCTTGAGCCTCAGAGTCAAGCCCTGCTTAGTGGGCTTTGGCTGAGAGGCCTAGCTAGAGAGAGAGAGAGCGGGTAAGCCCTTAGCGGCCAAGACCCCAACATAAAGCGAAAATTATAAAACATCTGCGAGGCATGGGGCACATCAAGGAGAGGTAGAAGTGTGCATTTTGACCTTAAGGCAACAGCACATTATCATACAGATGGTGAGCCTAGAGCCTGTCTGGGAACCTTTTGGGTCAGTCTTCCTGTTTTTAAGAACCAAGTAACATCAAGTTGTGGCAGATGAGTAAAGGAGGTGAAGCTGATCCCCAGGGGAGGAAAATACAGCAAGACTTGACAGGTGCCCACTCACCGGCCTACAAAAAAAAAAAAAGCAGCCAAAGATGGCACCCTGTCACAGGGATGGAGGGTAAGCTCTGACTTAATGGTTAGGACATTTGGCTGAGAAGCAGGAGATGGGTGTTCAAACATCCTGCCTGACTGAGGAGGGGTTAAAAACCTGGGTTTCTGTTGCTTCCTGGGGTACATAACCTAACGGCTAGGCTATTGAGTTAAAAGGCTGCTTTCTCCGTGTCAAGTCATTAGGCCTATCTTTTCTCTGATGCGTGGTTTGGAGACTTATATGAGGTTTATGCATTGTGCACTGAATGTATGCATTTTCCAGGCAGATAGGACTGCAACAGAGTCTCAGTGGAGTTAAATGTCCAAGTGGTCATACTTCTAAATATGCACAAGAAGACAAGTCTAGTCAAGCAGAGTAAAATGGGATCTGGGCCAAATATGTGAAATAAGATTTGGGCCCTAGTCCCTGTGTCTTAGCTCTCCATCTGTAAAATGGGGATATGACACCCTTACTTCTCATGGGTGTTGAGAAGATAAATTAATTTATCTTCATTCATTCATTGTATCCCCTGAGATACAATAATAAAAAGTGCTACAGAAAAGTCCATAAGGAAATTAACAATCCTGCCTTCCTAAATTGGAGCTTACACCAGCAGCAGATAAGGCATTTTGAAGCTCAGCTCCATCACAACCTTCTGTTTCATTCCCTGACAAAATGTCAACCCTCTTCTCACCCCCCTTTCCTGTGGGGCAGGAGGGAGCAGCTGGTGGAGATGGCTGCAGTACCTCAGCCAGATTTAAACAAGCAGAATTTTCTTCTGCACAGGGGGAATTGTACTGTGGGAAACTCTGGTCAGTTTAAGTTTACTGTGCACTGCGTAAGCAGAGAAATTTGGCAGACCAAACAATCTGTCCCTCAGGAATACTGAAAAATGAATGTAAACTTCCATTACCTTGCTTTCTCTGTCCAGCTTGGTTACTTATGCTGTATACTAAGTACACTAGCATCTGGAGTGCTTTGAGCAACAGAAGGAAGCCTTTTCCTGCAGCAAAAGTAAATTTTTGTAGAACATTTACAACTTGCAAATACAGGGATCTGCATGTGCATTGTTTCCCACTGTCAGGTTTTTGTTTTGTTTTTTTTTAAATCAAAGCAGCCCCATATTCAAGGTATACTTGAATTGGATAGCTGTACTCCTCCAATTAACCTTAAAATTCAGGTTAGAGATGTAATATGATTCCCGGATTTCCCCTTAACTTCTTAGCCCCATTTCTCCACCTTCATTATCCATTAACCTAGTGACATTATCTGAAGGCTGAAAACATAAAGGAAACAAACATTGGTTAATGAGGTTTGCACCTGGGGATAGCAAACAAAGCTGATCTCTATGCCTGTGAACATCTAAAGGGCAAGCTCACTGCAATAGAAGAGCAACAGTTAAAGTTTAAGTGGTGATAACCCTATCCGATGGGAAAGAAAAAGCACCTTTTCAGATAAGGGACTTTTCTTTCCCTCTCTCCCTGCCTCATTATCTTGCAAAAGTCTGTGTTGTAGTTTACTGTGTACTCTTTAGTAAACATAACTTTGCCTTTGGTTCCTTTCTTGCACAGAAAAAGGGGTGAAGATTCCAGTAGCAAGGAGAAAACTGAACAGCATATTTTCTTTTGAATATCCAGACTAAATTTAAATCCAGTTCATAGTTTCGGCTACCCTGGAACTTCAGAGACATTTCAGTTTGTATTTTGGACTTGAGCTTGGAGTGTTGAACCCATCTCTGCCTGAAGTCAATGGCTTCTATAATGTACACTAAACAAAACAAGTATTTTATACAACATCATTCAGACGCTGCCACAAGGCTAGTTGGTTGGACAGAGACTGTCTTTGTTAGTTAACTGCTTTAGAACTAGCAAGGCACAAACTATTTTGCTGTTTAGTTTTAACAAAAATAGCTAAAGATTTTTTGGCAAGGCAGAGACCTATTTTGTTTTTAAAAAATACACATTTAAATGTATAACAATTCTTTTATTAAATTATATCAATTCCAAGACTCCACTACTGTCCCTTCTATTCCATTTAGGACCCACAGCACCCTACCTTTTCCCTTCTTTTAGTCTCCCATCTGCTCAGAGAGTCACATTCCATCCGTTGCTGCAAAGATGGTAAGCCTTTGTTAGTTAATTGCTTTAGATCTAGCAAGGATTAAAATGTTTTTCTGTTTTATTAAAAATGGCTAAAACAACTAGTGAGATAATTCCACCCCCACCCCAACCCTGGGTGCTGAAAGAACTTGCTAGGCCTTTGACTTATGTTGACCACTGAAGAGGAGGGGAGAGGAGGAGGTGCACACAGCGGAGGGAAGGGAAAGAAGAGTCTTACCCACCAGGGCTCTCCTCACTTGAGTGGCAGCTGCTATAGCAACATAGGTTTGGGTTGCTGCTGCTTAGGGACAATCAGTGGCATGGGCTTCCTGGGGCATACTCTTTGTGCCCTGTTTGTCTCCCAGCCCCACCACCCATCCCTAGGAGCAAGGCTGTTTCCCATGGCAAAGCCTCTGGGGGAGGGCATCATTCCACCCCTCTCCTTCCCCAGATATGCTGCTGGGCATGGGGCTGTGCCTGTCCAGGCCCTTTGGCCATACTGTACCTGCCATGGCAAAAACTACTGGGGGCAGGCAACCATATTGGTACCCCTTCTCAGTCAGCACCTGGGACTTGCTTGCTCCACCCTAGTTACATTATTGAGACAAGGGGTGAAAAATGAACCCATTAAGCAGTGGTCCTAAACTGTTATCCATAGACTACATGATAAATTGGTATTCAGATTGTACCAGCACCCACTTTTCAAAAGTTTAATGGTAAAGGTACACTGTGCTCTTTGAGAACTTTTGAGGATTGACAGTGGCCCATTGGTTAACAAAGTCTGTGAACCAATTTACTGAGCTTACTCCCTTCATCCTTTTCTAGGATTACACAAAACTCCAGTCTTGAACACACACTGGTACATGATGTTGTGAGGAGAGCACATGCTATGCCAGGGGTCAGCAACCCCCAGCACATGTGAAGCCATTTTACTCAATACACCACAGCTGGCCAGGCTCTGGGCAGGGCCCTGCTGCTGGCCATGGAGCCTGGGTTGCCCACAGCAGGCAGTGGGGAGGCTGCAAGTGTATGCACTGGGGTCTGGAGAGCCCTGGCCCAACTTGGTGCCTATGGCAGGTGCACTTATGCCTCAGGGAGGATGGCAATGAAGGGGACAGGGCTGCACTGCCACAACAAGGATTGGGCCCCTTGCAGCTCCCCTGCTGTCCAACCCTGGCATGCCAACATCTTACAAGTCAAGGTTGCAGGGGGTTTTGGCACACTGCCCAAAAACTTTGCCAACCCCTATGCTATACCTTTTAAAAGATTGTAGCAGAGGCTGCTCTCTACTTCTGCACTCCTCTCATTGTGGAA
>NW_017728992.1:99059499-99075735 GCF_001723915.1 Gavialis gangeticus
TGTCCAACCCTGGCATGCCAACATCTTACAAGTCAAGGTTGCAGGGGGTTTTGGCACACTGCCCAAAAACTTTGCCAACCCCTATGCTATACCTTTTAAAAGATTGTAGCAGAGGCTGCTCTCTACTTCTGCACTCCTCTCATTGTGGAACTGAGATTTCAAGTACCAACAAACTAGCAAGATACCCACGGTAGAGTAGCCATATACTAGAAGCCTTATTTTCTACTTCTTTGCACTGAAATGGGTTTAAGACAGGAACAACTTCATTGCAATAAGTGGGATACAATATTTTCCTAGAATCAGTCCCTAGATTTAAACAACATACAGTTTTGGGGACTTTTTATTACTATGAACATATGAAGCTCATCATATTAACCAGCTGCAAAGATCATAAAACTTTAACTGTATGTGAGGCATGCTAGCAGTAAAGCCTGCTGATGATGTATAAGACATACATATACAGTACATAAACACATTTCATCCAGGATTTAAATTTAGATCTGACCACACAAAGATATCTTTACAAATAAAAATAATGTGAAGAAAGACTTCATTCCAGAGCAGATGAACTGCTCTTTTTTTTTTCACTGATCCTGGATTTGGCTGACCTGACTTAAATGTGACCCATGACATTTCTTATTGCTTTGGAAATTGCATCAACATACTTGCGCTGGAGCTGCCACAGAGAGAAACTGGTGCTTCTATTTTTAAAAAATCTCCTGTTTCTTTTTTAAATAGAACATTGAATCTCAAGTTTTTTCTCTAGCTGTAATTTTTTCAGGCTGAGCAAACTGCAGGAATTTCAAAAGCAATGGGAACAAGGGGTCACACTGGGTCACCCAGAAAAAAAATTAACTATGTAAAAAAAATTAACTATTTGCTCTTTCCTGGGATTAAATTTAATAGAGAGCCAAATTTAACATCTACTTCAGTTTTTGTTTAAAAACAACTAGAACTGACGTTGATTCAGGAAAATATGGCTCATGTTTCAGCATCATTCTAGAACAGGAACTGTGAAACAGAAAAAAATGGAAGGAAAAATCAAAGCTAGGCATTTACTGGATATCATTGCCACAGGATGAGATGTTGTGAGATGATAAATACCCTCAACAGGAAGTCAGTAATAGCTGAGGGTACACCACACTTTGGTGCAGCTGACCAGAATCAGAACCATGCTGTGAATGAGACGTTCCTGGCATTCTCTCTGAAAGCTCTTTTGGTGTCCAGAATTCCAAAGTCCTTCCCTAAGCACATATTGGGGAGTGTTCTCAGATTAAAAACAAACAGAAAAAGAGACTCCAGAAATACAGGACTCTTGAACACTTAACATGAATGGAATGGATCTCTGCTTTATATAGTGCTCTTCATGCTTCAGATGTCTGGAAATGCTGTATAAAGCAAGTGAGTTAGGTCCTAGTCTTTTTAAGTATTTAGATGGCTCCTATTACAGTTGTATTCAATTGACTCCCAAGTATTTAAAAACAGAACTGTGTTTAGCAAGTGTTCACCCACACCCTTGGACATTAGAATATATTTTTACAAAAGAAGAAATGTTGGCCAGGTCATAGGTAAACCACCTTCGTTCCCTACTTAGCCTAGGGATAAATAGGGCCTTTTGAATAAAAGTTTGCCATTGAGTGGTCAGCCACTGTAGATGTTTCCTCATGTCAATAGGGGCTAAACTCATCTCTCAATAAAAGGTACTGGTTGTCAGCCAATCTAATCAAAGAGAAGGTTGTTCTATTTTATTATTTGTAAGTGTGGTGATGACATTAAAAAAACAACAGAGGTGCTGTGAATTTTGGTAAAAGTAATGGGGGGCCTGTTACTAGAGAGACTGAAGTTGGCTGGAGAGCTATAAGTCTGGTTGCAGAGAAACAGAGGCATAGAACCATAGACAGGCTGGTTTTAAAGCAATACACCTATTGATTAAGTAAAAAGAAACCCCTCTGCTCTGCCCTGTGGATCAGAGGTCAGGTGACTGGAAGAGAATGGAGCATATGGCCGTATAAATCTGATTCCTGGGAGGGAGCCTTAGATTGGTTCATGCTTAAATGAAGAGAAGGAGCTCTGGAGAGAGAAGTCCTACAGGGGACTGCACATAGAATTAAGTAGTTTATATTATACCGTTATTTATATTACTGTTTAAGCTATTCATAGATTCATAGATTCATAGATTCATAGATTAAGGGTCGGAAGGGACCTAGTAGATCTTCTAGCCCGACCCCCCGCCAGGGCGGGAGAACAACAAAAAACCCCAAAAAGAGAAACGGGACTCAAATGAGTCCAGCCAGGTAGGCATCCAGCCTCTTCTTAAAGACCCCCAGGGTAGGGGCCAGCACCACTTCCCTTGGAAGTTGGTTCCAGCTCCTAGCCGCCCTAACTGTGAAGTAGTTTTTGCGGATGTCCAATCTATACCTCCTCTCCATCAGCTTGTGCCCATTACTCCTTGTTATGCCAGCGGGCGCTAGGGGAAACAGCGTCTCCCCCAAACCCTTCTGGTCCCCCCTAGTGAGTCTATAGACGGTCACCAGGTCCCCCCTCAGCCTTCTCTTGTGGAGGCTGAATAGGTTCAGGTCCCGCAGTCTCTCACTGTAGGGTCTGCCCTGTTGTCCCCGGATCATGCGGGTGGCCCTCCTCTGGACCCTCTCCATGTTGTCCACATCCCTCTTGAAATGGGGCGCACAGAACTGGACACAATACTCCAGCTGTGGCCTGACCAGCGTCGCGTAGAGGGGGAGGATCACCTCCTTGGCTCTACTCGAGATGCACCTGTGGATGCACGACAAGGTCCGGTTAGCCCTGCCAACCATGACCTCGCATTGTCGGCCCATGTTCATCTTGGAGTCAATAATGACTCCAAGATCTCTTTCTGCCTCCGTGCTCTCGAGTAGGGAGTTCCCCATTGTGTAAGTGTGCTGCTGGTTCCTACTGCCCAAGTGCAGCACCCTGCACTTGTCCGTATTAAAACGCATCCTGTTCCTGTTAGCCCACCCCTGTAACCTATCCAGATCCCTCTGCAATCTCTCCCTCCCTGCTAGCGTGCTCACCTCCCCCCAAATTTTGGTGTCATCAGCGAATTTAAACAGGTTACTATCCACCCCATCATCCAGATCACTGATGAAGAAATTGAACAGTGCAGGCCCCAGAACTGAGCCCTGGGGGACTCCACTACCCACCTCGCCCCAGGTCGAATATGACCCATCCACCACCACCCTCTGAGTGCTATGAGGCATGGGAGTTGCTGAAGGTGAGGCAGGAGGCCATGGTGGTTGCCTGGTGAAGTAATCGGAGGTGTGAACAAGTGGACTAGTGTGTGAGCCCTGAATGAGTAGTATTAAAAGGAGGCTAGAGGCAGAGTCCATCTGAGAGTCTGAGGACTCTTATTTTGGGGACCTAAAAAGAGAGCCCAATGGACTGTGCACAGGCTGACAGAGCCTGGTGGATGAAGCAGTGAATGGTATGGAGTAAGACACTTGAGACCACACCTGGTTTTTACTGCATGTGGGTTTTACTCCTGGGTTTTGCTGTGCAGTAAGCCTACTTTGTATTAATAGCATGTGTAGACAGACCCAGTGAGTCCATTCTTCCTAAGCTAGAAGGTGGCAATAATGGGGTACTGAGTGATGGAAGTCTGTAAAGTATGCATGAGGTGAAGTAAGGATGGAAAAGTCTCACAACTTGACTAGAACATGCAGAACACTCTTGAGGAAAAACTTGCTTTATTTTTACTTCTGAAAACCAACCCATTTTGTCTTAGACTTATAATTTTTCAAGGTTAAATCACAATTTTTTAGCTGTCTCCCAGCTTACTAATGATAAGATAGATTTTTTTTAAGGGATCTATGAAGCTCATTTGACTAAAGGAGTTCAGAGGTTAAATCAATATTTTCTTTTTGTGCCTGAATGGCATGTATGGAGATGCATAACTACAGTTTTTAGCACTTGTGCATGCACAAACCCATACATGGCCACTCAACAAGCTTTGTGGAGCTCCACTCCAGCCATGCAGTTATGCATGTAAGGCTGGTAAATCCTGAAATTTTAGCCTCAGAATAACTCTGAATGGAGGCTGGGTGGAAGGAGGAGGCAGCAGTGACAGCAACAGGAGCTAATAGCCTTTTAGTCCAATAGTCTAGTGAAATGGTTTTCAGCTTATGGTCCACAGACTATGTCTACGTGGTCGGTGGAAGATGATTATAATCAACCAAAGTATGTGAATACCCACCTTACAATTCAAAGGATGTTGCATGTCCATTCCAAATTTCCAAAGGGGTCCACATCTTCACTTGAAATTCTCTAGGGGTCTCCAAATGCGAAAAGGTTGAATACCACTGGTTTAGTGATTAGAGCACTTATCCAGGAAGTAGGTTACATGGCTTCCAGGTATGTCTTATTTAGAGGTTGTTCGAATCTGCTTCTTTTGCTTTCTGACAAAGTACTCAAATCACCATGGCACATGCAACCCAAAATCCCACTCTTGAGGCTGACCCACTGGGGAAGCAAAAGATGGAGCTACATGGGGCTGACAGAGAGAATACAAGCCAGAGGATTTGTGGCTTATTCAGATAGTCTCCAGGAAGGGGTCCTGGGTTCTAGCCTAGGGCCCTGCTTCCAATTGATATTACTAGTATTAATTATGTAATGAATATTAAATGCAAAGTGCAGCTGGAGGGCTGGAAAGGGGCCCGGTGGTTAGAGCACTTTGAGATGCAATTTCTAATACCTTATGGCTGAGGGGGAGCTAAGAGGGTAGTCTCCTGCTCCTTATACATGTCCTAACAACTAGGTCACTAGGCTGAAAGATGGTAGGATCCTTTTCTTACTCCTCCATTTTACTTTCAACAGATGTGTGTGCACAGGACAAAGTAAATAGAATCCCAAACTGTGCATAAGTGCTAACAACGATAGTTATGTGGCTGAGTGTGCCATTTAGGCAAGTAAAGCAAAACAGGATTTAGCCCCTGGTATGTTGGTCCCCACCAAAGACTGATAGGGTAGGAATACTCTTTTCCACCTTCACATTACAATCACATTACTTTACCGTGTGGTCTTTTTCAGCAGTAAAGATAGTGACAGCAGTTGGTGTAATCTACTGCAAAGGGTGATATACTAAGAGCAAAGAGATCTGGGATTTACAACCAGATCTGCCTGAGCCTTGCTATATGACCATGAGCAAGTCACTTCTCTCTGTCCTTCAGTGTCTTTTGCCTGTGATACTTAGACTCCTCTGTAAATCACTTTAACATCTCAGGATTAAAAGTGCTATATACATACTATTTTTATTGTTAAAATACCTGTTAATGGATAATCTTTCTTATTCAGATGAAGATGCCTTTTCACTTGCTTTGTATGTTATATTCTCCACTGCATACCCTGAAATGGTATCACTTTTGGCAATGACTTCTCTAACTGTATAATGTAAGAAGAGTCAGGCCACTACCTGGATAAGAATTGGAAAGAAAAATAATCTAGATTCTTTAGGTAGTTGTTCTGGTGATTTTTCTATGTGGCACTCAATCCTCCAAATTGTAAAATTCTATATATATTTTTCATAAAAATGTTAATCCCACTGTCCTAGCTCAACTCCAGGATAAGGTAATTAATAATAGCTCTTTAACACTTCATCAATGCACATTTCACACCTGTGTATAAATATAGGACATTATGGGATTCATGCAGAACTGCTTTAACACAAACTAATTGGACAGAATGGCATTTATAAATGTGCTCCCGGAGGCTGGAGTGGTGCTTTAATTAGCACGGCTTCCAGAGCCATGCTAACTGAAGTGCCCAAAGCGTCACGTGTATCAGTGTCCCGTCACTAAAAAAATGGCAGTGGGGACACTTTTTAACTAAAGCTTGTCAAACAAACTTTAGTTAAAGCATTCCCACCGCCATTTTTCAACATGGGGATGCTGATGCACATGATGCTAAAGCCTGCTGGAGTGTAGTGAGGCTATGTTCTAGCAGGCTCAATTAATTAAGTTTGCTCCAATGTGCTGTAATTACAGTGTTGGAGCAGCCTCCCTGCATGTGTATAGGAACCCAATTTTTTTTCACATTGTATTACTATATATAGATAGTTAAGTGGGCTGTATTTTACTTTGCAGTATAGTCAGGAAATCTCTGCCTGCCAATCCATTTCCTTACTTTCCTACTATTCTCTCTTTTTTAGATCCTGAACCAAGTAGACCGTTCAATTTACTCTAGATTTTCAAAATCTTGTTGGGAAAAAAATAGCATGGGTCATTCAAGCATTTTCTTCTTAAAATGATTTTCTGGTGTCAGAATCCATGTACTTTTTTTGGAAGCCAGGTGAATCTTCCTAAAATTAACAAATGGAGCATAATATATAAATGCCTAGGGATTAGAAAAAAATATATATTTCAATTTATAGGATCTATCTTCTTTTCCAAAACTCTCAGAAATATGAAAAGGTTACCAGATCTGTATTTGCTTTGTTTTAATTGTTTAGCTCTTAGCCAAGAAAAAACTTTCCTCCCCAGTATTTTTTCAATACCTGAAATGTAAACTGCAACCACTTTCTTTACTGGAAAGAAACAGTGTACATCACCACTGTTGCTTCCATAGATACTAATCTGTATGCTATCAAAATTAAGTTTTGTGGTTTTTTTAACCGAAATACTGAGTGAAATGAAACAATTCTCCAGAATACACCCTATTCCTTCAATAACAAAGCACAACACTTCCAGAAGCAGTTTTACTTCTGGCTATATGCCTTGGGTGACCATAGTTCTGAAATCTGAAAATGTGACAAGCTCCTACATGCTCAGCTGTTTCTGAGCTCCAGTCTCAGCCTGGTGTGCTGATGAGGGAGTGGTATGAAAGTGTCTGGAAAAGGGACAGAAGTCTTCATTTGAAGAAACAGATGTGATCTGCCTCAGACAGATGATCAAAAGAACCCTGTCCTGGCAAAAATGGAACATATGGTCACCCTACATATTCCCCACTCTTTTTTGACACTTATGAGTTTATTTAGTCTAGGAGAAGAGAAGACTGAGAGGGGATTTAATAGCAGCCTTCAACTACCTGAAGGGGGTTCGAAAGAGGATAGACCTAGACTGTTCTCAGTGGTGGCAGATGACAGAACAAGGAGCAATGGTCTCAAGTTGCAGAAAAGGAAGTTTAGGTTAGATATTAGGAAGAATTTTCTCACTAGGAGGGTAGTAAACCATTGGAACAGGTTACCCAGAGAGGTGGTGGAAGCTCCATCCTTGGAGGTTTTCAAAACCCAGCTAAACAAAGCTGTGACTGGGATGATCTAGTTGGGGCTTTAAGCAGGGGGTTGGATTAGATGACTGCCTGAGATCCCTTCCAACTCTAACTTTCTATGATTCTATGACACCAATAAATTCCATGTTAAAATGGAACAAAACAAAACGGTCAACTACCATATAGTGAAGGACCACAAGGTGTCGCTCTCATCTCAAATTTAGGTGCAAAGTAAATACTTCAGCCCTACAGGCCTCTAATTATACAATCTAGATACGTTAATAAAAAATAGTTCTGACTAATAACTCTAGTTCCTCAAGAGTTACAAAGAATTCTGAGACAGCAGGGAAGTGTGTGGGTATTCTGAATGAACCTGGACTACTCACAAGAACAAGAATTATTAGAAAGTAATCCTCCCTTCCTTTGGCAAGAGATGCTGTACATTTCCACTTATGGGAGATTAGCAAGTATCCTACCCTCAATCATAGGATGGTGTGCAAGGAGTTCTAGGCCAAAACAGACTGCACCTCTGTTTCACCAAATGCAGCCTCAGTGTTCAATGCCAAATTTGATGAGTAATGACAAATAAAAGTACAAATAGAACTTAACGTACTTGCTTTCCAAATCTGCTTTTGGAATTGGTTTCAGACAAGCTGCAGAGGCAGCTGTGGCTTCTGTGTCATTAAACCAATGTGCACTTTTTTTTGCAGTGGGGGGTGCTAAAAACTAACATTCCTCAATACATCTCTTAATTCATAGATTTCATAGACATTAGGGCTGGAAGGGACCTCATAAGATCATCGGGTCCAGCCTCCTGCCCCAGGGGCAGGAATTCAGCTAGGGTCAAAGGATCCCAGCAAGATAAACTTCCAAATTTTTCTTGAATGTGTCCAGAGTAGGTGCTTGCACCACCTCTGGGGGGAGTCTGTTTCAGGCCTTGGGGGTTCGGACTGTAAAGAAGTTTTTCTTTAAGTCCAGCCTAAAACAGTCTTGCAGGAGTTTGTGACTCTTGTATCTTGTCATCCCCTAGGGTGCTCTGGTGAACAGGTGTTCCCCCAGATCCTGATGCACACCCCTTATGTAATTATAGGCTGTCACCAAGTCATCCCTGAGCCTATGCTTCTCCAGGATGAAGAGTTCCATAGCTCGTAGCCTCTCTTCATAAGGCCTGTTCTCACGCCCTCTGATCATGCGCGTGGCTCTCCTCTGGACTCTTTCAAGCTTCTCCACATCTTTTCTAAATTATGGAGCCCAGAACTGGATGCAGTACTCCAGCTGCAGCCTCACCAAGGCCGAGTACAGCAGGAGGATGACATCCCGGGTCTTGTTTGAGATGCATTGGTAGATGCAAGCCAGAGTTTTGTTCGCTTTGCCAGCCGCAGTATCGCATTGGTGGCTCATATTCGTCTTGTGCTCAGTCATGACCCCCAAGTGTCTTTTGGTCATGGTGCTAGTGAGTGTAGCATTGCCAAGCCTGTAAGTGTGATGCAGCTTTTTATTCCCGAGGTGGAACACCTTGCATTTCTCTGTATTGAATGCCATCAGGTTTTCATCCGCCCACCTTGCAAGCCTATTGAGGTAGGCCTGGATCACCAGCCTGTCCTTGAGTGTGACACTCTTGATTGGGGTGAATTCATTGGGATGATTGATTGGGATGAATTAATTCCCCCTGATAGCTCTCCCAATAAAACACCAAATAATGCTTGGTCTTCTGAAAGGTTTAGTTCTCTCTAGGTATCAGCAGTCTTTGGGTGTAAGAAGAGTCCCATGCTAAGAATTGCTCTAAATGAGCATGGGGTCCAGGAAAGAAAAACAAGGAAGAAGATAAGCTACAACAGATGGAAAACTGAGACCATTTTAGGAATAAAATTTGTTTGATGTAAGAGAGCGAGCTTATTGAGTTGTACTGAGTAGAGAAGTTGTGTTGGGTGGAGACGCTATCAGGGCACCATGATTCTAGGTCTCCTAACAAAAATGAAGGTTATTGAAAATGTCATTTTGGTAGACAAGTGTTCTAAGACACCTTAAGACAGGGGCTGAGAGGGAAGACAAGTCAACTTCAGAATTTATTTTAAACCAGTCACATATATTCATATTTTTTTACAGCTGCCTTCACTTCCCCTCCAAGCCCAGTTTCTTTCTAACCAGTGTGGTCTTGGTCCCCAGTTGGAGATTTTGGGGCACCTAGTAAAATATTTTTAAACCATTTCCTGTTAAGTAGCATATTTTTATTTAAAGTTGTTTTCAGCTCTGTGAGACTGGTCTTTTTGAAGCACCAGGTGTGTGTGAACAGGGTTTGATGCCGGATTTAGTAAAGGGGGCTAGGTCACTTCACCCCTTGGACTGTGGTAAGTGATAGGGCAAGGTGTGGTTGGAGCCCCTAGGCCAGTGGAGGATACTGGGAAGCAGGGTATAAAGCAGGTGCGGATTCCCCACCCCTGAACACATAGGAGAACTGCTTCTCCTTGGACCTGATGGGCAGAGGAGTAGATGTGAGGAGCAGATGTGCAGAGTGTTGGGCTTAGCTGGGGACAGCAGGCAAGTTCCTCCTTCTAATGCCTGTTCCCTGTTCACTCGCCTCCCCTGGAGACCCTGGTGGCTAAGAGGGGATACTAGAAGGAGGAACCTACCTCCAGGTCAGTGTCACTATCTCCAGTTGAACCTGGTGCTCTATGCAGCTCCTTCCTGCAATCTGGTTGGAGTGGAGCAGGAGTGGTTTTGGGGCTCCCCCTCTGCCTGGGTCAGCCATGTACAGTGGTGGGGAGGAATCCTCTTCCTGTGCCTGCTGCTGAGCAGCATCCCATGAGGTAAGAGGAGTGACTCTGGGCAGAGCTGACCTGAGCAGGGTGTGAGGCTAGAGGCAAATCAGCCCATGTGGGGCCCCGCCTCTGCTCCAATCCCACGGCCCTGGACCTGAAGAAGCTGCAACCACCATCAGTGGTGGTGGCATTGGCAACGGGGCGGCGGGGGGTTGAAAACAGCTGGACACAGAGCCCAGCTCCATGGGGCCCCGCAAAGTGTGAGGCCTGGGGTTATTGCCCCAATTCACGCCCCCTAGGGACAGCCTTAACTCTGGGGCACCCCATGTGCCTGGGTCAGCTGGCAGTGAGGGCAGGTTCCCCCTTCCTACATCTGGCCCTTGCCCTACCCCCAGTCTGTCCTGCTGCACCACAAGCCTCCAGCTGTACTCCATTCCCCCACTATGGTCTGAGGGCTGGTGTGCTCTATTCCCCTTTACTGAATCTTAGATCTGCTCCCATACATATATACATATTTGGTGCTCCAAAGAGGAAACCTGCTGCTGCTGTCCCTGACTGAATTTGGCACTCTGCCCTGCCACACCCTGCAGCAAAAACAGAAGTGGTTCTGGGGCTTCCCATATGCCAGGGATGGCAGCAGCAGTAGGTGGGTTCCCCCCTTCTGTAGCTGCTTCCTGCCCAGCCCCGCAGTATCCCCTGCCAGCCCTGGGATTCCAGGTGCAGGGAAAGGCTGTGTAGAGTGCCGGTCTTGGCCAAAGACAGCAATGGTAGAAGGAAGATGTGACTGCACTGCTGCATGCCCCATAGATCCTGCCCCCTGTGTGTGTACATGCTCACACATAGATATCTATGTGTATGTATACATACATATACTTCATGTTTCATGTAGCAGGCTCTGTAGAATTAATCTACTGAGCATTAGCATCACAAAAAAGTGTGCTCCAGTGCGACTGCACAGTAACACTAATTACAGCATGATAAGTTAGTACCCATTATTACAGGTACTGAACTTAATGCACCGTAATGATGGCACATTAATGAACATGTAGATGTGCCCAGAAATATGTTACTGATCACAGAATTATTTAAAAACATTTTACTAAGTGGCCAAAAAGTCCTAGTTAAGAAAAAGGGCCACACTTGTTAGAGAGGAAGTGAAGACAGCTATACAAGTATGGAAGCTGTATCCAACAAATGAAAGAAAGGGTAGATTGATGGTAAGGAATATAAATCAGACATTGGGAACTGTACAAGTTGATAAAGGAAAAAAAAGAATAGAAATACAAACCTATGACCAGCAGCAAGAAGGGCAATAAGGAGTTTTTAAATTATATTAGGAACAAAAGGAATCTTAACACTGTCATTAATCCATTACCAGAAGGAAACATAAGGAAGTTCAAGAAATATTTCTGTTCTGTATTTTGGGGAAATAGCCAGATGATGAAATTATATTGCTGATGGAAATGAAATACTTTGCATTCCAACAGTACCTCAGGAGGATGTTAAACTGCAGTTACTAAAGTCAGATGTGTTTAAATCAGAACATCTAGATCTAGGAGTTTTAACAGGCTGGCTGAGAAGCTTTCCAGACCATTAAAAGTGATGTTCCATAATAATTAGAAATTTCCAGAACACTGGAAGAAAGCTAATGTTTTGCCAAAATTGTGTAATGCAGGTACATGTAGAGGTGTCAGCCTGATATAAAGCCTGGGGAAAAAATAATGGAAAGGTAATACAGGATTTGATTGCCAAAAAATAATCAAATGAATTAAATATTTTTAATGCCAATCAACACAAGTTTATGGAAAATGGATTTTATATCATCAAAAAGATATCAGGTTATTTGATTACAAGTTAAGTTTACAAAGGCAATATTATTGATGCAATAGGCTTCCATAAGGCATTTGATATAGTTCCACACAACTTTTGATTAAGAAACTATGAACACTTGAAATTAACACTAAAAGGATTAAAATGATTAACTAACAGGTCTCAAAATGCAGCTACAATCATCAAGAGGGGTTGTTTGTGAGCCCCACAATGACTGGCTGCTGGCCCTGTGCTATTTAACTTTTTAAAATCAATGATACGAAAAAATATAATGTTTTTATTGATAAAGCTTACAAATTATCTAAAACTGGGAGACTGATAATGAAGAGGTGTCACTGGTGTCAATGATACAGGATGATTTCTTGATAAACCCTGAGGAAATTAAATGCATATTGTTTAATACAGCCAAGTATAAAGTTATGCACCTAGAAACAAAGAACATAGGCTGTGCCTATGCCTACAGGATATCAGGAGATGACTCTGGAAAAAGGCAGTAGGTCATGGAGGATAAAAGCTAACCTTGAGCTCCCAGAGGAACACAAGGTCATTACATTTCTGTCACCATCTTGAGACATTTGCACAGTGACAAGAGCACACCCACAGCAACTTCACCACCTCATTTCAGGATTTGTTGCATGGGGAGGAGAAGTGGGCAAGTGGAGAAGGGCTGTTGCTTATTAGCCCTCACAGAGTGCTGTGTAGAGAGTAGACTCCCAGGTGTTCCAGAGGCTATGTCCAGGGAGACCATGAGAATGAGCACTCCAATACATGGTAGAAACACCTTTTAATGATTGTAACAGTTAAGGGGTAGAGGACCAGCACTATCCCTTGGGCAACATTGTTTGATTTTTCTGCCAGCAGATTCTTGGAAGCCTTTTGGGAGCACTTGGTTGACTTCCTTTTCAGACTGGCAGTATGGGGTATATACTGTATGGGAATCACAGACAGGCAAAAGACATAGTATAGATAAGAGATCATAAAACCTTGGAATCTCAGGAAAAACTGTCATCTTCCCAGGCTAAGTTCTGACAGTTATTAGGGACCCCCTACATAGAACTGGAGATGCTTAATGCAGGTTAGTTTTATTGCTACATAGAAGCAAGCGCCTGTTAGGTTGACAGCTGCATAGTAATCCTCTTGGAGAAGGAGAGGATGATGTCTCCTCATGCTAACTGCATGAACATTACAATTAATATATATTTGTTAAGGTTTTTTAAGTCCAGGATCTGTCCTCATCCAGCTTTCTGGAAATATCAGGAAATATCCCAAGAAAACCACCTTCTCCTAGTTTTATAGCTGAATGTCTCCTTTAGAAACTGCTTTTGTGGAGCAGTTTCTCCACAAGGGAGCTACTGAATGAACTGAAGATGGAAGTAAGAATTCTTGCAACCACTGAAACTTATATATGTAACAGCATATAGAACATTTAGTATCTTTTGGAGCATCCTGCTGTTCTGATGCACTGATGAGTTTCTGCTAATCCAGCAAGCAGTGTGTTTTATTTTGGGGATTGCAAACCATACTGATCTCCGCATCTTCTTCACCTACATGCGGGTCAACTACTCCCTCCATGGTTTGGGTGCATCCTGAATCAATTGTGGCAGAAATGATCAGGGAGCCCACCTTCACATCTACCATTTGTTTAGGTATCCGACCTGATCCTTTCAATCTCAGAAGCTGCAGTCCATCTGGGGCTGTGTTCGGGTACTTGTTCCCCCAAGGCATCTGGTCCCCTATCCCAAGGGCAATGTTCCCTGGGCCTATGGGGGCAATACCAGGCAATATGCCCTGAGGCGCCACACCTGTAACAGGTTACTTCCCTTGCTCCACATTCTTCCCTGTTTTTCCAGCAGTCTTAAACTCTTCTATCCTCTTGATCATGGTCTTGGCCTGTACCCCTGCTGAGGTTGGGGATCCAGCAGTCTTGTGGACCTTTCCTCTTGCCCCTGCTTTCTCTGCAGGTATGAATGCCTCGGCCAGCTGAAGGACTTAATCCATGTCATGGAGTTGATGTCTCCTCACCCGACATTGTGTTTCCTCTCTGAGGTCTTTCAGGAATCGCCCTAGCATGAATAAGTCCAAAACCTCAGCTACCATCTTACCTTCAGGTTGGACCCAGCATTCAGTTGAGTCTCTAAGCATCTGGGCCAAAAGCCTCGGTCATTACTCCTCTGACTACTTCTTTATCCTGAACTGCTGCCAATAGAATTCTGGAGTTATCTTGAATTAGTACAGGATTGACTTCTTCATGGTATGGTAGTCATTAGCCTCATCTTGCGTTACGCCCTGTAGGCGCCTAGGCCTGCCTGATTAGAAAAGGATCTAACTGGTGTACCCATCTACTCTGCTTCCAGCTGGTAGCCAGTGCAGCCCTCTCAAAGGCCTCCAAATATGCCTCTATATCATCCTCCCCTGTCATCTTGGGAACCCTCAATTTCTGAGGCCCTTAATATAAAGACTTGCTGTGCCTCCATTTTTTTACTGAGTTCTTGCTGCTGGCTTAATAGGGTGGTCCTCGCTTCAGCCTTCTGTGACCTCACTTTGACCAATTCCTCCATTTGGACCTGTTGTCCCTGGAGTAACTAACATTAGCTTGTGCACCTGTTACCAATCCTTGGGAATCCCCACCATCAGGTTGGCTGCCTCCATGGTTCCTGGCCAATGCACCACTGTAAAGCCATGCCTATATTCCTGCTGGTGCTGTCGCTATCCGCCTCCCTGTCATCTTGTCCACCTTTACTCGCCTCCATGTGTTGAAATAAAATATAGAAAGAAAGAAAACCACCTCCCAACTTCTGTATCTCCTAATTACAGTCAGTATAGTTATCCTAGGCATCTTCACAGGGCTTCTCCATCCCTTACACCCTGTCCTGACCACACCTGTGATGTTCCAGGCATGCTGGTTTCTCCTGGTGCTCTCTCTCTTGCTTTCTCTCTTGTTCTTCTCACAGTCCAGTGCTGCTAGCAAAGCTCCCGGCTGTTGGTTAGCGGTCCTACTGGTGGGCTCTTATCTCTTCAGGGTTCCTGTGCCTGTCTGCCCTGCCCAGTGGGAATCCACACCACCTTCACAGTAATCCCTTTTCTAGGTCTGTCCTTCTCTGGGTTTCCTCAGAGTGGGTGAGGCAACAGTCCAAGCCCGTCTGCCCAGCAACTGGCTTTTCCTGTCTTTCTTCCCTCTGGAAAAGCTCCCCCATCAGTTCCTCACTCACCAGTCACACTGTTCTTCACCTTGAAGAGGATTTTGGTGCTGATTCCTGATGATTGGTAAGTACCTGTTCTCTCGATTTCTTCCAGCTCCCCAGCTGACTGTAGGTACCATGCTGTGTGCTGCAGCTCTGCATGATCCCTGCTGGCCCAGCCATCCCCTCCCTAGGGCAATTAGTCCTGGGACTTGTGCCCCCTTTAACTTCCAGCTCTGTCCCCAGGAGCCAATCTGCTATGTTGGGGAGCAGGAGCAGAGGGAGCAGGACGCACGTGTTCCACACATGTACCCCCTTACCTTGGCAGCGAAGGCAGCAGCTGCGGAGGAGACAGTGGCGCTGGCAGCAACAGTCAATTCCCCCTAAAGTAAGTGGGGCAGAGGGTACAGCGCAGCTGAGCCAGATCCGGAGGGGAAGCCCTCCGGAGCCCTTTTAGCTTGCCCGACAGGGAGCCGCGTTCCTGAGCCACACGCAAGCATGCAGATCTAGCGGGGGCCTCTCCCCCAAGTGGGGGAGCAGCTCCGGGGGGCCTTTCCCCCAAGCGGGGGAGCAGCTCTGGCTAGTCCCTTAGGGTGGTATTGCCTACCACCCCGGGATCCCAGTGGGAGGGTCGGTAGGGGGCAGGGCCACCAGCACACACTTCCAGCCTAGCCAGAAGGTCTGATTTAAAAAGCCCGCGGTTTGAAATTCCCCCGGCAGCTGGGGAGCAGAAGCAGAGGGAGCAGGGCGCACGTGTGCCACACACGTACCCCCTTATCTCGGCGGTGAAGGCAGCAGCTGTGGAGGAGCAGGTGAGGAGGAGCAGGTGAGGGAGCTCCAGGCTGAGGTGAGCAGGCTGAGGAGGATCAGAGATGCAGAGGATGAAATTGATGCCTATCTCTGTTCTCTGCAGGCCTGGTCGCCCACTGTACAGCCCCCACAGGAGACGCAGCCAACGCACGAGTGGCAGAAGGTGTCCAATCCAGAGCTGTTAGGCCTAGAGTGGTGGAAGCTCCCCAGGTTCACCTAGGGAACAGGTTCGACGCCCTGGCAGCTGTGACAGAGAAAGACAAAGGAATTGCCTCCAGTGGGGACGATGCCACTTCCCACATGACAAAGAATGGCCAGAGAGCGAACACCAGCAGGAAAAAATGCCGGGTCCTTGTCATCAGAGACTCCATCCTATGGGGACTGGAAGGTCCCATCTGCCGGCCTGACCCCATGACGCAAGA
>NW_017728992.1:99075746-99076529 GCF_001723915.1 Gavialis gangeticus
CCTGATTGCCTTTTATGATCAGGTCACAAAAGCACTGGAGGCAGGTGTTGCCGTGGACATAGTCTTTCTGGACTTCAGCAAGGTCTTTGACACCGCCTTTCACCCCATCTTGATTAAAAAACTAGGTGACTGGCATTGTCTCACAGTCAGATGGATTGCAGATTGCCTGAAGGGTCTTACTCAGAGGGTGGTGGTGGACGGGTCATATTAGACCTGGGGGGAAGTGGGCAGCGGAGTCCCCCAGGGCTCGGTCCTTGGGCCCACGCTGTTCAATTTCTTTCTCAGCAATTTGGATGACGGGGTGGAAGGCAACCTGTTTAGATTTGCTGATGATACCAAAATTTGGGGTGAGGTGAGTACGTTAGTAGGGAGGGAAAGACTGCAGCAAGTCCTGGATAGGTTACAGGGGTGGGCTAACAAAAACAGGATGCGTTTCAATACTGAAAGTGCAGGGTGCTGCACTTGGGCAGTAGAAATCAGCAGCACACTTATAGAATGGGAAACTCCCTTCTTGAGAGCACAGAGGCAGAAAGGGAACTTGGAGTCATTATTGACTCCAAGATGAACACGGGCCAACAATTCGAGGTCACGGTCGGCAGAGCTAACCGTACCTTGTCCTGCACCCACAGGTGCATCTCAAGTAGGGCCAAGGAGGTGATCCTCCCCCTCTACACGACACTGGTCAGGCCACAGCTGGAGTACTGTGTCCAGTTCTGTGCGCCCCATTTCAGGAGAGATGTGGACAACATTGAGAGGGTCCAGAGGAGGGCCACCCGCATGATC
>NW_017728992.1:99076663-99076883 GCF_001723915.1 Gavialis gangeticus
GGACCAGAAGGGTTTGGGAGAGACCTTGTTTCCCCTAGCACCCCCTGGCATAACAAGGAATAATGGCCACAAGTTGTTGGAGAGTAGGTTTAGATTAGCCATCTGTAAGAACTACTTCACAGCTAGGGCAGGTAGGATCTGGAACCAACTTCCAAGGGAAGTGGTGCTGGCTCCTACCCTGGGGGTCTTTAAGAAGAGGCTGGATGCCTACCTGGCTGGA
>NW_017728992.1:99081883-99092920 GCF_001723915.1 Gavialis gangeticus
TAGGTTTAGATTAGCCATCTGTAAGAACTACTTCACAGCTAGGGCAGGTAGGATCTGGAACCAACTTCCAAGGGAAGTGGTGCTGGCTCCTACCTTGGGGGTCTTTAAGAAGAGGCTTGATGCCTACCTGGCTGGAGTCATTTGAGCCCAGTTTTTCTCCTGCCCAGGCAGGGGGTCAGACTTGAAGATCTACAAGGTCCCTTCCAACCCTACTTCTATGATTCTGTGTTCCTCTCTGCACATGTTCTCCCACCAGATCTGGGGCAGGACTAAATGGGGAACAGCTGCATTCCCTGTGACTCACGTAGTCCCTCAGTGGCCCAGACCCTGATAAGTTTCCCTTCCACCCCTCCAGGTAGCATGTTTCTTTTGTTTTGGTAAGGGGCACTGGAGTGGGTTCCCTGTTACAGGGCTACTTAAACTCAGCAGAAATTTTCAGAGTTCCATCCAGAAAACAACTAGATGGAGCTGAGCCTTGTTAAAAATCTTAGGAAAAAGGGCTGAGTTCTTTTTTTTTTTTAATTCTCTCAAAAGAAATTGTCAGAAAAAAATGTAAGAAGCTCTGGAAACACCAAAGATCCCTTTGTGGGAGAGGACATTTGGTGCCTGCCACTTTGTGGCTGAGAGCAGGCAGTTGGCAGGTGCAGGCCAGTCCTGATTTGGCAGCCATTTTAGATCCAGGCCCACAGGGCTGAGCCACCAGTCTGTTGCTGACAGCCGGGGAGCAACAACACTCAGCTGAGCTGCTGCTTGAAACACCTTGGCAATAAGGGAAGAACTGTGGGGATGGCAATAGATTCCTAGGGGCCCAGTGGGGTGCCAAGCCCCAGAGAGAAGGCTTAGGGCCTAAATAGAACAAGGTCCAATCTGGGAAGGGGCTTATGGGTTGCAAGCCTACACAGGGGCTAGGAAAGCTCATGAAATGAAACAGGTAGGGATGAAGCCTGGGGCTCAGGTGAGCCCAGTGGAGAACCACACCATGTTATTAACACCTCTAGAGCTCTGAGTAAGCCCTGAGTGAGATGGCTGTATGGTGGGGCTCAGAAGGGGTCCCCTGCTGCCTAAGGAGGTCAACTGCTATGGTGCTGGGCCCAGAACAACCTGACTGATCAATGGAAGAGGGCCAGGGCTGGAAGGCCGAAGGGCAATGAAGCCCAACGCAAGGGGCAGTCCTGAGCCATGATGGACTGTTTGACACCCTGACTGGCCTGGAGCTGGGGCCAGGGCCTAAGGAGGCTGAAGGTCCCCTCAATGGGAGGGAGTATCGTGGTCTAGGGGAAGAAGGCTCAGTGAGACAGCAGGCCAAAAGAATGAAACATTGCCCAGTAGGGGTGAGACCAAGGCAGGCAGGGCTGCACTGGTCCTGGGTGTGACTGAAAACTGCACCCTGCCAGGGAACGGTGGTTGGTGGGGCTGTCTGTGGTGGGACAGTCCTTCAGAAATGCCAGGCCAGTTACCTCTCTGGTGAAAGGCAAGGAGGTGCACCTGAAAACCCCAGCCCCCACATTCTGGTGGGATACCAGAGTCTAGGGACAGGATTGGAGGCCAGGCATGTCTCTGGATACCTGAGCCTCATGGGGTACAGGACCCTGGAGGCCCCAGCAAGTGAGGCATATATGGAAGGCCCTAGCAAGAGGACATGAGTTGAAGTGCCAGGGAGGGGGCAGTTAGGCCAAGGAAAGTCTACGGATGCCTGAGGCTGCAGTTGGGACAGAGGCTGAGACCCCAGTAAGTTCTCAGATGTGGTGAAGCCAAGTTTGGGTCAGAAGTTAAGAACTTTGAGTTGCTGAATACACAGTGGGGCCCAGCAAGGGTCTAGGGGCAAAGTCAGCCCAGTGTGAGGCACAAGAACATTACCATGTAGCGTAGGGAAGCTGGAGTCACCTGAAGGGCTGCGTGGGGACTGGCCAGTATGAAAATAGTTAATCCTGATGACCCAAGGGAGTTGCTGAAGGGAGCAGAGCAGGTTGGGAGTGGCCCAGTGAGGAGCAGTGTGCAAGAGGCTTGGTGAGAGATGGCAGAGTGAAAGAGGCCCCAGTGAGATGTGGGCAGTATGAATGTGGCACTGAAAGGGGCAGTGTGTGAGAGGCCCAGCAGTGGACTGAGTTTGGCCAGGCCTTAAGCTGGAGCTCTGAGAACAATCTGGATGCCATCTGCGAGGCTTAGGACATGATAAGGGGAGGCTGGAGTCATGTATAGCGCCCTGTGGCATCAGGGCATTAAAATAGACAGTCTCCCACATTTTACACCAGTTTAAGAAACAGCAAGTTGTATCAGGAAACTGGGCAGACCACCCTATTTAGACAGGTGGTCAGGCCAACATGAGATCCGACCTGAGCTTGCCCCCTGTCACACCCTTATTTATATTTTGTTTAGTTTTCTGTTGGTTTTTGTTCTAGATTTTACAGATCATAAATGACATGAAGGTAATCCAGCCAGAGACTGGTTTGTGTAACTTCAGTTGAACAAGAACTCACAGCAGTGTAGTGATATGGTTGGGCACCCAGGGCAGAGGGGCAGTGGCAACTTCCAGTTGCTGCTGTGCCACTGGCACAAATGCACAGCTACTGGCAGAAGCTTTTTTTCTCTTTTTCTACCTCCCCCCACCAAATTGGTGCATGGGGCAGTTGCCCCAGTCACTCCGCATTAGTTATGCCACTGAGAATTCGTAATAGTGGAAAACTCAGAGGGGTTGTTGTGTTCAGGTTTTGGCCTTGTTAGATGAATTATTATGCCAGTTAATATTTTAGGTGAAAAAAAATTCACAGCATGATTAGTTTTTGTATTATCACAGATTTTTCCCTTCCCTTTCTATTTTAGTGGGCACAACTGTAGCTACTTCCAGAAATATTTCTAACCAACAGTACAAATAGGTAAGTTTCCTTCCCTCCAGACAATAATAATAGTCCTGTATGTTCAGCTGGCAGGAGACACTGAGCAATTGGCACAAAAAACAGCACATAAATAAAACGTGACCTGAAACCTAATGTTGCAGCCACAAAGATCAAACACATTTATAGATACAATTACTTATCAACTGTTGTAGCTTTTAGGGCCTGGTATTACTGTGGATTAGTACAATTGTGTTCCTTCATGACAGACCTGAATTCATAATCAAACTAATGGTTGCTACTGAAGGGAAGAAAGCACTCTCATGCTATTTACTGTATGCCTTTGTCACATTTTGACATAAGAGGCCCTGGCCAGTGGAAATCAAGGAGTAGTATACCAAGGGTTGTTAAAGATTAGTACTTAAGCACTTGTAGCAGAACACTGTCTGCCTGAACTTTGCTTTGTTCAATGCAAGCCAGTGAATGATCCAATCTACAAAAGACACCTAAAAATACATGAAAATTCAAAGACATATAGAAGGAAGATGCAAGGAAGGAGAATTAGGTGAGAACATATTTATGATTTCCACGATTAGTATAAAGATAATTAAAAAGCATGTAGATACTGCAGCATTTGACTTTTGGATTTTTCACCAGAAACAGAGGAGCAATGAAAAGGAGATGGAGACTTTCACTGGAATGTTAAGTGTCTGCCCTTATAAAGAATGTAGGACAAGGATGGTCAATTAGAAAATGCCAGAAATATCCAGAAATAGAATGTGACTGTTATTGGAGATGCCCAAGTGCTGTTTCTTATGTATGGGAAGTTTTAATGATGGGGAAGCTATCTGACAGATTGTACCCAGTCATTCCCCTTCCTTTTCCCTTCAAGGTGAGTCAACCAGAGTATGTATGTGTGGAAAAATTTATAAATAGATGTCAGAGGCATGAACTTCCTAGGGTGATATCTTTTACTGGACTATGTAGCTAGGATAAAGTGGGATATCGCCCTAAGAAATTCTTGCCTTACATAATTTCTGGACCATCATGGCTACAATATCCTTCTTATACAACTTTATAAATAAAGGCATTATCAATTCCTATTGATTTGATGGTTGGTTCATGTAGGTTTCAGAGATGTATCTGTTGTGAAACCTGGATGCCAGTATCTTTGCTGCTTTGGATACAGGCGAGTGCTATCCTAGCTTTATTTACTATAGTTTTCTATTAGGATAAAATTTGATGTGGCAGGGATACCACCATGAACCAAAACTACCTCTGACACCAGAGTGGAGGGAGAAATGGCAGCTGCAGAATGCCACCAAAGATCAAAGACACGGTGGTGGAGAGGCCACCTCCAGAAGGTAAGCTGTGCCGGTGCAGGACAGAGGAGGAAAGCGGCAGCAGTCAAACACTGCTGGGGATTAGGCACACTTCCCAAGACCAGCGTGGGCATGTTTTGTAGCTGTGTACTGATGCTGGTTTGTCAGCCGGCCCTCGGAAAGTGGGATAAAAGCTCCACAGACCTACATTCAAGGAGGACTGGAAGTGAGGCCTCCTGAGAGCCTGGAGTGGTGGGAAACAAACAGTGTCCCCAGCACGGGTGAGTGGTGGCAACCCCGAGAGTTGGGACAGTTAAGACTGTCTCAGAGGAGCCAGGGTACTCAGAGGAGCCAGAGTAACCGGGGGTGGGGAAGAGAGAGTGTCCTGAGGGAAGATATCCCAGGGTGAGCACAATAACAGGTCAGGCCAACGTGAGGCCTGAAGAAGGATGGTACACTGTCTGAACTTGGGCTAAGATTAGACAAGGGCAAAAAGGGCAAAAGCTGAGCTTTGGCTGATTGGCTTTGCTTTAGCCTCAGCTGAGGACTAACATCATCACTGGTTGGTGCAAGGCGGGGTGTAGGGGAGGTGGAGCCCCAAGACAAAGATCTAAGCCAGAGACTGAAGAGGAAACCAGGAGAGGCAGGACTAGAGAACTTACTCCCAGCAATAATCCATAACAACAAAGATGTATCAGGCAAGAAGCTCTGGGGATCTTTTAGGGAATCTCACTGGAGGACAAGCTGTCGACTTGAAAGAAAGCAGCTGTGTCTGATCGGCTTGAAAAGGCAAAGCGTTCAAGTGAACGTCACTGGAAATTACGTTTGCTCCACTGTAGGGTCACCTCTACCACCAATCCCCACTTCTAACAGTTATGGAGCCTTTAAATTTTACAGCAATGAACAAACTTAAACTTAGATTTTGTTTCTGCAAAGAGAACAATGGCAGATCTAGAGGTGAGGGTTTGTACATTGACCTAGCCTGGTATATGAATATTTCATATGCTTATCCCTAAATTTATACCACTGAATAAAAACTAAGGATTTCTATTTCACCAACAACCAAAGGCCTATTGTCCAGAGGCCAGTAGTGTCAGAGCAGACTCAATTAATTGAGCAAGCTCAGTTAATTAATTAGCACACTCCAGCAGCCTGGGTGTCACATGTATTCAGCATCTGTGTGCTTCAAAATGACGGCAGGGGCACTTTAACTAAAGGTCATTGAACAAGCTTTACTTAAAGCGCCCCTGCCACCATTTTGAAGTGCAGGGATGCTGAATACACGAGACTCTGTGGGTACTTTAGTTAGAGTGGCTCCCAAGAGTTCCCCCCCCCCCATTTCTAACCCACATCCCCAAATCAGCACCTGGTGCTGCTGTCCTGGTCACCCCACTTTAGTTATGCTACTGGCCTCACCAGTTAATCCAAAGACTAGAATGCTGCTACCTGTGAACACCCAGACTTGTTTGCTGATGGGGTGTTAAGGCCTGAGACTACCATTCCTCTTCTCCTCTCTGCAGTCCAGATGACAAATAATGTGCATTCATAGTCGTATAAGAGATATAAAGTCTTCTCTGAACACAGAACAGAAAATAGCTGTGAAGTAGAGATGTAAATATTTTGTTGAAGCATATATAAATGAAGGTCACATTTTTAAAGCAGGATGCTATGACTTATCTAAATATGCTTATTTTCATGTAAAAAACAAAAAGAAATCCCCAAACCAAAAAATGTACATGTGGTCAAGTCAGTACTCCACAGGAACAAAAAGTGTAGTTGCTAGTGTAAACAGTGAAAAAGCAAAGGAATTTTTAAGATAGTGAAAAAATGCCTCAATATAAGGTTCACAGTCATAGTTTAAAACTTTTAAGTATGAGATACCTGCTTTTCAGCTTTAAAATGCGCACTTGCTATTTTCCAAATCTAATATACATCTTTGGCTGTCTTCCCTGCTATTAGTACATTTTGTACATTCTCTTGAATTTATTAGTAATACACTGCTAAGAATAGCAAATAACTATTTAATAAAGAGACTGTCTAGCAAACCAACCTAAAAACTAATTTGAAAATGGAAAGCAAGAGGACTAACTGTCATTGACCTATTAGGCTTAGGATACATATCTGAAAAAATACGATCAGAATTGATGAATTTACATACGATACTCCCTATTCTGATCTGGTATTGAAAACAACTGAGGAGAGAGACCATGTACATTTGAAATTTTAAAACATTTCGTTTTCCTCTGGTATTCATCAGTTTCTTTACTTTTTTAAAGAATTGGGAATTTGCTTAGTTTTAAAGTTTATTTAAAAGCCACTTTCTATTTTCTTGTCAATGAAGAATACAAACTACATTAGTAATTTTACTATGCATCTTATATAGGAAACAGTAAAGAGAATTTTTTTATGCCTTGATGGTAAAAGATCACTAGTGTCAAAATAAGTTCAATCAGAATCACTTATTTCATCCTTTGACTGTCAAATGCAGTTTCTTTAAAGATTCAGTGGGCATGTCTATATGAGATACTAACTGTGCAGTAGCCTAATAACCCAGTGCAGTAACATGCCAGGCAAAACGCATGCTAATACGCTACTGCACAATTGTATCAAGCTACTGCACAGTAAGCATCACTGAAAACCTGAGCACCGACACTGCAGTACCGTGAGTTACTACACATTGATTTAGTAGTTGGTTAACCAAGTACTAAACATAACACACCGTAATTACAGTGTGTTAATGTGTAGACTCACCCAGTATTTGCCAACAAAGCGTATGATTTAGAGATAATGGCTCTGACTCAGTGATGCTTTCAGGAGGCACAAATCAGGAGGGATAGGAGAAAGTGGCAGCTAAACCATTATGAAAGCGTCATAACAGTTTCCAGAACCAATGCCAGTATTGTATAGAGCAACACTTATCCTTGCCTTTCAATTTTTTTTGTTCCAGCAGTGTTAAACTGAAAGTAGTTATCCTGTTCCACATTTAATCATCTAAAATGCACAAAATAAGAAACTGAAGAACTTGATCCTGTAAACATTTGTATATGGTCCTTAATTCAAATGTGATGTTCTATTTAAGCATCTGGGTAGTGTGACAGAATTTAAAAGTTAAGCATGTGTTTAAATCCTTACCAGATTGAGGGTTAAGATGAATAAAAAAGCTGGAAAATTATCTAGAAAATAGTTGTAGGAGTCAGGTGATGTTATTTCTATTTCTGGCTCTAACAGAGATTTCCCACGAAACCTTGAACAAATCATTTAATTCAGAGGTTGTCAACCGGGGGTATGTGTACTCCTGGGGGTACTTTGAAAGGTCCCAGGTGGTATGAGGGGGCGGGTGAGGATGGAGCGCAGCCACCCCAAGTTGCTGCCTCACAGCAGCAGGGCCGGGGCGAAAGCAGGGCCGCACAAATACTGTGCTGCTGCTGCTTGCCACACCCCTGCTCCGCATATGGCTGCTCGCAACACCCCCGCCTTCCCCCTCCCCGCCTATGCTCAGTATCCAGCTGCTCACCACCCTGCCCTACCCTCCACTCGGCGTCCAGCCACTCGCCACCCCCTCCCCCCCCACCGGGTACATTTACTACAAAGGGGGCCGCCAGAGTTACACTTATTAAAAAAAGGTTGAAAACCCCTGATTTAATCCATTTTTCGTCAGCTGTTAAGTGAGGATAGTGATAGTAATTTTACAATGTTTATTAAGTCATGAGGTTTTGCAGGCACTTTATCCAAATAGTCCATAATAAGCAATCTAAGAGACTGTTAATTTGGATTCCATATTTCATGGGACATGGATTGGTGTTTCTCCCACACCCTCCTTTGGTTTTTGGGGCATGCCAAAGGCACTTCTAGCTGGTTTGAGAAATAATGACCGTTATACAACATAAAACTTAGTGCAAAGAAATACCAATTATTTTTTTCCAAAATCAGTGCCTAAATTAAAGGCACACAAAGAAGAATACACCATTCAAATTTGCTTTACTGATCCAACATCTGATTTTTGTTTCCTTAAACTAAAATCTGTCTAAAAGTTTCGCCTGTAAATGGCACCTCTCCTCAACTCTTGTTAAGGAAGTCTTGGTCAGTTCCAATAACTTCTACTCAATTTTCTGAACACAGTTTGAACATTTAAATTTAATATAGAGTTCAGAATATAATGGGTGGTTTATAGGAAAAAAAAGCAAAGGCATAGTCCTCACTTTTGAGAATTTTCTATTTTAAATCAGGATGCAGCAGCAGCACACAGAGCAGCAGCATGGGGTGGCATATGGTGGTGCCAGCCACCATGTGCAAGCTTCCCCCCTTGCATTTGGCCTGCCAGGCAGCGCCAGGCTATGCACTTTGCTTATGTTTCAAACATCCGGAATTTTCAAATTTCCAGCAGGGAGCTAAAAATTAGTTCCCACTACAATTTTAGCCTGAACAAACTACAGGCAATATGCAACTGAGTGTGTGTGACAAAGTGAATCTTAATACATCTCTTCTGTGAGCTGAAACCATTTTGACTGTCCTAAGGCATCAGCATATATAAGAAAACCAGAGCCCTTACCATCTGACTTAAACTAAAAAAATGAACTCAGAAGTCATGGCTAGATTAGGTACTGTGGTAAATGGAGCACTGCAGATAGGTTAGAGAGAATCTAAGAAATGTACTTTTAAAGCCTTCAGAATAAAGCTTCCACAAGAATCAGGCAGTGTAAAGCTTTATGATCAACTTGGACAAATGTTAATGTATACAATACTGCATAAACAGTCCTTTTGTCAAAGCAGTTCTAAAAATGCTCAAGAAGCAGATATTTCCCACAGTACAACTTAATCAGGAAAAAAAACTTACCAGGAAAAGTACAAAAGAGATATTTGGTCACAGTTTTTCCTGTGGAGCCCAGTCACACAGGCACTACAGGTTGTTCTTGTTCAACAACCCATCTTGAGTTAGGCATGCCAATACGTTTTTTCTGTTGCCGGTGAGAGGTGCTAATACTGGCATATGCCCTATCAAAAATAACTCTTCTGGATACATTGTTTTAACTTGCCAATTTGAGAGTAAGAACTGTCAATTTACTGATTAGCTAAGTATGTGTAGGGAAAATTAAAAATCTAAATGGAATCTTTAGTCATTTGAATTGGGCCCTTGATAGGGTAGTGACTGGTTCTAGCATGTATATGAAGAAAGATGTGACCTTTATTCCTTCTGTGAAATAATATTGCCATTAACTCTGCCCATTCTGCAAAATCTGAATTACTGATTAGCAGCAAAGATAGAATATCTATTCTATGTGCCTGTTGCAGATAGTTTAACTGCATGCAACTACAAAGCCATCAGCAAAATATTTTGCAGGCCAGTTGCTCAATTTCAGATTTAGAGGGAGACAGACTCAGTGAAAAGAGAGATAAAGAAAGTATGTTAACATCAGCTGTAAGAAACATTCTTTCACCTGAAGTCTTATCTTCTATTTCTAGTTATTTTCTGTTGTGACACTAGTGGCGAATGCTGATGCCAAAAATCTGAATGCAAACAGAAGCACTAATTTTATAAATATGATTGAAAATAGCTAAAAATAAATACTAAGGATTTCTCATGAACTTGAGCAAATCATGTAATTTTTTGTGCATCTCATTTCCCTGTCTCCAAAATGTGGCCAGTACCACTTCCTTTTCCAGCCCCTTTATCAGGTTTCTCTATTTAGAATTATGCATTTTGAGTCAGGGAATAGCTGTTGAGTATTTGGATAATCACTACCACATGGATACTTTGATTTTAACTGGGGCCTAGAAACCAGTATTAATACTACTAATAAAAAAGGTTCCTGTTACAATAATAAAGGGAGGATAGTAAAAAAAAAAAAGTTAGTTAGTTAGTTAGTTACAAAACACGGATTTCAGTATTTAATGCAGATAAAGATTTTTACTAAAGTTAGCGAGAGATGAGAACTAAAGTAAAACATTAGTATGTCTATATGCTTAGTATGGAAAGTATGGAAGTATGGAAATTTTATACTTCATGAGCAGAAAACAAGGTAGGGTAGACACCATTTTTAACAGGATAGCAATGTTTAACCTACTCTCTTTAGAGTACAGGTGAGTCAAGTTATCAGTGAATGCTTTCATTATAATTTCATGTATCAGATGGAATGGATATTACTGCATCTCTGGCTGAGATACAAATGCAAGTCCTACCTCAAGGAAGAATCTAAGCTGAACTTTCACTTCCTAACCCAAGACTGTGAATTCCATAATGTTTCCCAATCTCAGGTTGAAAGGGAAAGAAGGACTCTTTCTATCAGGCTTGACCTTTACTTGTCAATATTATTCGGAAAGTTAGTACTTTTAATTTCTGCTTTATAAGCATGGGGCTGGTATCAGAGATGCATGGAGAAAGAAAGGAGAAGATAAGAGGGGAAAACCCATCCAATCACAAGGCTATTGTGACTGAATATCTTATATTACCTTTGTCCTGTCCCTATTCTACTCTCCACTGTCAACATTCAGAAAAGGAGCATCAGTTTTTGGAAACAACTGCAATACAAAATAATAAAGTAGTTGTATCTCCTTCACCATAAGTTTTCATCTATATTCTTGTTTGCAAACAAAAGCAAAATGAAGAATTCTAGAAAAGAAGAAAAAATACTAGTTTCATAGTTTCATAGTTTCTAGGGTCGGAAGGGACCTGAGCAGATCATCTAGTCCGACCCCCTGCCATGGCAGGAAGAGCACTGGGGTCAAATGACCCCAGTAAGGTGGTCATCCAACCTCCTCTTAAAAACCCCCACGGTGGGAGCCTGCACCACCTCACTTGGAAGCTGGTTCCAGACCCTAGCCGCCCTGACCGTGAAGTAGCGCCTCCTGATGTCCAACTTAAACCTTCCCTCCGCCAGCTTGTGACC
>NW_017728992.1:99093548-99094836 GCF_001723915.1 Gavialis gangeticus
ACGTCCAGCCCCTCCAGAAGCTCCCTAACTAAATCCTCACTCACTCTAGGCCCAGGTGAGCCTCCCCCGGGGCCCAAAGGGGGCCCAGCAGGGAGGTGGCAGTTCTGGTCCTTACTGAGGAAGACAGAGGCAAAGAAGTTATTAAATATGTTGGCTTTGTCATCTGGCGTGACAACCAGATTCCCCATTCTTGTCCTGCAAGGGCCCCACATTTCCTGGGGCCTTCTTTCTACTCCCTACGTACTTAAAAAAGGACTTCTTGTTGTCCTTAGTTAAAGGCTGCAAAAGTAATTCTCACTTGTATGGTAAATACTTGTCAGTGAAAATAAACACTTGGCCATGTCAATAGAGGGGAAATTTATGCTGCAATGTCAATGCATATTGGTATAGAATTAGACAGGCTGCAAGCGTTTGTTGTTTAGAATTATTCTACTTTGAATGATAGATATTTTGCCTGAACCGTAACATTCTTTCAGTAGGTTCTGTGTACCTGATATTTGAAATCAATATAATTTGTAGTCTAATCATTCTCTAAATGACATTAAATTTGGTTTTGCATTGCCTCATTATTAGGGCTGTGCAAAGCTTTGGGTGCTGATTTGATTTGGAGGAGATACGGCCCGATTCGGTGGCCGAATCTCCAAATCCAAATCGAATCAGGGGACCAGCTCAAATATCCGAATCGATTCAAAGCTCTTGGAATCGATTCGGAGAGCTTCAGTGATTCAGGCAGTCCCCACCCACTGCAGCAGGGAGCTGGACCTGGACTCCGAGCTGGTAAGTAGGGGGACAGGGAGGTGGGGCTGGAGGGGGAAGGGGACCATGACCCCCACTAGGTCCCACCTCCACCTGTTCCCCCAGTCCCGCCCATGGCTGCCCCACCCATTCTAGCTCCTGGTGTTCTAAAAAAAAGCCCCTACTCACTGGGTGTTTCCGGGCAGCGGGGTGATCCCCACTGCCCCATGCTGTGTGGGGACGCTCTGCCCTGACCCCTGCCCACTCTCCCAGCTTCCCATGGCTGCTGTGCCCACCCCAGCTCTAGGCCTTTTAAGGAAAAAAAACCCCCAAAATCCCTTGACTCACCAGCTACTGCAGCGGCCTCAGGGCTTCTGGGGGCTTGTGCAGAGCCCCCCAAACAGTGCGGGGCAGTGGGGGGCAGCAGGGATCGCCCCCTGCCGGGCAGGAACTAGTGAGTCTGAGGTTGTTGTTGTTTTTTTTTTTCCTTAAAGGGCCGGAGCTGGGGGTGGGCAGGGCAGCCATTGGGGGGGGGACAGGGGGACTGGGACAG
>NW_017728992.1:99095362-99116527 GCF_001723915.1 Gavialis gangeticus
TCCCCATACAGCGTGGGGCAGTGGGGATCGCCCCCTTGACAGCACCCAGTGAGTGGAGTCTTTTTTTTCAAAGTGCCAGGAGCCGGGGCAGGCAGGGCAGCCATTGCTGGGCCTGGGAGAGCAGGTGGGGTATGGGGCCTGTGTGATTCAGAGATTCAGCTGATTCAGCAGCTGCCAAATCTTCGAATCAGATTCAGCTGAATCGATTTGGGATGGTGATTCAAATTACCAAATCGAAATACTGTCCCCCAAATCGGCCAAATCCGAAGCAAATACTAGCCACTTTGCACAGGCCTACCATCTCCAGAGACCACTATTCATATTACTTTATTCTGTCATATTTTACAGAATACCAATAATACTGTGGGCATACAGTATTCAGAGGAACAAGGTTTCTGCAGAGATAACAGCAGAACTTAGTTGAAGTTAGCAAAAAAATACTGTGCAACTTGTTTCCTTCTAAAGCAAAGCTTTAGGACCTGTTCAGTTTCCTATTGATTTCAAAGGTAATTGAAGCCCTCAAAACCTAGCTTCATCTAAAAACTTAGTACAATGTATAACAAGAAACTATTATCAACTTAATAAACATAATGATAATTACCATGTAGTAGACTGGCATTGTCCTGTCATTGTTCAGCTAAGCTACAACTAATAAAAGAAGGCTCAGACCCAGGAAGGTACTTTAGCCTCCTGCTAGCTTGAAGTATAAGTACAGTAGCCCTACTGAAAATATTAGGGCTAGTTTACTTAATTAAAATTATGTACATCTGTAAGTACCTTACTAGCTGAGAACCTAAATGAAACAAGTGGTTGAGAAGCTTGACTAATGGGTAAATGGGAGTGATGGGCACTGTTACAAATTGTGCATATGTGCAGGTCCTACTCCAAAAGGGACCAGCTCACTCTCAGGGCTACCTAGTGCCTGAGAGTCCTGGATGTTCAAATGCATGTTTATATGTCACTCTGATATCGCAATGTAACCTACTTGCAAGGAATGAAAAAGAAATGGACTAAGCAAGAGGTACTAAATACATCCAATAGCACCTGTCTCCATCTTTTTCAATTCCATTGGAGCCCGCAGAAGATTCCTATGAAGTAAGAATAATTACTGTTTCCATTAGCCTCTGTTCCGAAGGGAAGAGGCCAAGGCAAGGGCCAGGATGAGCTCTTTGATATCTGTGTCCCTGAGGGCAGGTGAGAGAAGAGGGCTAGGGACACGGTCTTAAAAAGGAGACAGGAGGAGGCCAGCAATAGGTGCTGGGGTAGCCCAACTCAGTCAAGGAGAGAAAACTCACTGTCAAGGGCTCCAAGCAGCGTTCCCTCTAAGCTGTGTGGTGTGTGGGGCTGTGCAGGCATGCCTGGCAGTGTGGCACGAGTGTGCCTGTGTGGCTGCGCATGCCACACAGCTTAGAGGGAACGCTGGTTCCAAGGCATTGTCTCCCTGAGCTGCAATCCTACCGTCCTCCTCCATACACACCCTTCAGTCATCTACCTGCTTTCAGTCACAACACCACGGGCTCCTTTGAACTCAACCACTTCCATATGCATGGGCCTTGCCAGCCCTGGTCCCATCTGACCCCTTGACTCTTCCCACTCTTACAACCTCCTCCAACACACCCTGATCCTCTTCCCTCCCCCTTCTGCCTAGGCTGCCTTCCCTCTGCTGGGCTGAATCTGTCCCCCCTGCAGGCTTTCTCTGATCTCCTCAGCACTGCCTCCCACCTCTACCCCAACTCCAGCTTCACCCCTGCAGCTGCCCATCCCCTCACACAGCCCAGCCCCATCCTCACCCTGCCTCAGGCTCCACTTGACAATCATAGACACGGAGGGTTGGAGGGCATCTAGTCCAACCCCCTGCTCAAAGCCCCAGCTACGGCATTCCAGCCAAGGCTTTGTCTACCCCCGTCTTAAAACCGTCGGAGGACAGAGATACCCCCACCTCTTTGGGTAACCTGTCCCAGTGCTTCCCCACCCTCCTCGTGATAAAGTCCTTCCTAACACCCACTCCAAACCTCCCTTGTTGCAACCTGAGACTGCCCTGGGTGGTGGCAGACGACAGACCAAGGAGCAGTAGCAGTCCGGCTCCATCCTCTCCGGAGCCCCCTTCAGGCTGCTGTCAAATCCCCGCTCCGTTTCTCCAGACTAAACCAGCCCCGCTCCCGCAGCCCCCTCACCATCTGTGCTGCCCTCCCCAGTGTGCCCGCACCCCTTCCGCGGGGGCTCGGCCCGGCCCCTCTCCCGCCGGAGCCGCTGTCAGGGCAGGAGGGGGAGGCACCTGCGGCTCCGCCCCGCCTCCTCCTCCTCCTCCCTCCCTCCGTTTCCCTCAGGCCCGGAGACCGGCTCCCACAGGAGGCGCCCGGCGGTAGCAGCGGCGGCGCGGGGCAGCGGTAAGGCAGGGGCAGCGGCAGCGGTAGCGGCACCCTCTGGCCCTTTGTGGCCGCGGCGCGGGTGGAAGGGAGCCCCCTGCCTGCTCCGCCTCGTCCGACGCTTGGCGGGGGGGTCCCTTTTGTCGCCCTGCAATAATTGTGGGGATGCAGCGGGCCCGGGGAGCTGCCCGCCCGCTGCTCGCGGGAGCGTGTCCCGGCCGTGGCAGCCCCCGCGCCGCTCGGGGTCCTGGAGCCGGACAAAGAGCCTGGCGCCGGCCCGGGTGCGGACACGCGGGACGTGGGCTGCCCCGCTGCGCCCGGGGTGGTCGGCCGGGGTCGCGGGCAGGGCTGTTTAGATGCGGGGGGGCTTGGGTAGGGCTGAGCCGGCCTCAGGCAGGGGGTGGGACTAGGCCAGCGTTTCCCAACCCGTGGGTCACAACCCGCTTAAGAATAAGTATATGAAAGGGTCGCTGAGAAATAATAATTAAAAAAAAAAAAAAAAGGATTCTCCTTTAAAGGAGGAAAACGTTGGGAACTGTGGCTTTTGCCTTGCAGGTTGGCAGAGCTGTAGCCTCAAGGGGGGCCTTGAGGGTCCTGCCCCACACACAGAAGGGCTGGGGGTGAGGGCACTGGGTTGGCGCTGGCTAGTGCTGTTTACAAAGGGGTCCTGGTACAAAACAGGTTGGGAACCGCTGGACTGGATGAACCTCTGCAGGTCCCTACCAGCTCGGCTTCTAGGCGACTGACTGAGCATGTGGAGGAGTGCCTTTAAGGAGGGGTGCCTGGCATCTGCAAAAGGTTGCACACCTCTGGTAGAAACCTCCAGGCAGGGCCAGTCCAACCATTAGGCAAACTAGGCAGTCGCCAAGATTTGTGAGGAAGCACAAAATTATATGCAGAACAAAATAACAGGAACGTCATTCTAAATAACAGCCCTGGCTGACTGTGGATCTACCTTGGTCTAAGACCTGTGGTTCTGTAAGGGGAAAAAGACCTCTGAAAAGATCTCAGGGGTAAAAGTTGATTCTAGACTTCTTCTTTTCCTCTATATTGGAAGTGGTGGGGGCACCGAGGTACACCGTTCACCTGGGGCACCAATTACCCTTGGACCGCCTCCAGGGTTGCACAAGTTGACCTTCAAGGGGATTTTGATGGGGAAGGGAGACCACTTGCTCTTGCTCTCTCTGGCCCCCAACCTGCAAACATAGATGTCTGTGCTGTACTTACTTATTGTGAATGGTATCAGTCCTGAAAAGGGCAATGCAGAAATGTAAGTTTTTAGGATCTGTGTTTGCAGTCTTTCTGCATGGACCTTGGAGATGGGAGTTCGACATGTGCCTTTTAGCTTTCTTTAACGTGTGGCATTGGGGTGGAAGACATCTTTTTTTAGATCTCAATTTCTGGTATCTCTCTCAGGGCCACATACTCCTTAAATGATCAAGAGTGGCCTGTTGAATAGAAAACTAACTTCTTGTTTTCTCATTTAAGGTTAGTAGATTGAATGAATGGAGCATAGGGTTTTCATTATGGTTACTATTTAAAGCTCAGAGCCACAAGTAATTACTAAGTCCCATTGACAATAGATTCTTGTACTTGACCTGATAAAAGATTGTTTGGGTAGATCTTCACAAAGGCCTGCCAGGTTGAAGGACAGGTAAAAGGCTTTGAGTAGTTTTTCATCTGCTGCACGCAAGTATGTATTACAGTTTGCTTTATTAATCCTTGTGTAGTATGTGACCTCTAAAGAAACATGAAGGCCTTCTAGTGATTGCCAAACCTGTTATCTGACCACTAACTCACTGTTACT
This sequence comes from Gavialis gangeticus, assembly GCF_001723915.1. Classification (NCBI taxonomy): domain Eukaryota; kingdom Metazoa; phylum Chordata; order Crocodylia; family Gavialidae; genus Gavialis; species Gavialis gangeticus. The sequence continues at coordinate 99,099,536 of NW_017728992.1, forward strand.
GCCCCATGATGGAATTAGGGGTCTGTATAAAGTATATTTTCTCTGAAAGTACCCTTATTCAGGAGTAACTTCTTATGATGTACTGTTAAAATCAACAACAACAACAAAAAGCTATGTCATTGGTGCATGAAACCTATGTATATATGTGATTTTTTTTACATAAGTAGTCCCACTGTAACTATGGATTACTTGCTTGGGTATCACAGTTAAGCACAGTGTACTTTGCTTAGCATGCCCTAGCTGTTAAGCATGGTTGGGTTTTAAAGCTGAAAGTACAATGTTCAGTTGTTAATATAAAATAATAAATGTAGCATGCAGCATTTAAATGTTGCTATATTTGCAAATAATATTTTGCATAATGTGCAATAAAGTAAATATTGATTTTTAAATATGTGAGAGATGCTTTTGTGACTCCAAATTACAATTTGTACAATTACATACAGCTGTATGTAATAAAGCAGTAGCAAATTTAAGCTATAGCTGCACTGTATTTGCAAGGACATAATATTAAGAGGGAACTAATAATAATAATACTGATAATGTACAAGCTGAATTATGAATTTTTGTTGTGCTGGTTAAAATAAGTTATTCAAGTATCCCTGTAGTGCATGGTATAATACTTCCATGCAAGACAAGTAGAAAGAAAAAGACCATAATATGTTTGCATAGAATTCCACAGACAAGCGAAGTCAGGGTTGGTTCATGGTTTTGTTATGACTAAATTTCAGTCCTGCTTCAGAAAGTTTGTTGGACTGAAGTTGTTGCACTTTGTAAATACAGGGGAGGGAAGGATTGTTTAGTGGAGGGGCCCGCTTCACCATTAATATTGGGATAAGCAAGGTGATCTGTCGTCTTTTTTTTCTCTCCCCCTTTTTTTGTATTTTCACAAAACTGTACTTAGCTATAGGAACCTCTGTTATCTAACACAGATGAAAATAGAAGTTTCAGTTTGAAAAAATTGTATTTTGTTTTGTTTATTTCTGGAGCGTCAATTTCATTTTGAAAGATCTTAAAAGTACTTCTTATGTTTCTCCTGTTCCTACACTATGATTTGCATCTAATTTTTTCACCTACCACTGAAGTTCTGCTGACTCTGGGTGAATGTGGCAACTGTTAACTAGTGCTTAGCAACAGTGCACAATAATTCAGGACAGGAAGTGAAGAAGAATACCATGTCTAATTGAAACTACAGGGGGCACTTATGTAGGACATAATTAACAAAACCTGAAACTTGGACAAGATATTAGGGCACTGAATCTTTACTGTTGTGAAAAGCGTCATGAAAGCTTTAGTATAAATGTATATCAGGACCTTGGCTTTACACTTTAGAATGTATGGCCTTTAAAGACTTTAAACAAATTTTGTCTGCTCTTGCACCATCAGCTCTTACATAATGTGTGGTTGAACAGAGAAGAGCCATTTTCAGTTGTTTATAGAAGATAAGCCTGGAAAGGAGGATTTGTGAAGCATATCTGACAAATACAGGAGAAATAGGCCTCCACATGTTGACAGTCCTTTGAGAAGGCAGTTAGTGCTGTAAATTCCTCTCCTTCTTTAGATACTAACAATCAAAATAGTGCTAATATTCTACAGCAATTTGCATAGTCAAGATACATTAGATAAGGTAACATAACAGCAAAATTTCATTCTTGAGTGATTTTTTTTTTTCTTTTCTGACACAGGCCTTTGAAAAATATCAAATTTCATCAGGCTTTTGCTTTAAATGTACTCTAAAACAGAGGTTCCCAAACTCTTTCTTATTGTGTACCTCCTCCCAGATTTACCAGCTGCCTGTGTACCTCTACCCGCATACACTTTATATTATAAACCCTTAAATGCCAATTATTATTATAATGAAAATTAAATCTGTCATTACACAATTTCTCCTGCGTATCCCCTAGCAAAGTCTTGCATACCAGGGGTACATGTACCACAGTTTGGGAACCCCTGCTCTAAAACAAACACTGATATGAGTAGTGATACATCTTCAGCCCTACTGTCTAGCTATTTTGAAATAGTTTTTTTCCATAAATAGCATATTATTTAATACAGTATTCTTCATACAGATACATTAAGGGCATAGTTTCATTTTTTTTTTTACTTCCTAAATTCCTTGATATTAGAATGCTGTGTATGATCCTAACCTGATAAGAAGAGAGAGATTGTTGGAAAGAGCACAAAAACTCATATTTTTCCAAGAACAAGACTGCATTCCAAGACAAGATTAGAACAAGACTGCATTCTAATTAACGGAGTCATTGTTGCTTGTATTGCATGGATTACAATGGTGGATAGTTGCACAAGAGTAATTGTATATTGTCATTCCATGGGGGTGTTTTAGTATGGTCATAACCAGGGATCCTAGTTTTCTCCAGTTTTAAAAAAATCCCCCATTTTTAATTAAGAAAAAGTATTCCCAAATCCACATTTTTCTGTGATTTGAATGAAATGACACTCTATACTAGTGGTGATTCATTTAAATCATGGAAAAATGTATATTTGGGCTTATTCTTTTAACCGAAAATTGGGGATTTTTTTAAATTGGAGAAAACCAGGATCCCAGACTCATAACTGCCCTGGACCAAGAACTTTTTCTCAATGACCTGAAAGAAAATATAAAATAATATTTAGTAAAACTTGAAGATGACATAGATTGGGGTAATGGAGGATATTAATAGGACAGGTCAGTTATGTAGACCCTTTGGATTGCTTGGCAATACCAAGTATGAATAGTGAGCTTGTGGTAACTCATTATTTGGCATGGGAAACTATTACCGGAAAACTGCCCAGGGCTGCTGTCACCAGTTTAGAAGAGATGTTGAAAAATTAGTTTTAAAGAAGTGCTGCAATAATGGAAACACGTCTTAAAGTGAGAAACTTGAGATGCTTAATTCATTTAGTTTAAGATTGTGGTCCTCAGCCTCATTAGACTCAATGCACCCTGTGGAAAATACCAGCTCTTAGCTTTCACTCTTTTTTTTTTTTGACCATGGAAAAATAATAGAGCAATTCTTCTGTTGTGAAAAACTCAGAAAGACCTCAACAGGTCACAATGTTTTTTGACCCTTTGTTTCTATTTGAAGTCTCTGGGTTTATCTTGTGAATCATATGTAAGTGTTTACACGCCCAGCAGTGCTAGAATTGTGCGACACCCTGCAGCATCTTTAAGGATCTTGTCATTTTTATTACTTGGTTTTGAGACATGCCTAGTCCAAAGAAAATTGCAGTTGTTTAACAGAAATTTGCAAGCAACTTTATGCAAGTCAGATGTATGTAGAATTTTGAAATATGTTAGTGGTGAGAATATGTGATTCTAAAATGTAGTTATTTTCATTTTATTTTGGACATCTTCTGAAGTCACGAGCTCTGACTTGCGTTGACTTACTCTGTTATGCTGTGATGTCACAGCTTCCGTGAAACTGCTTTGGGACATGCTGGACTATAAGAGACCAGGTAAGAAATTTCTTTACATTTAAATATCTTATCAGTTAACACTTGTATAACACCATAACTTTCATTGCATTTCAGAGATGTAATGGAAATAATTTGTCTACTTTGGAATTTAAATATGAGATAATTAACTGCATCTAAATGTACATGTTCACTAAATGATTTGCCATATTTCAACTTTTGCTACATTTCTATGGTAGATGATAGGGTTTTGTATATAGTGGAAAGGAATCAGCAGGGAGTATTTCTGAGTCAGTGAGAAAAATGTGACACAGTTTTCATTTAATACTCCAGATGTGAGACACGACTTTGGAAATAGATTTGAAATCAAAGTAACAGTGTGGGTAGCCTTAAGATAGTGTTACATGAGAGATTATCAGACATCTGTCCTAGTGTTTCCATGAAGAGTCTTAAGTGACTTCAGCTTTAGAAAGATCTTGTGCAAAGATACTCAAATTCTACCAACTGTAGCCTTTGTTTCACCTTTGGTGGTTTTCTTAAAGTGATTATGCAAGTTTTGTATCTGATTAGGGCTCTTTGATGTGAAGCAGCATTTTAATTCTTGACTTTACCTCTGGGGTGAAATGCATTGAGTTGATGATGTTTAATTAAGGATTTTAATAATTAAGGCTTGTCCATAAAGCTTCTTATTCCTAAAGTTTTGTGTCTTTTTTAGACAGAATTCAGTTGCATGACTTGATAGTGTCACTTACCATGAATAAATTTGCAAGGTTTCCAAAGACAGCACTTAAAGCATATGTTTCTGTTTTTGAGAGATGGCTGTGCTTCTCATCTTCTGTATTCTCTCAGTAAAGATGAAATTAAGATTCTCTGCAGGGAAAGGGATTGAAAGTTTGATCACCTGTTTAAAAAAGGAATTTGTCAGCAGCTGTGGATTTAATAGAGCAAGAGCTCTCTGAGCTTCTCCCATTACGCACCCATTGTGGAAAAATGGTTGAGGGGAAACGGGAGTAGTTTCGAATAGATGGGGCATAGCTGCTGTCTGCACAATGGAGGATTCAGTAGCTGGTTTCATACGTAGGATAGATTGCTTTTTTAAGCATTTTCGACACTTTTTAATGATATTGACCATTCCAGGTAAGGAATAGTCATTGTAAATCCTTGCTGCTAATGCTTTGGATTTTGGGATCATGCTCATGGAGTGCCTTCCTTTAACTTCAACATCCTGAACCTTCTGGTACAATGCCAACTGCACCCTGTCGTGCATCCACAGATGCATCTCGAGCAGGTCCAAGGAGGTGATCCTCCCCCTCTATGCGGCACTGGTCAGGCCGCAGCTGGAGTACTGCGTCCAGTTCTGGGCGCCGCACTTTAAGAGGGATGTGGACAGCATCGAGAGGGTCCAGAGGAGGGCCACTCGTATGATCAAGGGACAGCAGGGTAGGTCCTATGAGGAAAGGTTGCGGGACCTGAACCTGTTCAGCCTTCAAAAGAGAAGGCTGAGGGGGGATCTTGTGGCCTGTTATAAACTGGTTAGGGGGGATCAGCAGGCGCTGGGGGAGTCCCTGTTCCCCCGAGCGCCGCAAGGAGTGACCAGGAACAATGGTCACAAGCTGGCGGAGGGAAGGTTTAAGTTGGACATCAGGAGGCGCTACTTCACGGTCAGGGCGGCTAGGGTCTGGAACCAGCTTCCAAGTGAGGTGGTGCAGGCTCCCACCCTGGGGGTTTTTAAGAGGAGGTTGGATGACCACCTTACTGGGGTCGTTTGACCCCAGTGCTCTTCCTGCCATGGCAGGGGGTTGGACTAGATGATCTGCTCAGGTCCCTTCCGACCCTAGAAACTATGAAACTATGAAATGTCTTGCTATCATTAAACCTTCTGCCATGGCTGCAGACTACTGCATGCTCATGCTGGCGGAAAGGACATTAAAGCCATTGATTATAATATTATTTTGTGTGGAGCATTCTTCTCCATAGTATGGAGTAGCTTAGGTGATCATGCTATTGTGCTGCCTGTTTCCTAGCTCTGTCCCATCTAATTGACTATCTTCTCCAGTATCTCAGGGAGCCCAGCAATATGTTACACTTTCAGATAGGTGGTTGTTGAATGGGGGTCATGGGAAGCAGACTGTGTTTAGTGCATTCCCATCTCTTCACAGGTTTTGGTCTAATCTGATTGCCGTTGTTTCATAAGGGAAGCACATAGAACTCTATTTAATAAACTCTCTCTATATAATTTAATTCTTGGTGAAACTAGCTGGTTCTCTTTCACCTGCTGGGAAGGTGGATCTTAATTTACAGCTTGGGTGATGTCCTTTGTAGTTAGGAAACAGCTGCCTGTTAGAGATGATCATATTGCATGCATGACACCTAAGTATGTGGGTGTTATCTTAATGATAGAAGAATTTCGAAGCATATGCTGTGCGAATGTTACAATATTTTTATTAATATTTTATTTTCCTTTGAGAACAAAATTGAGTTGTGACAGCTGAAGTGGAGGGAGTAGTCAGATATACAATAGCTGCTGGTGGGCCAGATGACAGAGTAACAATTTTGAAAATTGTTCTTCTGAAGTAAAAATGAAGGCAACTGAGAAGACTTTCATGTCTGACATATGTCTAGAGAAAAACTGAGAGGTGTACATGGGGTGGGAAATGGTGGGTTTAAAAAAAACAAAAAGGAGCATGAGCCATCTCCAGGACCAGTATATGCATGACCTCACAGGTCTGACTGAAGTAAAACTGGTGGCTTTTCAAATTAACTGCTTCCCCATTTTTTATTTTGTTGTAGAGAATGACCTCTCAGTTCTCAAATCTCTTATTGGAATGGCAGTTATAGAATCCCTGGCAGACTGTAGAACTGGAGGGAGAAGACAACATCATCTAAGTTTTGGCAGATATGGGAGGTAGGCAGGATTTCAAGGGTAGTGAGATTAAAACATGTTAGTTTTGGCAAACTTTTGTGTCAGCAGGCTGTCAAGCTGTAGTGTACTTCTACTGAAACATCAAGTGGTACATAAAGAAAAATCCCATATGCTTTTTGGACTTTTTTTTATTTAATAAACTAAAGTGCCCACAGGTAGGTTGGGCAGTGCACAGTAAACATACAGACGATTCCCTGCTCCACAGAGCTCGTAATATTAATAGTGGATTTGAAAGACTAGGGAGTCTATCTTTAAGAATAAGGATAGCAGTTACAGAAATAAAATTGTGGTTATTTTATGTAGGTGACTGTTTTAGCAGGGATATATATATATTTAGCAGTTATTAACAGGAAGAAAACCCTCTTGGGGGAAAAAAAAACCCAATGTTTTCAAACAAGCCAACGTAATAGACCTGCAATGCATCAGAAATTTCTCAAGCAGCAAAATATACTCTTCTGGCCACATTTAGCTACAGTAATGACTTAGACTTCTTGACCTTAGTGGATTAATTTTATTTAGTGGTAGCTTGGGGTGCTCTGTTTTCATGTGAGTATAGCTGACTGGTTTTTTGCTAGTCCTGGGTTCAGTTAGTTTAAGTAGGACAGTATAAACTACTGAGATGTTCTTATGAAATCCCACATTTTGCTGAGAGAGCTACTGTCATCCAGAAGGGTGCATATGCTGTGCTGTTTCAGAACAGCAGAAAATTCATCTGGATTTCATTGCTGTCATAAAAAAATCCTGCCTTAATTTTATCACCCAGTTCAATGGTTACTTTTCTGGTAGTGTGTCAGATGGCATTGCTTCATGGCTGCTTAGCTTCTCAGCAAAAAAAAAAAAAAAAAAGGCAAAAAACCAAAGAGTTGATTGAACTGTCATGTGGTGGTGAACTTGAGCTTGAATTCAACTTAGTAACTTCTGTTGAGAAGATGGGTTTAAAAAGTGAAACCGTTAATGTTGACCAGCAGCATACCAAAATATATTAAAGTAGTTTCTTTTTCAGATGATACCAAGCTGTGTAAGGTATCGGACACTTTAGTGGATCGGATAAAATTCAAAATCATCTTGGTACTTTGGAGAAATATTCTGAGAAAAATCAGATGAAAGTCAAGGACAAGTAGAAAGTACTGCACTTAAAAATAACCAATCAAATGCACAAATACAGACTGGGGAACGATTGTCTAGGCTGCAGTACTGCAGAAGAGGGTCTGGGGTTTATGGTAAACCAGCGTTTTTTAACCTTATTAGCAGGGATCCTGGTTTTCTCTGTTTAAAAATCTTAAATTTTCTAATTAGCCTCCCCCCCCCAAATCTGTGATTAAAATAAAACACCACTAAATATTAGGGGAGAGAAGGGGTGTGGGGGGGCAGATCAACGTCCCCCCATGGTGAGGGCGGGAGGGGGTGGGGCAGGCGCTGCCCAGGTGGGGCATGGGCATGGGAGAGAGGTGTAGATTGCGGCAGGGGGACAGCTCCTGCTGCTGCTTGCACTCCAGGAGGGTGGGGCGGGGTGTGCCCTAGATCTGTGTGGGGCAGGCGGGCTGGAGCTGGGACTGCACGGGGCTATTCCTAGCAGGGGCTGGTCTTGGAGCGGGTACCAGTGGCTCTGGGAAGGGGCTGCAGCCATCCCAGATTTCGCTGCAGCTTTGCTCCCAGTTCCACCGCTGCCACCAGCTGCCCAGCATCACCTTGGTTCTTCCCAGCACGTTGGTGGAGGCGGGACATGGAGCCGGGCTGCACCTGGCAGCATGGGCCTGGGAGCGGAGCTGCAGTGGAACTTGGGGTGGCTCCTCTCAGCGCTGCTGGCATGTGCTCTAAGCCCAGCCCCACCCTCCTGGGTGCAAGCAGCAGGAGCCTGCTCCCCCACCCCATGAGCCGCACCTCCATCCCGCACCCCTGTTTCCTCCCTCCTGGGCAGTGCCTGCCCCTGCCCCCTCCCTCCCTCACCTCAGGGGGCATTGATCTGCCCCCTCACACCCCTTCCCTCCTCCCTCCCCCTCCAATTTTACCAGCTGGAGGCAGCTCTCCATGCTGCCAGCTCTGCTCCATGCTGCACTGAGGTTAGGCACAGCATGGGCAACTGGTGCCACCTTAGTCGTGGGGGGGGCACGTGTCCCCCCCCAGCAACCAGTCAGCAAATGGGGGGGTGCACCCCCATGCATCTCTTACACATTGCCATTGGGGTGCAGCACAGGCATTTATTAGCCAAATTATCAGCCCCATCGGGACGATATCCGATGTAGCAAATTTTCTTTTTATTGGTACCGATTTGATATTGGACCAATGTATCAGTGCATCTCTAGTATTGATCAAACACAGTGTTTTATTGATATATTTACAATGTTCAAGCCATTTAGAAGCATACCAGTGTCTCAATCAATATAATAAAATAAATTCTAAGTACCCATAAATATTGGTATTTTATTTTAGGTTTTTATTATGGGAAAGCAAAGCTCCCCCTTCCCCCTTCATTCACCAGGATGCAGGTCCAGACCTTTCACTCCCCACCCAGCCCTGCTGGAGGGGGCTTCAGCTGCCAGGGCTTTGGGCCCAGGGACCTGGGTCTGCAGCCACCTGCCCCCCACAGCAGTGCCCAAGCCCAAGCTGCAGCCTGTGGGAGGCGTTGGCTGCTGCAGTGGAGCGGAATGCAGAGCCTGGATTCCCTTCGCCAACAGGCAGCACAGTCAGAGCAGAGCCCATCAGGGGTGGGGGGCAGATGTGGGCTGCCCACTGTGGGCTTGGGGCTCCTTACCCTCCTGTCCTCCCTCCCAGGGCCTTTGCAGCCCAGCGGGCAGGACCTGGCACAGCAGGGTAGAGTGGGGCCAGGCGGGGAAGCTCCTTACCACTGCAAACCCTGCGCTGCCATGGCGAGACATCCCCTGCCTGCCCAGCAGCATCAAGGAGCACAACTCTGCACTGCTCTCAGGTGGGCAGGGGGCACTTCACCAAGGTGGCGTGGGACTCGGATCAGGAAGGAGCTTCCCTGCCTGGCCAGGCTCTGTCCTGCTGTGCCAGGTCTAGCCCACTGGGCCATGAACAGCATGTGCCCCCTCCTCCCCCTCGCCCCCCAGGAGCATGCATAGCAGCGGGGAGCCAGCCCCTCCCCCTAAATGAGCCTCCCTTGGCTCCATCCTCCCCGCCGGGGTCCCGTGGCCATGCATTCTGGCCCCAAGCTCCATGCACCACCCAGCTGGGCAGCAGTCCTAGCTCTACCCAACTCCCTCCCTCCCTCTGTATGGGGGTCACAATCTCCTTATCCTCCCCAGTGCAAGACTTACCTACAGGAGATGCTTACCAGGCTGCCTGGCAACCACGTGCATGTGTATGTGTGCACATGCACATGGCACCCCCAGCCCCTTGCAGTCTGGAACTCTGGTAGCCTATGGAGGGCTCTTTGTAAAATTGGAAAATCTGTATGTTTCTCCATTCAAATGAGAAATTTGCATTTTTTTTCCAGTTAAAAGGGCAAATCTACTAATTGTACACTGAAAAGATCTTTTGGCATCTTAAGGTGTTTCAGCACCCTTTTTGAAAACCATTTTCCAAGCACTGCCTTAAGTCTCATAAGCAGGGATCTGGGTTTTCCGTTTCCCATGGAAGAAGGGAGAGGTTTTTTTTTTTTTTTTCCATGGGAAATGGAAAACCCAGATCCCTGCTTATTAGACTTAAGGCAGTGCTTGGAAAATGTCAGCTCTTAGTTTTCACTTATGTTTTGACAGCAGAAAAATGATGCAACAATTATTTTGTTGCCAAGAACTTGGTTCAAAACAGGTCAGAATGCTTGTAACACTATAGATTCCTATTTGAAATCTCTGGGTTTATCTTGTGAATCATTTTTGCACATCTAATAGTACTAATATTGCATGTCCTTGGGCGCATCTACATGAGATGTTTACTACACAGTAAACTAGTTGTCTGTGCAGCAAACATCATGCATCTACATGTGCGCCCCTATTAGACCAGAGCAAAGTAATTAACTCTGCACAGGATAGTACTTTACAAATTCTATCCTGCTGCAGAGTTTTTTACTCCACAGCAGCGCACGTGTGGACATTGCCCCAGCTGGCTGGGACATGAGGGTGCTTCAGTGCAGGGCCTGCCTGCCAGCTAGCTCTGCATTGAGGTACCCTCATGCCCCAGCCAGCCCCTCTGCAGCACATTTTGCTGGGGAAGCAGCCCTGGGTTGATTTCCCTGGACCCCTTAACAGCTGGGGCTGCTCTGAACCTGCTGCAGTCCTGAGCACATGTGCAGACAGGACACCTGGGAACAGTAAACTCCAGATAAATAAGTCTGGAGTTCATTCATGCACATTCATTGCACACTGAAAGAACCTTGTGGCACCTTAAGGTGCTTCAGCACCTTTGCTGAAAATCATTTCAGTAGACGATAAACTGAACATGAGTCAAAAGTGTGCTATTTTTGAGAGAAACAAAACAAAACAAGCCCCCCCCCCATAGTGTGTTGATATGTACTAACAGAGGTGTCACTTGCAGGCCAAGGGAAGTAATGTTTTATCCCGTCCAGCACTTGATTAGAGCATTATGTCCAGTTTGGGGCACTGCAGCTCAAGAAAGAAGTAGACAAATTGGAAGGAAGTCAAGTGCAGAACAACAAAAATAATTAGAGGTCTAGTAAATGTGATGTCCAAGGAAAGGTTAGAAGAAATGGGATTTTTTGGTGTGGAGATGAGAAGTCTTGAGGGGTGATTTGATGAGACTTCCAATCATAAAAATCATTTACAAAGAAGATAATGATAGTCTCTTCTGTGCCTTCAGGGGACAAGATGGAAGTAGCCAATCTTAAATTGCAACAAGAGAAATTTAGGTTGGAAATTAGGAAGAACTTTTTAATTGTGAACATAAATACTGGAGAAAATTGCCTAGATTGGTTGCTGAAATCTCGATTGTTGGGTAGACATTTGGCTGGGATGGTTTAATTAATGATGTAGCCTCAAGCAGGGAGGCTAGGAGTATCAAACTCATCTGGCCCCACAGGATGGATGAACATACCTGAGCCAGTCTGAAGGTTGGATCAGGGATGACATCCTGCAGAACAACTGCAGTGCCAGGTCCTGTTCAGGTACTGCACCAGTCCTGGGGGCTGTTTTGGTGTGCGCTGTCCTCAGTGCATGGGCTGGACCTGTCACTGCAGGCAGCATAGAGGTCTGTCCAGGGTGCTGCATACAGCCCATGCCTACGACCCCCTGTCTTTCATGCAGTGCTGAGCAGCACATATTTTGTGATACCCTGGGGGAGCTATGAGCCCTGGGACTGGCCGGTTCAGCATGGAGTGCACGGGCCTGGACCAGCCACTCACACTACGTGTGGCACAGGAGATTGGCATGGGGTGCGCACTCTATGCGATGCTCCACTAACCAGCTCTGTGCACTGGCTCTGGGTCTAGTGGAGCGCCTCATGCACAACATGCCTCATGGTAGTCTCCTGTGCCATGTGCAGTGCATATGGGTGGTCCAGCCTCATGTGACATTTACAGCATGTGCTAACTGTGCATGGTCATTGGGCTGACGCAGGGTGTGTGCTGCCTGTAGCGCCCAGGCTGGATTTGGTGCTGCACACAGCAGCGGGGCTCTGGGACACAGGCTACATGTGGTGCCCTAAACTGTCCTCCTGCTGTGTGTGTTGTGCTGGATTCAACCTATGTATCACATGCAGTGGGCAGTGCTGGGGCCAGTTCAGCAACCCACAGCCAAATCATATGCCTCCAAGGGCCATATGTTTGACATCCCTGGATTAGATGATCACCTGAGGTCCCTACCAGCCCTAGTATTTTATAATTCAATGATTTGACATACTTGTTCCTTGTCATTTTGTGTAACATACAAGACATAATATTACTGGTTACTTAATTATTTTGATGCACTATCTAAACATGAGTGAGGTTTAAAATGGGTATTATAATTAAATATTTTAGGTACTGCACATGAGGAAAGAAAATGGGCAAATGTTGACATAAGTGGGTTTTTTTTAATCTGTTGGTGTGAAAACAGGTATATATTCTGTGTGGCATACTTTCTCTGCTTCAGATAAGTAAGTGATCATCTGCACAATGTAGTAAGGTATCCAGTTAGAGAGGAGAGACCAGAAATTCATCTCTAGAGCAGTGGTTGAACCTTGTTAGACTCCAGGGACCCCCCGTTAGACTCTAGACACTTTTCAGAAAATGCCGTCTCTTGGCTTTTGCTTGCTTGGTTGTGTTTTGACTACAGAAAATTACTAGAGCAATTTCTGTGATGCAAAAAACTCAGACAGGCCACTTCAGGTTGTTGAATGTTTGGCTACTTATTTGAAAGCTCTGGGTTTATTTTGTGACTCTTATGTAGGTGCTTGCCCACCAGCACTCTTAAAATGATATCACGGTACCTTGGGGTGCTGTGAGTAAGAATAGGGGTGGGCAATCATTTTGGGCGGAGGGCCGCTTACCCAGTTTTGGCAAGCTGTCGAGGGCCACATGGGTAGTCCTGCCCCTTGACAGGTGCCTCACCCCCTGGTCACCATCTTGGGACTAGTGTCTCAGGGCCAGCACCAGTGGGGCCCAGAGTAGGGTGCAGGCTGGCAGGGGTCTGTGGAGCTGGGCTGGGCTACACCAGCAGGGAGAGGGGAGCTGGCTCAGCTCCATAGAGCCCCTGCCGGCCATGACCCCTGTACTCCTGCTGCCATGCTCTGGGCCCCACCGGCACTGGCCCCAGGGCACCGGTGTGGGCCCCATGCACCCACTCACTCCCAATGCCCCCCATATCCACAGACCCCTGCCAGCCTGCACCCTACTCTGGGCCCCACTGGTGCTGGCCCTTAGACATTGGTCCCAAGATGGCGACCAGGGGGTGAGGCACCTGTCAAGGGGCAGGATTACCCATGTGGCCCTCGACAGGCTGGGGGCAGCATGCAGCCCAGACCCCGTGCTGGGTGCAGGGAAAAGCGGCCCCTTGCCCGCCCTGTGGCCAGTGCTCCCTGCTGCGGCCACTTGCAGCCCGTGCCGGGCTGTCCTCGGCAGGCACTGGCAGCCACATGTGGGCTGTGAGCAGCTGTAGCGCAGGGCGCTGGCCACAGGGTGAGCCAGGGGCCGCTTTTCCCGCGCTCAGCACCAGCTTGTAACCCACCCTCACTGCCAGCCTGGGCCCCGTGCTGGCTCCGAGCTCACCCAGTTTCTTTGAGATCAGTTTCTCAAAGATACTGTCACATGGTTTAGAGAGTGTATCATGGAACACAACTATTATGGCTTATAGTTGTAAATTCACCAAAAAAAGACATAAAAGAATTTACGTAGAAAATGAATTGCCTTCCACAGAATGACTTTATGAACAATCCTAAAATGGGTGCTTCATACTGTCACCCAAATTCAGCAGTGGTACTATGTTGCTCATGAGAGGAAAGATGACTTTTCAGTTAAGATACATGGAAGTTTGTCTTTTCCCAACACCTGCAGATTACCTGTGGGAGCTGGGACAAATCATGTGACTTTTCTGTACAGCTGTTATCCAGTTTGCTGGGTTGTGAGAGAAAAAGTAATATCAGTGAACAAATATCATAACAAATGTTCACAGCAAGAAATTTTGTAAATGAATAGTGGGAAATCCAGTTTCTGTAAAGAAAACTGCCTTCTCATGGAATAGAACATATTCGAACAGGTAAGAGGAGAGATCGCGCACATTTTTTAACTGCTGTTGAAAACAATACCTGTACTTCTTAGTGATTATAAACAGCTTGATTTATGTCTACAGTTAGGGTTTTCACTGGTAGGGCTACACTAGTTGTTGGTTATTAATGGCTGAATCTCAGCTATAAATAAAATCCTTTCTGTACTGTTCACAAATAAAGGTTGTTTACATTTTTACTGAGTAGATTTTTTTTTTTTTAAAGGATGAACAGTATTCCCTTTCATCTCCTGTTGTTCCCCTCTCTCTGCTGATTTAAAGAGAAGTTAACCTCTTTTCATGGTTTCATTTCTTAAACCTTTTTGAGATCTTGAATTTGACACTTTAGATAGACATGTAGGTCATAACTGTGCTACCATTGAAATGCTTTCAGTGGAACAATTATTTGTATGTATAAGTGGTAACTTTTAGTTCATCTGACCAGACTAGGCCAGACAGAGTGATTTGCATTCTTCTGTTCTAGACTTCATCAGCTGATAATATGTTGTTTGGCATGCAAGAGGGGAATCTGCCTACTATCAGTTTGGGTCAATTAAAGGTTTCAGTTTATTTCCCTAAAGAATGTCTTAGTTCAGGGTAGAGGGTCATATTATAGCAAATATCCTTGGCTGGGGCAAAGGACACGGGGTTTTTTTAATAGTGATGCATGATCTAGACAGACCAAACAAGCTGTGATTAAACTTTGGTTTTTTTCAACAGCTTTTTAAAAGTTCTGTATAGTCAGCTTTGTTCCATGGCAGGACTTAGAGCAACATTAGTTTGGAGAGTGTATGGTGTTATGACAGCACAGCTATATTCAGTGTGTTACTTAAATGTAAATGCATCTGGAGGCTCATAGCTTAGAGACAGTGGATTTTCATTTGAACCAAGTTACTTATTTTTGTTGTCTGCATATAAAACTGAAGTTCTGTGATGCACTAAAGGGAGAGAATCTAGATATAACTATTTTTAATGACTTGCAAAAGTTAATTTACGGTTTGCCATTCTTTTTCTATAAGCCCCACAATTAAAAGATTAATATCCATTAAAATATCCTTGTTTAAAGACTACAGTAAATACACAAGTAATATTGTAGTTTAGTTTTTGTTATGGCTTACATATTAGGACATTAAGGGAGTTGGAGTGTTGTTGCTGAATCAAGTTACACATTTAAAACTGTTTATATAAGTGCTAAAATAAACTGCCAAGTTAACTTGCCTAACATTTAACTTGGTTGTTAAGAGTTTATTATGTTTTTGCAAAATTGTTGTGGCTGTTTAAGGGCATTTAAAATATGGGTATTGAGGTGTTGTTTTTTTTTAATGTTTTTCATGAACAATCATTTATCCTAAATAACCCTTGAATAACAACTCACTTTTGCATGATGGAGAAAGGAATATCTATAAAGGAACAGGTGTCAGTTACAAGATTATTCATCTGGAAAGAAAAAAATTTCAAGGTTATGAAAACATGTTGAAGTTGTGCTTAGTTTATCTCTGTTCACTGCCAATTTGCTTCAGTCAGGACAGGCGGTGTGGTATAGATAGAGCACTGAACTGGGACCTGCAGATCTTGGTTCAATTTCCAGCTCTGCCCCTAGGTCATAATAGGAAGATCACTTTACTTCTCTATGCTCCAATTTTCCGATCTGTGAAATGGTGAAAATGATACTGGCCTCTTATACATTGCTATAAAAGAGCTAAGTAATATTGTCATGTTGTTTTTTATCACTGAGGCAGAGGCTCCTTATTTTGGGCCTTTTTGTCAGGACCTTGGACTCAGATTAGTTCCTGTGCTGACTGGTCACTGAATTTTCAAGAGGTCAAAAAGGGCCAATACGTGTCCTTAATTTTCACCCCTGGAGTTCCATTCAGAACAATTAATTTGGCATTTAAGGCCCTGATCCTTTACATTCAAAGCTTCCATTAATTTGAATGAGGTTTATGTGTGTGTGTTGTCTGTCTAATTTTTGTTCTTGTTGAAGTATTTAGAGTAGAGCCCATCCAATGTCTTGGCTGACGTTCTTTCTCAGTAAAAAGGATTCTAAAGTCCAAGGCTCTTTGTGTGCTATTGCTAAGCAGCTTGTATCCAGGGCTCTGTTTACCAAAAGTTGTTGCACTGCTACTATCTAACTCATTGTTAAATGATTATATTAAATACGTGGTGAAAATAAGGTAGGCTGTTTCTAGCATAAGGTCTTCAGAAACAAGTTTGTAAAGGCAAGCAGAAGTTGATGAGTGAGTAAATAAAGTATTTGCAGACCAGATGCTGTCACAACCCTTCCCCTCCCCTTGTTTTATTTGGCTATACGTTTTAGTAGCCTGAGTATGTGTCAGTAGTAATCCAGGGGTCCACACTTCTAAAGGATGACTAGGCAGTTTGTTGGCAAAGTGATACATTTTTGCCGTTTAATTTTTGTGTAGGTCACAACTGTAAACCTTTTACTGCAGTAAATCTTTATGGATAAATTAACTGCATGTCCATTCTCATTACCAGTTTGCATGATATGAGGTCAAACAAGCTGGTTTGTTCTGTTTTGATTCTAATCTGAATTTAAGAAGCAACGTTGGTTGGTTTTGTTTTGTTTTTTTAAACCTGCCTCCTTTGCCCCTCCCCCCGCTACATTCTTTCCTGAAACAGATTCAGTTACTCTCTTCCTTTTTTTCCCTGAGGCTGAGTAAGGAAGTGACATTGGTATCATTTTTTCTAAGCCCTTGCATATCTTTTCTGCTCCCACCCATCTCCTACAAAATATCTGTGTTTTTGGATCTCTTCAGGTTGTAGACATGTAAGAACCATTTGCCCATGCTGTCAGTCTAAACAGGAAAAGTGCAGGCTTCATAAGAAATGCTTCTCTTTTGTTACTTGCTTCAAACTTTTATGAAAATCATCCCCCCTCCATCCCCTGATCACTGCCCTGCCACCCCAATCAGCCGGAAAGCAATGGCATTTGGCAGCAGCTGGGGAAGGGTGCCCCCTTTCTGCTTACTGCCAGGCTCCCTGCAT
>NW_017728992.1:99121527-99124975 GCF_001723915.1 Gavialis gangeticus
ATTCAGTGATACACATTTAATATAGAAGAGATGCTTGAGAGAACACTGTTTTATATTTCATTGCAAAGATAGTTATTGCTTATATAGAGTTATGAATTTGGCAGATCTTTAAATGGGGTTTTTGGTTGTAGCTGTGTTGGTCTAAGGACATAGGCAGGCAAGGCTCTTTGGTTAGACCAACTCAGTAGTTGGGGGAAAAGTTCTAGGCAAGCTTTCAGGCACAATCACCTTTCTTCAGGCGGAGGCCAGAGGTCTTTAAAAGCAGATATCTTTCATTATGACCTTTTTCATAAAGTGAATAATGGTTCTAAAAATGAGGGAACAGCATAACCACTGACAGAGATTCTAATAGTCTCAGAAGTCACTTATCAGGAATATTATAAAGCAGTAGTTGAAAACTCTATAGTTAATTATCTAACCTTGTAATAGTACATCATTCAAGAATTTGGTGGTAGTTTACTTGCCTTATAATATAAGTATTATTTGCCTAAAACAGGCATAATGGCCAGCAGAGGCGTACACATATGATTTCACATTTAACAAAAGAACAACAAGCAAACACTTTGTACAAAATGCTTGTTAGGATGTACTGTTCTAATAGATTAAATGTGTGCATGCACATGTGTGCACACGTGTGCACAGGAGAAGAGGAATAACACAGTCAAATTTGTGCCTTCCTTTGGACTGTTGCTTGGTAACAGAAGATGCCTTTTAAACCTAATTTTGGATGAGGAGGGGTGAAACTTGAATCAGTGACCATCTGTCCTGAATTGGTTGATTTCCTGTTGAGCTGTTCTTTGTTTCTGTCAAACAATTGGTTGTTACCCTCAACAGATAAGAATACTATTGGTGACATTGCATTCAATCAGCAGGTTGGTTTGTGGCAGCACAAAATAGAGCTATTAAATGTTGTTGTTTGTTCTTTTGAGGTCACTGTCACTGGCCTCTCAGTGTAAATTAAATTAAATTTAACTGAATTAATGATCCCTTTCTAATTGGAGCAATGATTAATGTCAATACAGAAAAGGAATATAACATGCTAAATGAATTCACTGTTGAAAATGTTCCCCCAGCATGTTTTAAAATCAACACATTTTTAATTACAACTGGAAAATTTGCCATTTTTTACTGGAGTTGCAAGGAAATATTTCCCTCCTTGTTTGTTTTTCATACTTGTATTATGCTGCTGAACTCTTCAGATGACTTACTCTTGTGATTTTTATCACAAAGGGTCAGAACTCGTACCTCAGCAAGGGTGGGGGGGTGAGTGTGGGTGGACCTACTTAACATGATTTATCACTTGGTTGGGTCTCTTCCTTCCCAGCCATAGTTTAAGCTCCAAGAGAAGGGAGGTTTGTGGTTTTAAGAATGTATTAGAGAGATGACCAAGGGAAGCATAATGTTCCCTTTCCTCTCTGATTGCATGGGGACTCCGCAAAAAATAAAGTTAATGCAACCTCATATTGTAGTATGTATTCAGTGTTTTGAACTCCATGCTCTGAAACTCTCCCTTGTAAAAAATTCTTGTGGATCTTCACTACTAAAAAGTCACGCTGAAGGTGCTAAAGCTATGGAGGAGGAAACTGGTCTCAGTGCAAATAGTCTTAGCCTCCTGCCAGTCTGTGGTTTGGAAAGACCCCTTACTTATCTAATTTAGATGAAAATTTGAGATAAGTCCGAACTATTCTGTTCCCATGCAATTTTTTTTTGGGGGGGGGAGGGCAGGGGGGAGGAGGAGGACTATGAATTTTCTGTTTCTTCTTTCTTTTCCACATTCACTCTCCTGGATCGTTTCTCTTCATGGTGAGGGCCTACATTTTTTCTTTTTGATTGTTGTTTTGTTTTCTTTTTCTTTTTTAATGATGTTCTGGGTTTGGCAATGATTCGGCTCCAGTGGAAGATGATGACAAAATGTCCGTTGACTTCAATGCAGCTTGGGTCATGCCTTTTGTGATTTATAAGGTCTATAAAACATCTAATAAACTTGATATAACATGAAAGTTAGTTGGACAGTGTTTTTTTTTAAACGGTTCCCTGTGTTATCTAAAAGTGTGTGAGTTTCTTTTTTAAGTTTGGCAAGTATTTTAAGATAGCAAGTATGAATAAATCCAGTGCAAGGAGATAATGAGAAGAGTAAGTGGGGAAACATGAAGTGGTGCTGGCTCCTACCCTGGGAGTCTTTAAGAGGAGGCTAGATGAACACCTTGCTGGGGTTGTTTGACCCCAGTACTCTTTCCTGCCATGGCAGGGGGTTGGACTCAATGATTTGCTCAGGTCCCTTCCAACCCTACAAACTATGAAACTGTGAGACACATCTGGGACTACTTCCCTGTGGTTAAATGGCAGCCATAAATGACTGCCATCATTAAGGCTAGGGACAGACATTCAGAAAGCCTGAGCCTGAACTGATTCAGTCTTTGCTGGTTAAGCTAATCTGCAGAGAGTGAACGGGCTTGATGTGGATAGATGTTTGGTGGCTCAAGCCAGAAGTGCGGGCGTGCTAGAGCAGCCCTCCCTTCCCCAGGGAAGCTGAGCTGAGGAGGAGGGACATGGCTAGGCCCTGACAGACTCACCCTGACAGCCAGGAGCAGTCTAGGCACACAGAGCTGCCTGGCCTCAGAAGGGAACTTCCCCACTGCTGCGGGGCTGGGAGGGGGGCCCTGTTCAGTGTTGGGGAGCTCTTCTCCTTCCTCTTCTCCCCACCCTGTGGTGGGGTGGGGAGGGGGGCTCTGTGAGCTGCCTGGCCCCAGGGGGACCTTCCCTATACTTTTTCCACCTTGCTTCAGGATGGGAAGGGGGGCTGTATGGGATGCTGCCCAGCCCCAGAGGGGGACTCTTCCCCCACACTCGTTCCCCCTCCCCCAAGGCAGGGGGAAGCTCTGTTCCATGCTGGGGTGCAGCAGAAGTGTGGAGCTCAGCAGGACAGGGTGTTGGTGTGAGAATGGGTGGGGGGTGTAGAGACCTCCACACACTTCCTCCCCTCCCACCCCCCATGGTGTGCAGCCCCTGCTGCTTGGCAGCAGCAACAGGCAGGGAGCTCAGGGCACTCATGCCTGGAGCAGGTGTGGCTCCAGCCAGTGCTTTGCAGAGAAGGGAGTGGAGCCAGTGTTATCCCCACGGCTCTGCTGCCTGAGCCTGCAGTGGGGGAAGTCCAGCATAGAAGCCACCTGCTTTTCCTACTCACTGCTGTGCAGGTCCCACATTCTGGGAGCCCCACCCCCGCTTCCCTGCAGAGTCCAGTGTGGGGCTTCCTGTGTGAATGCAGAGCTGCAGGTGTGAAACTGCAGGGATAGAAGCAGCTGGGCAGGCTGTGCAGGACTTCGCTCCGCAATCTGCTGCCCTGACCCCTTAGTCCTGGAAGTCCACTGCTTCCCGGGGGCCCAGATCTGGGACATTGTGGAGAAGATGCCAAAGATCCTCCAGCCCACAGACCACTATCCTATGCTCC
>NW_017728992.1:99124986-99126806 GCF_001723915.1 Gavialis gangeticus
GTCCCTTCCAGCCCTAATGTCTATGAAATCTATTAAATCCTCACTCCCAGCACAGTGCTGGCTGCCTATCATGGTTCTGCATTGCACCTGCAGCTCCGCACTCGTATGGGAAAGCCTCGTGCTGGACTCTGCAGGGAAGTGGGGGTGGGGCTCCTTCTACTTCCGGCAGAGTGCAGGACCTGTACAGTGGGGAGTGGGCCATGCAGGTGGCTCCAGTGTGGGGCTTCTCTCGCTTCAGGCTCAGGGAGCAGAGCTGCAGGGATAAGGCAGGCTCCACTCCCTCCTCTGCACAGCACTGGCCAGAATGGCGCCTGCTCTGGACTTGAGTGCTCTGACCTGCTTGCCTGCTGCTGCTGCCAAGCAGCAGGGGCTGCATGCCATGGGGGGAGTGTGTGGGGAGTTCTTACACCCCCCACCACCCTCACACCCACACCCTGCCTAGCTGAGTTCTGTGTTCCTGCTGTCCCTCGGGGGAGGAATAGGAGGGGGTAGAGTTCCCTCTCAGCATGAAACAGAGCCTCCCCCTGCCCCTACTCTGGGGCTGGGCAGATTCACATGGAGCCCCTGCTCCCAGCCCCATGGTGGCAAAGGGCAGGGGAGGAGGAGGAAGAGTCCCCATCCAGCATGGAACAGAGCCCCCCTCCCCACCCTGTGGGACAACCAACCCAGCATGGCCCTGTTAAGGTGAAGGAGACAGGGAGAAGGGTTAATTCCTCCCTCCCTCCCTTCTCTGCAGCCGGGGTCTGCCAGGTCCAGGGGCCACTGCTGCAGCCTCCTCTCCTCTGCTCCCCAGTGGATAGGCTGACCCCAGCTGTGGTGGGAAGGGAGAAGAATTAACCCCCTCCCTGCCCACTTTTCCTTAATGGGGCCATGCCAGCCAGTGTCTCTGCTAGGGCTGGTCCCTGCTCTGGCTAGAGAGCAGAGGGGAGGGGCCAGCTTTGTGGTTGGAGCAGAGAGGCCCTCCCCCCCACAGCCCAGAGTGCATGCCAGGATGCTGGGGGTGTCTAGTTTATCTTAAGCCAGCAAGGGGTCTGGGACAGACATTGCATAAACTGGTTTGAGCCAAATCAGTTAAGTCTGATACTACGTTCAGCCAGGTTTCTCTCAAGCCAGTTTTGGCTGTTTTGATACAGGTTTATGTGCACTGAAAGTCTGTTGTGTTACAAGTTTAAACCAGTTTCTGGTCACTTAAACTGGTTTATGTGTAATGTCTGTCCCTAGCCTAAGAAAGCAGCTTCTCAGCATGTTGGGAATAGAGTTGGGGACTACAACAGTATGCTCCCACCTGAAGTGGCAGCCCACAAGGGTTGGAAGTGGAACCCAGTGTCCTTTTTCAGCCTTGTCAGACCCATGAATGTCATCTTTAGTATCGGACTTTTTCTGTATCTGCTGCTGCCTTGTGAATGCAGGTTCACAACTCTTTATTTTAGAAGAATAGGACTGGGTGAACTAGCATTTGCAAACATCAAAGAAGCAGATGTTTTGCTTTCTGGAGAGGCAGCAGGTGCCAGCTAAATGCAGGGGACTGTGGAAGTGTTTGAATGCCAAGTTGGAGGAGCAGAAGGAAATATTTCCTGATTATAGGTCAGGCTGCAACCATTGGTATCTAGGGCCATTACCCAGTGCACTGAGAGCAAGTAAAGGAGTCTTCAGGCTTTACCATGTTAGTTGTTACTTCTTCCTGTTGCTTGGGGCGGGGGCAAGGATTGGGGCTTATAACACCACTGCCTATTCTGGCACCCACAACACTTTTTTGCTTTATTTATGATGTCCTCCTTCTCTGGCTCTTCTTCCTTTGAGGCAGAGTTGGGGGGGTGGGG
>NW_017728992.1:99127079-99129700 GCF_001723915.1 Gavialis gangeticus
TGGGGGGGTGGGGGGGGGTTTGATCATCATTGCCTCCAAGACTGTTATGGAATCTGGAATGACTTATTGTCAAAAACCTTTGTTTTTGTTTTATTATTTATTTATTTAAAACCCTCTTTTCTAAAACAGAGGAATGGGCATTGTTTATTATATCCATTGCACTTACTCGTCCCTTGGGCAAAGTGAGAGGGGTTATATGTACCAATGACCCTGATAATTATGTTGGTAGGACTGTCTGGTGAGCTTGCCCAAGCTGGACAGGTCAAAGGGTAGGGGCTGACACAAAGCAGTTCACTGGCTGCCCTCCTGTTAACAACTTATCTTCATGAAAGAGCAATTCCAGCAACAGCATAACTTCTACTATTGATTTATGAGTGAGGTTATAGTATATTTATCCAATATCTTCCCAGAAATTCCTTTGCCCATGCTCCCCAAGCCACACAAAAATCCCAGGCATACATTCCACATGCCTAGATTGCTGCTCCTACCTACACTGAAACCAGAGACTAGATGAGAGAGAGAAAATTCTGTATAAATGTTCACAGTATTTAAAGAAAGCAGACCTTGTACAGTATTTTTCATTTTCTTTTCAGTGTGCTGCACTCACCAGTAGCGTAACTGAAGGGGACAGCAGCCCTGGGTGCTGCCTTTGTGGGACTACAAAAGCAGTTGTTGCTGCAGTGGCTGATTGTGCTGCCACAATGGCATGGCAGAAGTGAGCGCTGTCCCAAGCAGCACATAGCAGCCTTGAGAGCACATCTGTACTACTACACCTCTGATGTTCACAGAACCAGTCCAAACACAAGCAGACGGAAAAGTATCTTTCCTTGCAAAAACTTCTCTCCATCCCCAGCATGTTCAATGCAGCAGCAAGAAATTATTAAACTACATGTGGTGCAAAAAGATCTTACTCTTTTACAGTATCTTTGTGGGGGTAACCCTGAGATTAAATGGGAACAAAGGAGTGTTTGTTTTTCTATTTTGTTATAATCCCTGCCTCCTTGTTTCTTCTCTTACTTTTCCTATCCCTCTCCAAGGAAAACTTACTGTATGAAGGGACAGTTTTTAAGAAGAGTGCAACTTACTCCAGAAATTCTATAATGTCACTATCCTGTTCCTAGAAGTGTATTGTCATGTATCTCTCTAGAAGCCACAGAAAGGGTATTGCTTTCAAACAGTTCCCTGTAATATCTAAAGTCATCCTTAGGTGTTGGCTGTTTGTCTAGGTCATCCTTGCTGTCCAGCCACACAGCCTCCTCAGAGTACTTGAAATTAGTTTCTTATGAGTGGCCAGTGGAAGGGTGACAGGGAACTGGCAGGAAGCTTGTGTGGGACATGGTCCATGGAGCTATGGACTTTGATTCTTTGAAGCTTGTGTGGAGCCATGGACCTTTAAGCATGGACCTGCCGCATTGGACCTACAGAAGTTCCAGCACATGAAAAGCGGTACTCTTTTATGCCACTTTGTGGCACAGCAGTTTGAATGATTTCTGCAGCTGTCTAAGGTTGCAGTGCATTGTACAAGGCTGCCTGACATGGCTGCAGAGCCTTCTGGCTGATGACAACAGGGTTTGCAGCTCTACATCTCTCCTCACAAGCAGGCTGAGGTAGTGAATCAAACAAGGGATGTGAGGGAAGCTATTGCAATACATAGCCTTTGTAGCATTTACTTCATTGTCTGTTGTCACACATCCAGCAGAGAAGCTGAGGAGTGCGAAGCCGTTTCTGAATGACAGTATGCACTTTGTCCCAGAAGATCCAGATGTGTGCTGTTTTTCAAATTGACATGCAAAATGTGGCATGCCATTGAGTGAGGGTCTGCTGCTGATCTTTAGGCTGTTATTCCTTGTCGTAATGTATTAGACACACAGTCAATTTTCTGACTATTGGTCCACATAAGTAGTGGTCAGGTGTGCTTGCCCATCTTCACAATTACCCAGGCTGCTGTACTGCATTTCCCATAGTTGCATAGAGAGCTGACGCTGGCCTTTTTGCAAAATAGGAACAGCCTGGGATCTACCACCTGAAGAAAGCTGCAGTTTTAAACCATGTCAAGCCCTTGCTCTGTGCGTGGGAGAAAGGAAGCATGTCCAAGACGAGCATCCTCTCATATTCTGTGGCTAACTTAATATTTTTGACTAGTCTGAACATATTGTTTGAATCTGTAGAGTGATTGTAGAGTCCTGATCAGCCTCTCAGATAGTAGCTGTCGGAGTGAAGGGACAATGTGGTTGCTTGAACTGCTTAAATAAAAAAGTTTGAATCTTTTATTCAGGACTGAGGCAACTGCTGCTATGTAGTCTCTTTTTCATTTTACACAACAGAGGGAGGGTTATAGCATGGTGTCATATAGTTTAAAACTAACCCATAATGGGCACGTGGCCAGTCAGACACAGGACAGAACATGATAGACTACTGGGAAACTCCAATTGGAATATAAAAACTTGGAACAAAATACATTGTATCTTTTTTTTTTCCAATCCACAGTTGTTGTAAAACTGCATTTCAAAATCATTAGTACAAATTATCACTGTTTTTAAGTTTTGACAAAAATAAGATTTGTGTTAAAAAAAAATTCCCTTTTTTTTTTCTTTTTTTTTTTTTTTTTTTTTGACTGGAAT
>NW_017728992.1:99129862-99131442 GCF_001723915.1 Gavialis gangeticus
GGCCATAAGGAAAGCCTATGATTAAGTTGGGATCGAAACTTGATTTCCAAAATCTCTAGCCAGTGTCTTAAATACAAGAGGTCTAAATAGTCCTGATTTATTTAGAACATGGCTAGATATTGCATGCTCCATCCACTATATGCAGGAGTTCAGTAATGTACTTGCAGGTCTGTTCTGGCTATCTTAATGGTACACTTCTTTAGAAATGTTTTATAGTTATTGGTAAAGGAGTCCCATAAAAATGTGTGAATAAAAGATTACTTGGAACTTCTGGAGCATTTAATTTACTTTGAGATAGTTTAAAATGACGACTTTTCCCAGATCCTACAAAGTTTAGATTAGTTTGATAAAATTTTGTCTGCAGTTCTTCACCTTAAAACCTGGTCAAAATGAACCTGATGGCATAGATTAGGAATAATTTTGTTGAAATGAGGTTTGACTAGTTTAAATGGCATCAGAAGAGGATCTGCAGAGTGTAAAATGGGTTTTATATGCTGCTTCTGGTGAGTAGGCACCAGTGACTTAATTTGTAATATGTACACCTGTGTAAAATGGATATAAAATAACTGCAGGAGGTTGCAAATAAGTGGAGAATCTGGCTCAAGTTCAAATTGGCACCAACAGTATCTTATGGTAAAGCATTTCAAGGGAAAAGTCCTCACAGTTAATTTTTGCAGAAAGCAAAGGGAGGAGTAAGGTTAACATCTGCCTTCATTGCTGCCCCACTACTCCTAAACATCAGGGATTTTTCACCTTGCACACCTTGTACCTCAGAATCAAAATATGGGTTTCATAAAAAGAAAGTAAATCTTTCTTTTTCTTCCCCTCACCCCTCCCCTTTCCCCCCAGAACCACTGCTAGATTTCATTTTTATGGTTTTTAAATCAATTTTCTATGTACAAAATTTATCTGAAAGGATAATCGCTTTGGTTTGCCATGTGTGCATATACGTGTAGTTGATTGTGCATATATGACTATACCATTTGATGCACTGCTTTGTGTAGGTCCTTTCACAGCATCTGACATCAAAGTGAGCTCAGGGGCATGAAAAAATTAAGTAATACATCTCTAAATTAGTCTATAAGATGCAAATCTGCCATGCTTATAACATTCCTAGTGTGGGTGAGTTGGCTGATATTTTGAAATGGTGAATTCCTTGTAAATGCCTCTTTAGTAATTGGCAGACAAAGTTCTTTGCGTGAATCTGATATCTTTTATTAGACCAACATAAATAGTTGGAAAACAATTATTAAGCAATCTTTTGGGTTCAAAACCCCTTTGTCAGGCTAAGGAAGTTTCAGCAGTTGGTGTGTGCTCTTTCTGGATGGAATGAAAAGTAAAGAAGCCAGAGGCTGGGCTGGTATGCATACAAGACAGGTAGTCAGTGAAAATGTAGATTGAGTCAATAGGTGAGACACAGGCCGGGGGGGAAAGAAGGGAGATGAATAGTGGAGAGATACCTAGGGAGTCAGATGTCAGGCAGTTTAGAATGTGTCATAAATCCAATGTCTATATTTAGTCCATGATTTTTAGTGTCCAGGAGGCTGATGAAGTGGAGTTCATAGGCTCGTCTCTGGGAA
>NW_017728992.1:99136442-99148749 GCF_001723915.1 Gavialis gangeticus
TGGGTATTCCTGTCTTTGATAGATTTCTGGTGTGCACACAATTACATATACACTACCTTAGGTAACTTTTGCTTGCACACACAAAATTCAAGAAGCTGGCATGAGTTTTGGAACTGAATCTAGTATAACTCATTTACTTGTTTTAACTTGTTTTCTGCTGCTTTTTTAAATATGCTTTCCCAATTTCTTTGTCAAGAAAAGGAAGGATGGTTTTGTTGGTAGGCTATGGGCAATAGGAAGCTCTCTTCACTGTTCTGGTGTTTGCCACAAATCTGACAGATCCTCTTAATTAGTTGGTTCAGTTTCTCCATCTGTAAAATTAGAATAAGTCGTTACTGAAAGTTAATCAATGTTTTATGAAGTGAAGTACTAGGGTTACCATATGCCCGCGTTTTCCCAGACATGTCCTCATTTTGATCTCTGTCTGGATAGTTTTGTGAAATAGGAACCAATGTCTGGGTCTCTGCTCTGCTCCGCTAGCGGGAGCAGGGGGAGGACGATTGGAGACAGGGGTAGTGCTGGAGGAAGCTGTCTGGGCGCCAGGGCTGCAGCAGGGCAGGGGAGGTGCCTGTCTCTCCAGTGTGGGGAAGGGGCTGGGGGAGTCCTTTGAGTGCAGTGGGGAGCTCCATGTCTGGGCTGGTGCCTCTGGTCGTGTGGGCCAGGCAGCCACAGGAAATGTTGCCTGGGTATGGTGTGGCTGGGCTGCCAGGTGCCATGCTGGAGCCCCAGCCCAGAGGAGTGGGGTGCCTTCTAGACTTCGCCAGGGCCAGATGTGCACTGTCATCATTGGCATGAGTCGGAGCTGCTGCGCTCACACCCAATCTGGATGGGGGTAGCTGGGGGCTCCCTCCGGCAGGGCTGGGGGGAGCAGGAGGCTGCGAGTTGGGAGTGAGTGGCACCAGCAGGGGCCAGGGAGGACAAGGAACTGTGGGTTGGGAATGAGGGCACTGGCAAGGCCAGGGGACTGAGTTGGAAGTGAGGTGTCTCCCCAACAAGTGTCCTCTTTTATTGGAACTGAAAATGTTAACCCTACAAGTACAGAAGAGCCAGTGAATACCATTCCTTCGGTGAAAAAAATCTTGTAGGGGTATGCTGGCTTTGTCCTCTAGTAAATTAATTTAGAGAGAACCTGCACGTGTAACACATTTGAGTTCAACAGAGTTTACTCCACATTTAGAAACACTGTATTTTGATGGTATAAATTGGGGTACAGGAATGTAAATTTTTGTTCATTTATCAGACTAGTGGGGTGCAGATATTTGGGAAGTTTACACTGGAGAGAGCTGTTCTGTCTGGCATGGCTAATCAGGAGTGAGGCTGGAATTGCTCATAGCTGCCATTCAGGTTTTGTTTCAAAGTCCAAGGACCTACTGGGAAAAACAAAAAGCTAATGAAAGCTGACTGTATTTCAACCCAAACCCTGTGGAATCTGAAATGGTGTCCTGACAGTCTGTGTATTCTTATTCTCCTACATTCTCGTGGTTACTAAGGTAACAGGTTTTTAGAGGCTTTACATCTTCATTGTCAAGTATTTGCTACACCTATTGTTGCTGTTTGCAGATTAGGGCAATTCAAACAATGCCTTTTGAAATGAGGACTAAAAAATACAAAAAGGAATATAGTGGAAATAGATGTAATGAATCAATTACTCTCCCCTCCTCCTTTTTTCTTTTTCTTTTTTCTTTTCTTTTTTCCTTTAGTGTATACTTTTTAGAGCCTGGGTCCATTTTTTTTTTCCATACTGTATTGGATAGGATAGAATGAGAAAGTAATAATTTTAAACATTTTGGATTCTACATTGAAGATGTGGTTTAGCTAACAATCGTGGCAGTGTATTTTCTCAGTAATCCCTATGGAATTTGTATTTTCCTTTCAATTCTCATGGAAGACTTTGATATAACAACATGGAATTTGCTGGCTTTAGAAATGTAGTCAACTTCTGTAAAGAAACATGCAGCTTGATGCAAGTACCTTATGTTCATGATGTTAATGGCAGAAACATTTGTGTTAATAGGATTTTAGCAATTTGTAATTTGTGGTGATTGCTGTTGCTTATTATAGTTATAATGCACTGTGTCCCTTGCATAGGAGGAAATCATGCATTCATTTAATGGAGAAATGGAGCACTAAATGTTTTGAGAAAATTTGGATCCAAATCTGTATCTGAATTGTTTCATTTTAGATGAATCTCTATTATGGAATTAAATAGTTATTTTCATCTTAAAAATCACATTAAACTGTAGAAATACCTCTGTGGTGCAACACTTCTAAGTAAAAAAGGTAACCATTTTTTTTTTAATCAGTCCAGAACCCTGCAGTAGCCTAAAGGCTATAGGTGCTGTTTGAAAAGCAATGATTTCAAGCAGAAACATGCTTACTCCTATCTGTTAGAAGCGGCTGAATATTGGGTTATGGAGCAAGCAGTCAGACTTGTTAGAATAGCTCCAAGCAGAAAACCTTTTATTGATTTTGGTTTCTGCTGGACCTCAAATAGCTTTAAAAGATGTACAAGAGTACTTGCACAACCAATGTTAAACCTGTTGTTTCAGAAACTGCTAGAATTTTTTACTCCTTTTGAGATGCTCCAACTGCCAGAAGTAACTGGAGTTCTTTTGAACTCGTGTCTGCTATGCCTTGTGGTTTCACCTAGTGCAAGTCATTTAAAGTTTCTGTACCTTTGCTTTCCTTTTGTGAAATATACATAATACTGGTCTTCTTTGAAGGTGAACTGTAAAACTTAGTAAGGGAATGTCTGGGAAGAGCTGCTGGAAGTTCAGATACTAGATATATGAAGCTTATACATTCAAGTCAAGAAATACAAAATCTAAAATTTGAATTTATACTCAGCCTTTTCTCCTTCCTTCCCCATGTAAATTATGATACAAGTTAAGATTAGCACATAGTATTTCTTTCCTTTATAATACATTTTTGTTCAAGCATGTATCTATAGAATTTTATAGATGTTTGGCTGGTGCAGTTTATAAGATCATGAGGCAGCAGTTACATGCTCCAGAGCTACTTGGCTCTGGGAGCTCGAAGGATGCTGTCAATTTGGAAGCAAAGAGTTTGGGGAAATGTAGAAGTTATTGTGGTTTCCAAGTCATCTCTCTAAAGCTGATAAATTGCTTAAATTTTGAGCCTTTTCCACGATCACTTATTAGGCCGATTAATTCCTTGAATCCCTCTGAGCTTTGCAACATAGTATCTATACATACACTCTCTGAGTTCATCATCAGTTGTGCAGCTACTAAATACGTTGCATAAAATCCCATTATTAAGGCTTCCCCTGAACATTTGTCATATTATTTTAAAACCTTTCTTCAAACTTAGTGAAGTCAGTTCTTGGTTACATTGAAGTTGAGAGCAAAACTCCAGTTGGCTCCAGTGGGGCTATTGTTTCACTTTTCTTCTGTTAAAGATAGTGTAAATTTATGAGAATTGTCCCCTGGTGAAGTGGTGCTGGGAGTGGTTTAATTGGAAGCATAGACCAGAACAAACCCTGGTGACCACCATATTTTGACAGTTTCAGAAACTGAGGTGACCACACGTTCTCCTTGGTCATTGTTGCAGTTACATCAAGTTAAGCTGCATCAAGTTGCTGATGCCCACCTCAGTTTTGGAACTGATGAGGTTTATGAAGTTAGCTAGCAAAAATTGTGACTGTAGAGCAGAGAATCCCAGATTAGTTTGGGTATGCCAGGTGCTTGGCATCAGAATAAGGCAGAATGCACAACATAGGTTGAATTACTTCCTGTAATCAAGGATGGAGAAAGTGCTCGCATAACACATTGCACAAATCTTGATTATGGGAAAAAATGCTTGTAGATGAAGAAATATGATGCACTTGGGATGGATTTTCTCTGTTTCTCTCCAAATCTATAGTCTTTAATTTGGTTAAGTTAGATTCTAATGAATTTATGCATCTATCAGGCACCCAGTCACAGTGGAATATGAACACATTTAAGGTCTGTATTTAAATACAAAAAAATCATGTTAAAAGAGAAAGGTAGAAAGTACAGATATTTCTGTAAGGTTCTAGAAGCAGTGCTAAATTGGTGGTGCTTGCGTTTTTCTTTTTTCCTAGTTTTATATAACACCTGATATCAACAGAAATAAGGTATAGAGTTAATCAAAACACAAGAAGAGAAAGTACTGCCATGGTCTGTGCTGCAGAATGAACATTGGTGGAATCTTAACCTTTGTTTCTTGACTTTGACTTTTTCCTAAAATGGTGACAGTAAAGTTAATAAAGTTTTAAAAAGGAAAATCTGTCTTGTAAAGAAGAAAGAGGATGAGGGGGAAATCTCTGCTTGTTTTGCTCTGAGATTTTAAGATTCAAAGGTACCAGTGTTTAGCATGTAACAGATGTAAGTTTTACTGGGGCAGCTTTGTAAATTTCTTATCCTAAAGAGCAATTGCTGTGGTGTTTTCATGACTCCAGATCTGCAGGATTCCACATGAACTGGTGTGTGAAGAAGTGATGCAGATCCCCCCCCCTTGCATCAACTCTGGAGATAATCCTTGAAAGTTAATACAGCTTGGAGCTATATTATCTTTCCTGCAGGCTCTCACTTTCTTTCAGAGTAATCCCAGAGAGGAGAAGGAGAAGAGGCAAGAAGTGGCTGTATGCAGGGAAAAGTCTGTACCAGTGTTAGGGTGCTAAACAGGACATACTGGAGCTGTGGTGGAGGTGGAGGTTTCTGAATGAGTGTCCCTAATAAACAGTTGTGACCCCAGAATCCACAAGGATCTCGGGGGATTTCTGTATTCTGTAAATGTAGCCAAAAATGTCACAATTTTTCTGATCCTTGTGTCAAAACCAATTTTCATACATTGTACAGTTGTGCTGCTGCTCTTACTAATTTTAAAAAATCAACAAGTGCCTTAAAGAGTAGAATGTGTTTTAATTCCTAGTTTAGCAGTGATTGGACACTACAAAAGAATTCCTCATTAGGCAGACAACATACATAAAGCTAAGTTCTACAGGAGAAATGAAGAACATTTGGTATTAGGAGCTGGAAAATGGTTTTCAAATCTTAACTTCAGCAGGTGTTTCCAGTTCCATCTGTGGTACACAGATCAACATTGTACAATGGAGGCAGATAGTTTTACATTTAATGGATGTAAAACTAAAATATCACAAATCAGTGAGAACATCTGTCAGAAAAAAGTTGCCTTGCAGCAGAGCAAAACTAATTTTCTATTAAATTAAATTAATGAACGTAAGTTAAGCCAATGACATAAGGTGAACCATGAGAAAATCCAGTTTGCATGGAAAATGATGGTGATCCAGTATAAAAAAAAAATAAAGTCCAGTGTGTGTGTATATACATATGCGTACACTGGACCTCTTTGAAAAAGGAACTGCTATTTATAGAAATTACACCTGAAATTAATTGTAGGAAGGGAAATTGAGTGTTTATCTCTGTTACAAAACTGCTTCAAGGATTTTTTTTCTAGAGATAACAGAATTAATGTTGGCTAAGATTCTGTGCTGTGCCTATTTGGATGTCGGCATGAAACTTGTGCAGGGAGAAGAGAAAATGTGACTTTAAGCCTTGGGGGTCCTGCCTGAATTACTGGTCGCAGCATAGCCTGAACTGCTGCAGTCTTGTATGCTCTGACTTACCCACTGATGCTCTCCTATGCATACTATGTGGAGGAATGGCAGAGGTGTCCTCAGAAGGCAGTCTTGATGCTATTTTCCACAATGTCTTCTCTGGGGAAATTTCTCTAGTAATAGGTCTTTTGATATGGAAAAAGTAAACAGATCAGTAAATGAGAATTTGTAGCCATTATCCTTAATTCTGATGTATCCAGTTATCTAAAAATCATACTGTGAGCTATATGAAAAGATCACAACATCACACTATTTCTAATTTAGTGGTGCCATGACTGGGGCTATAGGCACTGTTCAAACATGCATAAGAGAAGAACCTTAACTTAAAGACCTTGCAATGTAAATAAAGAAGAGAAAGGATCATTGGGGCCCACTTTTGGTCAGTATGAAGTCCACAGCAAGCCTTCCAAAAAGTTAAATGGATCAGGATCAGGCCTCGGTTCTCTAGAAAGACAAACCTCTGAATGGGCATAGCATGAGAGATTGGTATGGAAGCATGTGTAATTCAAATAAAATATCTCATCCCAATAAACAATGAGAGAAATCTGAACATGTACTACCATAAATTTAATGACTATTCTGTAGCCACCCTCAGCAAAAATTTAGTCCTGATGAAGTTGATGGCAAAATTCCTTAAGAAAAAAACAAATGCCATGGTTTGGATGGCAGTTCTGAAGGCAGTATCATATGCAACTTTTTCTCAAAAGTCTGTTTTGTGCCTCTTCCTTGTCATTTAAAACTAGTGAGTAAATCCTGACTAGAACTTGTGACATTCACATTTGTTGTAATAGCCTTCTGCAGGTTTCTGTAAAGGTGTTGGACCTAGACTCCTGCAGTTCCTTCTTGAGTTACAGTGTTGCCTTATTGCTGGGCAACCTTAATAGTCTGGAATGTATTTCAAGCAGGATGGAGAAAGGGGGAAAAATAGATATTTTATTTTCACAGTTTCAAAATTTAAACACTTCCTATTTACAATGTAACTTCTAAGACTTCAGTATGGAGTGATGTCATAGATGAATTGAAAGATTAGGTTTATCTAGATGGGTATTCTAAAAAGGGTCATCATCTTTGAGAGACAATATATTCCATCATGTTTATTGGACAAAATATTAATAGATTTAATGTAATGATCTGTTTGTTGTTATGTAGACACATGGCATCATAAGAAGCTTGGTATTTCCTACTCTCCCACATCACCCCACAAGATTACTTTCAGCAGGTTCTGTTCTTTTCAACTGCTATTTGAAGACTCAATTACTGCTGTATTTTCTCTTATACTACAGTATGCACCTTTTCCACAAAAAAAAAAAAAATATCAGCTCCTTGAAATTGAAGTGCACATCTTAAGCAAGGAAACATGGTAATAATAGCTGTTGCAAAATGAGCCTCTGCTGGGTGGGGGGAAGTTACACTGCACTTACTGGACAGAGGGCAGCGCAGTGTCTATAGCTAGTAGATATAGACAGTAGGAGCCTTGTTCCCCTAGCAGAAGCTTGAGTTACAGAAGTGGTTACTGGCATGGCTCTACTATAAGCAGAGCTGAGCCCTGGATGCTAGGGCAAAGGTTAGGATCAGACCTTCAGCTGACCTGTCGGACACTGCTGCCTGCCTGCCCAGCTCAGTTCAAGAAGAGAAGATGGGTTAAGCTGTTTGGGACAGCCAGCAGCAGCATACAGCTTGGGGTTTAACAGAGCAACCACAACACCCTTCCTCCCTATCATACTGCAGCTGCCTTTATTTTTGTTTTGGAAAAATACCATACTTACCAATATATTGTTATCTTCATTCGACTTTTCAAAAACAGGGTAAGTATCTTATTGTGGGGGAGGTGTTATATGTGAGAAAATATGGTATTGGAATCTAAAATTATTTCTGTCCATAGAAATACAGAAATAAGCAACTGGGTGGCTTGGTATTTCCTGGAACAAATTTATCCTGAAACAAACTGCTGGAAGGAAGTTTTATATGTTTTGGTTTTTGGTTAGGTTTTTTTAATTAAGGGGCTGGTATAATGGTGCAGTTTTACAACAAAAGGGAGCTACAGCTGTCTTGGTAGAGAGATCTGGTCCCTTCCGACCCTACCAACTATGAAACTATGTTGTTCTTTTACCATTCAATGCATTCATAATTAGCATTTTTGACTATAGAGGAATATCACCAATGGACACGTCCAGACATGGGTGGATATTTGGTTCCCTGGGGACAAGTAGTAGCGGTGCACCTTGCACTGCAGCTACTTGGCACAGGTGTTCCCTGGAGACATGTGCTTTGGTGCATAGCAAGTTATCCCAGGGGCAGTAGGGAAGCCTGGGGGGCCTGGGGGCTACAGAGCCTGGCCAGCAGTCACAGCTTGGCTCTGGGTGGCCCGGCTCTGCTTTTCAGCAGCGCATGCTGCCCAATCATGCGCTGCTTCATTTTTTTTCAATGGTGGGTTTTTTGTGTGTGTGTGGGGGGAGGGTAGGGAGGGGGGGGGGGAAGGTTGGTTTGTTTTGACCCTTGCATATCCATGGTCAAAAACTGGAGGAAACAAAAACCTGAGCAGCGCATGCTTGGGCAGTGTGCCCTTGTAGCAAGGAGAATGCTGAACTGAGCAGTATGTGGCACTGCAAACATGTTTGCAGCACCACATGGCTGCACTCGTCTGGATGCGTCATATGTCTAATGTGGTCTCTCTGGTAATCCATCACAGATTCAGAGTTTATTTTCAAATCTGAATTCTTTCTAAAAACATACCCACATTAAGGAAATAAAAAATGGAGGCTTTAGATGCATCTCGCTTTC
The DNA here is from genome assembly GCF_001723915.1 of Gavialis gangeticus. Lineage (NCBI taxonomy): Eukaryota > Metazoa > Chordata > Crocodylia > Gavialidae > Gavialis > Gavialis gangeticus. The sequence goes on from NW_017728992.1 coordinate 99,144,844, forward strand.
TAAAAGGTGTATTATTATAATATCCAACATTTTAACCAGATCAAGTACATTAATTCAGCTATGCTAAGTTATGAAAATGTACCAGCATGGGGATTATGTGAACTTTGCCTCTTTTTCTCATGATCATTAATGTGGTTTTGGGGAAACCCAGCACGCACATTACTCAAGTGTTTTCAAAAGAAACCTATTTCCCTGATGGGTGCATTAGTGAAGTGTATTTTTTCAAGTTGGTTGTAATGTGTTTGTCAAAGGTTTCAAAACTACATTGAAAGAAGTTTGAATACCTCTTTTCAAATATTTGGTCATAGGGTTCTTTTTTTACTTTCTTTCCCCTTTTTCCAGTAGTGGAGCATGCAACACCCATGCAATAGGTAGAACAGGATTGCTCACAAAAATGTCTAGATACTAACCTGGAAGTGGCTGTAGCCTTGGGTAGTAGCTGCATTTGTTGGATTCTAATGGCAAGTCTGGAATTAATTTTGGTTTTTGTTATGTAGCTTGGCTGTCCACTGAATCATTCTACTCTACTGTGTTTATTTGGATACTATTTATTATTGCCTGAATACCTAATTTTGATCTCTTTCAGCAAAAACATTCAGTGTCCTATTCCAAATAATTGCACAATGGGGATGGTTTTTGTTTTTAATATGGAGGTATGCTGCTGTTCCAACCAAACAAAACTTGCTACACTTCCTGCTTGTTTACAAACACTTCTCAGCATTAATCCTGTGAGTGCTCCATTGTAAAGAGTATATTTGGCTGTCTTGTCGACATTCTTTTTAACACATTAATTATAAATGTGCTTTGTCAATGTATGTAGTTATACAAACAATACAGATCACTACCTTTACTTTAAAAAACACTCTGAAAATTAAAATATTCAGCTGTCAAATTTCCTAAATGACCTTATTCACAGAATTCAAGTGTCCTTGCACCAATGTTTATTCAGTGGGGAAACATGCTAGCAGGGAGATTTTAACAATGGAGATTTTAGTCATGTTTCATCTTTATAGAAATAACTGTGTGAAACATAGTGGCGGGGAAAGGCACATTTTCTTTACAGTATATCTATTTCTGAGTTTAGATCACTCAAAATGCATGTATTCATGACACTCTCTATATGAGTAAGACTTGTATAACTGAACAGTCAAGTTGTGGAACTGCTCACATTAACAAGGACAACTTGCAAGTATAAGGCTAAGTAGACATTCAGTATGTGCCAGGCAGCCCCTGGGGGGGCTTGCACTGGGAAGAGGGGACAAGAGTGCTCCTGAGTCCTGTTGCCTGGCACAGGCCAAGGGTGTGCTCTGTTATTCAAAGGGGCATGAACAAACAGCCAAGCAGCTTGTAGGTGGCTGAACTCCCAGTCAGGCACAATTACTTGATTGGGATCAGGGCCCAGCTGTTTGTTATAACAACAGGGCTCTGAGCAGTGTAGCCAGCAGTTTGCTGTAAGCAGCCGAGGAGAGAGCATCGCCTGGCTGGAGCTGCTGCTTATAACATCTTGGAGATACAGGGAAGGAGATATGGGGAAGGTGGAGACTCCTGGTCCTGGGGCATGACCTAAAAGTACGCCCCTCTGGACTGGGTGGTGTGGTGGGACTGCTGTGGTAGGGCAGTCTCCAGGAAGTGCCACACCTGTGCCTGCCCAGTGAAGGGCAAGTCTGGGGCCCCAGAAAGCCTCTGCCCTCACTGCCTTGTGGGTTACCCATGGAGGGAAAAGGCTAGGGGAGCACACCCCGAAGACAAAGCAAGGGCCCAGGTGCACAGTGAATCTTGAGGTCCGGTGAAGGGACCTGAGGCAGTGCCCAGGCTCACTGTGAGTCCTGAGGTGTATAAAGGAGCCAGGTGTGAGACTCCAGGGGGTGGAGCCTTAAGCCTATGAGGGAGCCAAGTGTGAAGCTCCTTGGTCAAGGGGATTGAGGGGATTGAGGCCCAATATGGGGGTGTGAGGGGACGAAGAGGCTCCCAAGCTGGCAGGGAGCTCAAGGAAAAGGGCTGGGTTGGGAGCCCCAATTGATAGATTCATTGATTTATAAATGCTAGGGTTGGAAGGGACCTCAACAGATCGAGTCCAACCCTCTGCCCTGGACAGGAAAGAGTGCTGGGGTCAGATGGCCCCAGTCAGATGCCTCTCCAGCCTTCTCTTAAAGACCCCCAAGGTAGGGGAGAGCACCACCTCCCTTGCAAGCCCGTTCCAAATTTTGGTCACCCTTACCATAAAGGAGTTTTTCCTGATGTCTAGCCTAAACATGTTCTCTGTCAGTTTGTGACCATTGTGCCTTGTTACCCCAAGAGGCGCCCTGGTGAACAGAGCATCTCCAATCCCTTGCTGTGTCCCGCTATTGAATTTGTAGACAGTCACAAGATCACCTCTCAGCCTTCTCTTGCAGAGGCTGAAGAGATCCAGGTCCCTCAGTCTCTCCTCATAGGGCTTGTCCTGTAAGCCCCTAACCATATGAGTGTCCCTCCTGTGGACCCTCTTGAGTCTATCAACATCCTTCTTGAAGTGCGGCACCCAAAACTGGATGCAGTACTCCAACTGCAGTCTGAACAATGCCACATAGAGGGGAAGTATCACCTCTTGGATCTATTTGTCATGCATCTGCTGATGCAAGATGAAGCGCGGTTAGGTTTGCTGATGATTTCATCACACTGATGACTCATGTTCATCCTGAAGTCTACTATGACTCTGAGATCCCTTTCTGCTTCTGTGCTGCTGAGAGGGTCACTTCCCAGCCAGTAGGTGTGCTGAGCCCAGTAAGAGCCCAATGTGAAGGCATTGACTGAGTGAGAGTCGCAACGTGGAAAGGCACATTTTCTTTACAGTATATCTATTTCTGAGTTTAGATCACTCAAAATGCATGTATTCATGACACTATCTATATGAGTAAGACTTGTATAACTGAACAGTCAAGTTGTGGAACTGCTCACATTAACAAGGACAACTTGCAAGTATAAGGCTAAGTAGACATTCAAAAAGCCCGAGGCAGAATCCAATATATGTGGGTTTCTCTAAGCTCACTTATGTCCTGCCTTCAGTGTGGGGCCATGGAAATGCCTGTACTGGCATGGCGACAAGACGTGAGGTACTCTTGCATGCCTCCCGGTGTGCCGGAGAATGCTGAGGGCCATCCCTGCTTGGCTGCAAGGCACACATCCCCCTACTCCCCACTGCCACAGGGGCCCCCCTCCATCCCACTGTGCCCAGGTATTGGCCTCTAGGAGAGCCCCAGAGGGGGCCACAATAGCATACCCTAACCCACCACAGCTGGTCTGGCTGCCAGGTGTGCCATGGCAACCCCGAAACCCAGGGCTGGGCATGGGGGAGGGCCCACAGCAAAAGCAAAGGCCCGGGGCATGTGTCCAACAGCCAATCAGGAGTGGCCCTGCTCTGCAGAAGGAAGGACTGGGCTTTGAGGGGCCCAGCCCTTTCCCCTATGGAGCACTCCCACCCCTGCTGCTCAGTGCAAGTCGCAACGTGAGGCACTAGAGTGCGGGTCCCAGTGTGAGGGGATGGGTTTATAGGCTGGGTGTTAGGCCAAACAAGTTAAGGCCAGGTGTTAGGCCATGGATGCCAATACCAAGGCATGGCACGTGGTATCAGGAGAGGTTTGGAGCTGTTTATAGGCCTTTCGCATCAGAGCAAGTAAATGGGTGGGCTCCCGCTTTGCTATCATCTTCTAATTTAATGTCATCAAAGGCGTGGCAGGTTCGGTAGGTGGGCACTTAGCCCTGATATGAGTGGGCAGGCCAACAATCAGACAGGCCCCGGGATGCCCACTTGTTACTGGGAGGAGCAGGAGGTTGAGAATACCGTTGGACAGCCACAACATCTTCCCTGCTCTATTTCTTTGAAGCTCCAGGTAATGGGGGCAGTTTTGCCAGCTTAGGGGGCGTGATTTA
>NW_017728992.1:99153749-99154378 GCF_001723915.1 Gavialis gangeticus
AGGCCAACAATCAGACAGGCCCCGGGATGCCCACTTGTTACTGGGAGGAGCAGGAGGTTGAGAATACCGTTGGACAGCCACAACATCTTCCCTGCTCTATTTCTTTGAAGCTCCAGGTAATGGGGGCAGTTTTGCCAGCTTAGGGGGCGTGATTTAGGACTCCCCTCAAAACTAGTCAGTTGATCACAGGAGTTTGTAGTATAAAGTTATTTTCACTCCTCCCTCCTCATCCCATACAATGACTACTGCCTTAATATCATTTCCAGCCAAAAGGACAAGCAGTGATTTAAATACAGGTCTTCCAGCCTGACGGTATGTACATACTCTGTATTTTAGGAATGAATTTATTATATGAAATGTAAGTTTAATTTATAGTGAGATGAAAACAATTTACTCTTGGACCAAGGAATGCTGGATGTGTTCTTACTGGGGCCATGTCATTACTTGATCCTTGATTTGTTTATGGAGTATATTTGAGTGTGTCATAGAATTAGGCCCCCTATACACATTACATTTAAGTCATGTTTAACCAGATAATCAAACTTTAAGTTGTGACCCAAGTACATGTTCAGCCAAGTAATGGCATGATAATAGCTAGTTCAAACCCAGATGTCATAGGGCTGACAGAG
>NW_017728992.1:99154389-99156993 GCF_001723915.1 Gavialis gangeticus
TACCTGCTATGAACCAAAGCTTTCTGAATGTACATCTACTATCATATTAGACAACAAGCAATGCCCAAGTAGTTCATTAGGTAGTATTCCTTTGGAGATGCATAAACTAACAGATGGGACCTCTACTTGAAGGCTGCATTCTTTTGAAACACAGACACATACACACTTTGTATATATTGCTGTACATGTTGTGTTGTATATATCACTACATATACACTTTGTTCATCAGTGTCCATTAATGTGATGTATTCTATGAAGTAATGGAACCTTCAAGTGGAGATCCTATCTGTTTGTGCATCCCCAGAAGAATACTGCCGAATGAACTGTGTGGGTAGTGCTTGTTGTCTTACATTATAGTAGATGTACATTCAGAAAGCTTTGGTTCATAGCAGGTAATAAACACTAAGAATAAAGAAGGTTTGGGGAGCTGTCCTTATCTTTTCTGAACATCGTTCTCACAGGAGTAAAAGAAAGATGGCATTGCCCTCTTTAGCCTGAGTTTAATGTAGGTCAGCTGGGTCACCAGCTGACATGACATTAACGGCCAAACTGCTCCCGACAATTGCCGAAGGAGGTGTTTAATTTCACTGATCTTTGCTAGAGTTCAACAAAAAGTAGTATCATTTTAATGTACTGTGCACTCATCTGTTTCTTAAGTGTGGTAGCTCCTCTGATTTGGTCAGTAGATAACAAGATATGTAGATGATTAGATGCCTATGCAAAGGGCAGTTCATTTTCAAATTCCTGATAACTCACGAGACATTATTTCTTGCCTCAGAAAAATAAGAATTTCATGACTTGAATGACAGGCTAAAATATATACTGTGCATATTATCTTTGCTGAATTTTGTCTCTAATTAGTGTTGGCATGTTGAATAAACTGAGGGAAAAGCAACATTTTTAAACTTTATATTTATTTTGCATCTAGGGGAGAATGAAAGATTTGATATTATTTTTAATGCTTCTCTGAAAGTTTTCATAATGGAACCTGATACCAGATAAATATGCCCTGCTCTTGGGATCAAAGGCACCATATACATAAATAAATGAATATTAGAAATCTCAGCCTAGGCTCACCAAAAGGTTTGCTAAATGTCATGATTGTTCAGTTAGCCTAGTTTTTCACTGAACTTGGTCTAAGTTGAGTTAGGAATTGTAATCAGACTGTTCCTTTCCTGGCTTTGCTCAAGTAGGAGGGCTCTTGGGCAATGAACTCCATAAGCCAGGCTGGGCAAAATATGGCCTGCAGGCTGGATCCGGCCCATGAAGTGTCTTTATCTGGCTCATGGTGAGTCCTTAGGTCCTGCCTGGCTGGGCATCATTCCACTGTGACACATCCTGCCACCCCCTGGGCACGCAGCAAGGCTGGGGTGGCTCCGCAGTGGGACTGCCTTTCTAGAAACCACTGGTCCCAGTCCCATGGTACTGGCAGGGACCCATGCGCAGCCCGGACCCGCACTTACTGCAGACTCACTGCTGAACAGCTGCAGCAGCACCAGCTCTGGTGAGCAGAAGTGTGCTTGGCAGGAGGGAAAAGTGGCCCCTCCCCCTCACCACTGCCCAGCACTTCCTGCAGCAGCTGCTGGGAGCCTGCGCTGAGCTGTCTTGTGTCTTCACTGCTGTCACCACCACCTCCGGGCTGCCCAGGGGGGTAGCGGGGGCAGCACAGAGGAGATGTTGGGCACCCTAGTGTGGGCTCCCAGCAGCTGCTGCAGGAAGTGCTGGGCAGTGGTGAGCGGCTTTTCCCCTATGCCAAGCACACTTCTGTCCTACTAGTGCTGCTGCTGCAGCTGTTCAGCATGAGCAGGCAAGTCTGCAGTAGGTGTGGGGAGGGTAGAGGCTGCACGCAGGTCCCCGCCAGTACCTCAGGGCTGGGGCCAGTGGCTGCCACTGTCTCAGCTGCCTGCAGAGGGTTTGGGGTTGAAAGAGTGGTTGGGGGTAGAAAGGCAAGAAAGGTTTATTGACTTAACTGGGGCCGGTGGCTGCTGCCACCTGGGCTGCCTAGAAAGGCAGTCCAGTGCAGAGCTGCCCCAGCCCCACTGCATGCCCAAGCTGTGGCAGGATGGACTGTGGCAGGGTGGTGTGGAACAGGCATGGGGTAGACTGGGTTGGGGCTGTGCATGTCTCTGACTGATCCACTTCTGCCAGGGTCAGTGCATGCTGCAGGTGCAGGGCATGCTGGGGCTGGGGCTGCGTGCTGGTGGTGGTGGTGGTGGTGGGGGGGCCTCAGGGTGTGTGGGCTCTGGGCTGTTGTGGGGCAGGGGTGGGTGCTGACTAGCTCAGGCGGGTGCTCATGGGGGAGCCCTGCTCACTGCTACTCACACATGCACCCACCCCTCCACACCCCCTGCAATATATGAGAGTGGGACTTAATTTTGAGCTATTATGCAATCACTTCTATATACACAATGCAAACGCATACAAATCGGGACAAGAATATCTTTTAAAAATAAAATTAAAATATGTTATTGTGTTTTGATTTTTAGTATATAATTAGCAGGGGCGTTGGTTCCAAGATGGCAAACACCCTTCCCAAAAAGAGTACTTCCAGGGGAGGGGAGAGACTTCTGGTGGCAAAGGTCAGGGCGTAAGAGATGGGACTTA
>NW_017728992.1:99157033-99169382 GCF_001723915.1 Gavialis gangeticus
CAGGGCGTAAGAGATGGGACTTACGGTCCCAAGATGGCAACTATGGGGCACCTGTCAAAGGGTGGGGCTACCCTTGTGGCCCTTGACAGCTTGCCAAAACTCATTAAGTGGCCCTCCAGCAAAATAAATGCCCACTCCTGCCATAAGCCCATGCCACCTCCTCTTTGGTGGGAAGCATGGTCCTGACCCCTTTTAGCCTGATAGACCAGGACTCGTACTTGGAGTAGTGTGCAGTGCTGCTTTGCACAAGAGGTCTGAGAGCCATACTATGCTGCCATGGTAGCCTGCACATTCTGAAATTCTTTTGAGACTGAACGTTTCCAAAAACTGCCCCTCAATTTACTCAGCTGCAGCTTGTAAAAGAATTTTAACATGGCAACTGTGTGGTGGAGGTGTGAACCATTGTGGAACAACATAAACTAACAAAATAAAAATTGCATAACACCTCAAAATGTTTTCACACATGTTTATTCACTGACAAGTCTGATGTGTGAGTTGTTGGTGTCTAGTATGTGGTGGGGTTTTTTTTGTTTGTTTGGGTTTTTTGGGCGGGGCGGGGGTTGGTAATTAGCAAAAGCTAAAGAGAGAGAAAGAAAGAGATAAAACTAAATAATGAACCTGAACCACTGAAAATATGAATAGATTTATTTTGAACTTCCTAAAAATGAAACCTTTTTTCAGTGTTGAATTATATACATTTCTGGGAGAGGTGTGTGTGATGTCAATTTTTCTTTTGTTCAGTGACTGACACAGCATGCTGTGTTCTTGCTGGTTGTTAACAGCATCTGCATTATGAGGCCAAAGAGGTCCTCTTCATGACAATGGCTAAGGTTTGTAGAAATGCAAAGGTCATGATCATGACTACTTTATTTAATGCCAACTGGATACCGACAACAATTACAGAACTAGACAGATCTTAAAGGGTCATTTCATTGACTTATTGTTCCTGCTTTGTGAGTGCTGATGGATTCTACAGACTGCTTGGCTTTTATGTAGTGTGTTTTGGCCTTGGAAATTTTCCTTGAAATTTTTGTGAAAAGAAAGGTTAATCAAGCACCTGCTTTTACCAGCTTTGTTCTTTGAACTACAGTTGCATAACCAGTATCTTTACCATGTTGTAGTGAAAAATGTAGATAATGTTGTTGTGTTTTGTGCTTGGAGTCATTTTATTTTCTTTCTGATGTACAATTTATATTTGTGACGGCACAAATCAGTTACTTTGGACTTTGAAAAGCACATTGGCTCTTATTCTGTGTGATATGTTGACTGACAGCAATTAAATAAAAAAGGTTTATTTTCTGAAATAAATATGGTTATGTATCTGAACAATAGCTTTGAAGTTCCAAAATCAGGAAGCAAAACAATTAAAATGCATGAAAATTTTTGAAAATCTGGTATTCAGTTTATTTTAGCAGGTCCTTTAACTCTTTAAAAGACAAAAATGGTGGGTAGCTGAGGGGAGGATATGCAGCACTATATGTGTCCAAAAAGTTTGTAGATTATTATTAGAGGGCTTGTATTAGACTGTGGGCTACTGTTCCAAAAGAAATAAGGGCCCATCACAGTGAATCAAAACTAGATTGATTACAGCACTCGTGCATTTGGCAACAACCCTGAGAAGACCAGATGGATTAGATGATCCAATATCTCTTTCATCTTAAATTTCTACTCGTGGGATTATATTTTCCAAGAAAGTTACTTAGTGTCCTCCACCTAGTCTTGGCAATCTTTGTCCCTATGCAGTAATGGTTTGTTAATAATGTGGATGATAAATGTTGAGACTGCCTTTGGATCCATTAACTATTGTGTGAATATGGTGTTAGAGTTGACCCTTGCCGACCTCATACATATATTAATTTTATTTACTGAAAATTGGGAACTTACTACATTGCTTGATGACAAAATGAGAATTTTTGTCCAAAAAGAGATTGGACACTTGCCAGTAAACCACTCTGAGAAATAAAATTCATAGTATTCACTGCAAATGATAATCTAAATTTGCTACTAATATACATTTGGTCACAATTTCATGGAACTGGTCAAAGGCCAGCTCTACTACACCTATGAATTGTGAGGGGGGGAAAAAAGCCATCATGATAGTTTTTGATAGAGTGAAAAAAAGCAATGCATGTTAGGATAGAGTACAAAGAACGGTAGTAGAAGCCAAAAAACAGTGGCTTCTAGAAACAAACTGGTGAGAATGGCAAGCAGTTTGTGATTTTATAATTATATGAGAGGCTGGTAAGGTTTTTCAACACTTTTCATTATCAGAACCTATTTGCTTTCCCACGCTTTAATCTGCTGTACTGAAACTCCACGTGTTGGTGTCTGCCTCAAGTTTCCTATTTTTTTGGAAAATTTCAGTTGACACTGTTCAGCAGTTTCTGAGACTAAGGCTGGGAAAAACTGTTCATTGTCACCATTTTAGCAACCCTGTTGTTGAAATACCCAGTATCCCTCATTATTTGTAGCAGAGGCCTGTAATTTGGCATGAGGTAGATTTGGGGTTGGGGGTGTGTTTTGCTCCTCCTCATGAAAATTAATCTGAATTGGGCCAAGTTATAAGTCTTTATAAATTGCGTTTGTAAAAGCTCAGTGCCTGCTAGTGTTTAGATGCATTTAGTGAGAACATATTACATTCATGGCTGTAACGTGCCAGGCAGGACTGTCTTTGCAGTTTGAGTTCTGGACTGCTTCAGACCACACTGGGTTCAGGCTCAAATCCAGTCACCAAAATTGAGGGATGAGGCTGGACCCAGGTACCATGGAGGAGGAAGATCTCAAGGTCTGTTCCAGCCTAAACTTCAGTGAATGTGTGTCTCAAGTGAAAAAAAAAAAAAAGAGTTAAAGGGGGAGAGGTAGTGGTTAAAGTAGATTGGAGGAAGTGGAGAGGGGAAAACAGAAACTAGACAGTGGTTAGAGTAGAAGGGAGACTGGAACTGATTAGAAAGGGGAAGGGCAGAAGTGTAATGGGGCACAATGGTGCAGGGTGGCTGCACTCCCAGTCAGGCACAATTACCTGACTGGGATCAGGGCCCAGCTGTTTGTTATAAGAACAGGGCTCTAAACAGCGTAGCCAGCAGTTTGCCGTAAGCAGCCGAGGAGAGAGCATCACCTGGCTGGAGCTGCTGCTCATAACATCTTGGAGGTACAGGGAAGGAGATATGGGGAAGGTGGAGGCTCCTGGTCCTGGGGTGTGACCTAAAAGTACACCCTGATGGACTGGGTGGTGTGGTAGGACTGCTGTGGTAGGGCAGTCTCCAGGAAGTGCCACACCTGTGCCTGCCCAGTGAAGGGCAAGTCTGGGGCCCCAGAAAACCTCTGCCCTCACTGCCTTGTAGGTTACCCATGGAGGGAAAAGGCTAGGGGAGCACACCCTGAAGACAAAGCAAGGGCCCAGGTGCACAGTGAATCTTGAGGTCCGGTGCCCAGGTCTGGTGAAGGGACCTGAGGCAGTGCCCAGGCTCACTGTGAGTCCTGAGGTGTATAAAGGAGCCAGGTGTGAGACTCCAGGGGGTGGAGCCTTAAGCCTATGAGGGAGCCAAGTGTGAAGCTCCTGGGTCAAGGGGATTGAGGCCCAGTGTCAAGTACGGGATTGAGGCCCAGTGTGTGGTGTGAGGGGACCAAGAGGGTCCGGAGCTGGGCAGGGAGCTCCAGGAGAAGGGAGGGGCTGGGAGCCCTGATTGATTGAGTGAGAGTCCAGTGTGAGGGCATGAGTGAGAGTTCCAACGTGAGGCACTGGAGTGCAGGTCCCAGTGTGAGGGCACGGGCTGATAGGCTGGGTGTCAGGCCAGACAGGCTAAGGCCAGGTGTTAGGCCATGGATGCCATTTATGAAGTATGCGACACAGTATAAGGGAACGTTCAAAGCCTTGTATAGGCCCTTGGCATCAGGGCAAGTAAATGGGCAGCCTCCTGCCTTGTTATCATCATCCAAGTAATATCATCAAAGGCATGGCAGGTGAGGTAGGTGGGTGGTTAGCCCTGAGGCAAGTGGGCAGGCCAGTGACTCAACTGGCCCAGGGATTCCCACTTGTTACAGTCACCTAGGGTCATGTGTAGACTAAATGAGGGGTGTATGTGCATGACACTTCAAAGCAGGCTAAATGCTTTTGCAGTGCTTTAGTTGTGTTGGTGTTTGCATGCGTTGATGGCATATTGCTCATTAATTCCAAGTGCTGTAGAAAATTCAGCAGCATAATCTGCCTTAAATGACTTGGGGTCAACAAACTAAAACTCCTCTCAGATAACTCCTCTCAGGAGTTTTAGTTTGCTGCCCCTACAGCTGCAGAGTGAAGCACTGGGCTCTGTGCACCTCCGGGACTCTACAGGAAGTCCTGCAGGCAGCGTGGCAGCAGCCTGGGAAGGCAGGCTCTGCCCAAGCAGTGAGCCTGATTTCCCTGCCCCAGGTCTGGTGTTTCCCTCCAGGGCTGTGGTGCCCCCCAGGACCGCCCAAGCTGGGTGCTTGTGGGCGGGTACCACCTGGGAGAGGGGGGCTGCCGCTGCCGTGGAGGGAAGCACCAGCCCCACCCTGCAGTCAAGGGACTCCTCTGCCCACCACCAGCTCACCCTCCCCTCCCCTCTGGAGAGGCAGGTAACTCAGTGAGGTGTGTGCACAACACAGGTATTTAAAGGGCACTAAATTGAAGTGGTGGGTTTAAAAACCCACCGCTTTGTTTTAGGGTCCCCGTTTCATCTACACACGGACTAAGGCAGTAGTCTTCAACCGGTGGTCTGTAGACCCCTTGGGGGTCTGCAGACTGTCTTAGGGGAAGGATGGCTATGATCATTCACTCAGAAGTATGTGAATATCTACACTTACAATTCAAAGGGCTCCACACCTCCATTCAAAATTTTTTAGGGGTCTGAAAATGAAAAAAGGTTGAAAACCACTGACCTAAAGAATTAGGAAATTAGTGGAGTAGGAGCAAGCAGGTGAGGGAGTTGAAATCGATTTTGGCAAGAGCTAGAGTGGAGGACAAGAACAGGATCTAGTTGTACAAAGACTGGGACAAGAAGCTGTGGGGAAATGGAGAGACTGAGACTGAACAAGAAATCCAGGGAGGAAGACTGGGATTGTGGAGCTTGGGGGAGGGAAGGGGGTTGTGAACATGGGAAGGGGTGAAAAATGTGACTCCACATTGGTAGAGGACAGAAACAGATCAGATGGAAGTTGGGGAGAGAAACTGGAGCTAACTGGATAAGGATTTTGGGGCAAGGAACTGGGGGCAAGGGGAAAGGCTGAGCAAGGAATTTGAACAGGGTGGGCAGACTGGAGATTGAGAAGACGTGCTGGTGAGAAACTTGGAGTGGAGATTGGGAACGCCCAAGTAAGGAGAATGGGATAGAGATGTGTTGGAGGGGTTTCAGCAGAAGGATTCAAACTTGAGGGGAAGGTCTTGGGCAAGAGAGTATGCCCGCAAGCACTTATTTCACTTCTGAGCCTGTAAAGCAGGGGTGGGCAATTATTTTGGGCAGAGGGCTGCTTACTGAGTTTTGGCAAGCCATTAAGGGCCGCATGACAGGCAGTCAGTGGCAGCTAAATATTAATTTTCCAAATTTTTTAGGGGCCCCGCGGGCCAGATAGAATGGTCTGGCAGGCTGCGCCCAGCCTGCGGGTCAAATTTTGCCCACCCCTGTGTGAAAAGCAACCTGAGACTCTTGCATGTCACTTCTTTCTCCTGTCAGTTAACTTCCAAGAAACCTGCTGGCTAAGCATCTTACCTTCCGTAACACTGGTCTTGCCTCTTATTGCTATCAGATATTGTTAGCAAAAGTGACAGAGGTCTGGGAACTTATTTAAAAGCTCCAACCTTGCTGATAACCTTGTGTGTAGGTGTCAGTGTGATGCCACGTGTTCTGTTTGGCATTTTTTTGTTTACTTTAAAAAAGGTAGGAAACTGCATGTGTACACACAGTGGTTGTGCACTTAGATTTTATCACAATGTTTCTGCACAAAGGGAGTTGATTAAGGTTGCAGAAACAAGTTTAACTTGGCAGTTCCTAATTTAAGTGTCTGACTGCAGTTGTCATGTACTTTTGAACCTATTTTTTGTGCTTGTGTGATTTCAAATGTATACACTATTTGTGATTCTATGAGCATGGCAACTGTCTAGCTGGAGAAATAATTTACTACTTGCAAGTGACATGGATTGTGAGACACTTGAATATGCTTGATACCTTTATCGATAAATCAATATTTATCAGAAATATGTTTGCAATAGGGAAAAATATCAACATCTGTTCTTTCTAATTCACAAGTTAAGATTAATGTGAAAGAAATCACAAATATTCCGTTATTGTATAGTATTTCACAAATGCTGGCCTGGTTTAAAAATTTGAATGCATCTTTATAGAAAAGCATATAATAGTGATGTAAAGACTGTGAATAGTGGAGAATTCAGTACTTCATTAAAGTTTTTCTGATGTTCAGGTCCTTCCTGTTTGTTTAATTGTTGTTGTCTTATTAATGTTTGAGGCCCACAGGTAAAAATAGTGGTATGCTATGCCAGTGACAATGGAAAGAATAAAACACACCACTTCAGTTTTCTCATGACTGGTGCTTAGTTAAGCATGCACCTTTTATAGTCTTTTATGTATTAATGGTATGGCCCTTCATAACTTACCTGTTCTTCTAAGTTTTCATACCCTTTAGCTTCTACGCAGTGGGTATGGTAGGTGTATGATGAGTCTATTATTATGTCTTTTTTGTCTTTTGTCTTTCTATTGTGTCTTTTTAAGGTCAGAAAGTATAGTTATGATAATCATGATTATGATTGACATCCTCCATAATATAGGATTCAGATTCTCCTTCCTGGATTCCCCTCATAGATGGCAGAAAAATGTTAGCTAATATAAAGGAATTGTGCATAGTGATGGAAAATTCCCCTACTTTAATTTTGGGAACAAAGGAGATTCTGTGAACTATGAATAATCTTTAGAAAAATATTTCATTTTAATTGGCTGAATTACCACTTTCAAAATCCTTACTGGGAGGGATGAAAGTTTGCACGTTGTTTCCTTTTCAAACTCTAATGTACCAATAATTTAACTACTGATTCACTTGGAACATGAAGGTTTTTCTATGATCTTTTTATATCTGACAATAATAAAGAGGGTAGGATTAGGAAATGACCTGCCTATAGAGGTCATAAAAATTGTTAATGCAAACAATGTTGCCTTCTGTTATGTGATGCAATGCTAATAGAAAACAGCTCACTGCAATTTATGGAGCACTTATCCCTTTTTGGTATATGATGAATGGCTTACTTCAAATAATGTTTCTTCATGGATTTCCCATGGTTTATCACCAGAAACAACATATTTGACTCTGTCTTTGAAGTTGATTTTGAAGTTGACATAATTTCACTTCTGTATGAGTTGATTAAAATACAGTGTTTGCTGTACCATAAGGGGAAAACTATATAAAGTAGTTGTGCGCCTGGATCTGGCTATTGAGTCCACACAGGCCTGTGCCATTTATGGCACTGCAAACCTCTCTGTGACACCACAAACCAGCGTACAATTTAAGCACATGGTGTGGTTTGCTAGCAGGATTTCCCAGTAGCAAACTCCCCCCCCCCCCCGCCCCAAAGCCCACTAGGAAAAAAAGGGGTAAAAAGCATACCAAAGTGCTGTGTGCTGGGCAAACATGGAAATGGGGCAGCAGGTGGCCCAGGGCTACCTGCTGCCCCCGTCTCCATGTACCGTTCCCTGACTGGCTGGGGCACAGAGTACCCCAACGTGGGGATTGCGTACCAGCCAGCCCCACACTGAGGCACCCTGGGCACTTTTACACCTGCTCCGGGAGTGGGGGAGAGGTGGTGCTTTAATTACAACGGCTCTGAGACCTGCTCTAATTAAAGCACTGCCACTTCTTGGGTATCAGCATCCCTGTGCTTAAAAATGGCCCCGGGGGCACTTGAATTAAAGCTTATTAGACGAGCTTTTGTTCAAGTGCTGCGGTCACCATGTGGGGGGATGCTGATGCACAAGACACAGGAGGCTGCTGGGGCGCAGTATTGCCATGTTGCAGTAGACTCTATTTAATTGAGTCTACGCTGACGCATTGTAATTACAGCATGTCAGAACAGCGTTCATGTATAGGTGCCCCCTGTGGCCCAGCCAGCTCCCACTGCAGCATGTAGAGCAGTGGGACAGTGCGTTTCACTGCAAACCACACAAGCAGGGGTATATACTGCAGCACAAATAGCAGCACAGATTTGTGCTGCTGCAAACTCACACCCCTGCTTGTGTGGACACCACAGCGATTTCCATTTTACAGTCCGTGTGGACCTACTGGCATCATGTCAGTCCACAAAGTACTTGAAGTACTTAAATATCACGTTACCTAGCTTTTCTACTATCAAATAAAAGTGGCAATAAAATTAATTGAAAAGATGTACTGAAAGAGCTGCCACATTATTTTCAGAGAGATTGGTTTTTGTTTGGTTTTTAAAGGGAGAGGCTGATTGATTTTTTTTTTTTTTTTTTTTTTTTAAGTTACTGTTGTCCCAAATAAAGTTTTCCCATTTCCTTTTACCATATTTATCTGGTTTGTTCAGGCATTTTTTCTGTAATAAACAGTTTCCTCAGGGCTTCATGGATTCTTTGCTGTCCCTCATCTTGCTGTGGGAACCATGGCATGCAAAAGCATAAATTTACTAGGGTATCTCAAGAAAAGATGTAATAGCTAAAACCTGTTTTAAAAGTCATTGGATTTCAAGTTTTTAATTTCCCTTTAAAAATTGTTTGTTTCAACTTAAATGATGCAGTCCCAGAATAGAACGTACAAGATTTGCTTAAATATTTTTTGCATTTAGATATTAGAGTAATTCAAGCAGAAATAATAATGCCTTTCCAATGAACAAAACTGTAATGGTCTTTTCTATAAGTCTAAGCACTTGCATTTGATTGAATACATCCTTTACCCTATACACACTCATATACATATCAATACTGTACACTTCTACTTTATCCAGTATTTCAGTACTTTTTCAGGTTTTTGTTTTTTTTGAGAAAATGTAACATCCATTTGTTTTTTGAAAAAATGAGGCACAGTGTACTTTTCTGCTGATTTAAAAATAAAGGAGTTCTGTGAGGAACATTTTTGAAAGCAACAGCAATGTAGCTTTAATTTTCTGACACTAAAATGAATGTAAACTGAATTGTGAGTGTACTAAATGAATCTAATTATTAAGTCAAAATATATTCTATTCCAGGGAACTTGTAATTGGTTTTGCAATTTTTGTTGTACAATAGCACAGCAGTTAATGATTTTCTCTCATCACTTATCTCTGTAGAGGTGTGATATTAGTTTTACTCAGTAGGCTGTCACTTGGTTGCTTTGCACTTGAAAAAGATCTAAGGTTGCTGATTATGACTTTGCTGTTTCCTTTTTTATTGTTATGTACTTTAAAAGGTTTTCTAGTTTGAAACCCTACTGTAAAGAATGCAAGTTAAGTATGCATTTCTCAGCTTTGCAAGTCTCTAATTTCCATTTCTTCTTTTTACTTTTGAAAAATTATCTGAATAATTATATATGCAGTGTGCAGCTGTTGAAGCTATGTATGGGTACTTGAAAAATATTTCACATAGCCCACTTCCACTCCAAGCAGTAGATGGATTCAAACTCCAAATCATTGTAATGATTCTTCAGAAAATGCGGCACATGCATTTTAACTCTTGAATCGGTACAATTTGAAGCACAAACCTTTTTCCAGTTAAAATCACTTTGTACAAACTTATTTTATCCAGCTGTTTCTTTCCACAATTAAGTTCTGATGTTGCAACATAGTAATAGTTGATGTTGTCTTTCCTCCTTTTAAGTTTCTATTCCTTCCAGATGCACTTTTGCTTCTAAGGGTCGGACTCTCTGCATCAAGGAGCAAGTGAACGTAGTGTAAACTTAGTAAAGATCTTTTAAGTATGCTTTGTGTGGTCTAATGGATTTCGTATTACTGGTGGTTCCAGAACTGCAGGGGTATCCAACTCATCTGACCTTCTGGGTTGGATGAGTGGTATGGTACCACTCCAAAGGCTGGACCGTGCCCACAGACTGGTCCCATGAGCCACATGCAGTGGATGCCCTGGCCTTGCATGCTGTATGTGGTGCACAAGCCAGTGTAGGACATGCCATATGTAGTGGGCAGGTCCAGTCAGAGACCCATGGGCCAGACAGTAGATTCTGCAAGCTGCATCTGGCCTGTGGGCTATATTTTTGACACCCCCGCTGTACTGTAATATGTGATGTCCTATAAAGAAATAATATCAATTACCGTAATCTCTTAAATGCAGACAAGGCAGCTGGTGACTCGGCTGTGTTCTGTGCTTTGATCAGGGTGTTTAATTGGACAGCAATGCATAATCATTCCTTAGACCCCTTGAAGAATGTCTTGCATTTGAAAGCTTTGTCTAACTCTCTATCCTGACTATGCAGTTGATCCAATAAAAAATATGACCCTAAGAAATTGCCTGTTGCAGAAGTCCTGGCCTGTCACTGCTACCATAAAAAAACCCCCAAAAAACATAAGCTTCAGACTTATGACTATGTTACCTTTCTAATATTGAAATTATTTGAGAACATACCTTTCTAAGCACAAAATATTTAGTCTGGTTAAAAGCATGGAATGACTTAAATACTTTCTTGGCTCTATTAAATTAGCTACAGAGAAGGAGTAAGTGGAAATAAAAATAAAGTGGAAACGTAACAGTATGGCTGACTCTTTTTTTTTTACTGATGTAGTTCATCCACATAAAACAATCATAATTCATTTCAGCATGTCTGCTGTCATTTGTCGCTTACTGTTTGGAGTACATACTTGAGCAGCACTGAACAAAATGTACTCCTTGAAGATAAGAATTGTTTTAAACTTTTATGAAGAGAACAGCATGCACTGAACAAATATGAATCATTCAAATGCATCTTAAGCCTCAGCTGTTGAATACAAGAGGATGAAGGTTGGGTTCAAGTCTTGGTTTTTCACTGTACAGAATGTCTGTAACATCATATGTACAGGTAGCTTCCCTCCCATATGCCTCCTTCCCCCTCCCCACCCACCAAAAGCCTGATTAAAAATTAATGGCAAGCAGCTGGTGGTAATTCTGAAACACTGGGTGATGCCTCAATCTGGATCTCCTGGAATTTTTTGATTCATTATTTCCAATTTGTTCTCCTCCACAAATGGGAGTGTAGACAAGGTTAACGTAGAGAGTTTTAAAAATATATTTATTCCTCTAAACCAGGTTTTTCTGTATGTAATTTTGAGCCTATAGCGTCAGCTTTTGCTACTGTTTTTGGCGATGCATCCCTTAGAAATCACTGGTCCAGCGATTCTAACATTCTACATGTTCGTTAAGAGTTCTTAGTTGTAGCAAAGATTTGGTCTATGTACTTGTAAAATTAAAACAATAGCCCTTAATTTAATTTATTGCTGAGAGATCTTTTAGTCTCTTCAGTGTTTTAAGACAAGTGACTGTAATCAAACTTTTCTTTGACGGGTCTGTTTTTATGTTAAAATTTTACTTTTAAAACTTTAAAGTGTTACTTTTCTTATCTAGTTTAAGGATGGATCATGAATGTAAGAACTGCACATCAGAGTACAAGGTGCCCAATGCCAGTCTAATTAGTCATTTTACAGGCATATTGCTGAATTTCCTTTTTTTAGGATCTATATGATAAATTATCTGACACTTGAAGAAATCCTGAAATTCTTGATTTAAGATTGGCTTGAAAATCTGATTTGAAGTACTAAAACTTTCTATACCAATTACAGTAGTGAAAATAATCTTATATGCCAGTTTTGGAAGTTGAATAATGTCATCTCTCACTCATCTATTACTTGTATAATAATCATAAAACTAATTTGTGCAAACTTGATTTATAAAACCTAAGTTTCCATGTTTTCTTCTCTGTGCACATCTTTGTTTCTGAAAGGATAGGTGGTAGGGAAGGACTTCTGAAATGGTGTCTACTGTGATTCACATCACTAGTTACTTTTAACAAAAGGAACAGTCCTATCTGGGAGATGGACTAATTGACCTGGTAAATTTTTCTCTCATCTATTGAAGTTCTAATACTTTACTGCTGTGGAGGTTTAAAATCATATTACATTGTTATACCAGAATTGTTGTTCTTTGCTATATTGGAGCTGAAATTTTGAACAGAGTTCTGTACTATAACTAGCATGTGTTCCGTTACTTAAGGTTGTTTATTCTGTTACTTTAGATTGTTAATGGTAAATTTGTGCTAATCTGTTAGAGGGGTAATTAGTAGCTGTGCTAATCTCAAACTTATGCCTCTCTCTGACCTGGTGCAGACAGAAGTTATGTTTGTCACATGATTGGCCCCC
>NW_017728992.1:99169433-99171863 GCF_001723915.1 Gavialis gangeticus
TTTTAAAGGGGCCGATTTGCACAGCAAATTGACCCTCATCAAATGAGGGATCAGATGAACATGCTCCACTTCAGAGCTCCTTAGGGGTCTTGTGTTCCCTAGGGTTAATTTGTCACATGATCAGGACTGAGCTGATGCAGGAAGGGAGGGGTAGGGGAGGAGGGAGAGCTGCCAGCTGGGGTTTGTCTGGCCTGAGCTAGAGGGGGGGGCAGGTGGATTGAATCCCCCTGCCCCATCTTCCAGCCAGCTCACTCCCCAGCCAGAAGTTCTCTCCCCCTCCTCTTTCCTTCTTCCCTTGTGGGGGTGGGCAGGGCTTGAGGGGAGAGGTGACTCCTATAGTCCAGCTCAATCGCACCCCCTGACTCAACAGGTGAGGATCTGTTGGGTGGTGGGGGGAGGGTGGGAGTGCTTTTAACTCATGGTGCTTTGCCGCCATGAATTGGACTGGGGGCCTGCAGGTCTGTAAGCACCTTAAGGTGCTACCCTGCCTTGCCTTAGTCTTGATCTGTTAGTTACGTTCTGCAGAAGTGTTATTTCTATTAGGTTGTTCCTTCCATTGTAAATGCTTAGGCGCCTACTGAGAGGGCACTTTTCATCTCTAAGGTAAGAGAAACATACACAAACAAACCACAGTAAAGAGAGAATTGTAACACAGGAACTCCAATTACCTCTATTTCTTGTTCTCCCATGTATAATATAAACAGGTACTAATTTAAAGTGTGTGTGTGTGTGTGTGTGTGTGTGTACTTTGCATTAGTGTTTTAGTTCTCTGGTTTCCTTCTGTGTCTTACACAATTTTTCACTTTTTTTTCCCATTTTAATGACATTGCGCACAAAGCCTGCAAAACAGAGTCAAGCTAGGGGTGTACAAAATGGTGAAAACATGGGGAAGAAATTATCACAAAATGTGTTGGCTTCAGAGTTCCTCACCTCCAGGAACTGCCTCCTGAAACCTAACAAGTGTTTACTTGCACAATTCTCTAAAATGGAAGTTAGCAACCTATGGCCCATGGGCCAGATTTAACCTGCAAAGAGATTAGATCTGGTCTACAATCTGACCTGTGTTTTTACCAGTGGCGCACTGAAACCCTGTTGCAGCCTAGCTGTGGGATCTGGCCTGGATTCCTCAGTCTGCATTTTACTAATGGCCAACTAATCGGCTTGCTGCTGATTCCTGCAGAGGGCTCTGTGGGATTCCTGCTCCATGCAGAGGGCTGCTCTCTCTCCTCACATTGTAGTTTCTGCTTACTGAATTAGCCACTCAGAAAGATGACATGATAAATTATATAGGGGAGGGTGAGAGTAAGAGATCAGCACCTCTGCAAAGAGCAAGAATAACTGGAGAACAGTATGGGATGGGAAACCTTCAGCACCAGCCAGGTTGCAAGTAGTGGCCTGTAGTGAGTAAATGTTTTCCACCCCTTGCTGTAAAGCAAGGCTGCTGCTTGGTCAAGACTTCTTCCATATCATATTGGATAAATGTATACTCTGATCCTAGAACCTTTCTCCTTGGATAGAAATCAGCGCAGTATGCCACTTGCTGAAGTAGTCATAGGCACCAACAACCTTTATGACCTAGAGGAAGAGACTTTTTATATTCTGTCCTGAGGACAATTAACTGGTAAAAACCCACTCAGAAAAAAGTCATGAATTTGGGCACTGAAGATATTCCAGAACCTGTGGCCTTTTTAATACACAGTGAGAAATGTTCTAGACCCATTTGAGATTGGAGATGTGACTGTCCTTAGCTTTGCTAATGGCTGAAAGTATCTGACATTAATCAGGGAAGCAGGTAGTGGCTAACATTTTTCCTTTATTTCAGCCTGAGCTTTTGAGGTTTTTTATCTTTAGATGTAGACTTGATGCCATAAGACGGAACCCATTGTAGCAGGTAGCAGTATTTAGGAAAATTCTGAAGCCAGAGGGCTCCAAACAAGGTAATGAAGTAAAAAACTTAATTATTGTTTGAAGGCAGTGGCTTAAAATTGCCCTGACACACCCTGGGTTTATGTGCATTTGCCTATGTACTGGTACAGTGGTGGCCAAACCACCAATTGGATAACTGCTTTTCTCCATTATCTGATAAAGAATCAGCATGGAGAGAAATGAATCTCTGGCTTGGAAGCCCTTCTACAGCTTACTTTAAGCTGTAGGCGTTTTCAACTGGAGGGCCACCTAAGTTTTGGTGAGCTGTCGAGGGCCATGCACAGAAAATCCTTTAAAAGATAGTTTAACAAATTTATAGTTTTAAAAAAACCCAAATTGTATACTAAAAATCAAACCTCTACTATACCATATTTAAATGTTATTTCTAAAAAACTTTTGTCTTGATTTTTTTTTTTTTTAATAGTGTGTATAGAGGCAGTTGCATAATGGCTCAACATAAAGTCTAACTTTTGTATAGTGGGTGGGGGGGGGGGTGGGTGGGGG
>NW_017728992.1:99172175-99172924 GCF_001723915.1 Gavialis gangeticus
TGCGGGTGCTGGTGCATTCCGTTCTTTTTCTCTCCCTCCCCACATCTAGTCTACACCTGCCCCATGGTGCTCTGCATGGGGTTGAGTCCTGCCTGTGTTGTGCTCCTACCCATACCTGCTGTATGGTGCCACCCCTGCCATGGCCAGCATGCAAAGCTTTCTGGAGGGGCTGCTTTCAATACAGCTGCCCAGGTGCTGCTTGGCTTCTTCCATCTCCAGTGTCTCCTCCTCTTTGTCCTGTCCCTGCCATACTATATGCCCAGCCAGGCAGGGAGGAAGCTGTAGCTGGGCAGCTCCTACCCCAGCATGTGGTGCTCCAGCTCCAACTCCCAGCTGCCTTCCACCCACTCTGCATGATGAACAGCTCCCTAGGGCAGCTGAGTGGGTGGAAGGCAGCCTGGAGCTGGATCTGGAGCTCTCTGTGCTGGGGCAGGAGTCTTCTGGCTTAAGCTCCCCACCTCCCTCCCACCTGGTGATTAAATGTCACTGATAAATACCACGTGCATGTGCGCAGCTGCAGCATGCACGTGGTCAGCCCAGCAGCTTGGAGAGCAACATCTAGCTAGTAAGCCTGTTGTGGTGAAAGGGACATGGGAGGGCGGGGCAGATCAAGGCCTCTGTAGTGAAGGAAGGGGCAGGGCAGGGCAGGGCATTGGATGGAGCCATGAGCGGCTCATCCGGGGGGGGGGGGGGTGGGGGGGCGCCCCCCCCCCGCCCCACAACCCTGGGGGGGGCATGGGCCCCCTGGA
>NW_017728992.1:99173001-99206709 GCF_001723915.1 Gavialis gangeticus
GGGGGGGGGGGGTTGTGTGTGCGCTCCCACCGCTGCGCACATACCTAGGGGAGGCATGTGCCCCCTGGATATGTGTGCGGGGTGAGGGCAGGCTGAGGTCGGGGGCAGCACCAGACTCTTGCTGGTGGGGAGGGTGGGGCCGAGGCTGCGCTTGGGGCAGGTGGTGATGGAGGAGCTATGGGGGTAGCTCTGGGGGGAGGCTACAGCCACCCCCAGAATTCACTGTAACCCCCACTCCCAGCACTGCTACTGCCTGCCCTGAACACAGCCCCGGCCCCACCCCCACCCTCACACTGAGAAGAGTGTGGCCCTAGCCCACAGCAGCATCCCATCCTTGCCCCATGCACAGATCTGGGGGGCATCCCCCCCACCATGCTTTCCAGGGGTGCGCGCAGCAGCAGGAGCTATCCCTCAGATGATCTGCTTATAACTTGGTTCTGTGCCCTGCCCTGGCCTGCCCCACTCCCTCCCTCATTGCATGGGCCTTGATGTGTCCCCCCACCACCCTTCCCAGACTTTCCAGGTGGAGGATGCTTTCCAAGTTGCCTGGCTGCATATCGGCAATCGGATCAGTATCAGCTGATTTAATTGGCCATCAGTATTGGCGAAAAGAATCTTTTTATTGATGCACCCTTAATTGGTGGGTTCCAGCCCGTGGGTTGGATCCAGTCAGTTGGCAGGTTGGATCTGACTGCAGGCTGTGTTTTGCCCACCTCTTCTTTAGGTAGACTATTTTGTCTACCTTAGGCAGAGGACTCAATTTGCACAGTGTATACAGCAGAGCTCAGTTTAGAGCTCTTTTCCTAACAAGTCTATTCAGTAGTGATCCGTTACACTTAAATCCCTTGCATGTCACAGAAGTAGCTTCAATATTAAAGGCTCTGGTGGCCATAATATCAGTGCTTATGACCACCTAGCGAGATGGGCTATTAGGCTGTTTTGGGGCATCCAGGTCCCTAGTAAGACGAATGCTTCATAGTAATTGTTCACAACTGCAACTACTTTATTAATACAAACACCATTCTCCATTCTATGAAATCACTCCAAAAGCGCAAAATGTAAGTGAATGCACTAATAATAGTCATAAGCAGGAACCCACCCTGAGCACAGTAAAGAAGAATTATATGTATAGACTTTTGAAAGGAATATTTTATCCCCAGAGAGCACACAATCAGTTTGAAAGAGGATGCACTTGGTATTGCTTAGTATAGGTTAACACAGGGGTGGAACATCACTTCTTGGCCTTTTGGATAAGATTAAGTGTAGAGATATTCAGGTTCACTTGGGTACCAGAAGCTGTCTAGCTATGGGTAGCATGGAGTTCCATGCAGGCTACTTTATGCTGTTTTCCATTTAAAGGTAGCTTGGTTATATCTATGCAATAGTACAGTGTGTAGCATAGTTGTATCCTAAATTGAGCAACATATTAACTATGTGCTATGTAACACAAGAAACTGTGTCAGATTCAGACATTTTATTTGTGTATCAAACTTCTGCACATTTCAGTGCTTCCTCACTCTGCTGCTGTGGCACTTCTTTGCATTCACAATTTTTATACAAAATACAACATTAAGATATTGTTAATGCGTGTTGGAACTGTCATTTCAGGTCAAGAGACTTTTCTGTCTTGCTTTGAGTCTCCCAAAACAGCCTTTACCTGCTGAATGTAGATTTGATATCTCTCTGGGCTTGTGTTACCTAGAACTGATTTTTGTGGGGCATGGAATAAAAATGGCAATGCAGGTTAATAAAACTGTGGATACAAACACGGGGATAAGCTTTCAAAAGTATTCAGACTTTTAAGAACACAGGTTCCTTCATGCATTTTCAAAGCATCTGGGCACGAAAATTCCAACTGACTTATTTTAGTAGGCAACTGTTGATCCTTCTGGATCATGGTGTACACACAAGTCACCCAGACCATTGGCACATACACCGAGGCAGAGTCTGGAGGAGTGGAGACCATTGAGACGGAATCCAAAGGCCAGAGTGAGTCCAGATGTTCAGTGCCTCGATGGTTGTAGTTGTGTGTATTCGGGAATTGAACCCAGGTCACTCGCTTGGCAGACAAGGATTCCATCGCCTGACCACAATATTGAGGTGACTTACTTAAAATCCTTTTGTTAAATTTCGGGTCCACAATCATCATCTGTACTTTTTCTTGGGAAGAAAAGTCCTCTGCCTCATCTTCAATTAACATAATTTCATAGTAGGTAGGGTCAGAAGGGACTTGAGCAGATCATTAAGTCCGACCCCCTGCCATGGGCAGGAAAGAATGCTGGGATCAAATGACCCTGGCTAGGTGATTATCTAGCTTCCTTTTGGAAGACCCCTCAGGGTAAGAGTGAGCACTACTTCCCTTGGAAGTTGGTTTCAGGTCTTAGCTGCCCTGATTGTGAAGTAATGCCTTCTGATATCTAGCCTGAATTTACTCTCTCTCAACTTATGGCCATTATTCCTTGTTACTCCCAGTAGTGCTCGGAGGAACAGGGACTCTCCCATAGCCTGTTGGTCCTCCTTGGCCAGCTTGTAGATGGCCACCAGATCCTGTTTTAGCCTTCTCTTGTGGAGGCTGAACAAGTTCAGGTCTCGTAGCCTCTGTTCATAGGGCCTGCCTTGTTGCCCCCTGATCATGTGAGTGGTCCTCCTCTGGACCCCCTTGATGCTGTCCACATCCATTCTGAAGTGCAGCACCCAGAACTGGATGCACTACTCCAACTGCGGCCTGACTAGTGTCGCACAGAGGGGGAGGATCACCTCCTTGGACCTGCTCGTGATGCATCTGTGGATGCAAGACAAGGTGTGGATAGCCTTCCTGATCGCGTCCCCACATTGGTGGCCCATGTTCATTTTGTAATCAATAATGACACCAAGATCCTTTTCTGCCTCTGTGCTGATGAGAAGGGAGTTCCCCAGCCTGTAGGTATGCTGCTGGTTCTTCCTCCCCAGGTGTAACACCTTGCACTTGTCAGTATTGAATTCCATCTTATTCTCATCTGCCCACTCCTGTAACTTGTCTAGAGCTAGTTGCAGCCTGCCCCTCTTATCCAGCGTGCCCATTTCTCCCCACATCTTAATGTCATCTGCTAATATGAACAAGGTGCTTTTCACCCCCTCGTCCAAGTCGCTGATGAAGATGTTGAACAGTGTGGGCCCGAGGACCGAGCCTTGGGCGACCCCACTGCCCGCGTCCCTCCAGGTCAAAAATGACGCATCCACTACCACCCTCTGGGTGCGGCCCTCCAGCCAATTTGTGACCCATTTGGCTGTGTAGGCATTGACACCACAGTCACCTAATTTCTTAATGAGAACGGCATGAAAGACAGTGTCGAAGGCCTTCCTAAAGTTCAGAAAGACTATGTCCACCACGACACCTGCGTCCACGGATTTTGTGACCTGGTCGTAGAAGGCCACCAGGTTGGTCTGACAGGTGGCCTTCAGTTCAAAGACTCTTGAAAATTCTGGCATCATGCACTTCATATTCATCTAGGAACCTGCCATTGTAATTCCATAAGACCACAGAGTAGAACTCCTGTTTCTTCTGTTTTTTTTTTTTTTTTTTCTTATTTTCAAATATTTTTGATTTAAGATGGCACAATTTGCAAACTGGCCTGTGTTTAATAGTTGTTGCACCTTTAGGGTATGATAGCTCTTTGGATCCCTTGAGTTCATGTCCTTATAATATTCTTTTATGTTGCAAATCTCCTCCTTGACAGTAGTGCCGGCTACTGACTTAACACCAAATTAATACTCAACTGACTACTAGCCTTGTGGGGAGGCAGCTTCACAGCAATGGCCAGACTTCTGCTCTGTGGCACATTTATTCTCCTGGTCAGGCCACTACAGTATAGGGTGTACTAAACACAGATCTATATCTGAGTCTTTCCTTTTCTATATTTTATTTAGTCACTGCTACTCATCCCACATCCTAAGAACTTCTTATTCCAATGGTTTATGATTGTGGTCTAGAATTGAACAGTACCACAGCCAGTGAACATCTTCCTTTTGTACATTAGGGGTCTGTCTACTTCAGGTGAAGTTCTAAGTTATTATTGCAGCAGTCAAATATGAGCTGCTGTTCTCAAGGTTGATTTCTGGCTCTCCAGAGATGCAAATGAAACATCCCTCACTGTTGTACTGTTACGGTTACCATACATCTGGGTTTTCCCAGACATGTCCTCTTTTTCGGTTCTCCCATTTCCATCCAGGTGGTTTTTTTAAAATATCAGAAACTGTCCAGGATTTTGTTGTGCCTCCACTTTCCCAGCACTTCCTGGCTTGTCCCAGCAAGGAGCTGCTGGGGGCAGCGGGGGAAGGTGATTTAAAGGCTGGGGCATCGCGTGCTCTGCATGCAGGCCCTGGTAGCTTCAGGCAGGTAAGTGTGTGCGCGCGTGTCTGCTTGGCTCTAGGGCTGCAGCAGAGTGGGGAGGTGGGGGAAGGGAGTGGTGGGGGTTCTTTGGGGGCAGCAGAGAGCTGGATAGGCAGCAGGGCTTGTGGGGGCAGGGAGCTGTGGGTCAGGAGGGATATCAGCAGGGATGAGGGGCCTGCAGGTTGGGAGTGAGGGGAACCAGCATAGTCTGGGGGGGCAGGGTACTGTGGATCAGGAGTGAGGGGCAGCAGTAGGACTGGGGAGGCTGTGGCTTGGGAGTGATAGGAAGGGGAAGGCTACAAGCATATTGCTGCCCTCCTGCCCCCTACAATCATATACCCCCTCCTCTGCCCTTTCTTGTTTCCTTCCTCCCTTCCCCTCCTCTCTTCCCCACAAGTGTCCTCTCTTCTGAAACTGGAAATATGGTAACTATGTACTGTCAATAGTGTAGGCCAGTCATTCTCATTTTTGAGAATGAAGACACCTCTTGTTTGACCTGAGACATCCCTCCATAACTTTTGTGAATGGAGTGGCACCCCATTTCGGAACCTAATTTATTTATTCCAATGGTGACCTCCTTGCAGAGGGCCAGGCAGGGAGAGCTTGAGCCTACCCTACTCTGTTTATTCCCTCACACCTAGATCTTGAGACTGCCTTTATCAGTGGCGATGCATAGGGGCTAAATGGGGCTGCATGTGCACCCCTTGAGCATGCCAGTGCAACCCCTGACTGGCTGCTCTAGGCAATGGGCAGGGTGGGCAGGTGGGAGCGCTGGCCCAATCACTGTGATCACTCTAGCCGCTTCTGGGATTGTCTGTGGCTGCTTCTGGGAGTGTCTGCAGCCGCTCCTGGAAGCGGCTGCAGTGATCGCAGTGATTGACTGTAGTGATCTGGCCATCACGGGATCACCTGGGGAGGATCCCCCCCAACCTAGTCTGCAGGATCATCCACAGGGGACCTCTGTCCTCAGGATCAGCTGTGGGGACCCCTTCCCCACCGTTTGGTGGGACTGGTCGCAGGGGGCATGCCCCCTGACTAAGGCAGCACCAGTCACCCATGGCCTTTATGTGCTTATCTCCTTCTCACACTTCCGTGGCAACCTTCAAAGGATCTGGGTGCCCTGGCACTCTGATTAAGGTCACTGATTTAGATGCTTCATAGCTACCTTAAAGAGCTGTACCAGAATTTTTTTTTTGTTGAGGAAGGAGTACAAGAACTGAGTGCATGATTTGGCTTCTCCCACAGTTTCCCAGGCCTTGTAAAAGGAATTCTGTGAACCACTGCTTCAGATAGTGGTGGAAAGAACTGTGGAATTCGTTAGTCGTCATCCACATCTACCATGGATGCCACTACTGTTCAACTAATTTAGTTACACGTTGTTCAGTTTCTTGATAGATGTAGTTTAATGACTCCTTCAAGTCTAAAGAAGAGCAGCTAAACAGAGAAAATAATGTGAATAAAATGACCTAGATTGTTTTTCTTATGAGATGCTTTCATGAGCATGCAGAGTATGAGCACCAGTTCTTGGTACCAATTAGGGTAGGATGAAAAGAAACCCACCAGTTAGCTGTGCGCCAAACATCAGCAAAAAGTTCTGTATTCACCTGAATCCAATACAACCCTGAATTTAAGATGACCCCTTAAAATTAGATTCTAGGCATGGAAATTTTATGAATTGGTTATAATTTTCCATGTTAGAATCTTATTATTGGAGGATTGTCTTTAAATTTGTCCCTCCCCCCTTAACTACAATGGGGAAAGTGGTGGCAGGGGGCAGGTGGTAAGGGCACAACCAATGGGGAGAAGGTGGTAGGGGCTAGGAATTGGGGAGCAGGCAATGGTGGAGGTAGTGGGGGGAGCAGGTGGTGAGGTGGTTAAGCAGCTTGCCCCTCCACTGCCTCTACCCTACCACAGTCTTGGGCCCCCTTCCTCCCATTCCCCATCTCCCACACACAGTTTCTGCATCCCCTGCCTTTGCTCCAGTACCAGCAGGCTCCATCCCTGCTCTAGTCTGGGGGACAGAGTATGGCCCCAGCTGAGCCTGGTAAGTGCAACAGCAGTGGCACTGCTACAACTGTTCTTATAAGACCAGGCTGGAGCTGTGCTTTGTGCTTCAGGCTGGAGCAGGGGTGGAGCCCGTTTACATTGTAGCAAGAGTGAGTGGTGGCAGAAGGGTCAGGCAGGGGAGCTAAAGGCTATGGAGGAAATGGGGGGCAGGGAGCCTGAAGCTTTGGGGTGGGTTGGAAATGGGGGAAGTGGGGCAGGAGACCAAGGCTGTAAGGGTGGGGAGAGGTAGCAGGGGCCAGGCAACAGCTGTGGCTGCAGCCCCAGGTAGGGGCTGTGGCCACAGGCATAGCCTGCCCCACGTTCCTACTAGATTCCAAGATGAGCGATTTATCCTCCCCCATGTTAAATGTGGGAAAAAACCCTTCCTTTGGAACAAATATGATCAATTCCATGGTTACATTTTCTTCATCCTTGGAACTGGAGGTACTTGGTGTATGCATTCAATTCATCTTGTAGGTGTTTTACTTAAAATTTTAGAATATACTAAAATTTGTAGTTGACTAAAAAAACCTTATAGTTAACTGAATTAATTCAAGGCGTGAATGAAAATACTTCAATATTTGCTATTAGCATTTTAATTTGATGCTTGGGACTAGGCTGGGGATAACATTTTGGTTAAGAATAAGCCAGATACCATAGCATTTAATGCTCATATATTTCATTCTATAAAAGTTGAATTAATTAAAGAGAAGATTTTTTGATAAATTTCTGCTTTATTCTAATAATAGTCTGGTAAAATTGCTGTGTATGTAATCTGAAATCTTAGTTTTACCATGTTGAAAAAACACAGCAGAGGTAGGGAAGTTACAATGCATTGTTGCTCTGTTTGACTAAGATTTACTTCAAACAGCAGGCAGGCACATTTCAAGATTATTTGTTTTTTCTATTTAATATTTGATTCCCTTACCCAGGAATCAAATACATAATCTGCTATATTTCTCACACCTCTCCCTACTGGGTAAAGGCTTTTGGTTTTTACCTGGAAATTGGCAGATAACTAAATCATGAATGATTGTGCAAGTTGAGCAGTACTTTCGATGCCATGGCTTTAATAGCAGTGATGTCACCTGAATGACCGTAATAGTGTACAACTACACAAATTTCATAAGACATAAGTTTTGTGAGATTTTTTTTTAGGTGTTTAACTAGGGGTCGAGTTAGAGGTGACACAAGATCTAATACTGTCCCATTGAAGGTTGGCCATTGCTTTAGCTGAACATAAAATAAGAGCCCAAATTTCCTCAGTTGAATAATATTTATTTACATGCTCATACATTCCAGAGAAGAGAGAGGGTATACATATATTTATTTCAGTCTTTGGGCTACAGTAACCCTGTATCATGCAAACAGACACAAACTATTTTGTATTTCTGTTTTAAAAAGAATTGTGGGTAGCTTTAAAATAGTTTAAAACTAGGTTGAAATCACTTACAATTTTATGGATTTTTAGGAAAGAAGTCTACTTACACTTTGATTAATGAATTTAAGTTAGGAATTTTTTTTGCCACACAAGACAAAACATTCATGGTAAGGTTTTGGTGTATTCGGCTTCTAATTGCAGAAGATGACTAACTTGGAGAGGTGCTCAGTGATGGAGGATAAATAAACACTTTTATGGGCAGAGTCCAGAACTAAGCAGCTAAGATCATAGTGGCACAGAAAAACATAAGGGGTCATTGAGTTCTCGTGTCTCCAGTGAAGCGGTCTTTCTTGGCAGCCTCAACAAAAGAACACACAGAATGCCGTAACTTATTGCCACTCTTATCGGTTAGGCTAGATGTAGCTCTGTAAGGAATCTAACTTGATTTATACTTGAAACAGGGCACTAAGAACTGAGCCAGACTCTCACACTGTCTGGGAGCAGTTCCCAGAGTGTTATGCCCTGCTCCTATCTGACCTGTGCTGATTTGCTTCATGGACTACACCCCAACAAAGAAGTGGTGCTTTAAAAGTAGCCTGAAGTGGATAATACAATTTATGACTAGAAAAAACAGAAATGTGCACGTGATCATGACCAATCCCTTTTTTCTTCTTTTTTTGGGGAATCTGGGTGGGTCTTGTGTGTGCATTACAAATAAGAAAGTAGCTGGCATTTTACACTTTAAGCACTTATGTGTTTGTGTATAGAACTTTCCTCTGTTTATCAGATGATCTGTTTTGGAGTTGCATCCGTGCAGTTTCTTCAGAGTTAGTGTAACAGAGGACAGAATTAAGTGTTTTGTATACAGTAAATATTCCTGTTTTAAGGGGGAACTTTCAATACTCTCCTGTCAAAGAACAGGCCTCTTTATTTCCTGCAAGGAAATACTTCATGTCTGTACTGAAAGTACAGAAAGAGAAAAGATGAAGTCTACTGAAGTCAGAGAGTTTTTGGTATTACCTTCATTAAGGCTAGAATTTGGGTGCATGTGAGAGACCTCTTGTATGAAGAATTTTTTTCTTTCAGCATTTCGTTTTCAGTATGTATAGAAAATATATTCCAGTAGAACTAATCTGGATTTTTACAACTAAATTGTCATGATTAACTAAACTTCACTTATTAGCTTGGGTTAAGTCAAGCTGTACAATGGTTGAATTGGTTAGCATTATATTTGTTTAACTGCTGTAAAGTAAGTTTCTAACAATAGATTCTTGCACTTAAATAGCACTGTAGAGTACTGGTGTCCTATCAGTCATTTGGACCTTTCCCTACTGCTGTCTAGTCTGATAGACAGTTTTGCTGATGTTGATATTTGGGAAGAAGAGATCAGGAAGAGTGGATGATGGATAAAGACCCTCTCCTGTCTTGAGAGGAAATCGGAAAGATCCTTTCTGTGGCAATCAAGGAACTTCTTTGTCAAGGTGTCAGAAGATTAATTATGCTTGTGTCAGGGCAACTTTTTTCATTTTGGTGTAATAGGATGGCATTCTTGTGATCCCTAATAGACAATTTGCAAAGAAGGAGGCTTAAAAAATTTGAGTACCATTACCTTGTTGCCTTTTAAGTATTCTCCAAGATCTTTGGAGTATATCCATGACATGGTACGGGTCAATCAATAATTGATCAAAGCTTGCGTGGGTTTTTTTGTTTGTTTGTTTGTTTGTTTCAAGTGCAGTAATGTCCTAAACCTGAGTGTTACTGAACATCACTTGTTCCTGTTGAAGTGTATCAGAGCTAGAGGTGCTTGGTGTATCTAGAGATCAGGTGCTAAATGAGCAAGAAATGCAGATTTTTTTTTCCAAGCAGTACTCATTGTAATCATCAGAACCACAAATCTACAAATAGGTCAAGGATGCCTTCAGTACGGAGTCTTCGGCAAAAGGCAAAAAACTAGTAAGTTTTTTGTTTGTTTGCTTGTTTTGTTGCGGTCGAGTCAGTCAGTGGCTTTAATTTATTTTTTGTTTTGTTTAACACTTCTAGTCCTTATCAACTAAAAGAAATACAGTGACAAAAATTTAAGTAGTGTCACGTATTGAAAATTTTTGGTAGATAATCAAAAGTCCTAACAGGTTATTTCTGCATAGAAAAAGACTATTAAAAATGAGATGCTTAAGTTTTACAAAACTTAAAGACTATTTTGCTGTCATGCTACTGCTATTACTGTAAAGATTTCTTCAAGACAGTTTAAAGTTAAATTGGTGGAAAAATGAAGATGGTTTCTGAAAGAACAAAAATTTTGGCCACCTAAAGTTACAAATTACAATGTGCCTTAACCCCCTTTAAATTTTTCATTGATTATAAAAATAATCAAGACCTGCTTCAAAATATGATTCAATTATTTAACCCATCCCCTTAAGCATTATACAAGAATAAAAGTTTATAATATTTTCAGTCTGTTCGCTTGGTATGTGTCCTTGTATATTTTGATATTAAATATTATTTCAAGTTGTATTTAGCATGATCCATTAGCTTCATGTAGCCATTTTCCTTTTAGTGATATGATCTCTTTGGATTAAGGGACAACACCCTTTTCTTTTAATGTTAATATTGTTTAGAGTATCTTTTAATGTACTGTCGCATATAATACAGTTTCAGGTTCTTTGTGGAACCTATAAGAAAAACCGCCATTAAATTGTTATCATTTTAAGTTCTGGTGAACAATGAGTTTTATAATTGAACAATTGTAACAAAAACAAATATTAAAATGTGAATGTGTCTGACCTTGAGATGTCAGCTGATAAAAGCTAATGCTGTTACATTGCATGCTAAATTAACCCTCATTTCCAAACGCTTTGTGTATGTTTCCTTTGGTTAAGCTTTGATCCTACAAAGTAACACTTCTTTTCATAAGCTTAAAAAACCCCATAATAATCAGATCAGCATGTATCTAAATATTGTGGAGTGTGTCTCATTTCAACAGTATTAAACTCAGATGTTATTCTTTGCATTCATATATTGCTCTAACTTATCTAGGAGAATGAATATGCAGCATTATACACTGTCTTGGTACATAGGAAGTATTTGTTTTCAGTTTGAAATTTCATTTCATACAGCTGTAACCTTGATAGGAACTGCAAGTTCATGCCAGAAGGGTATGAAGAACAAGTTTAATAAACTGGAAAGAGAAGAAATTTCTAGACCTACTTAAAAGGTGGGGGGGGAAAGCTTACAAAATATAGTATGCAGTAAATAACTTTATATGTTGCCTGATTACAAATAAGGCAGATAACTTCACATCTTGAAATACTTAGCTTGTGATTTTTTTTTATAGTAGAGATTACTAAATAAATATTTTCATATTAATAAATATTATTATATTAATTAATATACATAAATTGGTTTGGCAGCTTTTTTTGTAATTTGTTCCAGCTCCCTTTTGATTAAGTCTACTCCAAAATCTGTAGTTCCATTGGGAGTTTTTCCACTGTGGATTAGGCTCCAACAACAATTTAACTTTCTCTTCTATTTTGAAACTTGCACTCACAGACCATGTTTTTTCAATGTTATAAAAAGTTTAGAATTGATCTACATGTTAACTCTTGGCATTAAAAAGACATGGATGAAAAACACATTCAAATATATCTAGAGTTACATTAAATAGGTAATGATAATCAACAACCATATCACTGCCATACTGTCTGCCACTCAGGTTCATGTCCTCTTTGATTCAGATAACTTTATCATGTTTTAATAAAATGCTGGCTAGGTCATGGATCCAGTAAAGCATTTAAATGCTTGTGTAACCTGAAGCATGTGTGAAACATCAGTGGGATATGCTTAGCTACTTTTCTGGCTTATAAGGCTTAGCACACCCAAGGAATACTTATGTCATTGAAATCAATAGAACAACATCCATGAGTAAGGATTACTTAAATGGGGGAGGAGAGGGGAGGGACATGGGGTGGTGTTTGTATTTTGTCTGATTGGGAGCTAAAGTGTTTTCATAGGATCCACTGTCTGTACCAATTTGTTTGGAGATGACATTTTCTTCCTGTGCAAACCTTGGTGAGAAGTACTGACAGACCATAAAATGAATGATCTGTCTCCTTCTGTTTGAGCTAAAAACATGCATCCTGTTACTCTGACATGTCCTCATGGATATTTAGCTGTCCATTGAAGCTCATCATGGCTAAAAGAGAGTTCTTTAACCTTCCCCCATCTGTGTAATCAAAAGACAATCCCTGCCTCGAAGAGTCTACAATAAAAGTAGAAGAAAAGAAACAGACGAGACATTAAGAGTAGTATCCATATCAGGGAATAATAACACAGCTCTGACCACTATGTTAACTGTCTTCCCTCTGCTTCTCCTCAATCACTGTGGACCAGAGGAGCTGAGTATGTAGGGGCCTGAGGTCCCTGGCCTTCCTCAGGAAGAGGGCTGTCACCTGAAATGTATGAAACTTTCTGCACGTCCATCATCTTAGCCACCCCTCCAGCAGAAATAAAAGTTGGTGTCTATACTGTGGACATTACCACTTAGGCTCATAAATGGGTGTCCTCTCTCAATCTGATGTCTCTCTTGATCCTTGCATTGAGATTATGTCCAAATGTTGCAGATTCTTTCTGCATAACATCACTTATTTTCTTTGTGCATCTATATAACTAAAACCCTCGCCCAGGCTCCTTTCACATCTTGATTAGTACAGACCCTTCTCTAGCCTTGAGAAATGCAATTTTACCCACCTAGAGTGCAAAGATAGTGAACTTAGCCTAGGGAGGTCATACTCACCTGGGGCCCCAGATCAGATCCAGACTGGGATTTCTCATGGACCAGATCCAGCCCAGGGCAGCAAGGGGTTTTGTGGCAGTTGTGGGGCTGAAGGCCACCGCTGGAGGGGTCCTGAGGTGAGGGTCGGTTGACAGCAGGAGGGGTCCATTGACGAATGGTTCTGGGGAAGATCTCTCAGGGCAGCAGCAGTGAGCCAAGCTTTCTGCTGATGCTCCATTTACGTGAAAGGTAATACTTCACCCTGAAAATATAGCTTTTATCTCAGTGAATCAAAGGGTAGAAACCTTTCTAAGTTAGTTTCTCAGGGAATTGATTCTATATATCTGTATCATTTTGTTGTAGTACAAAACCATCTCATTTTGTTCTAAAAACCCTGGGTTTTTTTATGATGAACATATAGGTAGGGTTTTAGCTTTGTGCCAGCTAATGAAGATTTGCAGTGGTTTTATACAGCAGAAAACTACTAAAGCAGACTTACCAGTGGGGTGAAATGGACTCAGTTTTACATGAAGTATTAGGAAAATTGTATTAGCTTGACCAAATTACCTGTTTCAGATTAAACTGGATTGTCTGCTGGAATTCATGCACGCTGATATTACTGTCACCATAGGTCAAGTGGACCTAGCAACATGCCCGTCAATGGATGGTGCACGTTCTGTCACTCAACATCCATCACGTTTCTCAGGAAACTGACCACTGTTTTTCCAATATGAGGAACCTGTTTCCACAGTGGGGTTAAATCCAACCTCATTGATAAAGAGGGTACCTTTGAGCTCATGGCAACAAGATCCTTTCTACAGATTTCTCTGAAAATGATTTCTGATGGAACTGTTTGGGCAAGAAGGGATGGTAGGATCTGAGCCTTCCTGGCAGATTCCCACCTTTTATCACAGTTTCATAGTTTCTAGGGTCGGAAGGGACCTGAGCAGATCATCTAGTCCAACCCCCTGCCATGGCAGGAAAGAATACTGAGGTCAAACGACCCCAGTAAGGTGGTCATCCAACCTCCTCTTAAAAACCCCCTGGTGGAGCCTGCACCACCTCACTTGGAAGCTGGTTCCAGATCCTAGCCGCCCTGACTGTGAAGTAGCGCCTCCTGATGTCCAACTTAAACCTTCCCTCTGCCAGCTTGTGACCATTGTTCCTGGTCACTCCTTGCGGCACTCGGGGGAACAGGGACTCCCCTAGCGCCTGCTGATCCCCCCCTAACCAGTTTATAACAGGCCACAAGATCCCCCCTCAGCCTTCTCTTTTGAAGGCTGAACAGGTTCAGGTCCTGCAACCTTTCCTCATAGGACCTACCCTGCTGTCCCTTGATCATACGAGTGGCCCTCCTCTGGACCCTCTCGATGCTGTCCACATCCCTCTTAAAGTGCGGCGCCCAGAACTGGACGCAGTACTCCAGCTGCGGCCTGACCAGTGCCGCATAGAGGGGGAGGATCACCTCCTTGGACCTGCTCGAGATGCATCTGTGGATGCACGACAAGGTGCAGTTGGCCTTCCTAGCCGCCTCCCCACATTGCCGACTCATGTTCATCTTGGAGTCAATAATGACTCCCAGATCCTTTTCCACCTCCGTGCTGACAAGAGGGGAGTTCCCCAGCCTGTATGTATGGTGCCGATTGTTCCTCCCCAGGTGCATCACCTTACACTTGTCTGTGTTAAACCCCATCCTATTCTCCTCCGCCCATCCTTGTAACCTATCTAGGTCCAACTGTAGCCTGTTGCTCCCCTCTATTGTGCCCACATCCCCCCACATCTTAGTGTCATCAGCAAACTTGAACAGGGTGCTTTGCACCCCCTCATCCAAATCACTGATGAAGATGTTGAACAGGGCGGGCCCAAGGACTGAGCCCTGTGGGACCCCACTTCCCACATCCTTCCATGAAAAGGGATCCCTCAGTTGGCATATCAGCTTGCCAATGGTCTTTTTTTTTCTTGTGTGTCTGGCTGCCCCCCCCCCAAAGCCCCCTTTTTAATTGAGACCATATTGCATTTGGTGTTACAAGAGCTTCAGCTTTTTACCTCACCCTTAATTTCACCCCTCCTCCCCCCCCGGTAATACAGACCAATTCCTCCAGAGCTCACATGACTTTCTTGTGAAACCTTTTTAGGACTGACATTTGCAGAGTAGCCACCTGGAGTTCACTATGCGTCTTTATAAAGTGCACTGACATTGTGGAAGCCTCCAGGACAGCAGTGTCTACAGTTGCTGTTCACTTAGGGTATTTCAAAATCATCTCCAGATATACAGTGCTCTGGAGTCATTTGCATTGAGTGTATATGATGATAGTTTCTTGCAGACAAAGCATTACTTGCTACTTCATAAAACATATGCATCCTACCCTCCTTTCTATTGTTCTTGGAGTCAAATACAGAAAGTGTGTTCTGCCCTTTATCCCCCTGGAACAGAGCACAGGGAGGGACAGGCCAAGAATGCACAGTGCTAGTACTGTGAAGGCAAAAGGGTGGGTCTGAGGGTATAGGCACATGTACATTGGAGCAGTTTCAGAAGAGGAACATTTCAAAAGGGGAGCTGCAGTTGTATTCTAATTATTACCTGTGGTCAAGGCAGGAACCATATAGTGTTGGCAAACCACTCCAACGTTAATACTGCTTTGTCCAGGGTTAAAGTTGGGGTGGTTGTGCTACATTTATATCATTCTCAGTTTGTCTACACCTAGGAATTGGAACATAACAGCTGCTCCTCTTTTGAAACTGCTCCACATGTACGTGTATCCATACCATAATTTGCAGTTCAGAGACTTGAAATATGCCTACAGTGAGACTGTGGATGTGGAGAATGTATCTCAAAGAACTCCAGTAACTAGTAAGTAACTTTCTTTTCTCAAAACAAGTAGAGATATCATTGATCTGCTGAGCTTGGGGTAAAACAGTTGACCTAAAATGCAATTCATCTTTGGGGCATTAAGATAAAGTGGAGGGAAAATCATTTGAGTGTAGAAAGGTATTCATACGTGTATTCTTGTAAGGTATTCAGTTCCAAATGTTCCTAGTTTTAATATTGTTAAAACCATAGCTGCTTTCCAGCATTGATATATAAACCTGTTCAGCCTCCACAAGAGAAGGCTGAGGGGGGGATCTAGTGGTCATTTACAAACTAGCCAGGGGGGACCAGCAGGCATTGTGGGAGTCCCTGTTCCCCCGAGTGCTCCAGGAGTGACTAGAAATAACGGTCACAAGCTGGCAGAGGGTATATTCAGGCTAGACATCAGGAGGCGCTACTTCACTGTCAGGGTGGTTAGGATCTGGAACCAACTTCCAAGAGAAGTGGTGCTGGCTCCTACCCTGGGGGTCTTTAAGAGGAGGCTAAATGAACACCTTGGCGGGGTTGTTTGACCCCAGTACTGTTTTCTGCCATGGCAGGGGGTCGGACTTGATGATCTGCTCAGGTCTTTCCGACCCTACCAAGTATGAAACTACAAAACTGTCCCTCCTGGCATTTTATTCATTTCATAGATTTCATAGACATTAGGGCTGGAAGGGACCTCAGAAGATCATCGAGTCAAGCCCCCCACCCAAAGGGCAAGAAGTCAGCTGGGGTCATAGGATCCCAGCAAGATAAGCATCCAGTTTACTCTTGAAGGTGTTCAGTGTAGGTGCTTGAACCACTTCCAATGGCAGGCTGTTCCAGACCTTGGGGGCTCGGACAGTAAAGAAAGTCTTCCTTTTATGTCCAGCCTGAAACGGTCTTTCAGTAGTTTATAACCGTTTGACCTAGTTATCCCTTGGGGCGCTCTGGTGAACAAATGTTCCCCCAGAAACTGGTGGTCACCCTGATAAACTTACAGGTGGCCATCAGATCACCCCTGAGCCTGCGCTTTTCCAGGCTAAAGAGCCCCGTGGCTCTCAGCCTGTTATCGTAAGGTCTGTTTTCCTGACCTCTGATCATGTACGTGAATCAAATCTAAGGCCTGGTGTAACAGCAGAAGTCTGATCTTCCACGGGAATTAAAACCTCCATGTGAATATAGGATTTAGTGATGCAATCCAGAATGAAGCATGGAGAAATTGTTCAAATTGTAAATGAAAATTTGCAAAATTAACAAAAGCAGGAGACTTAAAAGTCCTTTCTTTGTGATTTTACAGCAGGTTTTGAGAGCTAAAAATAAACTATCCCTCTGAGCAATTAAGAGAAAATAGATTCTACTAAACTGACCTTCTGTTTACCTTGTCTGAAAAACATGCACTCCCTGATTAGTGCCCTGATTATGTGCACTGAGCTGAGCACATAGATACAAATGTGTCTATCTTTTTAAGCACAGATTTATTTTTTAAATTTACCTTGGTGTACAAAAAGAAGCCTCATGCTATTGACTAAATTAGAGGCACTGTTTCTTATTAGAGACAGTTTCCAGTCTTCCAAAACTTTACACACCCTAGCATGGTACAGAAATATAATGAAACTTAAAAGAGTACTTGGAACTTTTTTCCAAGTTAAATATTTCTCCCCAGTATTATTCAGAAATGTCCTAAATGATTGTATTCAGATCTCTACTCGAAATATTTTTGGGAGACATTATGAACCTAATCCTAGAAAATGAGGCTTGAATGGGACCCCAGGACGTCATCTAGTCCAACCCACTGCTCGAAGCAGGACCATCCCCAACTAGATAATCCTTATCTAGTGAAGTCTTGAAAACCTCCAAGGATGGAGATTTCATAACCTCTCTGGGTAATGTGTGCCACTGCTTTACTACCCTCCTAGTTAGGAAAAATTTCCTAATACCTCACCTAAACTTCCCTACCCTCAAGCTGCTACTTAAGACCATTACTCCTTGTTCTGTC
The DNA here is from genome assembly GCF_001723915.1 of Gavialis gangeticus. Taxonomy (NCBI): domain Eukaryota; kingdom Metazoa; phylum Chordata; order Crocodylia; family Gavialidae; genus Gavialis; species Gavialis gangeticus. The sequence continues at coordinate 99,190,395 of NW_017728992.1, forward strand.
ATCTGCCACCACTGAGAACAGTCTAGCTCCATCCTCTTTGAAACTACCCTTCAGGTACTTGGAGGCTGCTATTAAATCCCCCTCAATTGTGTTTCCTGTAGACTAAATAAGGCCAGTTCCCTCATCCTCTCCTCAGAAATCAAGCACCCCAGCCCCCTAACCATTTTTGCTGCTGTCTGTTGGACTCCCAATTTATTCACGTACTTTCTATAGTGGGGGGCCCAAAACTGAACATAGTACTCCAGATGTTGCCTCACCAGTGCTGAATAGGGGGGATATGTACAAGTCTGTGGTGCCAGATGCGATGCACCCAAGGGAACTGAGAGAGTTGTCTGATGTGATTCCAGATCCATTGGCCGTTATCTTTGAAAACTTGTAGTAATCAGGAGAGGTCCCCAACAACTAGAAAAGGCAAATATAGTGCACATCTTCAAGAAAGGGAAGGATCTGGGGAACTACAGACCTGTCAGTCTCACCTCAGTCCCTGCAGAAATCATGGAGCAGGTTCTCAAGGAATCCATTTCCAAGCATGTGGAGAAGGTAATTAGGAACAGTTGGCATGGATTCACCAAGAGCAAGTCATGCCTGACCATCCTGATTGCCTTCTGTGACAAGATGACTGGCTCTGGATGCAGGGAAAGCAGTGGCTATGACAAGCCTTGACTTTAGCAAGGCTTTTAATATGGTCTCCGACAACGTTCTTGCAAGCAAGCTAAGGAAGTACAGGTTGAATTAATGGACTGTAAGGTGGACATAAAACTGGCTGGATCATTGGGGTCAAAGGGCTCAGTGTCTAGTGTGCAGCAGGTATCAAGTGGCATACCCCAGGGCTGGTTTTGTTCAATATCTTCATCAATGATCTGGAAAGGAGGATGGAGTTTGCAGATAGTACCACGAAGTGCTGGAGGGTAGAGCTAAGATTTAGAGAGACCTAGACAAATTGGAGGACTAGACTGAAAGAAATCTCATGAGGTTCAATAAGAAGTGTAAAGTCCTCCACTTAGGACAGAACATCCCATGCACCAATACAGGCTTGGGACCAAGTAGCAGATCTGCAGAAAAGGACCTGGGGGTTATAGTGGACAAAAAGCTGAATATAAACCAACAGTACGTCCTTGTTGCAAAGAAAGCTAATGGCATCTTGGGCTGCTTTATGCAATGTGTTGCCAACATATCGAGGGAAGAGTTCCAGGATTTTTATCCTAAGAACCCTGGTTTTCTTAAGATGAACATATAGGTAGGCTTTTGGCTTTGTGCCAGCTAATGAAGATTTGCAGTGGTTTTATCCCTCCTGGCATTTTATTGAATTAAATCTAGGGCCTGATGTAACAGCAGAAATATCCAAATATGTTTTGGCCTTTGTGATTTCATCCCTGCATGCTCGAGCAGTACTCTTATACTCCTCCCTATTCATTTGTTCACATCTCCACTTCTTCCTTTTTGTGTTTCAGCTTCCTGAAGAGTTCCCCGCTAAGCCAAGCTGGTCTTTTTCTGTGCTTGCTAGTCTTCCTGTGCATCAAGATGGTTCATTCCTGCACCTTAGTAAGGTTTCTTTAAAATATGTCCATCTCTCCTGGACTGCTTTCCCCATCAGGCTGGCCTCCCAGGGGATTCTGCATATCAGTTCCTTGAGTAAATCAAAGTCTGTTTTTCTGAAGTCCAGGGTCCTTACTCTGCTGCTTTCCTTTCTACCTTTCCTCAGGGTCCTGAACTCAATCAGCTCATGAGCACTGGGGCCCAAGTTGCCATCTACCTCTACTTTCCCCATCAATTCTTCCCTCTTTGTGAGTACCAGGTCAAGAAGAGCACAGCCCACAGTTGGTCTCTCCAACACTTGCACCAGGAAGTTGTCCCCAGCACTCTTCAAAAACTTCCTGGATTGCCTGTGCACAGCTGTATTGACCTCCCAGAAGATGTCAGGGTGATTTGAATTCCTCCATGACAACCAGGGCTTGTGATCAGGAAACTTCTGCTAGCTGTTTGAAGAAAGTCTTATCCTCCTGGTCTGGCAGTCTATAGGTGGCGCCCACCACAACATCATGCTTGTTGCTCTCCCCTTTGATGCTAACTCAGAGACTTTCAACAGGTTTGTCTCCAGTTTCATACTGGAGCTCTAAGAAGTCATACAGCTTTTACATATATTACTCCTCCTCCTCCTCTTCTCTCCTGCCTGTCCTCCTGAACAGTTTACTCATCCATGATAGTGCTCCAAGTCATGCAACTCTCCTACTAAGTCTCTGTTATTCCAATCATGTCATAGTTCTGTGACAATGTGAGGACTTCCAATTCTTCCTTGTCATTTCCTATGCTCTGTACATTTGTGTACAGACCTCTGAGATAACTAGTTGATTACCCTACTTCCTCAGGAAGAATGAAAAGGCCTCCCATTTCCTCCAGGTCACCTGCTTTCTCACTTCTCAGGGGTTTGGTCTCCATTCCACAGCAAACCTAGTCTAAAGCCCTCCTCAGTAGGTTATTGAGTTTCTGTGAAGATGCTCTTCCCTGTCTTTTGTTGGGTGGATCCTTTCTCTTCCTAGCAAACCTTCTTGGAACAGCATATTGTGAAGAAGCCAAAGCCCTGCCGGCAATACCATCTGTGCAGCCATGTAGCAGGGCTGTGCGAAATTTCGCTGCCAGTTTTGTTTTGACACACTTTCGACTCATTTTGAGGTCAAAAGAGCAAAATCGAAATGAAACAGATATAGTCAAAACAGCCTCGAAACAAAACATGGAAAGTTGAAATGTTTCGCCGTTTCACCAATAGGCTATAACGGGGAAGGTTGAAACAGCCTATAACTTTGTCACTTCTGGCCTGATTTCGATGAAAACTGCAGGAACGGTAGCCCCTTCTGAGGGCATGAAGCTTGTCAAGTTTCAAGGAGATAGGTGGACGGGGTTCAGGGGAAACTGCACCCCAAAGTCTTGAAAGCAAAACTCATGCACATGTATGTGTTAAGCCACAGCAGGGTCAAAACTGCAGGCATGTTAGCCCCTGCTGAGGCCACAAAGTCTGCCACATTTCAAGGAGATAGGTGCAGGGGTTTGGGGGAAACTGTACCTCAAGCTGCAGACAAGCAAAAGTTGTGACATGGGTGACACTGTGTGTGAAGGCGCAGCAGGGTGAAAGCTGCAGGCCTCCTAGCCCCTAGTGAGGCTACAAAGCTGTGGGGAGCTTTCAAGGAGATAGGTACAGGGCCTTATCGGTTCTGGAGCCCTGCATCTCTAGCTGCTGACAGGCAAAACTTGCATCATGAGTGCTTGTGGGACTGTGTCTGCCTTGGGGCACGGGGGTGGGAAACTACTGCAGGCCTGGCTGCTAAGCCCTGCTGTGGCTACAAAGCCTGCCAGCTGTTAAGGAGATAGGTGCAGGGGCGTTCTGGGGCCCTGCACCCCAAGCTGCTGACAGGCAAAACTCATGACATGATTGCCTATGCAACTGACTGTGTCTGTTTTGGGGCAGAGGGGGGTGAAAAATGCAGGCCTGCTAGGCCCTGCTGCGGCCACAAAGCCTGCCATAGTACCTCACAGTTGTTTAATGAACTTATTCTCACAACACTCCTGTGAATTGGGAAGTGTAATTACTCCATTTTACAGGTGATTAGCTGAGGCTCAGGGAGGCTACGGAACCTGACCAAGCTTGCTCTGGAAGTCTCTGGAAAAACTGTTTCAAAGCCATATTTCCTAAGACTTGAGCACCAGCCACTCATAGATTCATAGACTGTAAGGCTGGAAGGGACCTTGGAAGATCATCGGGTCCAGCCCCCTGCACCAAGCAGGAAAGACAGCTGGGGTCAGGTGACCCCCAGCAAGGTGACTGTCTAGTCTCCTCTTGAAGATTTCCAAGGTAGGTGATTGCACCACCTCTGGAGGGAGCTTATTCCACAGTCTGTACACCCTAGTTGTGAAGTAGTTTTTCCTAATGTTGAGCCTGAAACAAGCCTGAAATGATCTTCCAGGAGTCTGTGACCATTACTCCTAGTTTTCCCCAAGGGTGCCCTGTTGAACAGTTGTTCACCAAGCTCTAGATGACTTTTTCAGGCTGAAGAGTCCCAGGTCCCTCAGCCTCTCCTCATATGGCTTGCTGTGCAAGTCTCTGACCATATGGGTAGCCCTTCTCTGGACTCTCTCAAGCTTTACCACGTCCTCGTTAAAGTGCAGAGCCCAGAACTGGATGCAGTACTCCAGCTGTGGTTCACCAATGCCGAGTAGAGCAGGAGAATCACTTCTTTGCAATGATTTTGCTGGAGATGCATCAACTGATGCATGCCAGGGTATTGTTGGCCCTGCTGGCTACAGCATTGCACTGCCGGGTCATGTTCATACTGTGATCAATTATTACCCTCAAGTCTGTGCTGGCAAGTGATGGGGGATCTTCAGCCCTGCTGCCTCACGAGAGGCAGCAGTTGCACAAGCACTCATGTCACGAGTTTTGCCTATCAGCGGCTAGGGGTGCAGGACCCCAGAACCCCCCTGCACCTATCTCTATAACAGCTGGCAGGTGGTGTGACTGCAGCAGGGCCTAGCAGGTCTGCAGTTTTCACTCCCCTCTGCCCCAAGACAGACAGTCCCACAAGCACCCATGACACGAGTTTCGCCTGCAAGTTTCATCCAAATCAGGCCAGAAATGACAAAGTTATAGGCTGTTTTGACCTTCCCCATTATATCCTACGGGCAAAACATTGAAATGGGGTCGAAATGGCGAAACTGTTTAGACGGAATGGAACAGCTGTTTCGAATTGAAACAAAATTTGAAATGGAACACTGTTCTGTCAAAACGCTCATTGAAAAAGAACGCTGCCATTTCACACAGCCCTACCATGCAGTGATCTGCAGGATGTGTTCACTCCTGTCCAGGTCCTTCCCCTTGACTGGAAGGATTGAGGAGAACACTTCCTGGGCCCCGGCCCCTTCACCCTTGCACCCAGAGATCTGTAGTCGGTTTTAATCTGCTCAGGATTACTCCTGGCAGTATCATTCATTCCCACATGGATGAGCAGCATGGGGTAGTAGTCAGAGAGCTGGATGAGTCTTGCTAATCCCTCTGTGACATCTCAGATTTGGACTCCAGACAAGCAGTAGACCTTCTGAGACAACAGGTGAGGCCAGCAGATGGATGCCATTTGTCACCCTGCAGAAGGGAGTATCCAAACACCACCACCCTCCACTTTTTCCTCATGGTAGTGATCTTGATCCTCCCACCCTTGGGGATCCCTGGCCATGGATGGAATGTGTTTATTCTCTTCTGTTTCTAAGGCTCCATATCTGTTCTTAAGGCAAACTGCTGCATGTGGAAGTGAAGACTTTCACTGGCTGTCAAAGGTCACAAGCTTCCACCTTCCTGGGAGTCCTCTTACTTTTCTAATACTGCCTCTGGCAGTCCTTCCTTCACTGCTCTAGATGTCTCCATCAATTCGATGCTGAAGAAGTCCTTGTGGTGGAGGATGCTTCAGAACCTCTCCACCTTATGTAGCTCTCTTGCCTGCTCCTTGAGGGACACCATCAGGAAGTACCACTCACATTGCAGGCTCTCCCCACCTGGCTGTCACTGGAAGGAACCTGCAAGCCGCAGTATCCACAGTGCCAAACTAGGACCTACGGGGAAGCCTCAATGGTGAGTGGTCCTGCCTGGACAGACACCTTACAAGTAAAAGCAGTGGATGAGCTGGCAGTGGCAGTGGCTCCGGCATTGTGGGGTCCTCCAGCCATTTCTCTGGGTCTCTTAATCTGCCACCTCTCTTCCTGTCTTTCCTAGAAGGCCTTCCCTAACAAACTCCCCTGTAAGCTGGCCTGTTTGCTGCTCCTGGGTCCTGTTTGCTGCTCCTGCTAACCTGCTTCTTCTCACCAACCTTACAGTGAAGGAAGGTGAGGGTTCCTGGGCAAATGCCCTAGTGAAAGCCCCCTCAAACTCTCCCTTGCTCTGGACTGTTGTTTAAACAGGGGCTTAAGTATTGGTCTAAATGCTGAGTTTTAGCTACTTATACTAAATGTATGTAGGTTAGTTGCTGTTAATGAAAAAAAGAACTTACCTGAAAGGCTCCCCTTCAAAGAGGGAGGCAACAAACTGGCTTGCAAATTGCCCTATTTGCTCCTATTTATGCACTCCCTGGTTGCTTGGAGAGTCTCCTGTTGGCCTCCTCCAGGCCTCTTGGACCTGGATTGGTTCTGCCCCACGTTAGGGCTTTTCTCAGACCCAGGGAGCAATCACCCAGCCAGTGGCACTCACCCAAAAAACACAGCCCTCCAAATCCTATGGATTCCTAAGCAACCTACCATTAACTAAGTCACAAGGAGCTAACCATGTTCAGCACTTTATGGAATTAGGTTTTTCAACAGAATCCTGAGCTTTCAATAGTAAAGATTATGGATAAGGTAATTTCTTTTAGAAGAGAGGGGCATTATAATGGAAAATGTATTTTGACCCTAGTGATATTCTCCAGTGTTGATAAAATTGTTCTGATGTTTTAAACTGTTAGTCCCTGAACAGATATAATTTCTAATCACTTTAGAAAGGGAGATGGAGTTGCTGCTCTGGAATGAGCATCAGCTCTGACATTGAAGGCTGAAGTTCAGGTTCCTGTAGTGACATAAATGAGCCAGATCAGTGTAGTAAGGTTGGAGTGTTGTAGCTGTCATAGTCCAGGAAATGCCTAAGAAGCAAGGATTTTTTGTGATGTCTTTTATTAGACCAAGTGCATAGTTGGAGGAACTGTTGGATAAGCTTTCAGGCATCAAACTCACTTCCTCAGGTCAGATCAATGTAATTTTTAAAGTTTTAAAGGATTAAAGTTTGTATACATTTTCTTTCTCTACATGTATCTCCATGGGAGTGCACAGACTTAAGTTAGTTAAACATAGTTTATACTACTATCCTTTCGTAGGGATGTATGTGTTACATCTGTAACCTTACCAAAGGTTGTTTTGGTGTTGTTCATTTTTTTTATTTGGATTTAAAAAAAAAAAAGAATTATAACTTTTTTCCAATATTCCAAATAAGTGAGTGCCTAATATGTGACACTAGGAGTGTATCTACATGGTGCGCTACAGTGATGTAGTGATCACATGCGTCTACACATGATCGCCCTAGTGGCTTGCTCTAGTGGCATGATTGCCCTAGTGGCATGCTCCCTGGGTATAGCATGCTGTTATGGTGATGTACCGGTGAAATTTACCTGTGCACCATGCACATAGTGCAGTAACCATCCGTGCCAAAAGGAAGTACTAAAGCACGGTGCCATAGCAGTGTCATTGTACAGATGTGCCCTGGGTGAAACAAGTCTAGGTGATCTTTACTTGCAAGGAAATATTCTGTTTTTGTAAGCATCACTCTGAAATAAACCATTTTCTGTTTTTGGAAACATGAGGGTGAATTTCATTTTTGTAAGATAAACAGATGTAGATAGCCAGCTACGTCTTACAATAAGATGAGTGGTTCACTTGCCATCATCTTGTGCATGTTATATTTATTGGAGGAAGAGTCCCTCAGCACAGTTGTTTTCTATGCAAATAGTGAGAGAATGTGGGGACTGACAAGGTTGCACTGACCTTACCTAGTGGCCTGTTCCGTTCCATTGACTGACATGTTTCAAAGGTTAAACTAACTGTGGATGAAATGTAATCAGTACTGTGCTGGATTCTTTCCAGATCACATTAGAGAAGTGCAATAACCGGCACTGTTAGCTTTGGGAGAGCAAAAAACAGAGGTCATTACCTGTACAGTTTTTATCATGATGCATCAGCTGCCCTTCCTACCTCCTTTTGTGCGTGCATATTTAAAGCATATCTGGGATCGTTATTCTCCTGGCCTTCATTTAAAAAAAAAAATAGCCTGATGAACAAGTGGCCAATATTAGTGTTTTGTGTAGACTTTTCAGACCCCATAGTACATTGCAGCTGGCTGAGAGTTGGTCACTATGTCAACAGCTGAGGGGAGGGCCAGCTGTACCAGCACTAGGAAGACTGCAAGGCTGCAATAACAACACAGCTGCTGCTGCTTCAAAAAGCAGCCAAGGGCAGGCCAGGATGAAGCAACACAACAAAAGAAAGAGATGTGCTGGATGAGGAGAATGAAGAGTTCCAGTGTGCACATCTTCCCTTCTCCCAACATTATGGTAGCTAAAGATCACAGAGAGAAATGATACCCTAAAGCAGTGGTGGTTCACCTGCAGCATGAGTGTCACAAGTGGCATGGCCAGTCTTCATGGCATGTGGCAGATCATGGAAGGGACAAGCAGCAAATTGGCAGATAGGGCAGAGAGCAGAAAGTAGAGCAGCCAACTGGGCAGGGGAAGAGAATTAGAGTGGCACTCGGGTATCCTGTGGGGCTAATTTTCAGCATGCCTACCAGAAAGGTTGCCTCTGCTCCCCATTTCCCCGCTCCCTACTGCCACCAAATGTCCGCACCCATGGACAATGTCCTCTTCCCCTAATGGCTGCAGACCCTGGTCCCCAGGACTCCGCCAGAAGTGGAGGGGAGCCCTGCCCACTCTTTCCCTGAGGAGTCCCGGGACCTGTGCTGCAGGGGCCAGGGAAGGCAGCCAGCCCCAGTGTGTGGAGCTTCCCTTCAGTGCTGCACAAGTGCCTGGGGCCTCATGTGTGCCGTGTAGAGCCCCTGTGATAAAGGCGGACTGGCCAGGCTGGACTCCATATGCAGTGCTGGCTGGAGCTGCACACTGCCAAGCAGCAGCACCTGTGCTGGGCACGAGTGTCCATCGCCTGCTGGTGCTCGCGCTGCTGCTGGCAGGAACTGTGCCCCATGGGGGGAGGGTGTGGAGGGTGTCCACATCCTGCCACGATCCCTCACCCCACAAAAGCCACACACCAGTGCCCTGTCCCCACAAGCCCCCACATAAACTCTTGCCCATCCCACCATACACACACATGCACACATACACCCCCACCACATACATGCGCACATATATACCCCATCACATGCGCACATGCCCACCATACATGTGCACATACTCCCCCAGTGCCCCACCAAACACATGCACATACCCCACACCCCACCACATACATACGCGCACACCCCACCACATGTGCGCACACACTTCCCACACCCCACCACACGTGTGCATGCACACACATATCCCAGCAGACATACACACATACATGTACACCCTACTGCACACAAATACACATGCACACTCCCCCACATCCTCCCCACCCTGCACATGCACACATGCATGCACACACCCCACCACATGCACTTGCCGCCCCATATGCACCCACCTACTGTGCGTACACCCCCCCACCATACATACACACATGAACCCCCCCCACCATACACATCCCCACACACAATATACACAGGTGACACTTTATTTTTAGTTACTATGCAATCACCTCTATACACACTATGCAAACACAAATCATGATAAAAAAAACTTTTGTAAGAATATTAAAATATGTTATAGTAGGTGTTTGACTTTTAGTGTGTGATTTTTTTTTTTTTCTCGTTCCAGGATGGCACCCCCCCCCCCCCCCAAAGACCCCCCTTTCCCCCCTGAAAAATTTTTTTTGGGGTTTTTTTTTTTTGGGGGGGGGGGGGGGCCCCTTTTTGGAGGAAAAAAAAAAAAAAAACACAACAAAAAAAAAAAAACCCCAAAAAAAATTTTTCAGGGGGGAAAGGGGGGTCTTTGGGGGGGGGGGGGGGCCCCTTTTTGGAGGAAAAAAAAAAAAAAAACACAACAAAAAAAAAAAAACCCCAAAAAACTATTTCCAGAGGGCAAAGGGGGACTTCTAGTGGCGAAGGTCAGGGGTTAGGGGGCGACACTTCTGGTCCCAAGATGGCAATGAAAAGGCGGGGCAACTCTCAAAGGGCAGGGTAACCAATGTGGCCCTCAACACCTCACCAAAACCTTGTTAAGTGGCTCTCCAGTAGAAATAATTGCCCGCTCCTGGCCTAGAGGTCACCCAACCCCAGTAACAGGACTATAAAATACCAGGACTCTATTGATATAGGATTAGATCAAAATACCTCAGTTCAGAAAAGATTCTAACTAAGAAAATCACACCCTGTAATATCATGTCCCCTTCCCCCCCTCCCCCTTTTATGGACCATCCTCATCAGGCTTTCCTTGCCTGTGAGTTGTGTCCTTGGGAGAGGCACCCCTGTGCACGTGTTTGAGAAATGGCAGGTACTGTGTTGCCCATCCCTGTACCTTTATGTCAGAGTGGCACATTTCTTCCTTTTCCTCCCTCAAGTTTCATGCAGCTTCCTTTCTTTTTGGCAGAAATTTATCATGCCTTTTCTTCTTGAGATCAACCTTCTTTACTTCCTCCTTCCAGAAATCCTAGTTCTTTTACCAGCTGTTTGTGCCTTGTTCCTTTGTACGTGCTGCTTCTTTCTCCTACTTGCATTATGGAGAATGATGTTTCATTAACTAAGATGTTTCAGCAACAGTGCGGAGGCTGCAGGAGACACCTGACTGAGTGTTTTCTTCTTGCCTTTGCCATGACACCATTGTCTACACTTGATAATTTTATTTTGTAAAGGAGTAAAATTATCCATCCAGCCCACTTTCAGATGCTTTGTATCAGCACTGAAAAAATGGTCTCAGCACTTTATGTTCATGGCAGACTCCAGGTTAAACACCATTTCAGTGTGAATTGTTTTGGTGTTACCCTGAATGGAGGACGCTGGCATGAAATCATAGTACTTTGAATGTGGCTTACTTATGGCTTTAAAATTTCCCAAACTTCCACTGCTTGTAGAAGCTCTGCAGGGAGCTGAGGGAAAGGCACAGGGTGTTGCAACTGAAATGGTTTAAAATGGTGCTAGTGATTGTGGGCTAAACTTCTGTAACTGAGAATATTCAACATGAGTAGCGTGGATGCATTGAACTCTGTGTTTTTCCATTTTGCACTAGTTGTGTTGATTTATAGTGCCTGCTTATGCTGCTTTTTAGTAATCCTCACAACAGGGGATTGACTCTCAACACCTTCCCTTTGCCCCTTCCCCATTCAGCCAGGTAGACAGGACCAGTTCATGACAGTCCAAACTGAAAGGGTACAGTTGCAGTTGTGAATCAGGTGTTTTCATCCATCTAAAATAAAAAGAATTCCTGAAAAAGATGAAAGCTTTTTAACATTAGTATTTTTTGCAGGGTCTGCTGCAGTGGATTGATGCTCAAGCATATAGTTAGACAGCAAGTTCTGCCAGGGTGTCTGTTTGGCTGGAATATCTCAATAATGAAAAAATCCAGAGCACTCTGGCAAACAGATACACGTAGTAATGTTGTTTAGAAGAGCCTTTCTAGTTGGAATATAGGGTCTGCTTAGGTGAAGAGTCTGAAGATAAATTCTTATATTAAGTGTGCAAAATTTATCGGACTGACTTGTGATATAAGAACTATCTGAGATTTGTTACAAGTTACACGTTTAAAAAAAATCAAAATCCCCACCAGCTATTGCGAGTCAGAAGTCATCCCAATTTTTCTCTATGGAATATAAAAACTAACTATGCTAAAGTATTGGTTCTTAAAGTCTATTGTGTCCATTAAGTTCCATGCTGTTAAATACAAAGCTGAAAGCTAAATGCCTGAATGAGATGCATGGAGTAGTCGCTTGTGATTTTAATATGGCATTAGTATCTAGTATTATAATATAGAATTGTCCTTTTATTTATTTATGTATTTTAAGTTATTTTAGACTACTTTAAAGTTAAAACAGTGGTGAGTGAAGAATTTACAAGTTTGTGGAATGAAATGCAATGGCAGGGTTAAAACTCACTAGTAAACATTATCCATTTTTTGTCATTGGTTTTAAAGAGTTACCAGTAGGGATCTTGGTTACTGCCTATCGGATCAGCATAAGTTACTGTAAGCAAGCACCTGCATTTACAAAACTTGTCGATTTGGATGATGGCTGTCAGGAGTCAGAGGATCTGGTAGGTTGACTAGCTCTGACTAGTTAGCTGGCTCTGACTACCTTAATGGATAAGTGCAGACAATCAAAAAGCCCAAGACGGAATTGATTCTATCTCCAGAGGTTAGTTTAAGCTGCATAGATCAAACCAATAAGCAAGTGAACAGACATTCACTTTTGATTCCAGAAATGTGGCTACATGCCTGCAGTGGCCCAGGCCAGAAGCTGGGGAGTGCTAGAGCATGCTTCCCTGCCTGGCTGGAGCAGACAGCTTGGGCCAAGTCTAGCCTGCCCATCCTGCGAGGGAGAACTTGAGGAAAAGATGCAAAGCATCCTGGGATACCAGAGGATCATGAATTAACTTTTGAATCTGGAGGGGATCTGGGACAGAAGTTCAATGAACTGATTAAACCTAAATCAGTTAAGTCTGATACTACATCCATCCAGCTTTATCTTAAACTGGTTTTAGCCATTTTGAAATCAGTTTATATGCACCAAACTTCTATTGTGTTACAGATTTGAACTGGTTTCCTATCACTTACAGTGGTTTATATGTAACTTCTATCCCTAGTCACCAACCTAGTTGTTGGTGACCTAAATAGTTCCAGCTGGCCCCATAGGTAAGGCTGTCTTTACATGAGCAATAGCTCAGTACAGCTGAGTGGGCAGGAGGCTATTCAACAGCACAGATGCCTCACAGGGGTAGCTCCTCTGTATCTAGCCAAGCTGTGGTCTAAATCTTTTTGCTTCCAATTCCAGTCCAAGTCTGTTTCCTGACCTTCTTTCTCCTGACTCTTGTCTGAATCCTAGCTTCTAGCTCTTTATCCTTTGGCATATGACTCTGATTTGAACCCTAGTTTTAAGCCCTGACCACCTATGTCTTGGTCATAGCCCTGACAATGACAGTCAATTCTCAGTCTTTCACGAAGACTGGGGCTGGACATCAGAAACATCAGAAAATAGCCTTTTTAAGTATTTCGTCCTTTTTCTAAATGTTAGGATGTTTCATGGAGGGGCTGGACATGTTCAAGTCAGCGGGTCCAGATGCTCTCCACCCCAGGGTGTTGAGGGAGCTAGCTGGGGTTATTGCAGGTCCCTTGGCACAGCTTTACGAGCGCTCATGGTGCTCGGGCCAGGTGCCAGATGATTGGAAGATAGCTAATGTGGTCCCCATCTTCAAAAAAGGGGAGAGAGAGTACCCGGGCAACTATAGGCCTGTCAGTCTTACCTCAATCCTAGGGAAACTCTTTGAGAAGATCCTAAAGGGGCACGTCTGTGATGGGCCGGCTTCAGGGATGATGCTCAAGGGCAACCAGCATGGTTTCATTAGGGGCAGGTCATGTCAGACCAACCTGATTGCTTTTTATGATCAGGTCACAAAGGCAATGAATGCAGGTGTTGCCGTGGACGTAGTCTTTCTAGACTTCAGCAAGGCCTTTGACACTGTCTCCTACCGCATCCTCATTAAAAAAACTAGGCAACTGTGGCATTGATGCCTACATAGTCAAATGGATTGCAGATTGGCTGAAGGGTCGTACTCAGAGGGTGGTGGTGGACGGGTCATATTCAACCTGGGGGGAAGTGGGCAGCGGAGTCCCCCAGGGCTCGGTCCTTAGGCCTGTGCTGTTCAATTTCTTTATCAGTGATTTGGATGACGGGGTGAAAAGCAACCTGTTTAAATTCGCTGATGATACCAAAATTTGGGGGGAGGTGAGCACGCTAGTAGGGAGGGAAAGATTGCAACAAGACCTGGATAGGTTACAGGAGTGGGCTGACATAAACAGGATGCGTTTCAATACTGACAAGTGCAGGGTGCTGCACTTAGGCAGTAGAAACCAGCAGCACACTTATAGAATGGGAAACTCCCTTCTTGAGAGCACGGAGGCAGAAAGGGATCTTGGAGTCATTGTTGACTCCAAGATGAACATGGGCCAACAATGCGAGGTCACGGTTGGCAGGGCTAACCGGACCTTGTCGTACATCCACAGGTGCATCTCAAGTACAGCCAAGGAGGTGATCCTCCCCCTCTATGCGATGCTGGTCAGGCCACAGCTGGAGTACTGTGTCCAGTTCTGTACACCCCACTTCAGGAGGAATGTGGACAACACTGAAAGGGTCCAGAGGAGGGCCATCCGCATGATCCGGGGACAACAGGGCAGACCCTACAACAAAAGACTGCGGGACCTAAACCTGTTCAGTCTTCATAAGAGAAGGCTGAGAGAGGACCTTGTGACTGTCTATAAACTCACTAGGGGGGACCAGAAGGGTTTGGGGGAGACACTGTTTCCCCTAGCGCCCCCTGGCATAACAAGGAATAATGGACACAAATTATTGGAGAGTAGGTTTAGATTAGACATCCGCAAGAACTACTTTACAGTTAGGGTGGCTAGGAGCTGGAACCAACTTCTAGGGAAGTGGTGCTGGCTCCTACCCTGGGGGTCTTTAAGAAGAGTCTTGATGCCTACCTGGCTGGACTCATTTGAGTCCAATTTTTCTCCCACCCAGGCAGGGGGTCAGACTTGAAGATCTACAAGGTCCCTTCCGACCCTACTTCTATGATTCTATGAAGAATGTCCTGTAATTAAATATTTATGTATTTGGGGTTTCTATTGAAATAATATATTAAAACATCAGAAAATAGCCTTTTTAAGTATTTCCCCCTTTTTCTAAATGTTAGGATGTTTTCAAATATTTTCTAACTTAAGCCTACCTTAAGTAACTTTATTTCACACACAAACGAAGCAGGGCTAGACATCTTCCCTTCTTTTGCTGAATCCTATTTTATTCCCTCAACATTCTTTAATGTGTCATATTTTCCACTACCTCCTCTTCAGTTGTAAAGACATGTCTATGCTTGGAAGTTTTGTCAAGATGTGACTTTAAAGCATTATAGTGGAAGAAGAGTGTTCACACAGGATGTTAGGCAATGACTGGTATTCTGGTATATATTCATGGATAGACAAGCCCTGAGGCAAGGTTCCTCTGCCAGTACTTCATCAATCCATCTGTCTAGTTCTGATTCTCAAGCCCTGTCTCTACTGGAAATACTGCTATGTTTTGGCTACAGTGGTCAACCCCTTGGGTAGAACTGTTTGAAACCTGGAGTAAGTTACACTGCAAGATGCACTTCACACCATTGGAGCATATCTGGGTTTGTGCCCGTGCAAATATATTGGTACAAAGATCTGCAATACAGATAGTTCTTGATAGTAGTCAGTCCTCTGTTTATTGTCATCAGACCACCATCAATTCTGGACACAGGGCAGTTGCCAATAGAGTATGTAATTGTATACATTTGGTCACAACTGCTGTTTGGGGTTTTCATGTTGTTCTAATTAGCTTTGACTCCGTGGGTCTGATTCTCAGGGTATATCTAACATTGTTGTCACTGCCAGGAGGCAAGATAAATAAGCCAGAGCTAAGTTGTGCATTGTCACAGGTAGGCTACCACTCTGGCCTGGTATTGATGCTTCAGCTAAGTACAGGCAGTCAAAAAGCCCAAGGCTGAATCGATTTGATTAATTCTTTGTTAGTCTAACCCTGTTAGTCTAAGCTGCATAGATTGAATTGATAAGCAAGTGTACAGACATTCACATTTGATTCTGAGAATGCAGCCATATGCCTGCAGTGGCCCAGGCCAGCATTTTTGGGGGGGAGGTGGGCTAGAGCACACCTCTCTTTGCTCAGCTGGAGTAGACAGCTTGGGCCAAGGCTAGCTTGCCCACCCTGTTAGAGGAGCTTGATGGGGAGGTGCAAAGCATCCTAGGATGCTGGGGGACTGTAAATTTGAATCTGGAGGGGATCTGGGACAGAAGTTCAATAAACCAGTGTAATCTAAATCAGTTAAGTCTGATACTACCTCCGTTCAGGTTTATCTCAAACTGGTTTCAGCCATTTTGAAAGCAGTTTATGTGCACTGAACTTCTGTTGTGTTACAGATTTGAACTAGTTTCCAACCACTTATACCAGTTTATGCAGGGGTGGACAATTATTTTGGCTGGAGGGCTGCTTAATGAGTTTTGATGAGCTGTCAAGAGCCACAAGTGTAGCCCTGCCCCTTGACAAGTGCTCCACCCCCTGGTCACCGTCTTGGGACCAGAAGGCTTTCTCCTAACCCCTGACTTTTGCCACTGGAAGTCCCTCCCCTTGTCCCCCAGAAATACTCCTTTTGGGAGGGGGAGGGTTGCCATCTTGGAACCAGAAAAAAACCCAAATCATATACTAAAAGTCATACACCTACTATAACATTATTTTAATGTTATTACAAAAATATTTGTCATGATTTGTGTTTGCATAGTATATATAGAGATGATTGCATAATAACTCAAAAATAAAGTCTTACTCTTGTATCTTGTGTATGGCATTGTGGTTGGGGTGGGGGTATGTATGAGGGTTTGTGAGGAGGTATGTCTGTATGTGTGGGGGGGCAATAGGGTATGTTGGGGGGTGT
>NW_017728992.1:99211709-99213618 GCF_001723915.1 Gavialis gangeticus
GTATGTCTGTATGTGTGGGGGGGCAATAGGGTATGTTGGGGGGTGTTTATATGTGGGGGGTTGTAAGGGCAGGGTGTGGTGTTTGTGGGGTATGAGGGAGGATGTGGGGACCCTCCCACATAGTTCCTCCCCCACCACGCACAGTCCCTGCTGGTGGCAGCAGCAGTGGGCACTCAGGCTGCTTGTGCCCAGTGCAGGCACTGCCACCAGCAGCACAGAGCTTGAGCCAACACTGCACGTGGGGGTAAGGAGCGTATCCAGGCTAGCCCACTTCTATTGCATGGGGCTCTGTGCACATGCATCTCCCTCTACTTGCACACCACTAGGGGAAGCCCCACACAACAGAGCTGGATGCTTTTGCCGCTCTGTGCGGTCCAGGTCCCAGGACTCCACGGGGTACCAGGAACTGAGCCTACTTTCCACTTCTGGTGGAGTCCTGGGACCTGTGTGGCAGGGAGCGGTGAAGGCAGCCAGCTCCATTGCATGGGGCTTCCCCCAGTGTTGTATGAGTGCAAGAAGTGTATGTGCACCACGCAGAGCCCCACATGATAGAGGAAGCCTGGCCTGGCTGCACTCCTCGCCTCCATAGGCAGCGCTGGCCAGAGCTGTGTGCCACCAGCAGCAGCACCTACACCAGCCATGAGTGCCCCAAGTGTCCCCGACTGCTGCTACTGCGCCAGTGGGGCTGTGCATCGTGGCAGGGAGTGTGTGGGGGGTGCCCATACCCCTACACCCTGCTCACCTGAGCCGTGCGTTCCCCTGTCCCCACCTCCGCCCCCACCGCTACCCTACCCGGCGCCTGGAGTGAACAGGAAGTTGGGGAGTTTGAGATTGAGCAGGTCCCCTGACAGCTGCAGCTGTGGCAGCAGCAGCCATGTCCGGAAGCTGCATGCTGGCTGGGTCAGGCCATTCCGGACACAAGTGTGGGAGCAAGGTATAATAGGGTATGTTGGGGGGAATCTGCATTTATGTGGGTGCCTCACTCCCACCCTTGTGGGCAGAAGACCTGGGTGGGGTACAATTAGTTGGTGGGCACCTGCAGGCCAAATGAAATTGCCTGGGGGGCCAAATCCAGCCCTTGCACCATATCTTGCCTCTTCCCTGAGTTTGTCTAATTTCTGTTCCTAGCCGCAGTGACTGTGGTGTAGCATTACTTAGTGGAACTAAAAATTCAAGCCTGTAAATCTCACACTTCAGACTTTTCAGTTCTCTTTTTCTTGTGTTTCCTCATACCTGCCTGTCTGAACTAAGATCTGTTTTCATTTTCTTTCACCTTTAACCCACCCTTTCACCCATATCCTCCCAAGTCCATTGCGAGTCAACTGTGCTCCAGGGCTTAATCTTAATTAAGCAAACCTGGAATGCATCTATGCTTGGATATTTCTTACCCATTTTGGAAAACAGCTATGCCAGTATGACCAGTGCTATGGACTAGATGTAGGCAGGATGTAGATAAGCTATTTAATAAAACCTGGGATGATGGACTTGCGCTCTTGGCAGCACTGTTATGTAAACACAGGTAAGAAAATTCTTTGTGTAGACAAGACAAGTGCTTCAAACACACACCTTCAGAATGCTTGTATTGAATACTGTGACCAATATAGGGTATCTAAAGCAAATGGAAAAGTTTACTATCTTGCCTGTTATTACACAAAATACTTTTTTAGCTGTCAGCTATTTCTTAGCAGTGCTGTCTGAGCTTTTGGGGTCATACTGAAAGTCTGTGTCTGCTTTTGGTTGCTCTGAGTTCTTTGCTATGTGCTTGGCAAGTTAAAATTGTGGGAACCTTTTTTCACTTCTGACCTTAAAACTTTTAAAATCTGCACAGTATATAGACAACAGTGTGTGTGTGTAAGCCTACATTTATATATTATTGTTTCCAGGCTCTTCTGACTAGGTTGAATTAAGT
>NW_017728992.1:99218618-99242900 GCF_001723915.1 Gavialis gangeticus
TTTATATATTATATTAAAAAAATTTGCTTTCTTTGAAGAATACCTCAGAGGTATAGATTGTAGTTCTGTTAGTCTGAAGACATAGACAAGGTTCTTTGGGGCAATCCAATATCTTTTATTAGACCAACTAAAATAGTTGGAAAGAAGATTTTTTTCCAACTATTTTAGTTGGTCTAATAAAAGTGATCAGATTTACCCAAAGAACCCTGAAGGAGACCTCTGCTTTTATTTATCTATTTTCAATGTTATGCCCATCAAACTCAAAAGTTCAAATCAGATAATAAGCTGAAATGATCTGTACAACAAATCTTAAAATCATTATAGGTCTTTAAAATGTCAGAAAGATTCAAAGGGAAAGAGGGCAATTTGCTTGCTGAATTAGTTGCAGTCAAGAATGTGTTACCTTCACTCAGTAGCTTGTCTTGTCAGCTCTGTCACAGCTTCATTGCCTCAAATGTCATTTAAAGTAAGTTTAGTTTTTATAACTACACAGTAAATGCAAGATGGCTTAATAAAGATGATTTCTTCATGTGTCAAAATGACCCCTTTGTTTCTCATTTTACACTTTTGTTGCCTGCAGCTAATCTGCTTTTGGGTTATCAGATGGAGGCCTCTTACAATGCTGACTCTAGCAATGGCATTCATCTGGAATGCTTCCTTTTGTTTACTGATTTTACCAGGCCTCAAATGCTTTCTTTGGTCATCTGGTGCCTCCACTAATGTGATTTGCACTCCCATGCTCTGCAGGTAGTCATGAGCTTTATAAGGGAATTAGACTACGGCCCACCACCCTGGTTGCTAATGATTCCACAAGGTATTTCTTGTTTTTTGTGTTGTTTCACTGTCCCAACTTCTTTTCCACGACAGCTACTTTCTGTTTGTGTCCTCAGGAGTCTCCCTCTCCCCCACATTGCCTTGACAGCAGTATTTTTATTGGCAGCAGTGTGAGAAATGTAGGAAATCCAATTTATTATAGAAACACATGTAAGTTTTTACTCCCAGGGTTTATAAATATATGTAAAAGATATGTTGTTACTTTCAAATCTTAATTTACAATCTTTATATATATAAGATACATTGCTACTTTCAAATCTTTAAAAAATTTCTTTATTACTGAGTTTTTAAATAGTAACTATCCCTGAAAATTTTGGGTGTAATTCTGAGTGGTGGAATCTCACTCTTGAAAGAAGACTTTCTTATAACAAGGCTGAAAAAAAAGAATCAACATTTAGCTATCGTATAATTGAAAAGTTTTAACTATTTAGATTATAGGTGGTTGAAGTCTTTAGCATGGAGTAAATTTGAAAAAATGTACTGTGTTACTGACTTGCCATCTTGAACCAGCAGAGAAAGAAATAGGTGGGGATGAAAACAGAATGTTCTGTTACAGACTAGGTGAATGTGCAACGATTTTGGTTTTAATAGTGGAAAAAATTACTGAGAGGGAAAAAAAAAATTATTTTCCTTGTGGACTGTTTACTTTTAAAAGAAGCACTATCAGTAGTGATTTTAGTATGTTACCTTAATTCTTTTCACTCTTTTTCATATGAGGGAGACTCAGCTACTTGGGTGTTTAGGGTTGGGAGAATGTATGTCGACTAAGTAGACATTTGATCTCATCCTACAAACTTTTGTTCAGTTAAACTGTTGATTTTGAATAGGGTTTTTAGAGTGCTGAGAGCTTTTCAGGATTAGGCCTGTAGTAATGCAGAGACTAGAAGGCAGCTCTAGAACGCAGGGCAAGTACAGAGCCAAGGGGTTTATCGGTCACTAAGAATTTTAATTTTTTATTTCAACGCAAACTTTACATTTTTTTCTAGCAATGGCATATAATGATAAATACTTTTACCATTGAAGACTGAGCATATTTCAGTGAATTGTGGAAACTGTGCAAACAAATGCCCCCATTCTCATCTGAAGAAAAAAGAATAGGATAAATGGCATTAAAAATTGAAGCCTTATATCATTTGAGCTGATGAAAGTTTTGTTGTTGAACAAAACGTGTCATGTATAGAACTATGTATTTAGAACACAAGAACATATTAGAAAAAATTAGAAGCTGAGGTCATTTCATTTGTGTCATTTGGTGAGGCTTGGTATCGGAGAGAATTTGTCCTTGATGTTTGCCGTATTTTTTATGCATCACAATTGGTGACTGAAGCTGGGAATTTATAATCAAAGAATAACAGCAACATTGTTCTGTGTTTGTTTTACTAAAGAAAAATGTTACTGTGTAAAGAATGCAGTTACAGGATGTATTTAATAATGAGGGTAAAACATATAAACTATGAATAAATTGATTGAGTCTTAGTAGTCTGACAGCAGTTTCAAAGGTCCTTGTGACCTAGGGGTTTGTGACCCATGAAATCTCCATTTTCCTTGGAATTGATAATGTATCTTGCAAAGCAAAAAACTGAGAAGTGTTCTGAAAGTTCCATATTATATGGTGTAAAGCTTTAAGAGAGTACATAGGAAATTAATTTTATATGTAGTTAAATATGTTGTGCCAGCTGATGTGGAAGCTAGACTCTGATTTCACTGCTTTTTCAATTAGTTGAATAACAACTGTTTTTCACATGTATAAGATCAGAATAAGGCCTGTTATTTTGTGCTTTATGCTAAAAGATAAACATTCAACAGGATGGTTTCTGATGCTTGATTGCTTTGCTGACTTAATAGTATAGGCTTGTGAGCCAAGGAGCTGAACTCAAAATTTTTGATTTATAAGTAGGCTCACATCAGAGAGAGACAAACGATGCAAGAAAGAATTCAAGTCAGTGGTGTTTGTAATATGGTACATATCCAAGCAAGGCTAAAGAAAATTTTAAAAAAATGTTGGCAGACCTTACAGCTCTGTCCAGAGGCCAAAAGGAAGATAAATCACAGTCAACCCCCTCTCCCATTTTTGAAATGGTTCAACCCCAGGGTTTAGCTGAAGGACTTAAGGAGTTTTTGAAGTGCAAATAGGTTGGTGAAGGGTAAACCTTTTCAGAGTTTCATTTTGATGGATTTTTTTTTTCTGTGTGGATTTCTGGCACCGGCTGTGATCTGGAAGGCCACAGGTTTTTTTGTTTTTGATCAATCAAGCAAAAAGAACTTGCCATGGGGGTGTACATTCTCTGTATGCATATTGATCCTATTGTGTTTAGAAGTAGTTAATTTAATCGGGCTTTTTGAAACCTTCCTCAATAGGACTTGCATTAATGGAGCTGTCATTTCAAGGTCATGTTTCAGTGTCAGTAACTAGTATTAATGGAAAAAAGTTACCTGTAACTGTAATAATCTAATAATATTTCATAGTAGGTAGTTGTGTTAGGATGAGATCAGGTTTAAATATATGCTTTGAACAAAAAAATGGTGGAAATAAACTGAATAAATACCATTTAGTCAGAGGTTCAGACTATCTGGCTTGTTTTCAGAAACATCTTTTAATCTGTCTTGACTAATGTGAGATATTTTTGAAAAGTATATTGGTTGTTATATGGCTGAGATGTGCATAAGAACAGAAACACACTTAACCCTCTTTTTACTTGTATATATTTCAATACAAAAATTGAAAGAAAGCAAAATATCTGCCTATTATTAGTTCTACTTAAGCTGCTATAATATATCAGCTGGGAAAAATCATTTATTCAAATTATTTTATCCACTTACGTTTAAAATTTTGATGTAAGGATTATAACTAGCTCTTTGTTGGTAAACAGACAGCTTAATAAAATATTCCAAAAAGTGTGCATAATATGAACCTCCATTTAAAGGTTAAATAGTGGATTTGGGGCCACAATATAATTGGAACTTCTTCTACAAAGCTTTGCAGATGAAAGATCTGTGTTCCTTTGTGTATTTTATCATAATAAGTAAGAGCTGCAAAATTCAGATCTAGATTTCATACACCCTAGTAGTCATGGATCCAGTTTTTAGGTTGTAAACGATTTTGGATACCAATAGTTTACTTTCTACTCTTCCTTTCCTGACAAAATATTTGCAGTGTTCATAGACTAAGTTTTAGTTTAGGGTGTAGTATTTTGCTTTTGCAATATTTATAAATTGGAATGTGGAGAAAATGGATTGTATATTAACTGAAGATGATTCTCTTTTATTGTGTTTCAACTTACAGCTGCTAACTTTGAGGTGTAAGATTTATATATATGGAATAATATAGCCTGTCTTGTGTAATCAGAAATAGATGTTATCATCTACTTGAATTTCGTTCACATCCTGTCCAGAGTTTCATAGTATATACAAGCCCTTGTGTTAATGAGTCAGTCAAAAGAAAATTTAAAAAACAGAACAAAACAAAAGATTGATTTTAAAATAATGAGATTATATTAAGTAGTCAGTTTTGGTAGTTTTGCTGTGGACTACAAGTTTAATACGAGTCAACAGTATAGTACTGCAAAAAAAAAGTCAATGGAATACTAGATTATGTTAACAGAAGTGTTAATGTAAGCCCTAGGAAGTGATTTTTTCCACTCTGTTCATCACTGGTAAAGCCTCAAGATGCACATGTCTTATTTTGAAGATGCACCGCACTTCAAGAAATATGTAGGAAAATTAGAAAGGGTCCAGAAGGGAGTAACAAAAATGATTCGTGATCTAGAAAACATGACTAAAGAGAAAAGGTTAAAAGAATTTGGATTCTTTAGTTCAGAGAAGATAAGATTGAAGATTTATCCAACCCTCTTCAAATACCAAAATGATATAGACTTTTCTCTGGGTCTGCAGGAGACAGGATATGAAATAATAACTTAGATTGAAACACAAGAGATTTAGGATGAATATTAGGACAAATGTTATAACTGAAGGTGGGTGAGTGCTGAACAAATTGCTTTGAGCAGGGGTGGCTAACCCACAGCACATGCACCACAAATTGCATGCACCACTGCTTCGTGTGACAGCAGATTTGGCACGGAGCAGGGAGAGCAGTGACAGATAGGGGAGACAGGGGAAAGCAGAGCAACAGATTGGCGAGGCAGGAGAGAGTAGAGCAATGGATTGGGCAGGAGAAGGGGATCAGAATAGCACTTGGGGAGGGAGCAGGCTTTACCTTGCGTCACACCTGGCAAAGAAGTTGACCCCCAACTGATTTTGTATATACTTCTTCTTATTTAATCTTTCATATTTCATGTTTTCCAAACTTCTGTGCATGAGGGTTTAGTTCAGAAATTTTCTTTGCCTCCCTACCCTGTTTTTAAAGAAAGCTGAGATTTCTTAACTAATTGTTTGTCTCCAGGAGCTGTGATTTTTAAAATATAAGAGCACCATGGGGGGTTGCTGCGCATTGGAGATCCCTGGAGGTTTCTGAAAACAGAACCAAAGAATTCATTTTACCAAAGCAATGGGACATCCAGGATAAGTGTTTAAAATGGGACTGTCCTGGGAAAAAATGGATGTATGGTCACCCTTCACATAACTAAGGTGTTTTTCCTCCCTTCTCCTCCTATTATGGGGCCATCTCTGAGATGGAGAACTGTTAGCTATGACAGGCCAGGGTTCTGCATAGTTTTTCTTCAGGCCCTTTTCACCCTAAATGAAAACTTTTGAGGGACAGCAGCCAGAAATGTAAGCTTTAGCAGCATGACTCCATGGTAGACATAGAAAGCTGAGTGGGTACAGGTGTCCATATGATGGTATGGAGGCACAATTGAGAGCTATCCTTTGGGGATAATCAGAGTAGTCTTCCTTTTGGGTTCCTATGTAATAGGTTTAATTGCAGAAGAACCAATCTGCTTTTTCTGTGGTTTAATTCTCTACACCTGGGATATCTCGAACCATGAAGAAATGGTAACCATACTACATGACCTGCAGTGGGGTTTAATAATTTATTTAAGAACTTATGATACCAAGACCCTGAGCCTGCATCCAGCTCTTCTTTGCCCAGGCCTTTGCACTTGCAGAATCCTACCAACTTTAGCGTGACACAGGGATCTAAACTGATGGATCCTCATTTCAGAGTAAGGTAAAATTCCCAAATTTACTACAGTTTTTAAAAAGATGAGGGGGATGTACTAGTCTTTATAAAATGTTTTACTTTTTTTCTGCTCAATGAAAAAAAATTGAAGTACATTAGAAATGGATTAGTTTGTATGTGAAGATTTATGGCAATATCTCTAGGTTCGGGTTTTTTAAAATTATTTATGGATGGTGAAGAAATTACTGTGCAACTAATAAATATAGATTAAGAAATGTGCATTTGATTATGGATAACAAACTAACATTGAACTCAAGATGTTGCATTAATTAGTCCTCCTCTTGATTTGTTTTTGTTTGGTTTTTTTTGTCTCAGGTTTCTAGTTTTGCTTGTATGCTCAGGTGACATCAGTAATTTTGAATTCTGCAATGAAGCTTATTTCCTTTGATTGTTTGAATACTGAAGGCAAGATCCTTTTTAGATCCTTGATGTGGGGTGGAGGAGGCAAGAAAGTGAAGGAGAGAATCTTAGCATGCACAGCTCCCTTCTCTAGTGTCCATAGCTCCTCACTCATTACATTAGTTTGTTGCTGGGAGATGTTACTATGGCCTTTTCTTTGTTATGTAAGAGATGTATAGCACCACCTAAAATACTCCCTCTGAGGCTTTGTAAGTGTGGTCACGTACCGATTTAATAATAAATGTTATGTATATGTTATGACTTGGAGTTGATACTCCCAACTGAAATTGCAGGCTACGTTATACTCTCTGTTTGAAAATGTATCATTTAAATTAAGTTTTCTTCATGTATTTAAAATAAACCTGTTCTAGAATGTCCAGGGCAGCTGTGTCAAGATGCCATTGAACTGTAGTAAATATTAGATATTAATGAAGCACAAATATTTATGGCTTTAAAACAGTGACAGTTGAAGCAGATCTGTCTGTGTGTAACCCATGCACATGTACATTTCCCGTGCCTCAGAACTTCCTCCGTTGATGTGTTTTATCTCTAGAGAACAGTCCTATAGAATTTAATTGAGTGATAGTTGTTCTGTAGAAACTTTTAACCATCTTGTAAAATGGGATCAACAAGTAATTGTGATTTTTGCTGAAGAATGTGGGATAGTGTTAAAATTGTACTGAAAGGCTATGATTGCTCTAAAAACCATGCAAAAGTTAATACAATTTATATGTAGTCTTTCCCAACTTCAGTTTAAACCTCTTTATTTCATCCTGTTTCAATTCAACAAGAATTTTCCATGGAGGTAACAAAGAGTGAAAAGGCCATCACAGTGACAACAAAAAAACCCCTGCAACCCCACTCTTTTTCTCCCTTTGATTGTGGCAGATTCCTTTTTTTGCAATTGTTTTCTTTTTTCACTTGAGAGAAGTTTATGGTGCAGTGTCCGTTAGGACAACCCTGTCTTAAGGTTGCAGTTGTATTTCTCCCTTGAGTTCCTAGAGGTGATGTTATCTTTTGTTCACTCAGCAGTATGGTCATTCCTAAGAGCATCTGTCACTTTAGGCATTGTAAGATGGATGGGTCTCAAGTGAACTGCTGGTTGAAGCAAATGGTGAAAATAAGAAAAGACAAGGGGGTTGGGGGTCCTCAGAGGGGACAAACCACAAGGAAACACTGTTAGAAATCAGGAGTAAGCCAAGCAACACTGGAAGAAAGAACCAAGATGAATCACGTGTTGTCATATTCCAAATGTGTTGGAAGCTAAGATTATTTGGTGGCTGCAGTGATCTGGGAATTTCTTCTGTCATGGTAAAAATGTTATTACTTGTTTTCTGTTGTTCTTTGTATGTGAGGCACAGTCAGAAGAGTATTTGTGGGATCTGAGGAAGAAATTGTGCTTTTCATTGTTTCCTTTGATTTTAACTTTAAGAGAAATTAACTTTGCAATACTAAAAATAACATGTTGATGGCACTATATTCTGTGTTTATTTTTATTACTCCTTGTGTCTTTTTATTTTGGATATGCAAGCATGCAAGTATGTTTTCTTTCCATCACTTCTATTTTAATGAATGCTAATTAATTTTATGTAAAAATATAAATCCAAGACCGAGTACACTTGATAAATCTGTGTCTGGGGAAGCTAACAAAGCTGTTCTAAATAAATAGTGATTTCTGCATTTTATATATTACTCAGAATAAAAAGGAACAAGTAATACAATATTTCCTAATTTAGCTGTACTTAAGTGGGGTTGACTTCTTGAACTCAAAGAGAATGATTTTTTTTTTAAAGCAGCAGAGGTCTGAGTCAGATAAGAACAAAATGAGTCTTCACTCACAGAGGGGCCAGCATTATGTCAAGGTTTAGGGAGGGGCTTTTGGGAAGATGGGGATCGTGGCTTGAAAAATGATTTTGTCACGTTGTTTGGCATTGGTTCGTGAGGGGAAGCATAGGTTGAAAGGCGAAGAAATTAAGATGATTAGAAGCTTTAAAGCTTCACAAATGGTAGAGTATCTCCCTTCTCAATGGATGTAAATAATAGATGAAAGACTAAGAGTGACAACAAAGGATCAGGGCATTTAAGAGAATGTGTGCAGCCTGAATAGAGGTCTGTGGCCTAGGGCCAAAGGTCTTAACTTTGAGTGTAATTAGAAGAAAATACAAAAATGTCATTACTAGCAGGTGAAATGTTCAGCACGTGGCCAAAAAATAGCAATTTCAGACCCAGGAGCTGTTGGAATTGGATTATGGATTTTTTTCAGTCATCAAAGCCTTTGTGGAGTTTTACAGTGTGGTCAAAAGTTCTGTTCTTTAACCGTTTTTACCATGATAAACTTACTGTTTCTAGGACAGTGAGGTTGTGTGGCTCAGAGTATTCCCAATGACTATGAATCTTGATGTGCTGTGTTTATATGTTTTAGTTCAGTGTATTTTGTGTTATGGGGAAAGGCCTTTCTCCTCTAAGAGGTAAAGTAAAACTTCAAGGACTCTTTTTTTTAAATTTTTGGATTGTGAAAAAGGAGAGAGAAACAAAATTATATCATCGGAGAGAATCTTTTATTTAATCCAGACCTATTTCGCATTATTGCCATGCTTTCAAAAATGTCTGTGAACACTGTCTAGCAAGTACTTATTGCAGTTGCAATCAACGGGTGATTTTTTTTTTTAATATTTGCAGGCATAATATGGCCTATTCATTGCTGAAACATGGATTGCCTGTATTGACTAGGAAGATCTTGTACATTAAATATAATTTGTCCAACGATAGGTTGACTTAAGCCTTTCTCTTTTGTTTACAAATCTTCTCAACTCTCTAGGTGCTTCAGAACTTGACATCTATGCTGTTTGTAACAAACTCTGTTGCCATATTCATAGCTCTCTTAAAAGTATTCTTTTTAGGAATTAGAGTTGGAAATTAGGAAATTGCACTGTTTTTCTAATAGCTACTGTGGTGTTGGGGAGGGGAAAAATTTATAGTCCACCCTCTTATTTTTTCTCTAGAAATAATTTTGACTTTTTCTCTGAAGATACATATGTTTTAAAAGAAAAGGTATGAAAATTACTTGTCTTAATTACTTGTCCTAGTATTTACACTGCTGCAGAAAAGATTCTTTTTTATCCTTTAAGCAAGTTCTCGATATGTTAGGTCCTTATTCTGCAAACATTGAAATTAGTAGCAAAATTCCATTTGATCCAACCCCTTCAGTGGGGTTGGATCAAATAGTCAAACCTCTTGCCATTCGATCCAAAGGAACTGATTGTCTTGTTATTTAATGGCACAGAGGGAGCTATGCACATCCTGCAGAAAATGTAATATAATTTACACCACCTATTTTTTAAAACAAAATGCTTTTTTCTTCATTTTTGTCAGCTTGCACAAACAACAAAAAAGTGCTTCCAGTCCTGCAGACATAGAAATTGGCAAGAAGAGTTAGTCAGTGCAGAGACTCTGTCCAATATTTTTCCCAAATATGAGCTTTGATAGGTGATTTTTAATGACTTATTGCAAAGCATATCATATGTTGAATCTTCACTGGTATAATTTATTTTGTTTTCTTTCTCCCTCATTATTTTGCAGGTACGAAAGAACCTAAAAAATCTAGATAACGTGGCAGCAGTTTTCTCAAACTCTTAGCTACGAGCTTTAAAAATGAATGCATTTCGAAAAGGCTAAAAGAAACACAGGAAGGTATTGTACTTGGTATTCCTAATATAGAACATGTGAATTTTATTTTCAACATCCACTTTTGTAATCTCTGCTGTTTTTTAGGATTAGGAGGAGCTGCATGTGACACACTTTTATTCTTGAATTATTTAATGTACATATTTCAACACCGCAAATATCCTTTAATTAAGTGAACTAGTTAATTTTTAAACTACTTTCACTAAGAAACACTGATCAATATTACTGAAGGCTTTCTTTTCTGCTTTCAGTTTGATTACTTAGTTTGATACCACTGCTATCCTTAATTTGATGCTTTACCTTAAATTCTGCCAGCACCCAAACTTGCGATAAATATAGAAATTTGCCTGTAAATCTAGAGTAGCTTTTGTTGTTCTGCAAAAGTAAATGAATGCTTAGGAATGCACTTGTATTCTGTATGTACATGGGTACACATGAAGTGTTTTATTTGGTTGGCATCTCAAAAAAGTTAAAGCAAGTCTGGAAAAGAATGTGAGTCATTAAATTTTGCAGTGATTTAAAAATAGATGTGCATTCCAAATTGGGAGCTTTTCAACAATATTTTTGGTGACTGCGGGAGGCTCTGAATAGGACGCTGAACTCAAAATGGTTTCTCGCTGTATTGTAATGGCCAAGCATTTCCAGGAGGCTGACAATCTATTCCTGTTTTATGACCTGTTGTATCCTTAGGGCAGTGGCAGCATTGAGGCCCAATTGAACAAGAGGGTCATTGCCACAGTCCAGGTTCTAATTTGTTGCTTCTTGGTTACCATGCAGATACCAAAGCTTGCTCTCAGTAACTTAGTAGTTGGGAACATCTGGAACATAGTAGTAGTCAGGGTGGGGGGTGGGGAACCTCTTGCATTTTGTTTCACCAGGTGCTAGGAGGAAGCAACATTAGCCTTTTTGATATGGGAGGCAAATTCTGTGGCCCCTGAAGTTAGGCTACAACAATTGAAGAGGTCAGAGGAGAGCTGAGTGGGGTCAATGAGACACCATGGGGTGTATTTTGTTACTTAGTAAAAGGAGCAGCATCCTAAAACCTTAAAGGATTCTCTTGAAAATCCGTGTTGTGAAAAGGTTTTATGAGTCTGATGGCAAAAGTGCTGATTTAGCTAAGGAATGTTTTCTTTTGTCTAAATCAAAGGATAATCCTTACTGAATGTTGGCAGCTATTATAAAGTAGTCAATACAGGCCTGAAAAGACAGTAAGGGTTGAAGTGTGCTTTGGTTTCCCAGATGTGTCATTTTAATGTTTCTGTATCTGAAAAGAACTATGAACTGTTCCTCTTACGAGATTTTTTCCGTTTGTAAAGTTAATGCCAAAAATATTTGAAAAAGCTGAAAGATTTTTTTAAAGTTGAAAACTTGTATTTCTTAGAGTACATGATCTCGCCAATTTTTTCAAACAGATAAATGTTAAATTATCAGGATAGAATCCAATCTAAACCATAGCTTATGTGTTATATGTTAATTCTTGTTTAGTAAAGGTTGAAATTTGCCTTCGAGTCTGAAGCATATTTTTGTAGTTGTTGTTCTGTGTAATTAAATTAAAGAAGAAAAATCAGTTTTTAAAAGTAGGTAACGCCTATAATTTGCTTAGCATTATTTTTTGTAAGTTACACAGAATTGCTATTCTCAGTACTTTATATAAAGTCGAGTGGAAAGGAGTGTTGAAATACATTTCTTATTATTTACAAGGTCTTAAGTGT
Organism: Gavialis gangeticus; assembly: GCF_001723915.1. Lineage (NCBI taxonomy): Eukaryota > Metazoa > Chordata > Crocodylia > Gavialidae > Gavialis > Gavialis gangeticus. The sequence goes on from NW_017728992.1 coordinate 99,230,385, forward strand.
AATGATGGTTGCCTTCTACAGAGGAAAAGGAGGAGGGAAGAATGTGCATGTGTTCCAAAAGGTTTTTACCACAGGACACAGACCAAGGTCTTGGATTCCTTGACCCTACCATCTTATATAAGCAATCACAGTCACATTAGGAAGAAACAGGCATTCAGGAGATGAGGGGTGGTAGTATTGTTATAGTAATTATACTGGTGTTTCATGGTGATCTTTACAAAAACACATTAGCGTACAGATGAAATAATCCATAAAATTGTGGAGGAATAGAGATTAAATAGAAAGAAAAGGGCAAGCATTTCCTCTTTCTGTATGAAACTTGTGAATCGTGGTTCTCCAAAGGGCTTAATTATTAAACCCTTTAAATGTAATGTATACACATGCTTGGCACTGATTTATGTCAAGGTTAAAGCATCTTTAAACAAATAACTTGGAAATGGATAAACTCGATTAAATACAAATTGCCTATTAAACACAAAACCTGTTTAAATAATGTTAAGGTTGCTACAGAACTGACACGTCATTAAATTCTCCTAATACCCAATTCCAAATTCATCAGGAAATGATGGGATGTGTGTCTGAGGGATGTTCAGGGCTCAGGAGGCACAGGGAAGGGAGGTTAGATAAAGATTGAATTCTAGCTTTAACTAAAGATATCACCCTGAGACTGTGTAACATTACTCTAACACTACTAGCCTTAACTTTGACTTTCCAGACTTCCACTGTTCTGTGTTGTAATTCTGTACAACAAACACAAATAGAACTATTTTGTAATGGGAAAGTTATAGTGTTGAATTTACCCATAAGACTGAAGCACAGTTTAGCACAGAAGCTGGGTGGACCAGTCATCTTCAATTTTGTACTGGTGTCTTTGGCTACCTAAAGGCATTCTATTTCTGTCAGGATAGTTGCTGATTTTTCAGGAGAAACTGTAAGCGTACAAGCGTTCATTCATTTTTTCTTATGGGAAATAAGCTGCCTTCAAGAGAGATCTTTCAGAAGTCAACCAGAAAGATCTCCCTATGCTCCCCTCACAGTCTGGTCCTCAAACCAAAGACTATCAACAGAGTAGCAATGGCTGAACTAGGAAGTGGGCTCAGGGAGATGCTCATGAAGCCAAGTTCCTGCTGCCAGCTTTCCTTTGCTGTCCCCACTGCACAGCTGGGTGGCACTTGAGCTTTTTTTTTTTATGGGCTGAGAACTGGGCTTGAAGAGAGCCTCCCAGCCTGGTTCCCAGCTCTACCAGCTTAAAAAAAATCACTGTCTCCATCACCCAGCTAAGCTGCCCAGTGCGGGTAGGAAACAGACTTAGAGAGACTTCCTGCCCCAGGTCCTGGCCCTCCTGCCTTTAAATGCCATTGTACTGCCTGTGTGTGGTCACTACTCCTTAATGGAATGGGAGCTTTATCCACATGCCTCAGTGCAGAGATGTCAAAATCATTCTGTGCTTCGGGTTAGATCTCATCCACTAGGTTTCTTGGTGGGCCAGATCCATTGGGCTGAGGATGGTGGCAATGGGGTAGGTGGCTGCTTACTGTAATGGAGGCTGAGCGGTTGCAGAGCAAGTGGGGCTATGTCAGCAAATCCATCGTTTGTCCCCCTGCCACCAAGGTCTGTGTCTACTGGGACCCTGGATTCTCTGGCAGGCCCTGCCCACCATGAGTGGCTCCCCCAAACTGTCCATGACCCACTGGTAGCCCAGTGGTTTAGAAGGGGGTGGTGGGGAATGTTGCAGGTTGAATGTGGCTCATGGGCCAAATATTTGACACTCTTGCCTTAGTGCACACAGCCCATATGTTTCTGTGTTATTGCTTCATTAAACCAGAGGTGCTCAACCTGGGGCCCTCAGGCCAGATCCAGCCCCTGTCATCCAGCCCATGGAGCTCACGCTGGGTCTGGAAATACGGTGGCAGTGGAGTGGTAACATCCCTGCACTGCTGTCAAACTTCCATACCCAGGGGGAGACCCAGGGACCAGATAACATGGCTCTGAATGCTGGATCAGGTGCAGGCCTAATTCTGGCACGTGGGGCCCAATTTGGCCTGTGGACCAGCTCTGAATCACTCATCTGGCCTATGAGGCCAAAGCTTGAGCACCACTACATTAAACCCGTGTTTCCAAAACTTTTTACACCTAGGACACACTTTTTCTTTGGATTAAAATTGACAGCACACTTCACTCACCAGTCTGCATGCTGGATCCAATCCATGAGCTCAATCATATATGCATTGCTAGCCCAACCAGGCCCCGATCCTGCCATGAAGGGCCAGTGTAGCAAGAGGCCCAATCTTGCACATTTTTTTTGCTAGACACTTCTGCTGCTAATGTGTTGCCTCACACCCTTTAGAAATCACTGCATTAAAGCATGGAAGAAATAGTGGCCTTGGAAATCACGGCTGTCTGTTTGTACTTGTATTGAAGGCTAATTATGTCCAGGTTGTAAAAAGCATGAGGAAATTTTGTATCTGGGCTAGTGTAGGGCAGTACAGTGGTTATCTACACTGAATAATTTATTCCTATATTCATCTTATCCGTAAAACTCCAATGCACTAGTTAGTGCAGTGAATGAATGAGACACACAGACACTGCTCTAGTTAGGGCAATGAATGATGAGAAATACAGGCAAATATTTTTATTTTTTTTTTTTAACTCAATTGTAAATTGGAAAAAAATAGTTTTAGTTATAGCTATTTTTCATATCCCAAGACATTCCATGACATTTTATATCTATAACACCTCCCTTCCGCAAATAATGGTTTTATCTTGGAACCATTGATCCAGAAAGGTAACATGAATCCTGTCGACTACTGGTTTGTTTGTTTTTTAGAAGCTTACCTGAATTTACTGTTTTAGTGTTATTCTGTTGGGTTGCCTTTGTGTTGAATAATTGGTCTCCTGTGACACCTTGGAGGTCATGCAATGCCTATTAGTGATTTGCATCTTTGATCTGAAACAGGGATTGCCTCTGGTAGTTCCAGAGGTTCTTGACAGATTTGTTTGCTTTGCAGAAGAATTTCTGGTATTTCTGTGAAGAGAGAAAGTAGGGACTCAGCCTTGACATGTGATAAACATATGCTACATAAAAGAATGAGGGAGAAATGCACAAAACATTTCCCATTTTGAGATATAATTTCCACCAGAATATAATATGAAAAATTGATTTATTTAATAAAATATTGATGAACAACATGGCCACTTTTAGTCAATGGTCTGGGACAATTTCACAGAAGAATTCTGATTCACTGTTAACCTTGACGTAGTTTTGTCTGGCTTTAAAGATATCACATACCCATATTTTCTTTGTTTGTTTTACTAATACACTATTTTTGGCATAGAAATGGCCATGAAAGCAGATGTTCAGTTATTTTATTATTTTGTATGTTTGCAGCAGCAGATGAAAATGATGGGAGAAGGGTAGCTTGTTAATGTGCCTGTTAATCTGAAGACTGCAGTGGCATTTCAGATTAGACAAAATGTACTTTTTCATGCATTTTAAAGTATATTTAAATATCCAATTGTGAAGAAAGATGATTGTTATTTATTTAAAGAGAATTCTTACTGAATACTTCTTAATAAAAAACAGTAGTGGTCCCAATCTGAAGGGAATTTATAAAGATTCTGCCTCATACAGTTAGTTAAAGGTTAGTCTTTACCCCCTAACTCCCTTAGTATTAGTTTTTTGGATGGCCAGTCTTAACCTTATAGAAACAAGAAGAAAAATGTATCAGACCTGCAGTACCTTTGTACAGGATGATGAGAAAATAACAAGTTACTTAAAACAAAACAAAACAAAAAAACAAGCCTATTTTATTCAAGTCTTCTAGCTACAGAAACTTGATTTCACTATGTATTTTGTATATTTTCCTCGAATTTAAAGAACGACCTTGTGGATTTCCTCTCTGAAAATAAGTTTGGGGTAAGTGTAAGGTAGGGGATACACTTGATTGCGTCTCTCTTGGTATAATTTGGCCACAAAATCCAACCTTTCTTGGGGGAATAGCCCCAGTAAGTGGGTGATCCTAAAGTGACATGGCATGATGTATCAATTCCTGTGCTCCTGTGGTGAACCCAACCTGCTGCCACCATGACAGTGAAAGAAAGGTAGTCAGGGGGAAAAAAACGGAGGGGGGCCTATTGCTGGGCTTGTCCCTCATTGTTTATCCTGCTATATTTTTTTTTTATACCTTTTTAGTTGCTATAGACCAGCCAAAGTCTTGGACTAAGTACAGACAGTCAAAAAGCGTGAGGCTGAATCGATTCAATCTTCCCAGGTTATTTTAAGCTTATTTAATAAGACGGCTTTTATTTAAATGGTAGTCTTAGTTTTTAAAAAACCCAGTTCTTCAGTAGGTGTCTGTTTTCATATAACTACCTGGTAATTATTATCAAGTAATTTCATATGATTCCCAGGCCACAGGCCCTGGGTCTGAAATGCGACTGTTAAAAAAAGTATTATTAATGAAAATAGCCAGTAACAGAAATCAATATTAAAACTGAGAGAGAAGGATTTGTATTTATATTGTACGTGGAGCGAGACCAGACAAAAGTTGTTCCTTGAACTCTCTGTTTCTGAGACAGTAAAAATGCTAATTTGTCAAAATGCATCCTAAAAAATATTATTTCTTTCAAAAGTGACCAGATTAATTTTATTGCTAGTGTGCACACTTTCACTAAAGCCAAAGCTTTAAAAGGGGAAATGGATCTATAGGAGGGTATGCATGTTAAAGTAGAAATAATTTTAATAAGCTGTTTCCAGTTAATTACATAAATTGCTCAAGATCTAAAACAGATGATAATGTAAGTTACCATGATGTTGACTTGACATATAAACAGAAAACACAGTGCAGTGAACGTCAATATCAGAAAACCTAAGTTCATGAATATGCAACAGTATAATGATTTTTTAATGGGTCTATTTACATATTTTACAGATATGAGACTTTTTATTGTTAATGTTTTCTTTTTTTTTATCCTTTGTGCTGTTCCTGGATACAAGGAGTGCAGCTGAGAAAGAAGCAGGGCAAAGTTCCTCAAAGTGGGCAGTTTCTGGTTGTGGGGAGAGGTGGGGAGCATTGCTCCACTGCTCTTCTCCCTTCCTGGACCAGGCTGGGAGGGGACATACAGGAATTCATTCTCATGAGAGAGTTTCTCTTGTAAGAGAGATCTTTCCCCAAAAGGCGGCATATCTTCCCCTGGTGAAACTAAATGAATGTTTGTATCCTCCTAGTTTCTACAGGAGAGCAGTGATTTTCCTGGTAGAAACAATGTCTGTACATGGCCAAAGTAATTAGTTATAAGGTTCAATTAATCAGGTTTAAAATTACACTATACAATTAAGCCCTGATCTTTCAGATGCTTAAAAGTGTTTTGGCGCTTACTAACAACATGAGTAAAGATAAACCTATGCATATTTGCTTTGGAGAGTCTGAGCAGGATTTTCAACAGTTCAACAGCTCAACTCTGCTGCCTCTGGATTTAGTGCGAGAACAATAATTTAGTTTTTCAGTGTAGCCCTCTAACAGTATTGCATTTGTAACAAAAAATCAGAATTTCTACACTGAAATAGTTTTTCTCTTCTCAGATTTTCTGTCAAAATGTGTTTATTTTGTTTTCCTTCCCATTGTTTTTATTTTTGTCAAGGTGCCTAGTAACAGTACACAAACTATTTCTCCAGCACTTCCCCAAAAATGATGAACTAATGGTATTTGCACTATAATTTTTCTGCCATTTGCACAATATCATTTAGGAGGAGTTTTTAAATTCTGAGTCTGAATGGTTTAAGTGTACAGGGTTAATCCTTGAAAAGGACTAAAAAGCAAAATGTATGCTGACTTGCATTATTAGGAAGCTGTTAAATTAACTGACCTCATGCCCTTAGTGATGTATGACATGTGCCCTTCAACACTCCTCATGCTGATATCTTAGCATGCATCATTATTTCTAGTTCCTGACCAATTCATCCTTGATTCACTAGGGTTTGTTTTACTACCTTACAATGGTTATGGTGGGATTTGTTTTCATTTGACTTTATGCCTATCATGGACTAAATTGATTTGTTCTAAACCTTAGCCTTCACCCACAAAAGATGTAAAATGAAAAGACCAAATTTATCTTTTGTTACAAATGCCTTTTTTGTATTGCTAATTAAAATACAAAATGCAGTTTATTTGGTACGAGTATTTTATAGTTCAGGTTCCTCTTTTCACCATTAAGAATGAGGGGGGGAAGGGCGGTGTCTCCCAGATATCAGGGGTAGGGGAATGTGCATCTCAAAGAGATTAAGAGCATATGAAGTATGTGCGGTATTGTGTACATATAATGGATATACAATGAATATTTGTGTATATGCAGATGGATAGTTTTTGTGTGCGTGTGTATGCATCTATCTGTGTGTGTGTGTGTGTGTGTGTGTGTGTGTGTGTGTATCCATCTGATTTTAATTCAGAGTATCATATTTACTTGAATGTAAGGCAACCTAATAATTAGAATTGATATATGGGAAAATTATAAATTTTGTTACAATTTTCCAGGTATAGAATCTAATTATTAAAGATTTGCCTTGAATTTGCCCTCCCAGTGCTACAACAGAGAAAATGAATCTGGAGGGGCTCAGGTGGCTCCCTTGCTCTCTGCACACCCCCTGCTCCAAGTTCTTCCCCCTGCAGCCCCTTCCCCATTACTGTTAGACCCTACTCTCCCTGAGCATATGGAAGTAAAGGGCAGAGGGCGAGAGTGAAATGTGAAAATGCTGACCTTGAAATAAACATGCCTGTAATAATTTAGTTCATTCATTCAGAATTGATGCATTTTATCTTTATTGAAACTGCTGCAAGTTTTTGCACAGGTAGCAAGGTTTTAAACAGCACTTTTGTATCTACTTACACAAACTGCATGATATTAGTCCAAAGCCAAATGGCTCATGATTTACCATATATTTAATTGGGCTGGGCTTATGGTAGAATCAAGCTTCAAGCCATGGTGACCCCATAGCTCAGCATTGCCTGGTATGTGTGTGTATTCCAGATACCTCTTCCCTGCTCCCCCTCCCCCCACCTTCCCCAAAGGATCCATGTGTTAATTTGCCCCCCACTGGTGATTGGAATCCAGCAATGGTTTTAATTCATTAAAAACAACAGAATCTGGTTTGGCATAGCACTTGTTCATTTTTTTTTCTTTCTGAGTCAAAATATTCTGTATCTGTCTTAAGATCTTTTAACATAAATCCTCTGCAGATATTACTAGCATCCTCAAGACAAATCATGCCTGATATTTTGCCCTGTAATGACTTATGTAGGTATTAAAATAAATTAGTAGATTTAATGCTTCCTTTTTGTTCCTTTTACTTTTGTTCTTGTTTTTAATAAAAATGACATGAGGTGAATCTACATTCTTAAGTACTTACAATTCGTGCTTCCCCCACCTCTCATCTGCTAGCGATTATCTAATATTAAGAATGCCAGACTAGTTGATTTATTAGCTTTCCTACAGAAGTAGCTCAGAAGAGCTGGCTTCTGACTGGGACTATAACTGAGAATATTGATATAGCTAGCACTTCCTGATCAGGAAACAGAAAATAGAGAAAATTTGCTAAAAGATTCCCAGCTGAGGTATGAAAATCTGATTCTTACCTGAATTCCACCTAATTTTCTGCAGTCCTGTATGAGACAGCCTGAGCTACATGACGTTAATGTTGAATGTAGTGACTTTTTTTTTTTTAAACCAGAAGGGAAATTGGGAGATTTCTGAGATGTAGAGGCAGGGATTCTGGGGGACTGTATCCTAGCACTTGGAAGATGCATTGAATGTAGAGAATGTTTGGACAGTTTCAGATATATAAATTCTCAGAACTTTGAAACTACAAAATTAAATTTCTTAAAACTTGACCTCCTTTTTCTAGACATTATTAAAAGTTTAAAATCAAGTCAAGTTTAAAAATAGGTATGTATTGTACTGTAATACACTGTACATATGGTTATATTATAACATTTTCTTTATATAGTAAATTCTTATGCTTGACATAAGTTTTGTCAAATTGTATTTGCTTGACAAACAGTGAGGTGAGGAGCAACATATCTTAAAGTCAGAAATAGAATAGGTTAGAGCTGAGACTGAACTCCCAACCCTTCTTATGTTCTGGGTTTTTGTCCTGAGTTGATTTTTTAAATCCTGTCTCTGAATGTTCCCAAGTTTGTGAATTCAAAACCTGGATCTAAACTCAAGCGTCCAGGATTTGGGGTGTTTTGATTTGTCCGTTCATATAGATAATTTCAAGTTGCTAACTTTGGGAACTCAAGATTGGATCTTGAATTTTAGTTCAACTCTTCTATCATTTGTTCACATACCTTTGCAAAAATGCATCTTCCTATTCAAAGGAAGGCTATCCTGCACCCAAAATACACACATTTTATTGAATAGATTATAGCCTCTTCCAGCCTATTGCCATATCTGTGATAACAGACTGATGAGTTTAATTGCAATCAATATTTTCAGTATGGTAAAAGAAAGAATTCTCACTGAGGGCACTCCACTTTGTTCAAAGATAAGGCAGGCTTGACCTGCCACTGTAAAGTTTTGCTGTACATGATTTTGCTGTTCATTTTTATTTGCCTTTTTGATAATCTAGGAATAAAAATTATTTGCCCCCACCATGGATAATTGTGGAAGGCAGGGGGTGAAAACAGCATGCCCTTAGACTAGTTGTTCTTAACCTTTTTCACTTGAGGAACCACTCACAGACTTAAGATATCCCTTGGAAAATGCCAGCTCTTAGCTTTCACTTATTTTTTCACTACAGAAAAATAATAAAGCAATTCTTCTGTAGCAAGGAACGCAGACCACAGCAGGTCAGAATTGGATAAGAAGAAGAATACTGTATTGAGGAAATAGACAAAAGAAATGTTACGTTTAAGCTAAACAACACATTCTAAGCAGTGTTACAAATGAACACTTTTTTTTATATCTCATTGCTAAGATATTCCTTAGAGATACAAAACCCCCTGAAAGCTCAGCAAGAGCACAGTGACTTACCAAGTAAACATCTTTGTTTCTTTGTAGAGAAGCTTTGCTCCAGGGCTAAACTAAATCAGATTTCATTATCATGAATTTTTGGAAAATACAGCTGTGTTAGTTAAGCTAAAAGCAAAGTTGGGTATAGTGGTAGCTGAACTAAGATGTCACTGCTAGGGTCAGCATTCACTATCAGGGTAATTGTGAAATTGCCTTATAAACAGCAACAAAATCCTAGTTAAGTTCCTCTCCTTAAAGTTTAGGTTAGGTCCCAACTGGAAGCTAATAATTTACATATCTATTTTATATTGAATAATGTAACTTATTTTCATTTTTCTTACTGTATAGTTTTACTCTAAGAAGTTACTGAACTTTCCTATTCAGTGGATCTTTCTGTGGGTTCAGAGCCATGTCTACCTACTTTCCTAATAATAATTAGTTTTTACTGCTTTTTACTTCTCTTGACACTACAGAGCCAAATGAGCTATTTTGTTCCCTTCTTCCTTGCACACTGTCAGTTGTGTTGACTCTATTATATGGATCATTTTTTAAGGTAGTGGGACAGCATGCAATTATACCTTGAATTGACGAGGATGTTCTAAGAGCTGAAAGGAGGCTGTTCAGCATCCTTGATGAGCCATCACTTTTTTCCTGCGTTCTTCACTGAAGGTGTTCAATGAGATCGCCCTAAAAATGGATATTGTTGAAATGTTACAATTTATTAGCTCTGCTTATCCCTTAGAGCATGGGTTTTCAACCTTTTTTAGTAAATGTATGCCTGGTGGCTGGACGCGGAGTGTAGGGGGAGGGAGTGGTGTGCAACTGGACGCAGAGCAGTGGCAATGCTGTATGGTGGTGGGAAGTGGTGGTGGCAGCGATGGCTGCCATGTGCGAGCTTTTCTTCTCCCCCTGCATCCAGCCAGCCAGGCTGTGCCCCCACCCTTTCCCGGCCCTCCTCCTGGGAGGCGGAGGTGCAGGGTGGGGAGTGGCGGTGCTCCATCCCTGCCTGCCTGTGTGTACCCTCTAAGGCCCTCCCAAGTACCCCTGCCTTAGAGGACAAGGAAGCCAGAATGGTAAAGGCTCCAGGGAATCCTGGGTTGTTACCAAGTAAATCTATTTTACTACAATTATCCCATAGTTGAAAAATGTCCTTGTTAGAGGGCAGGTGGATAGAATCTCAAAGATTCCTAGCATTCTGCTCTGTTACAGAGGAATTTCGTGACTTTTAGGTGTTATGCAGTGAACTTTCCAGTGCGAGTGGTTCCATTCTGTTATGTCACTGGTAGTCAACCTTTTTCACCTGTGGGCCAAATGAACAATGCCTGGTATGCCTGCAGGCCAGATCCATCTGGGAGACCTGACCGGTCACAAGGAGGGGGCAGGGGGAAAGCCTGGCCTCAATCTCGCTGCACAGGGGAAAGGCATGTGGCCCAGGCCCAGTCTACCTACATGCGGGGAGGGAGTGAGAGGGCGTGGCCTGGCTCTGACATTATCCCTGCTTTCTCTGTTGTTGCTTTCTTATCCCCCTTATACCTGAGGTACACTGATATCTTAATCCTATAGACACATGGGAAGGAATCTCTAGAGAAATTCCACCAGGACTTTAACAACTTCCACCTTTCTATCAAACTGACTCTGGAATACTCCAGCCAGCAAACTTGTTTCCTGGACACAACTGTGAACCTTTGCAGTGGCCACATGAACACCACATTGGATTGGGAACTGTCTCTCTACTGCAGCTACCACAATGCCGCCAGCTTTCCTTCTAAGCACACCACTAGATCCACTGTTTACAGCCCTGCTTTACATGATAACATATCTGCTCTGATCTCATGAACTGGGATGGATACCTTTAGGGATCTGGAACAGGGCATCCTACTAGGGGTGCACTGTCAAAGATTTTCTTGGCTGATACCGATAGCTGATTGTTAACCAGCCATATCGGCCAATACTAATCTGATAACTGATTTACAGGAATGCAGCCAGGCAGCATGGAGAGCAGCTCCCTGCAGGTAAGTGTGTGGAGGGGAAGGGGTATGGGAGGACAGATTGAGGCTCCCATAGTAAGGGAGGTAGTGGGGCAGAGGCTGGGGCTGGGGGCACTGCTCAGCCAGGGGACCTGGGGCCAGGGCAGGGAGTGAGACAGAGCTGCAGGCAGCTCGTCCAGGGGATCAGCATCCTGGTGCTTAAAAATGGCAGTGGTGGCACTTCCACCATTTTTAAATCTGGGGACACCTTTAACTGAAGCTGAGTGGGGCAAAGGTAGATGCAAGCTGCCTACTGCAGGCTCAGGGCTCTCTGCTCTGCTGCCTTGAGAGCCCCATACCAGCCACATATCCTTCTGCTGCATGGGGGGCATGTAGCCACCATGGGGCTCCCAGGACTAAGACAGCAGAGCAGAGAGCCCCAATCCCACAGAGAACAATCCACGTCTGCCTTGCACACAAGTCTGGGGGCACATAGTCCCCCCCCCACCTCCCTTAGGCTGTGTGCACAGTGGCAGAGAACTGCTCCCCCTCCCGGCCTACTGGCTGAGCCACCTGAAGCTTCATCTTGCTCCCTGCCCTGCCCCTAGGTCCCATTCAGCAGCCTGGCTGAGCAATGCCCCCAGCCTCAGCCTCTGCCCCCGCCCCCGCCCCCCTCCTTTCTTCACTGTGCTGGCCTCAAACTGCCCCACCTCATGCTCCTTCCCTCCCCCATGCCCTTTCCCCTTCACAGACATACCTGTGCTCCATGCTGACTGGCTGCATTCTTGGCAAGGTGCATGCATTGTTGACTGGTCAGACCCAGCTTCACATGCTACAGAGGGGCTGGCTGGGCCATAAGGGTGCTACAGTGCTGGGCTAGTCAACAAACAGCCCCTGAATTGAAGCACCCTCATGCCACAGGCAGCCCTGTCAGCGTCTATACGTGCATTGTGGTGGAGTAAATAACTCCATCATAGGATAGTTCTTGTATCTGGCCGTACTAACCTGTGGCAGAATTGATTGGTATACTTTGGCCTAATAGCTCCACATATGTAGACTGGTGATGCTTTACTGGAGAGCTAACTAGGCAACTTCACAGTAAGCAAATTTGTCAGATGCCCACTATAACAGTGGTCACCCATTTAGCCGTTAACCGACCCTTTTATCACCTCTCTGCTGTTTTCCTTCACTCGCCATGCTGAGATGATATTAAAATGAACAAGGGGGAGGCAGATGTCCAGCTAGTGGGTTGGATGATTTAAGTTCTCCAGGTATACTTACAGGGTTCTTCCTCCCCAACACCCTGATCTGACACTCTCCCAATCAGCCTTATCATAGAATCATATCAAAGAAGTAGGGTCAGAAGGGAACTTGTAGATCTTCAAGTCCGACCCCCTGCCTGGGCAGGAGAAAAAACTGGGCTCAAATGATCCCAGGTAGGTAGGCATCAAGCCTCCTCTTAAAGACCCCCAGGGTAGAAGCCAGCACCACTTCCCTTGGAAGTTGGTTCCAGATCCTAGCTGCCCTAACTGTCAAGTAGTTC
>NW_017728992.1:99243075-99247857 GCF_001723915.1 Gavialis gangeticus
CTCTCAAGAAGGGAGTTTCCCATCTTATAAGTGTGCTGCTGATTCTTGCTGCCCAAGTGCAGCACCCTGCACTTATCAGTATTGAAGCACATCCTGTTTTTGCTAGCCCACCCCTGTAACCTATCCAAGTCTTGCTGCAGTCTTTCCCTCCCTACTAGTGTGCCTTACTTTGAGCAATGAGGGTAACTTCAAGGCGTCTCCTGCATTTCCCTGTTGATGTGACCTTTTTGGTCCTTCTCCAGTCAGGCACTTTGTTAGGTGTGAGTCAGTTAGGTTCTGAATTAATTTAACTGTCTCCTGACCCAGTTATCCTACCTGAGTCCTCCCTAGGGACAATAACCCATAAATATCCCTCCAGGTTTATTTGGGTCCTTCTCAATCCAATAGGCCCCCCAATCAATCAGTTTTCTTACTGTATCAGCCCCTAATTAATTTTAACACATTGTATAATAGAGTCCATGCTCTAATTAACCAATTATCTGCTTTGATCAGGCTTTAATTGATTTCATTGCCTTGCACAATACAGTCCATCAGTTTCTTGACTTCCCCATTTCTTGTGTAATCAATTCAGGCCCGTTAATTGTCCATCTTCAACAAAGACCAGGATTCCCTTTGCTCGCTATCAGAAGAGATTTCCTTCCTACTAGGCTGGGAGAAGTCTCTGCAGCGGCAGTCTCAGTGTCAGCCTTCCAAAGCCAGAGTTCTTCTCCTTTCTCTGTGTCTCATTTGCGCTTCCACAAGGTACTTGTCTCCCCTCCCCTTGCTTTCCCCTTTCCATGGCTCTTGTAAGTTGGGCCACTTCCTTTTTGAGGAGGACCAGAAATCCTTCAGTCTTATGGGAGCTGGTCCCAGCTGCCTGCTGGTGGTGCGCGCGGTTTAACCCATTTGGTGCCAAATTGGCATTTTCGCCTGGCTCCAGCACTCTCAGTGACTGTCTCTCCTGGCCAGACTTGCCTCGAGGTGCAAGCATAGCAAGGTCTGAGCTCAGCCTCCTGCTACACCTATATTGTAATGCATAGATCATTTCTATATGCATACATGGGACCTTACATGTAGAATGAAGACAAGAGTCAGTCTGTCTAATCTGGCATCCTAACCATCCTGCCTGTCTTAATGTCCCTGCTAATGGAGAACATGATCTCTAGCTCTCATATAATGAATGTCATCAGTAGATTTTTTTAACAGGTTTTGTACAGGAGGTCAGTACCATTGTCCCCTTTTTATAGCCAGAGAATCTGAGTTAGAGAGAGGTGATGTAACTTTCCTGATGTTACCCAGCAACCTAATGACTAAGCCAGGAATAGAACCCAGGTCTCCCAAATTCTAGTCCTGTGTTCTAGCCACTTGGCACACTGCTTCCCGGGTTATAATATTAGAAGACACAAGGAAGGTGGAAGAGAGTCATGAGCTAAGGTCATGTTTATATATTGCAGTTTATATACTGCATTGGTTCCTGTCTTATTTCCTGTCCCTCCCCCCCCCAATTAAATACATAGCCACAAGTTAACTTTACTGGAAAAACATATTACAAGAAATCAATCATTTGTATTCTGTGGTGGATACTAGATTTTTATTGTATCTGTACAATATATGTTGTATGTGATAATGGCTCAATACAACAGTAGAGTTATAATCTAGCATGTTGTCTTCAGGTCATTTTAAAATCTTCTTTGGCTTCATTGTCACTTGGCATTTAAATTTGAAAGATCACGTAACGCTACTGGAGGCATCAGTTTAGTAGTTCCTGCTGAGATATTATAGGAGAAATGCAACAAAACCCTGAGGAAGCAGGGTATAAAAAGTGAAACATTTAAGGGAAAATGATTATTAATAATATAATAATAATATACTCACCTTTTAGCTATTTTTACTAGACTTCAACAATGGCAGCTGACAAGATTATTAGGTGTCTCTGCACCCAATTGCTTGGCTAACATAACAGCCCCCTAGGCCAGAGGTTCTCAATGTTTTACAACAGGCAGGCTCAAGTAATGAAGTTTGGCCCTAAGGCTGGCCACCAGCATTCTCTCTAAGATGCCCGGCATGAGCAGGTGCACTCATGCCATGCTACCAGGTGCACTTGCGCGGCCATGCACACCATGCAGCTTAGAGGGAATGCTGCTGGCCACTGTTGCAATCCAGCTGCTTCCTTTGCCAATTTGTTTCCTGCTGCCTGCCACTGAATATCACCCTGGGCCAATGTTTCCAAAACCTCGTGGGCACTCTCGCACCCTCCTCCTGTTGGCCAATTGCCATGGGAGGGTTCAGTGGCAATAAAAAACTGTAGCTGTAATAGAGCAGTGCAGACTCTCCAGGGGGCTTCCATACTGGTGAGCTGCTGGCTGTGTGCCTCCAATTCTACCTCCTACCTCTGAATGCTGCCACCTTCCACCACTTCTACTTGCTGGTGATTGCCACTGGGGGCTGGATCTGCCCTGTGGACCACAGGTTGACAATCCTGCCCTAGATAAAATCTTGTGGACATGTTTTTGGACAATTATTGAAGTAAGTTAATCTGTGAATTCAATATGTTGTATGTTCTCTGCCATAATATATGCAAAAAATCTCCAAGAGATAAGAAAACAAAGACTAGACTATATGTCTTGTATGCTAAAACTGCATTTGCATCTCTTTAGATCAGGGGTGGGCAGTTATTTTGGCTGGTGGGCCACTTGTGTTTTGGTTAGCTGTCAAGGGCCACACATGTAAAATCTTTCCAAAAAAATCATTTTAACAAATTATAAATTAAAAATATTAAAAATCAAGCATTTACTATTAACATATTTTATTCCAAAAATATTTTTTGTCCTGATATATGTTTTTTTTGAGTAGTGTATATAGAGGTAATTGCATAATAGCTCAATAGCACGATGAACAACCACTTGTAGGCAACCGAGTGGCTGGAAGGCATGTGGGAGCTGGAGGCCTGTGTACTGGGGCAGGAGCCCCCTGGCTGCAGCTTCCCTGATGCCTGGCTGGACATGTGGTGCCTGGCATGCATGCCCATGGCCACTGCTTCTTCCCTGCACTACCTGCTGCTCAAAACACAACAGGGGCAGGAGGAGGAGGACCTGCTGGAGGTGGGGGGAACCAAGCAGTACCCGAGCGGGAGCAACTCTGCTGGGAAGCTGTGCATGCTGGCCAGGGCGGGGGTAGGGCTGTCAGCGTGTGTGGGATGGGCAGATGTGGGAGTGCAGTGTGGGCTGCCTTGGGCAGGGGTAGGTAGGGCTTGGCCCAATGCAGAGTATGGCGGGGGCTGCCATGGGCCATATACAATTAATTGGTGGGCTGGTTTTGGCCTGTGGCCCATATTTTTCTCATCCCCACTTTAGATATTTTTATCTGTCCTCAAACAAATTCTATATCAGATAGGTTTTTGAAGCAGTTGAGATTAATATTATGGGGAGAAATGGTAAACAAACCAGCATTTATGAGCTCTGCTAACTGCAGTAAGAGCTCTTATTGAAACAAGCAGACACAGAAGCTTCCAAACTCAGACACAAACAGGAACAAACAGTACTATTTCAAGATGTTGTTGTTTTCACTACATTTTTCATTAACTACTAAATGCCACTGCTAATGTTTATCCTGCCGGATATTTATTAATTCATAAGTGACCTGTTTGAATAAAGGGTCTGTGTATGCAATTCTTCACCCCCTTAACAAACTAAACTATTCTCTTTTTTCTTGCATTTTTTTGCTAACAGATAATGGGGAATTCATATGCAGGGCAACTGAAATCTGCCCGCTTTGAAGAAGCTCTTCACAACTCTATAGAAGCCTCTCTGAGATGTAGCAGTGTTGTCCCACGGCCAATCTTCTCACAGCTCTACCTGGACCCTGATCAGCCTCCTTTCTTGCCGGAAGGTAACCATGCAAGTATGGCACGTTTCAGTTGTCATTTTTTTTGCTAAAGAAAATATTATAGCTCAACTCATTTTTGGACATAAAATCCATATTTAATTTATGTGCCTCTTGGAAGGGAGTTGTGGTATTTGTCTGCCATTGCTCTGACCTGAACTAATACAGGGGTGGTTCTGTTTTATATTTTTGCTCAGATGTAAAACCAAAGGTGGAAGAACTGGACAAAGAGTTGGTGCATCGTTACTCGCAGAATGGAACCCTGGATTTTTCTAATAACCAAACTGTTAATGAAATGGAAGATGAAGAGGAAGATGAAGACATGTCAGATTCAAGTAGTCCACCAATCCCATATTCGCAAAAACCTGCCCCAGAAGGGTCTTGCACTACTGATGGTTGGTTTCCATCCCTGTACCTAAAATGAACTGAATGAATTCTCAGTATCATGTTTAGTCTTCAGAGTAACAATGAAACTGATTGAATTACCATACTGAATATTGATAGTATCTTGTTCCCATGAGAGCTATTAATAAAGGGTCCAGTTTTCCAACTTTTACTCATACTGGGAAGTACTTATTCACATGAGTGGTCTTGTTCGAGAGTCTAGAAAGGTGACCATGCTTTTCAGCTTTTGACTAAAATGTTGCCTTTCAGATTTAGGCCAGAAGATACTTTATTTTGCATTTCAAACCCAATTTAACTGGATAGTTTTTCAAACATTACAACTATTTTTAAAGGCCAGCTTGAATAGGGCTAATTGCACAAGGATGACTTCCCAACATGAGTAAGAATATGGAGCAGTCGGCCCCAAACACATGAATTCATAAAATTCAAAGTAACTCTAACATACAGAAATAAAAATGTGTTTGTTCTTTATTTCAACTTTCCTTTTCTTGATTTTTTTTTTTTTTTTTTTTTAAT
>NW_017728992.1:99247911-99255101 GCF_001723915.1 Gavialis gangeticus
TTTTTTTTTTTTTTTTTTTTTAATGTAAATCTGGAATTGTCATTCCTAATCTTCAATGAACTGTAATCTTTCTAAAAATTCAGTTGAAAAACTTTGGGAAGCAATTGAAAAAGGGGAGGAGGGTTATATTATAGAGGGAAAAAGAGAATTGTTGTTTGTGAACATTGATTGAGGTTCATTATGGCCCATTATTAGCTCCTTAAAGATGATCCCAGCCTATTGCATATGCTCACAAAAGTAGTGGGAATGAGTTCAACCAAATTATGTGGATAATTGTCAGTTCAGTACTGTAACAGGTTCACAGCCTATCCATAAATGATCGTTAAACATAAACGTTGACAATACAAACTTTTAAATGTAAACTGTAAAGCAGGAGTTTGACACCCTGAGAATAAAAGGCAGGGTAGATTTGCAATTTGTAGACTAATTGAGTTAGAAATAGATATAAGCTTTTGTGAACGGGATCTCACTTCATCAGATGGTGTGAGACCATGTGCACAGAGCAGTGTATAGAATGGAGAAAGTGATTTGAATATAAAAGGTAGGAAGGAAGTGTGTTAGGGAAACAGCTGTTAGAATGAGAATTAAACTGTGGGCTCACATTATGAGTATAGCCTACAGATCTATAAATCCCTAAAAGAAAATATTAATAATAGCTCTTATATGGCATTTCTGTTTTAATAAATGACTTTAACATCAGATTTCTGCTGGGTTGTTGGCCTCTTTTACAGTGATTGCCATTAAAAAGTCAATATTTACCAACAAGTACTTTGCATATGTAGACAATATTGCCAGCATTTATTCCCCATTGTGCCCTAAAATTTCCATGGTAATTGGTGGTAAGTATTGATTTTTGCTTTTGCCCCTCTTGGTCTGGGTTAGATGGGCATTTTTGTCTTTTAGAAGATTAGAAACCTATTATCAAATTGTAAGAAGGGAAGCGAGCAGCTGTCTCTTCTTAGAAACTAGGGAAGGTTGTTGGGAGTCTGTTTATGTAGTTTTTATATTTTCTTCTGTTTTCTGAGTTTGTTTTTGGTTTTTTAGAACTACTTAGGGATAGATCTTAATACAGGAATTGCATGGACACTGACTTACTGATTGATGTTCTCATAATAAGGATAGGTAGTTGTGTTAGTCTTAAGTCAGGCAGAAAGTAAGGTAGATTTGAACCTTATGAACTAACTGAATCGATGCATAAGCATTCATAAGCAACTTACTTCATTGGATGCTATCACTGTTTGTGAAAGCTTATGCAGTTCTAATTTAGTTGCTCTATGAGGTGAAAAACGACTGCCTTTTGCCTCACAACAGCAGATGGAAACCTGTTGTCTATGTTAATTCACTTGGATCTGTAGCAAT
This sequence comes from Gavialis gangeticus, assembly GCF_001723915.1. Classification (NCBI taxonomy): domain Eukaryota; kingdom Metazoa; phylum Chordata; order Crocodylia; family Gavialidae; genus Gavialis; species Gavialis gangeticus. The sequence continues at coordinate 99,249,271 of NW_017728992.1, forward strand.
ATAAATACCATTTACCATATCTATGGATCTTGGCAGGAATAGATATAGTAGCTTTGCTCTTCTTTCTAAGAGAAACCCTACTCATAGGATTTACTCACTGGTGTTCTTACCAAGTCTTAGTCTTTTAGCTTCCAATTCAGTATGGAGATGTGAAACTTTGGTGAAATATCATCAATGTGATTCTGGAATTTAGTTCTGTGCTCCAGTATCATTGGTGTGCTTGTTTCTATTACTTAGTAATTGGCCAAGGTTAGGACTTGAATGGGAACTAATTGATAGAAGTTCATTTAAAGACATAAAATGATATTGGCAAGATGTTACAAACGGGCAAAAGAGATCATGGAAGTGAGTTTCCCTCTCCCTCCCAGATATGGAATGTACCAGCCTTTCAATTATTAAATTGCTTAATGTAGGCAATCTGTTGGATCTAGATTTGACCCAAATACTAAATGAATACATTGCTTTAGTTTCCAATCAGGATGATGATGCTGACCATGGGAATAAAGGCAGGATGACTAATGGGAATAAGCACTTAGAAAAAAATGTACTACATTGGAGGTATAAACAAAACTTAAAAAGCTTTATGCACTCAAATTGATGACATCAGATAATCTCCATCTCATATTGCTGAAGGAACTAACACCTGAAATTGCAAGTTCAGTGGCAAGGATTATGATGAATGTGTCCAATCAGATGCAGTACCTTCTGATTGGGGAAGAGTAAGTATAATATCTATATTGAAGAAAGGGGAAACAGTCATCCAGGCAACTACATGGCTGGTATTATACAAGATTTTAGAAACAAATTTGGAAGGAGAAACGTGGAGGAAAATGGGGCAAAAAGGCAACACGGGTATAGCAAAAGTAGATGCTGTCAAACTAACTTGATATTTTCCATGTCTAGAAAATCAGTTCGCTGAAGGATATAGGGTTAATCTAACCTAAAATTTACATGGAAATGTATCGGGGACTGTAGATTTTAGTGCAAGAACTATAATGTCGCTAAAGGAACTAGCTAAAAAGAGAACAATAGGTTAAGCAGAAAGAAGAATAATTGTGCAGAGAGATGTTGCTAATGGAGTTTCTCAATTAGTTCTTCAGTAGAGAAACTAATCTCATTTAATATTTTAACTAAAGCCATTGGCACAAAAAATGGGGTCTGCTAATGAAATTTATTGGATTTTGAATTTAATGAGATTTCTGAATGATACAAAGTTGGGAGTTACCAGTAAAGAAAACGATCAGAATATCCTGTTGGAAGAAGAGGATGACTTTTGAGGACAGGAGTTATAGCAGTTTAATAGTACAGAGTGCAGGACCACATATATGGTAACTAATAAGAATTTCTGCTGGAAGGTGGGGTCTTCTTAGTTGGAAAGGGCATAGCAGCAGAGAGACCTGGTATATTAGTCAATCAGTGAACCATCAAAGAGATATGATCTCAAAAAAGGTAAATATCATTCTGAGATGTGTCAAATGAGGTGTTTACAAGCAAGATAGGAGAGAATTAATTCCATTGTACCATTAACTGGCAATATCTAATCTAAATGCTGTGTACAGCTCTGATTACTCATGGTCAGGAAAGATGAATTCAAACTTGAAGAGGTACAGAAAAAGCCTAGTTGACTGATAAGGGTAATAGAAAGCCTATCTTATCAGAGCATATAGGTGTTGCCTACCAAAACAAAGACGGGGGGGCGGGGGGTGAAAGAGGGAGGGCTACATTAAGGAGGGAGAAGAGTTATTTAGGCTAAAGGACAGTGTTGGCACAAGAATCCCTAAAAAAAGATTATATCATCATATTGTCACATTGGAGTGGATTTAGTGACTGAGGAGGTCCCTTCAAGTCCTGTGTCCAGTGTTGCTGTGTTCTTATTATCCCTGATGGTTTCTTGTTGTCCAGACAACAACAGTTGTCAAGAGTGATCCTTTCCGTCTTTCCTGGTTTAGAAAATACGATCTTTCCTTTTATCTATAAATTATAACATTGTGACCTTCAGTGTGGATTACACAATTGTATCTGGGGCTATACTTGAAGGCATCAGAAATTCAAGTAGTGCAGGTAGGTGTCTAGATACTACAGAACTAAGTACAATAGAAACATCTGTGGTATGCCTGCACATTGAACATAACAGATTTCACACATGGATCTGTGTTTTTTTTTTTCATTTGTGCTAGTTTCAGGTTCACTTTCTCTGTGTGTGTGTGTGTGGTGGGGGGTGTATGGGTGTGTGTGTGTGTGTGTGTGTGTGTGTATTTCTGCACGTTTGTTTTAACCTACAATTCATTTCAGATTTTGGGTTTTGTTACCTCCGAAGAAACTGCCTGCATCCTACTTTTAATTATAAAACTGAGGGGCTGGAGATGACAAGTTCTTAGATATGACTGTCTAAGGGAAGTGGAGAGAAGCATAGTCTCAATGGAGGGCTCTTGATTCTTGGACTCACTTGACTTTGGTCTGACTGAACTCAAATTTAATGATTTTGGGGTTGCAAATCCTATCTAGTTACCAGGTTTTTCTTTGCTGTGCTGATTAAAATGGGGTGGTTTCTATAGTTGGACTGTTAGAAAAGGAGTGAGAAGAAGTTTAAAGACAGTTTGTCAATATAGTTTTAGTTTGTGTATAATATATTTATTTGTGCTGTAAGTGGATGGGCTTGCAAACAGGCTCATTCTGAAGGCCATATCTTAATAAAAGATTGAATTGGTAGCACCTAGCTATCCTCCCACGTATGATCAAATAGAGCACCCAACCTTGTTTTTTCCATTGCATGACATCCCTGGAGTAGCTAACAGCAGTTGCTTACATAGGTAAGTAATATTGAGAAAATATTTTAAAAAATTAAACCAATTAGAAGTTTAAGTCAGCGGAGACTGCTCAGGTGCTTCAGTTAAGCAGAACTCCTGGTGTGAGAAGCAGTCAAGGGGCTGTGCTATTTTCTGTGCTCAGCAACTCGTGCCAGGCAGCTGTGCAGAAGGAGCAGCGAAGCAAAACTCTTGCCTGATTTTAAGACTGGGAACTCTGGAATGCAGAGCAGTCAGGGAGCAGCTGGTGACTGTTCCTCCCCACCTCCTGATCCATGGGAGGGGCAGAAGCAGCTGCCACCCAAGCTTTCTGTAGATCAAGGTGGCCCTGGTCTCCAGGAGGCACAGGAGCCTTTCCCCTGGTTCCACTCCTCCTGGTCCCCAGAAACTAGCCCAGGAATGATTTCTACCTTGTTGTAGTTGAGTTAATTTTGTCCAGGAGCATCCATTTGTTCTCTGGGAAGAAAAGCTTGAATGTTTGCATACTTTTGGTTTCTACCGAGAGAATGGTGATTTTCATGGTATAAACTGAAAAACTGTACATGGACTTAGTTTATATTGATCAATCATGAAGAAAAAGCTCATCTGTCATAAGTCCCATTTTTGATTGGCCACCCTTCATTAGTTGACATTAGTGGTGGACTTTTATTTTTGTTGATTGGCCAACAGCAACCAACAGGTTTATGCGCAGTGGGTAACCACATGTGCAGTTAGCCTACATAATAATTTTGTGTGCAAAAATAAAGCATTTTAGTAGTAAGTATAATTTATTTTCTTCTGCAGAAATGTCAACTCTAAGTGAACTTTCAATAATCAGTTTTTAAACATATATAGAAGTAAAGTTGCAAAAAATATTGATGGCTCTTTGCATAGTGACCTCAAATGTTCAAGGTGATATAGTAAAGCATTCTTAACTTTTGTTTGCCATAGCTTTAAAGCAAGCCTTTTCTAATTTGTGGAGCAGCATTGTAGGCAAGGTGTATGAAACTCAAAACAGTGAATTGTCGGTTTACCTGAGAGCTGAAAGGAGGCTAAAGAAATTTCAGAGGCAATTAGGTAAGCAGGTATTTAGCACCTGATCAGTTGCTGTGAAGTTACAGTAGCAGCAACAGCAAGCTGCAATTCACATGCAAGTTGTGGAAGCTAATTTCTTATGCAAATACCTATTTTACTGGAGTACAAAAAGATGTATGTACCCCATGCTGAGGTTGCTGTTTATTAGTGTTGAGAAAGCGGGGGAAATAATCATTGTTTTCAAAAGGTTTCAGCACTTTTGTATTTCCACAGCTGTACAGACAAAACATTTTATTTGGCCAAACACATCTGCTTTCACTGAAATTAAGAGATGATTGGAGAATGCAAATTGCTTCTTTAAAGAAAAAAAAATGAATTTTTTTCCAAAGAAATGCAGATAGTGTCTGCCAGAGCCATTCATTCATCCTCTTTTCCCTTGCTCTTAGCATTTCACAAATTGTTATTTAGGATTTTTTAAACCAGCTAAGCAGTATTCTTTCTCATTTATGTTTTGTAAACATTTAATACAGCGTAGTTTTTTGGGGGAAGGGCAGGTGACATCTCAGAAGTTTTTTCAAGTACAAACTCCCATGTTAATTAAAATGGAATATAGAAAATATGTGCACAAATTGTACATGCTGAGATAGAAGTCAGATTTTGAAAATGTGTCTCAGGATACAGACAGACATAACAATAGTATTACTGTAGACAATACTGATACAAGCTGTTATGATATAACTGTTAAGTCAGCATGATTCTGTAGGATACAAGTATAGCAAAACTGTTCCACCTTTAACCCTGCTAAATTCAGGGGTAAAGATAAGATAGTTTAGTTAACTTGTATTGCTCTAGGATCCTATAGATAGAAGTTAGATTGTATCAGCTGCTGTATGCTTCTGAGCAACATATTCTCCCTTTTAAAGTGACTACTGTATTTACTTGAATACCCCACCAATAATTAGATTCTATATAGGGAAGATTTATAAATTTGTTTTAATTTTCCAAGTATGGAATTTAATTATTGCACGTTTTTCTTGAATTTGTCCATTTCCCATTGCTACAGCATAGAAAATAAATGTGGGGGTCAGGAAGCCCCCGGCCCCTTTACCCCCCTCCTCCCCATCACCCTGCAGTCCCTCCCTTCCCCTCATCTTCACTGTCAGACCCTGCTGTCTGTGAGCACATGGAAGTGACGGGTAAATGTGAAAGGACTGACCTTGAAATAAATGTAAGTTACCATTTAGGCAAATTACTATAGGTACCCATTGCCTTAATTCATACAGAATGGATACATTTGGCCTTTTTTGAAACTGCTGCAAGTTTTAGCATAGATACTCCAAAAACACACTTTTAAGTAGCACTTTTATACCTATTTATTTACAGTACAAATGATGCATGATATTAATCCAAAGCCAAAAGGCTTATGATTTACCATATAGTACATTGGGTTGGGCCCCAGCAGAGTTGGAAGCATTTCAAGCCGTGGTGACCCCATAGCTCAACACTGCTCAGTGTGTGTGTGTACTCCAGAATACTCCCTCCCCCCCACGAAACAAAGGATCCATGTACTAATTAGCCACCCCCATGACTGAAACTGGGTGTTTTTGTTACGAGTCCTGGGATTCTCCAAAAATATATATGCAGATGTGGTATAGGGCAACCTGGTTTGGCTCTGCCTCATGGAGGGTTGGGCCACACTAATATGCAACAGGCTGAGAGAGGAGGTGAGAGAGGGATACTGGGTGAACTGTTTGGGGCTCCGTTTGTTGGTGTTTGCCAGACATTTAAGGCTGGTGAAGAAATAGGAATCATTGGAAGTGGGAAACTAAGGTGCAGCTCAGCTGTGGGAGTGAAGAGGATGTATTCAATGTAGCCCACCATGACTTGAAAAAGAGTCAGTGCTTAAGGGGAGATTAAGCTCAGTGGGCACTATTATGCAACTTATTCAGATGGGCTGCACTAACCTATTCTTGTGGTAGGTTCCCATCAGTATATTTGTCCCATGTAGGCTAT
>NW_017728992.1:99260101-99261624 GCF_001723915.1 Gavialis gangeticus
AGTGGGAAACTAAGGTGCAGCTCAGCTGTGGGAGTGAAGAGGATGTATTCAATGTAGCCCACCATGACTTGAAAAAGAGTCAGTGCTTAAGGGGAGATTAAGCTCAGTGGGCACTATTATGCAACTTATTCAGATGGGCTGCACTAACCTATTCTTGTGGTAGGTTCCCATCAGTATATTTGTCCCATGTAGGCTATATGTTTTATTCTCATGCTCAGTATTGGCTGGATTTAATCAACTTTATACTTGGTTTCCATTACCAATTACTTTTGACTGTAGTTTAATAACAGACAATGCATTTAATGAGGTTTTCTTGTATGCAATTACAAGACAAAGGTCTTATTTCACCTCATCTTCCTTTACTGATGTTTAAATGGATATACCTGTAGCTGATATTTACTTATCAACACAAAATCATACTAAAAAGCAGTATTCTGAATTTGTGGTTAAATAATAGAAAAAATAATGAAGGGAAAAATAAGGGGGAAAAAAATGACTACCCTGCTCCTATCCAAATGAACTGTTTGTTTCTAAAGAAATGACCCATGTATGGGATCTTCTCATTTAGTTTTAAATAGTAGTTGGAACTTAGGAAAGTAGTTGGAAAATAGGCAAGATTCTGTCCTTGCTGCAACCAGTTGCTGCCAGTTCAAGCCTTGTCCTTTACTGGGCTAAAGGTGAGTTAAGGGTGTATTTTTTGCTTTGGTTCTGTTTTTGCAGGATTTTGTTTTTTAATTTTTGTTCAGATCTTGTGTTGAAATCTCCTTTGTTTTGTATTGTAGGCCCTCTTATTTTTAGTAGCATCAACAAAAAAAACCCCCAAAACCCCAGGAGAACTGTTAAGAGAACAGTTAATAGTTAAGTAGCAGACATACTGGGACAGATCCTTAAGTATGGTTTGCAGTTTATCATGTTACTTATGATTTGAATATCTAAGCAGAAAGAAATAGCTGCTTCCCAGCTACTGTTTTCTTGTGTAAATACTAAAAGTCATATTTACATAATTAGATATATTATGAAAGTGCGTGTGTGGCATTTATACAGTACAGTAGTCTTTATACAGATAGCGGGAAACATGGAATTTATTCAGATAAACCATTTGCCTAATAGGATGGTATCAGGCTAAGGTGGTATCTGTGGTATCAGGCTGGTTTCAGTGTGGATTATTAAAACACCATATTCTTGCATTCAAAAACTTGTCTTAACTCTATTGCAACCATGCAGTTTGTCCAGTAAAATATATCAGCCTAAGTAATCGTTGCCTCATGAAACATTAGTGTGTGTTCAAAATATTACTGCCCCAATGTTGTGACCAGTTTTTCGCTACTCCTCCCACCTGCAGAGGCTCCTACTAGCGCTTAAGATGTCCTATTCAATCCTTCTATCATCAAAACTACTGGCGTGGCTTTATTCTATATACAGCCAGGGCAGGCAATTATTTTGGGTGGAGGGCCACTGAGTTTTGGCAAGCCATCAAGGGCTACATGACAGACAGCCAGGGGCAGATAAATATTAATTTTCTA
>NW_017728992.1:99261635-99264173 GCF_001723915.1 Gavialis gangeticus
AAATATTAATTTTCTAAACTTTTTAGGGGCCCTGCAGGCCGCATTTTGCCCACCATGGTTTCAGTATGAGTTGTTGGGTCACTTACAGTTGTGTCCAAAATTTTCAACTTCTTTGGACCTCACTTCACTTGAATTGGTGTTTGGAACATGAGGAGTTGTTGTGCTTATGAAGTTTCAGCTTCCAACATGATTTTCTGCTATTTACTCATTGTAGAGATAAGTCATATTGAAACAGTGCTGAAAATTATTCTGACAACCAAAACCTTGGCTATCTTAGATTCCCTATAATATACGAAAAAATGAATAAAGTGAAGACCTAAACAGTCTCCATTACTTGAAAGTGTAAAGTAAGCAAATTTTTAATTCTGAAAAATACCTTTAAGAAAGAGATAACAACTAAACAAACTTTGTTTAAAAAGCACAAGAGAAAAGCTCAGACTCTCCTGAAAAACACACTTTTTAGCTTGGTCTTTCCCTTAATAAGAAATGTATTCAGCCAAATTATAAATTTCAATAAATGGAGCAGATCAGATAACCACCAGCATAAAATATAGTAATATAGACCGAATCCATACCTAGATGGAATATACATGGAAAATAAAAGGTGAAAAAATACCCAAACTCTTTTTTGAATAATGTATTATTGAAACCTTTCTCATACCTTTAATGAAGAACACCCAGATATGTTGAGGTGAAGTTTCAAAATTGATTTTGAAGCATTTTTTATTACACTGGATTTATGCCTACCTCTTTTCTTATAGTTAATATATTTTGTTTAGTACCAATAATATGGTCAACATGGTACAAGACACCAAGATAGAGAATCTCATTTGAAAACTTTGCAATATAAAGACTGAGATAAAGAAAATTATTGGTAATAAATTAAGAACTCTGTTGTTATGAATTCTCAATATCTTTAAATTTGGGTTGAAATGATGTACATTGTATAGGGGGAAAGGAAATACTAAATCAGTTTCACTTACCATGGGGCTTTCTTGTAATTTTGAGTGTGTTACAACTTCTTCTGAGTTGTGCTATTAAAACTGGGCATGAACAGTGAAAATTTATCTATTTTTTTAGCCATGTGATTTCTTCATAGTTTTGTTAATCTTCATTTTGAAGCATTTCAGGTGCCCTGCCAAATACGTTATTTATATTCTCTCGGCTAGCAGATCTGAGCCCCTTGTTGTGGGCCTCATCCCAGTTCCTTGGAGGCCTGTATGAATCTTTCTGTTGACTTAGATTAGACCTCAAACAAGTAGGATAATGAAACATGTACAGAATTTACTTATTTTCTTAAATGTCTATTTTTTAAAAAGTAGATATAATCTCAAAACAGTAAGTATTTTTCTTAATTATTTTGTATAATGAACACAAACCTTATAAAGTTTCATCACGTGTCTTTCCTTTTTAGGTTTTTGTCAAGCAGGCAAGGATTTGCGGTTAGTATCCCTGTGTATGGAACAAATTGATATCCCAGCAGGCTTCCTGTTGGTAGGAGCCAAGTCTCCAAATCTTCCTGAGCACATTCTAGTGTGTGCTGTTGACAAGCGGTTTTTGCCAGATGATCATGGAAAAAATGCACTTTTAGGTAAATGGCTTTCATTACTCCTCTTGTAACAAAAATGTATAATTTAAAGTTTGGCTCAACATTATACTACATCAGTTTGGCAAATTAATTTTGACTAATGGTGCATTGAAGAAAGTCAGTATTTCTTGCATTAAATCTACAGCTGGGCTTCAAAAGCCCTTTTAAAATAAGACCCTGGTCCTACAATTTATTGCATTTGAAGTGAATGAGACTCAGCATGTTAAGTAAGCCTTCAGCCCTAAATGTGAAGCGCATTATGTTTTTAATTCTAAAGCTGCTTCCGCTATACATTGAATGACTGAGAAGTATCCATATGCAGCTAATCTTCAGTGTCTAAATAATTTATATGTGGAGCCACCCTTAGGGGTGGGCAACATGGGTGATCACCCAGGGCACCATGGTCAGGTGTGCATCACATGCACACACATACACACATGAGCAGCCTGTGCTCACAGCAGCAATCTACCTTTGCCCCAGCCAGTTGCCTCCCCAAGCAAGAGGAGCAGTGTCCAGCCCAGCCTGCCCCCTACCTCCAGCTGTTGCTCAGGAGGAGCTGAGACAGGCAGTATGGGTGGCAGCCGTGGTTTCTGCCTACCCACCTGTCCAGCATACCATGCCACTCCACCTCCCTGCCAGACTGTGCCCTGTACCCCTCCCTGCCTGCTTCTGCCTCCCCTGACTTGGGGAGGGGCAGGGCCACCAAAATACAAGGTCCCCCAGGGCACCATTTCCCTAAGGCCAGCTCTGTTTCTATGTTCTGCCCTCAAAACTCTGAATAAGTAAAAAGAATTTATTTGATAACTTTCTGTATAAGCAGTGCAGTTAAATTGATGTATTAATGTTTCTTAGTAATTGGAGACAATCATCTGTGCACCTGGATTTCTTACTTTGCCTCATGGTTGGTGTGTAAACAAACCAGTAAAAGTAATTTAAGGCTTTTTTTTTTT
>NW_017728992.1:99264184-99267035 GCF_001723915.1 Gavialis gangeticus
GCATCCTCAGTCTCTGTCTTGGATCCTCTCCTTTCTGTCTCTAGTTACTGTGCTGCCTAGAATGCATTCAGGTATACTTTGTAACAGACAAGAAATGTCAATAAAGCCTAAGCACCTTTATTTAGATATAGCTAAAATTCTGGTTTAGTCCATCAATAATCTGACGTAAGTCTTGCACTCTGCTCTGTTTTGTCCTTGACAGCTGTCATATTGTTCCCCATTCAAAACACTTTTGCAAAGACTGCCCACTTAGCTTATTGTTCCAGCTATGTTATTTTTCTGCCCCTCCTCCAGTCGTTTCATTCCTCTGATCTTCAGTTCTCCCTTTTTAACTACCTTAATATAAACTGTCTTCCCTTGTAAAGCCCTTCAAAACTTAGCCTTAATCTTCCTCTCATCTCTTAGTTAGTGGTGAGTCCAACAAAGTCCATTTCTGCTCTGGTAATGTTCTAAATATTTAAATAGCTGGAAGACTAGATAAATTATAGCCAGAAGGGTTTTTTTTAAAGAACTATTTTGGGGGTCTTATGAACCACTGATGTTGGGTTTGTTTGTTTGTTTTTTTAAAGGTATCATAGAATTCTTAGGAAGTTTCAAAGGACCAGAGAATATCTTAATATGTCATTGTTTAACGATTGCAAATTTGGTTGATGAAGGTGACTGCTGATGTCAATATTTTTCAGAAATCTACAATAGAGAGCTATGACATTTTCATTTTAAGAAATGCCATTTTATAATTGTAGCACATTATTAAATAGATACAAACCTAGCTCACTCATAGATATCAAAATGGGTAATCAAAGAAGATGTTCCTAATGGGATCCTACTTAGGCTCTGTGTTGTTTCAAAACCTTAAATGGTTATCTGGATAAAGATATATAAAATCCCTGCTGATAAATTTTGCCAATGACTCAAACATTGTTGGACTGGCAAATGATAAGAAAATGTCAGAACGATTTGGATTCCTTCAGACAACATATGCTTTACATGGAAAAAAGAAATTTCATACATTTAGGAACAAGCCACTAGCTGTCTCTGTCCCTTCCTTCAGGGACAGTATACCTTTTTTTTTTTGTGTACAGTTCCGACTGACATTGGTGGGATTCTACTATGGATTATATAGCTCAAAAATGCAGCCCTTTCCCATAGATTCTAATTCAATGTAATTTCAGCCCTCTCCATTAAATTGTTTTGACAACTTTGCAGTAAGGTGGTTCTCTGTCTGGATTTTGTCTTTATTCCTAATTCTGTTGTTTGTAAAGATTTTTAGATTTTAAAAGCTTTTAATTTCAATCTCAGTAGAACCTAAAGATTTTGTATAAAGTATTAGGGTCTTTTCAGGGCCTTAAGGGAGAAAGTCTTGCTTCTTTCTTCTGAAAACCCCATTGGACAGACAGTGTTGCTTACCCCTCTGCTCTCACTTGGCAAGTTTCTACAAGATAGCCAAAGGCAGTCATAGAGAATATACTTGATATTTATGCTCTCTTAAGCAGCACTAACTTCCCATAGAATACTTTGCATCAGCCACAGTCATAGGAAAGAAAGCAGGTCCATTTGACACGTGTGTTGAGGATCAGGAAGAAAGTTAGTGACATGGATGGGATTTGAGTATCTTTGTGTTACCAATTTCAGAGTCTTCATAGCCCTCCGTTGTACCTTCTTTCCCTCTGAAGGTCTACTCCTGTGTACAATTTGCAGTGCAGAACACTGGGGTAGCATTTGGCCCTAGATTAGTAATAGCTGGAGGGAGATGGAATTTTCAGACAAATCAGGCATGCCAAAAGTCTGTCTTCATTGCTTGTCTGTCTTCCAGCCATTTGTGTGCTAAGTGAGAGGTCTGCAGTGGATGGATATATGGAGGGGGTAGCTAATCAGTAGAAACAAAATATACAGGCAAGGCTAAAACAGACTAATTTCCTGTCCATGTCATATGTCATTTTATGTATGTATGTATGTATGTATTTATTTATTTATGTTGTTATTTTCTTCTGTTTATCTTTTCTCATCTTTTTTGTAGGGTTTTCTGGGAATTGTATAGGCTGTGGAGAAAGAGGATTCCGGTACTTCACAGAGTTTTCCAACCACATAAATCTGAAACTAACCACTCAGCCAAAGAAGCAGAAGCACTTAAAGTACTATCTAGTAAGAAGCTCCCAAGGTGTACTATCAAAGGGACCCCTTATTTGTTGGAAAGGTAAAGAGTCCCCCCTTTTTGTCTCAAGATGCTTAGGATTTTAGATGATATTGAGCATTGGGTTTTTAAGGCATTAAAAATTTAGTAGGTGAAATTTTGGCATGATTGAAAACAGTGGGAAGATTCCCATTGACTGCAGTGGAGTCAGTATGTCACCCAGGGATTTATCAGCCCTTAAATCTTTTGAGACTTCCCAGATAGATTGCAGTTCTATAACATTATGCTGTCATACATAGAAAGAGAGCCCTACTGCACTGCTGACCCATATTTAAGATTATAGTGCCATTGTATCAGTTACAGCTATGACTATTCTCAGTCAAAAGTATACATTAATTAATTATGAGCTGAAATTTTTGTTTAGCAGAGACCAACCATGAATGATATTTTATGAAACTCTGAAGGAAAAAAATCTGTTCATTTGTTTTTAATTTTCAGAATGAGGAAAAAACTGTGCAGCCTCCTCCTTCCCCAAGGCCTCCTCCTCTTTGCCAGTTGTTCTTGGGGCCCCCTTCCCAGCCCTGACAAGTGCCACCACAATGACCCCGTTTTGCCTCCCCCCACCTGGATCCAGCCTGGACACCCAACAGGGCCCTGCCCCACAAAAGGCCAGGTCCCGTTCCTCCACAGGATCGTGCAACCCCTATTCACTCCATCCCC
>NW_017728992.1:99267046-99272807 GCF_001723915.1 Gavialis gangeticus
CCTGACAAGTGCCACCACAATGACCCCGTTTTGCCTCCCCCCGCCGCATTTCCTTCCCTGTAGGCTGTTCTGGGGGGTGTCGGGGATGGGCAGCGTTGAGGCACTGCCACCATGACCCCCCCGCCCTTCGCCCTCAGGCAGGGAGGTGTGGGGAAGCCCCACTGCTCAAGCAGCCGGGGCATGTTTGCCACCACCACAAACATCCCTGGCAGCGACTCAAACTTGGGCCCATGCAGCCCGGGCCTGCGCAGCCAATCTTGGCCTGCCCTCTTGGCAGCACATGCACAGTTGGCCAAAAGCATTACAGACGCACAGACAGACTAAGCCCTTTATAATTTAAGGAAAACAACAGTAGACAATTTGGCACACCTTTAGAAATTGCACAATAGACTGTTATTCTGCATAGTAATCTCATTTAAAATATTCTAAACAAAGTCTTTATCTGTGTGCACACATAATTTTGTTTTATTCCATTTATTCCAAATTCTGTGATTATACAAATGTTGATTCTATCACAATGCATACATGCATGGGAGGAGTTAAAGTTGCTATTGGAATAATTCATTTGAATTTCTTGACTATTTTGCATTTAAAATTTCAGACAAATTTGCATAAATATACTATTTGGGGTAAGATATGTGATGAACTAAATTCTGTCAGGGGTAATCTAATGTATGATGTAAGGCTACATGTTGATTGGATAATGACTATTTATTTTTGAAGCACCTGTATGCAAACCCTTCCTATAGCTATATCCCACAATAAACAAAAAGGGAAAAAATGATTTTTCCACTTTCTTCAAAATTAAGTTAGAAGTTGAATTTAAAACTCACTTTTCCCCCGTCTGATTATCAAGACCAGTGGGGGCTAACCTTTTTGGCAGGTGTCACAAATTAGTCCCACACCCTCCCTGAGCGCTACTGTGAAACTGTTCCTCTACCCAACCTTCTGTTCTGCTTTGTGCTCCCTAACCTTGTCTGATCTGAGATCTCCTATCTGCTTTCTGTTTCCTGCTCTATATGTTGCTGTGCTGCTTGTCCCCTCCCTGATTTGCTGCATGCCACACAGGCTGCCCTTGCCACATGTGGCAAGTTGGCCAACCCTGATCTATACAGATCCCAGATAGGGCAGAATGTTGCAGAAGGTTGTGTATAGAATCCAACCAGACGTTTTGATGTCAGCACCATTTGTATTCTAAAGAACATACGGTTAGAAAAATGATAATTTATATAATGCTATCCAATTAAGGATAAAATGCTCAGGTGCCCCACACCTCCAGCTCTACTAGAAGCTGAGAGTCAAGGCCTCTTAGTGCCTTATGGCATTTGAGTTGTATTTATTTGGCACTCTGCTCTAGGAAAAGTTTTCATATTTAAGAACTTAAACCCTGAAAAATATGTTTTATTTCAATGTTGCTATTTGTTGTATGTGCTTGTCAGTATTTGTTAACCTTGTATATCATCCTGCTGGAAGCTAAGCATTGTTAATATGTACTGTAGCTCCTTCACTTCCAGAATGTAGAAGCAGGCAATCATCTGCTGCTAGCCATTCTGCTAAACCAAATTCTTCGGTGTCACCATCCACAACCCCGGAGGGTGGATCAGCCAATGGATACAAATCAGGGTTCACTCAGACAGGTAGGAACTGAAAGTGCCATATGCTACAGAAATAACCATGGAAGCAATGGGGTGCTGGTTAATTAACTTGAATGCTGCTCATCAGAGAGACCAATGGGTAAGTGGATGGGCAGAAATGGGTCAATCACTTAAGTGGGAAGACATCTTCCAAATTTTATGCTGCAGAACATGGGTGTCAAACACTCTTGGTCCCATGGGCTGAATCTGAACCATGAGGCTTCCTGCAGGCCAGGCACAGACTGCTGGGCCTCCCATAGACAAGATGACTATAAGCAGCCGCAATGTTAATCCCTGTATTGGCTGGGGCTGCTTTTTCAGTGCAGCCATGGAACCCAGGGAGTTAATGCCACTGCCACTTGCACCCCTCTTCCCCAGAGGCAACTAAAAGCCCCAGTGGCCTACAGGAAGCACTGTGGTCTGGCTTGGGAGAAGCCTTGCAGGATGTGTCTGGAGCAGGGCTATGGCAAGTAACAACAACAAGTCCTACAGGCTGAATCAAGCCTGTGAATATGTGCCCCCCCGCCCCATACTCTGTCACCTTTGAAACACCCCATACCAGAAATGTAGTAGGGCAGCTCTATGACTAGATGGTATTAGATGCTTTTGTCTCTCCTCTCCTCCCCCCACTCCCCACCCAACACACACAATAATGAATAATGATGCTTGGGACTGTGGCCAGGTAACCCCAGTCAGTTATGGTATTGTCCTGTACATGTTCGCAAGTAATGTTAATGGATTGGGTAACTTGGTTTAAGATTTATGTGTTTTCCCTTGTGGAACAAAACATAAATTTCATATTTTTTCACTGTCTTCTCACACTATTAAGTTGTATTACGAGTTGTAATAAAACCCAGTGATTTTTTTCGAGTGAACTAGGATGCATCATTTGACAATATGGTAATCTGACATGTTTAAATAAAGAGAAGTAATGACATGTAAATGAATGGTGACTGACAAGAGGAAAGACCTTGATTTAAAAAAAAATAACTTAAATAGTTTACCCAGAACAATTTCTTCTCTGCATTTATAAGCCATAGTTTTAGTGGTCTTGTTGCATTTTTCATTGCATTTGTTTGTTCAGGTTTTTTTACTGTCATAATGTTATTTTCTTCTTTGGTTCTTAAATGTTGTAAACATAAAACTTATTCAGAAGAGCTAGAGTAGGACAAGAGGTAAATATTGCTGTTTTGGGGGGGAACCCTCCCCCTCCAAGAATGACACTTCTGTCTTACAGCTTTCGGTTTTGCTGGACACTTGCTGGCCAGAATATAGATTTCAGTGAAAGAATGTGAAGCATATAAAAATAAGCTTATCCCAATAATTATTTTTCTGGATTAATGCTTAAAAGAAATGAACAATAAAAAATATTGGACATAAGTATTCCTGTAGGATTGCAGTTATTATTTAGTGTGTTCCAAAATACCTTGGCAGAGGCAGCAGGCTTTGTTCCCTGTTAGGAAACTGTATTTCTAATGTAGAAAGACACTGGTGTTTCAACACTTGCATTTTCATTCTGTAATGCCTTGGACTCCAGGTCCCGGTACAAAAACAGGAGAACACATTTTAGTCAGAATAACAAGACATCTAATATTTACACAGTTTTGTCTGGGATTTGGACCTGCAAGTTAATAGATACACCTTTTATACTGTGGTTTCTGCTAGCTGATTGTGATTTTCTTCTGCTTGTTCTGTTCTGTCAGTGTTTGCACTCTCAGGTCACAGCTGTCAAACCCTTTTCATCTCCTACCATTGTTATCTTACAATGAAGATAACATCACATTCATGCATACAAATTCCATTTGACAAGGGAAGAAAAGCCCACTGGTTTTGTAGGCTGTATAAATCTATGTACCACCTTTAGTGGTATAATGCTGCTGTCCTATATTGAAAGGAAATTAATTTCTCTATTGTATAGTAAATTCAAATGAATGTGCTGTAGCCAGGTTTTCCCCTTTGTCTTTGTAACCAAAAAAATAATGCCCCCAGCCACCCTAGAAGGGCTTGTTGAATATATGTAAAAATATATTTACCCACATATTGAATGCAAAACACTAAATTAAGATAAGATTATTAAGATTGTAAAGTAAAATGCTTAAGATTCAGAAAATGCTAGAATTAAGGTTGCCCGTGCAGCCTTAGTTGAATCTCCTTATTGTGTGCTTACATATAGTTGCATGATTTTTTCCCCCATAATATCCCTTCTTTATTTAGTACAGTAGATAGCCTGTGCTCAGTTAATGAACAGCCATGAGATGTTTTTGTTTTATCCTCATTGCTTAACATATAGCCCTTGACCTTGTATAGTATTCAAACTTTGCTGTGGAGACAGAACTTTTCATTTCCTGCTAGGATTTCTGAGAGGCTTTTCACAATAGTATCTGAGTGCTTCTTAAATAGTAATGAATGTTAAAATTCACAAAACCTCTGCTACAATAAGTTTTCATTCACATTTTGCAGATGGGGAATTGAATGGAAGATAAAGTATTCATTAACTCTGGGTGCCAAATTGGAGATGTCTAGTGTCTGATTTTTCTGAGTACTTTGTATTAAATAACACTTCGCACACTTAAGCCCAGCTCATTACCTTCAATTGCAACTGCTAGTACTAAGCATTTTCACAAATTAGGCCACGCGTCTTAGATGGAAACCTAAAACTGAAACACATTATAATGTTATATATAGACCATGTGATTTTTAGGGGACCTTTTATTACTGGAAATCATTTTTGAGTTGTGTAGGATGAAATTTAGCCTGGGGAGTCACTTTTCTAATTTTGGTGCTTGGCTGCCATCTTTAAAAACGGTGGCCATGACTAACACTATGAATAAATATCAAAATCTCAGTACCTATGAGGTTGATTTTTGACTTTCTAAATGACTTTAAATAGGTATTGTGATAACCAATAAACTTTCTTTTTCTTTTGATGAGCGATGACCCATTGTTTTGGAGCTCTAAGTCTTTAAATGCAAAAACCATCAATATTGACCAGTATGGCAACACAATAAGAGTACTTGTTTCAGGTGGAAAGTTTACCATTTACTTCTTCAAAGTCTCATTTAATAATATTAATAACAAAGGTACAAATGATTGTAGATGTCATAGATGTTTAGGGTCGGAAGGGACCTTAGTAGATCATCAAATCCAGCCTCCTGCCCTGGGCAGATGTGTTATGGAACACATTTAAGTAAAAACACTTCAACTGAAATTTGAAGTCAAATCTGTGATATGGTGTACACTGGATACTCTTAAGTATTCTTTTTCTGTATTACTATCCTCAGATGACTCTAGAACAGTAGCTTTAATTGGTTCATCTGAATGTCCATTTTTGTTGTCTCGAGGCAATTTCATTCCATCTGGCAGTTCAGTTTTAGTATGCGTCACAGGTTCCAACACATCCAGAATTGACATCCACCCAAAATTTGTTGGATCAAGAGTTTGTGCATCTTGTGAGTTTCTCCATTCATAGACTTGCAAGTGTGCTTGGAGGCAGTGCTGTTTGAAGGAGTCATGGTCCGGAGGAAGTCTTGCAGAATTCTTGTGTGACATTTGCCTCCATTTTATGTGCCTAAGCAGCAGACAAATTATCGCTCACAGGATCATTGTAAAGTATTCTGACAGTGAATAAAGCCAGTTTATCAAACAGATATCCAGTAAGCTCCTCATTTCTTCCAAAAGTTGTTGCATAGTCTCCATATCCGTCAAATTTTTGATTGTAAGATTTGCTTAATTAATGTCATCCACTGATAGCAATAAAAGCAACAGACATAACTCCCATCCTCGCTGAGACACCAGACCTTACAAAGGATCCAAATGCCTGTTATGCCCCAACATGAATACAAACCACATCATCACGGGACTGAATACCAAGGAGTATAATATCCAGGGTCATTCACCTGGAACTCTACTGTAACACAGTGGCTGGTTTGCCTGTCCCTTTAAGAGGGCAAGCAGCCTGAGACACAGCTTGCAGGTCATGAGGGGGGCTGATTGGAGACCCACCTGACCAGAAGAAGGCCAGTCTTGAGGGATATAACCCCCAGGCCTGAGCTGGTCAGGTAGTCCAGCCCTGAGAGCCATAAAGAAAGGAGCTTTTGTCTACAGACATCAGGGTTCCTGAAGGACTG
>NW_017728992.1:99277807-99281714 GCF_001723915.1 Gavialis gangeticus
TGTCATGTTTCCACACCCAAAGAAACCTCCCACTGTGTCTATTCCAGTGAATCCATAAACCCTAAGAGCAGCAGACACTACATCATGCTCTGGAAATAACGAACAGCGATAGTAGTATGATGGTGCTTCTCTGGGTTCCTTGTACATGTACATATCATGTTCAGTCATATGACTGATGTAGGAAGCAACAACCCATACATCAGTCTCTTTGAAATCAAAAATGATGGTGCAGGAATTATCCATTTGAGCTGCCTGGAAGAACTCCCTTGTATCAGCTTCACATGTAGATTTCAATACAAAGTATGCATTGTGATCTCTGTATTTTAACTCATACCAATGAGATTGATTGTAAAGTACAGCTCAGCATGGTGGAAGTAAGAATGCCATTCATTCAAGAGGAAACATTGTAGTTTCATTTTGTTAATGCTTTGATCAAAATGAGCACCAGGATGCTCCAGTAGGCATTTCCTGGTCAAAAACAAACCTGAATGACTCTGAGCAACGCTGCTGCTCGTACTGTTTTGTAATAGTCTTCAACGATTCTTGGTCATAAATATCATTACTGAAGTAAAATGCCACTGCTTGTGGGTGTCAGCCAGCAACATACTTGAAAAGACTGGAGGCATATTCAGACCATGTCTTGCTTGGTGGGCCTTTATTCCATATCATTCCAACATCTATTACTGCAGGAGTGGTCAACCAGGGGTACTTGGGAGGGCCCTAGGGAGTACATGTGGGCTGGGGAGGGTGGGGGCGGAGAGGGCAGTGGTGCCCCTCTACAGGCTGTGCAGGTGCCGCCTGGCCACTTGGACATGGTGGGGAGGGGAAGCTTGTAAGCAGCAGCTGCCGCCGCTTTCCATCACCCCATGCTGCCACCGCTCTGCATCTGGCTGCATGCTACCCCCTCCCCTGCTCCATGTCTGGCTGTGTGCCACTCCCCCTCTCCCCTCCTCTTCCTCCACCCCCCGACTCTGTGTCTGGCCATTGGCAGCACACTTACTAAAAAAGTTTGAAAGCCCCTGTATTATTGTATGATAATGGTGGTGGTGAGGTTGACTAGAGTTTCATCAATGTTACGAACTTTGATTTGACAGGTTTGTGGAATGTCCCATCTGCTGCAAAGAGTGAAAGGCTCATAGAAGTAATTCTGTATTGCATGGTTTCTTCTGAAGTCATGGTAGTCTCTTTTCTGCTGGTTAGAGGGTCAATCAATAACTTATTTCATTGCAGTATGGTAAATCTTCCCTACACTCTTGCTTGGTCTTGGTTGCAGTTGTCTTCATTGCAAAGGTCTTGCTTTACCTTGTGGTGATAGTATCATATATTCACTGAATTTT
The DNA here is from genome assembly GCF_001723915.1 of Gavialis gangeticus. Lineage (NCBI taxonomy): Eukaryota > Metazoa > Chordata > Crocodylia > Gavialidae > Gavialis > Gavialis gangeticus. The sequence continues at coordinate 99,279,145 of NW_017728992.1, forward strand.
GGAGGAAAGTGTCTCCAGAATGTTTTTCACCGTCACATTACCCTCATCATGGGCTGTGTGGAGATTCTTCCTTACCTTTTCAGTTGCTGGCTCTCTGGAGCAAAGGGAGCAAAGAGTTGGTTGATTCAGATCCCATGGGTCTGCGTCCCATTCTTCCAGAGTTGTCTTCACTGCATCAAGAACCTTGCAGTCAGTCTTCATGCTTGATGGACCCAGTTCTGGATGGCAATACAAGGGTTGCTTGAAATGAGCCACCTGTTTTAGTTGTTTTGTAAACTGCATAATAATTGGTCTGTTTAGTATGTTGATTGCAACCATGGATAGATTCTTGGTAAATCTAATCCCAGCCCCCACTTGTTCTGTTCTTGGTTTCTTTGTTCACAGTCATTTCAATGACCTGGTCTGGAGGTAGTTTGCTGCAAGTCCTTCCAGTCAACAGAAGTGAAAACACTCTAGTCATGTGCACCTTTTTGCCTTCTCTCAATGTTGTCATTCATCAGTAATACAAGGACAGGTATCTTAGATACCTGATATTTCCATAAGCTGCTAACAGTGCAAGTATTCTATGGCAAGTTGATAAGTACTCTTTGAAATTCATTCCACATCAATTTCAACATCTATGATATAAGACAAATACTTGGTCATATCTGATTCACAATTGAGCACTTTTTCAAACATTGAAGGTACCAATTCCTGAAAAGCAGCTGAACTGATGAATTTATCATGTCCATTTTCTGTAGTGATATCTACCAACTCTTTCAAGCTGTCAATTGCTTGAGGACTCTTCTGGAGGTATCTATGTATTTACATAGTAAACCTTCTATTACTAGTTTGTAGAGGCACTGTTGTAATGTTGATCTGAAAACACTCTATGTGCACTACCTGCAGCCACAGCTAATTGTTGAAGACCACTACCTGTACATCTGTTTCCTAGACCATTGAGATAAGACATTTCTTATCCCTCCAGGTACCCCTTTCACATGAGGCCTCTTCTCATCTTCACAAAGGGCCTCTTCAGTATACCTCTACATTGCTTGATCTGCAGCCAACTAAAATCACTGGCATCTTCCTCAGGTCAGCAACTTTTTGGCAACAATCCATCACGTCTATAACAACTTCTTTGCTTGGAGGCTGTGTGTAACATTTAATGTTGTATGTTTCCCACTTCACAACATTGCTTTCAAGAGAGGAATGATATCCAGTAAATGCTAGGACCTTTCCACATGGTTGAATTGCTTGGATAAGTGCATGGGCAGTTTAACTGGTGCACCAGTATTCCCTCAAAACTAACTTCCAATCTCTATGGTTTTGGTTGAGCACATAATTTGCCACCCTCATAATTTTTGGCAATAACTGGGCAAACTAGATCTTTCAAACTTCAGGTTTTGGTATAACCATGGTTGTTGTATCTAAAATAGTTTACTCTTGGTTAAATGAAATTGGTTGTGTCATAATTACATTTGTATAATGGCTTGTTTTGGAACCTGTTAACCCATCCTCACTGAAATCATCTTTATCCATGACAACAGTATAAGGCTGACCTAGAGCAATTTCACTTGGACACAACTGACCATGCTGAATTGATTGCGGTGTATCTACTAAAAATACTGAACTATGGTCAGGTTTGTAGCATTCCTGCAGTGTCCATGCTGAAAGTTTATCAAGAGTATCGTAATAAGAAGTGCCCACTTTAATTTCCTTCAGGATTTGGATGAGTTAAAAATTAATGTAGATTAAGAAGTAACAACAAAAGGATAGGATTACCAAAACATTGTTGGTATTGGCTCTTGTATGCTATCTGTTGTGCCTTAAAAAGCGGTCAGTAATATTGTTATTTTGCATTTAAAAGCTTAGAGATGCCAAACAATGAGCTCATCAAAAGACGAAGGAAGTTTGTAGGTTATTGCAATACCTATTTAAAGTCATTTAGAAAATCAAAATCAGCCTTGTAGGTACTGAGATACTGACATTTATCCATCGTGTTAGTCACGTCCATAGGTGGCGAAAGCGGGGGCTAATGGGGCTTAGCCCTCCAAACACGGGGCAGTGGTAGGGCTGCAAGGCAGGCTGGCTGTGGGCTTCCAGCAGCTGCAGTAGGGGTGGAGAGGGGCACATGTGCAGCGGTGACAGGAAGGAGTGGGGCTAGGGCTGGTGGAGGGGCAGGTGCTGCATAGCCAGGGTGGGGCAGGGCATAGAACTGAGCCATGAGCAGCCTGTCTGGGGGGTGCAGGTCCTGCTGCTGCGTGGACCCGGGGAGGCATGGGGGTGTGCGCCCCTAAATCTGTGCAGGGCAAGGCAGGCTGCTGCTGCGGGCTGAGCCCCCCATGCCCTCCCAGGGAGCGCGCAGTGGCAGGAGCTGCCACCCCCCACCTCCCAGTGTCTCCAGATGAGCCGCTCATGGCTCCTTCCTGTGCCCCACCCCAGCTGTGCAGGGCCTGCCCCAACCCCACTCCCTCCCTCTCCACAACAGCCCTTTTCCCTTCCCCTATCCCCTCCCCTGCAGACTTACCTGCTGGGGGGAGGGCACATGCACTCCCCTGTGCCCCCCCCCCCCAAACAATTTTCTTTTC
>NW_017728992.1:99281802-99297971 GCF_001723915.1 Gavialis gangeticus
GCATGGCTGCCATTTTTAAAGATGGTGGCCAAAAGCCAACATTTGAAAAGTGACCCCCAGGCTAAATTTCATCCTAAGCAACTCAAAAATTATTTCTAGTCACAAAAAGGTCCCCTAAAAAAAGCATGAACTCTATCTCATGCATATATAGATATAGATATATATCCTCTGAAATATTTGGAGACTTCTGCAGAGCAGCAAGGTGTGTGTCCAGTCTCCTTTTGAAGATCTCCAAAGTAGGCGCCTGCACCACCACCACTGGGAATCTATTCCAGAGTCTGGTCACAAGGACCACGAAGACATTTTTCCTTTAGTATTAACTCCCCCCCCCCCCGAGTGCTTAACTTTGCAGCCTTGAACATCCTCTTTTTAGTGTAGCTTGGTGTATAATTTCATAGATTTTTATTTTGGGGGGAAAATGAAAAAAAACAATACATTTCACACGGTATCTAACCTAAGTCTCTTGCGTCCTACCCTTCTTGCATGTCAGAGCACTGAGTAGTGTTCACTCAGAGCATTCACTGGGAGTAAGAGCCACTTCTCCAGACCATGCAGTAGCCTTTCATGCTGTAATCGTACTGTTAAGGACCTGTAGTGTTTTGCCACATTCATATCTACTCCAACTCTAACCCTGCTTTGTCATCTGTAGCTCTCTTATAAGTCTGTAGGCTTGTTTACACACAGGTACAAGTTAAGAGTGTAACAGCTGCTGTGCGCTCCCCATCAGCAGTTCACTCTTGAAATCATTCCAAGTGAACATTTGTCTATGCCAGTCTCTCTACCCTAGTAACCTACTTGCCAGATCCATCTCATTTCTCCCTCATCCACACTTTACTCCATCATTCTGTGTCCTGTTTTCCATGTCCACCAACTACCAGTGTCTGCTGCTGCCTCCTAAGTCCCAGCTCCTGATCAAATCTCAGAATTTCCTTCCAGTCGAGGCCTCATTGTCCATCATGCCTTTCCTCCCCACAGTTCCCAGTCATAGTCTCCTTGACCAGCCAGTCCTAGTATACCCTTCCAGTCCCACTCTCTCCAGACAGGTTGCACTGAGCTAAATATTGTTCTCTTCCACCTCTGCATTTGAATGAAATCGCTTCCTCACTCAGGCTGTGTGGGTGGCTGCAAGGAGCACAGGAGAAGCTGGGCTCATTGCTTTCAATTCTGGTGCCTGGTTCAGAGCAGTTGGAAGCAAACATTATAGCCAAGATGGCTGAGCCTCTCTGGACTGGAACATATTTAGTCCTTCTGTAGGACTGGCACATGAACAGCCAGTCAGCTGCAGAAGCTGTAATGGGGTCACATAAGTCCAGTGAAAATAGAATCTCCAGCAATTTTTGCTGCAAAAAAATGGAAGAAGCCTCTATGGAACTTGTGCCAACAGTAATTTATTTTCAAAAACTTGGTCAAGTTTGGACAAATTCTCACAAACCTAGCAAAAGGCATACCCCCAACACACAGAACACACCCTTCCCCCTTCCTCCACCCCCTGGCAAAAACAAAAAAACCCCAAAAAATGAAGTCTCTGTTCCAAACTAGAAGAAAGGAGCATTACAGCTTTTCAAAATAATTGCCTCAAGAGTTTTTTCTAACTCTGGCAAGACAATATGCCTTTCTTCCCTGCCCCCCCACCATTTCCCCTTAGCCTCATTCTCATAAGTGACCAAGACTTTTAGCTGAAATTTTACAAAATAATAATTCAGATACTCGGCATGGAAAATTACAGCCCAAACAGTTAACATCTGGTAAAGCTCCAGGGTAATAAATAGGGTTTAAAAAGGGAAGCATTTGGCAGCCTTAATAGTTGGTGCTGTCAGCTCTACTTACATACACTTGGATTTTTAAGTAGACAAAAGCGCACACAGATATAGATAGCTAGATAAGTATATGTGTATGTACGCACATGAACACACACACATAGACATGTCCATTTCTAAAATTTATATAAAAGCTAGAGACATGGATTTACTGACATAGAACAAATCCCTTAGGATAATGGTGCTCTTTCCCACAGGCCAGATGAGTGGTCAGGGCCAGTCTACAGGCCAGATCCCACGCAGGACTGGGTCCTGCATGCCTGGATCAGGTCCCACTCTGTTTTGGCCTGGGCGTATGCACCCAGCTTGGTCCCTACATCACCTTTGTCCTGCATGCCCACTCTGGTATGCAGGACCACAGTCTCCGGTCTGCAGGAGCTCCCCACGGGTCCAGAAATTTTAATCGGCAGAGAAGCAGCAATTAACACTGCCACTACTTCCCTGCTGTCAAACTTTCAAACTGGTGGGGCCAGTTTGAAAAGTTGGGGAGCCCTGCAGAGTGGATGACACAGCTTTATGGGCTAAAGGAGACACTTAGAGATTAGCTTGTAACACTATATTTAATGATGTAGTATCAGATTTCTTTGGAGCCTCTGACCCTGTGTTGACTAGTTAGCTGTTTGGCATATTTACTATGGACGTGGGACAAGTAATTCTGCTGGAGCAGCAGCAGAGATCCTTCCCTATTCTCTACCTTGCTTATTTCAGCTGGCAAAAAAGCCTTCCTCCTCCTCCCCACATTGTTCTTCTATTGATGTGTTGCTTTGGGGTACTTTATTTTGGCAGATCAAGGTGGTAATGTTCTTTACCTTCTGTTTTCTGTCGCTGGCTATTTTACTAGGACATCTGTAGGTGGGATCTAGCATACTCTGCTCACTTGTTGCAGATTAATCCACTCAGTGAAATGTAGTTAATATTCTTTCAGAAGAAAAGTTCATTGTTAGGTCACAAGAATTTGTTTGTTAGTGCATCAACATCCAAAGTGTGGAGTATGACTTGAATTCAACTACAGATATTAAATACCTTATATTTAGAGCAAGGGTCTCAATGTGGAGGTTCTGGGCTCATTTCCTAGCTGTACAATTGATTTGCTCTATAGAACAGGTCAATTCACTTAATCCTTCTGCATCAAAGTTTCCCCAGCTTTCAGATAGCAATAGCAACAGTTCTTCATCTTTGTAAAGTGCTTTGAGGGAGGTGTGTCTAGTAGTTTGTGGATAAGACATAGAATCAGGAATGCTTTAGTTCTGATATTGGCCCCCTATCATATTCTGGGAAAATCGCCTGAGTTTTTTTTGTAACAGAGGATAATCGTGTTTACTTGCTTAATCCACAGAGAGTTAGTGTGAGGAAGATCTAGCCCAGAGCTGCTCAGCTGGGGTGCTGTGGCGTCCTGGGGTGCTGAAAGAACCTGACATGAGTGCTGCACTACTGCCACCACTCTGTTTTCAAGAGGTATGTCAGAGCTGAGCTGAGAAGCAGCTGTAGCAGGAGGAAGCACCTGCCTTACATTGTGCAGGTGGGCATGCTGCTTCTGCTGCAGCCCTTCCCAGTTCAGCTCCAACACACCACCTGAAAATGGAGCCAGGTCATTCTGCCTGGTAGTGGTGGCATTTCTGAAATTGCCTCATCTGCCCCCATTTTTAGTCAGCACATCAGAGCCAAACCAGGAACAGCTGCAGCAAAAGTGGCGCACCTGCCTTTATAATGTAATGCAGGCAGGCATGCCTTGCTGCTGCAGCCACTTCTCCATTAGGCTCCAATGCGCCTCCTGAAAACAGAAGCATGTAGGACAGTTCCATCTGCCCTGAACGCCTCTGTTTCTGGAAGGCATCATGCCAGGTGAGACTGGAAAGGGCTGTGGAAAGAGCAGGTGCTTCTACCACAGCCACTTCCTGATCTGGCTCTGCTGGAGGCATGCGGTACAGTTCTGCCTGATTGTGGTGGCAGTGACAGTGACTGCACCACGCACCCTGCTGGCCTGCCCTCTCTCCCGTCCTTGACCTCATGTGTCCTTTAGCCCAGTCCCTGCCCTTCTCATCTCTCAGCACTCCCTATGTGCTAGATGTGTAGTCTGGCATTTCCCTGTCACCCAGGTGTCCCCCAGCTCTATCTCTGACAGCCCCAGAGCTGGAGTTTGGGGTGGGGGAAGAACTGTTAGGAAGAACTTGGATCAGTTCCTGATCTCCATCAGTGACCTGGTTCTGTGTGTGGGGAGTCTGTTGTGTGCAAACATGTGCTGGACCAGGCACAGCTAGGGGAACACTTCCTGTCATCAGTCCAAAGGGGTGAATATAATATAATTATCCAATCAATTAATAACACATTTGTTAATAGCAGTATGATGTTTGTATTCAAACATATTCATAATAGTTTTTTTTTTAATGGGGGTGCTGCTAGATTCTGGAAACATTTGGAGTGGTGGTTTGAGTCTAAAAAGTTGAGAACCACTGAACTAGGTGATGTTTTAAAAGTTCTCTGAAGGTGAAAGGTATGTAGGTGCTAAATAATGAGCTGCAGCATTAGGTCCTGGGAGAAAAGACTGTATAGAAATGTAAGCTTATTTATTTGACATTTCTAAGAAAATCACTTGGCTGATAATTTCTTAGGGCTGTACAAATAGATGCATTTCTTTTCACAGAGTTACTTTGTTGAAACAAACTCTTTTGCAGATTCCTCTGTATTTAGTCCAACAAAATCCTCTTCTGCCATTAATTTAAGTGGAACTCAAGATCCGTCCCGGAACAAGAACATAGTGAAACCACTGGCTTTGTCTGTGCAGCTTGTAGGAAAGACTTTTGCTACAGGTAATCATTTACTTTCTAGGAGGGCTAGTGAGCTTGAGAGTTGTCTGTTCAGTAGCTGGGACTAATGGAACCCTTTATCAGGAGGAAAGAAAAAGAGGGCAACACTACACCCCCAACTCTTTCCATGCACTTCCCATTCTGTTGTTACTATCCACATCATGGGTACTATTCTGGCCCTCAGACCTGACAATTTGGTCAGTGAACTTAAAAGAAAACTATTACCTTTCTGCCTGAAAGCCATATGAGATTTGTCCCTGAATAAAAGTGGATTCATTTGTTTTTCTTATGCTTTTTGTTCAGTTAATATTTTTATATTCTACAATTCTTTGGTTTGTTTAAGGATTGTCTAAAGCTGTACTATATTTATTTTATTCAGCTCCCCCGTCACTACGTGCCTCTGATGTTGCTAATGGAAACAGCAGTGGAGGAAGGAATAATGTTATGAGCTCTACACTCTCTCGGCCTATACCTCATTCAACTTCCCCCAGCCCTGGTTGTGCTGCTGGAGACCAGGGTACAGAATGGCTCTGAGTTCTTGCTATTTAATTTTAAACTGCATTTACTGTTGAATCTGAAAAGTATAACTTTGTTTGCTTTTCCACTATAATTACTTTTACAACTCATGATTTGAAATGCTGTAAGTTGCTGGCATGATGGTGGATGATAATGATAGACTCCTTATTATAGCTGTTAGCATTCCTCAGATTAGAATGCAGAATAGAGCACTAATATTAGACCACCTATACCAGTGTAAAAGTAGCTTGTGATTAGAACCCAACCAAGGGTTTAAGCCCCTGAATGGCAATGGGTGTGGGAAGGTATTTTGAATAATGTTTTTCTTTCATTCTTCTCAGCGTCAATGTCCAGTTCTGGACCACCAAAGAAACGACACAGGGGATGGTCTCCTGGGTCACCAGTGCCCCCTCCTGGTTTAGTTGTACCTGTACCTACAATTCGGCCTCTAGCAAGGACAGGTAAGGCTTAACTAATTCTGTACATTTCCTTTTGATTAACGTTTGTACAAATTCTGTGCTTAGCTGGCTCAGTGGCTTAGGAATTTACTATTCCTATTTACTTAGGAATGCTGCTCTGAACAGTTGCACAAAACACTTCATCACTTCCATGAAGAAGTAACTGGCCTTGCTAAGGATGAGGGCCTTAATTTGTTCAACCCTTTACAAGCAGCAGTGATTATTAAGCCCCATGCTCCCTAATTTGAGATGAGACAAAAAGAAGCATAGCAATTAATGGGACAGGAGAAGGTATAATGAGAGTGGTAGTAATAAAAATGCTAGGTTTCAAGGGTAGCTATATGTATGTGCATGTATGTTTACCAATATAGAAGAGTATAGAGGCAGAACAGCTAAGGCATCTCCAAACCTGGGCTGAAGGCAGCCTCAAGTCATCTGAGCAGTAAATGAGTACCTTGGTCATTCAGGCAGGAAGGTCAACATCAGTTGGATGTGGTGGTAACCACAGCACTGCCTTGTATGCCATTGGCTGTGGAAAGTGGTGTGCCTTAACTGTCCTAGCCCACTGGGCCATGAGGTTCTGGCAGACTTTTGACTTTTTGATACAAATGCATAAAATTTCTTTTGCTCCTCAACTTGGAGTTGTTAATTTCAGGCAGGTACCACATGTGGCAGAAACAGCATGCTCAGCTTCCCTACAGGAAAAAAAGGACTTTATATAAACATAATGTTGGCTGCTTTGAATGTCCCGCCAAGTCATCTTCAGCTGGGTGCAATTCTGCCTTGACAGCAAGACGTCTAGTGAATCCCTAGGGCCTTGACAGGGACATGTGATGTTATCCATTGGTGGGATAAGAGGTGGGATTATATACTAAATATACACATTTTTAAGGTAACTACTTGTCACAATAACATTTTTCAGTTTTTGCACTTAGGGGGCTTACAAAGGGGGAGTGGTTTATCTCATTTTAAAGGAAAGAAGCGGAGACAAAGTTAGGCTCAAATTGTCAATAGTAACAAGGATTTTGAGAGCATCAGTTTTTTGGCTTTTCAGTTTGAACCTAAGTTTTAGAGGTGCAAGGTATCTACAACTCCAAAAAGAATCAGTGGGAATGGCTGGGGCTTAGGCCCCAGGGGCAGATCCAAGGGAGTTGTTGTGGTACTGCCCCCTTCTGCTGCTGCCGCCACTGTTTCTGGTTGACTGGGTGCAGGAGGGGCTCCTACACACATGCAGGGAGGCTGCTTCGACATGCCGTAACTACAGCAAGTTGGGGCAGACTCGATTAATCAAGCCTGCTAGAGTGTGGTAATTACTATGCTCCAGCAGACTCCAGTGTCATGTATATCAGCATCCCCACACTGAAAAATGGCAGCAGGGTGCTTCAAAATAAAACTCATTCAATGAGCTTTAGTTCGAAGTGCCTTGCCAGCATTTTTCAGTGCAGGTGTACTGATACGTGAGATGCCATGGGTGCTTTTAATTAGCGCGGCTCTCAGAGCCTTATTAATTAAAGCACCCTGCTCCCAGACCATGTCTATAAATGCCTGAGGAGCCCCCATACTGCTCCTGCCTTGCTCTGTCTGGGGGCTGTGTTAAGCAGCTGCACAAGGTGGCAAGCTCCTCTGGGGACAGCAGCGGTGCCACACAAGTTCCAGCTTCTAGTCCTGCCCACGTTTGTGTGCCTATTCCCTGCCTGGCTTCCTAGTGTCCCCTGCCTACATAGGGGCTCCAGCCATGCCTTGCCCCATCCTTCCATGGTCTGAAGGGCAGTGTGCCACACCCCCTTTTAGTAAATCCTAATCCATCCAAGCCAGCACCTGAAATCAGGGCATGCCTGTCTTTTTGGGCATCCAGAATCAGTGGTCCTTGTTACAGAATTTTTGCTTTTAAAGTTATTTATTTGCTCAGGATCAAACAATATGCCATTAAAAAGTCATCTTAACACTTATATTGCTCTTTACTTGCGTATTACATGCCCTGTGTTGCATAGTTGCATAGATTTTTGGTGGGTCCCTGTTATTTTTGTTCTGCTGTTGAAAGTTCTGAGTTAAGGCTCTAGAAACAAAAACAACTAAAAAAAATACAGTTTATAGCACCTTTCATCAGATGACTGCAAAATCTGTTACTTTAAACAGCTTGTAACATTCCTGTGAGAGAGGCAGCTATGGCCAATACTTAACTGATTACAAAAATTGAGGCACTGTGCTTCCTTCTCCTTTTGAAAAAATGCAGCTGCTTTTTTCACAACTAAAGCCTAGTTTTTGTCTTCATTACTTCAGAACTGTGTGAGATGGTATAGAAATAGCTTTGAGGTTTTGGCCTGTGCTTTGGCTTTTTAATTAACCTGTTGTAGGTGAAAAGTTAGCAAGGTCTCTCCCTTCTTTGTGTTGACAGGTAGCACTGAAAGATGACCTGTATAAATACTTTTAGCCTAGCTTTTGGCTTTGTTAGTGATGCATATTCAAATCTAGGTTTTCATCTCCCTCTTCTATAAACAATACAGTAGTCAGAAAGAAATAAAGTTTTACTTTAGGGATGAGGCAAAGGAAGGATATTTGTTCTTAATTTAAATTCCTTGCAACTATACAAGGAAGTGCAAAAGTATTTTGAATTTTATTGCAGTTAGTGATCTGTGGTAGTGTCCTTATTTGTTCATAAGGCCAAATCACAGTATGAGACTTTTAGTAATGGAAGTTTTTCTTTCTTTATTTTATAGAGCCCCTTTTGTCAGTCCCAGTTCCTCAATCAATGTTAACTGGAATTTTACAGCCTCAACCCATCCCTGCAGGGGAGACTGTAATAGTTCCTGAAAACCTGCTGAATAACTCAGGAGTCAGACCAGTGATTCTGATAGGTAAGCCTCACACTGTGAATAACACTCTGTATCTTGAATAAATAGAATTTTTTGTAGCACTGAAACCTCTGTTTTATGCTGAGCCCATCCATGCAGCATGGGGTCCTTGTGTTTCTTAAGACTGTCAGTGACATCCTGTGTTAATTGTGCAATTCTTATAATGAAAAATAGAGTAATTTGAATAATTGAGTAAGACCCGACATACAAAAGAGTCGACATTTACCCTCAATTTTGGTTTTGTTATAAAGGTTTAAAAAAATCTAAGAATAAACATATTTCTAAGGAATTAAAATAAAAACAAATGGAAAACAAATGTATATTCCTCTGCAGTGTTTGCAACTCTGCAGCTCTGTGCTACTGCATGAGAAACAGAAATGAAAATTTAGTTTGAAGTGACCAGTTAAAAGTAAAACCTGACTAGCTTTTCCCCAGAGTACAGAGTAATAGAAATAAAAATCAGTGAAAATTATAAAACCTAAATCAGAGTTTTAAAACCTTTTACCTGTACAAGGTACATTATTAATAGCCTGTATAAGAATATTACTTTTACTTTAAAAACATGACTTCTAATGTAAATAACTCCTTTTGAGATGTGATGCTCCAGTAAAATTTTAAAATCTAAGATTAGAAATTGGTGTCATTTCAAAAGGCAGTTTCATGGCTGTTCAATTCAGTGCAATCCTTTGTCCTTGTGTAAAGCTCCTTGAGTATAACAGAAACATATATGCCAGTATGATCCCTAGAATGAATTATGAACAAGTAGAGGAAAAGCACTCGCACAAGTCCTTACTTGAGCAAGTAGTCCTTAACATGAGATTTAATGGGCTCCTTACATGAGTAAAGTGTGCAAGGTTAGGATTATAGTTCATTTATATTTTTTCATTTATGGGAAGACAATTTAGAGAAATCCTGGGCCCCAGAATACTATTCTGTAATTTCCAAGACTGCATTTCCTTATTAAAGATGTCAGTGCCTGAAGTCATTTCAATTTAAGTGCAAATTAAGTACAGCCTTCGGGTTCATGGAGAGTTGCCAGGGCCAACCTCTGTTAAGCTAAACGTTAGTGTCCCTGGAAAATAGTGTCCTATTAATAGCACAGAACCAGATATACCAGCATTGATGGGTCTACCAAACACTGCTGAGAATATGTTTTTGAAAGAGAAATGTTCTTTGGAGAAAAGAACTAGTCTCTTCTGTCTGTCATACTTTACCATACAGAAAAGCTTCTGTTAGTAGCTGATGTTTGTGTAATCTGTTCACAAGAGTAGAGTTTAAAAGCAGATAAGAAGTCATATTGATCAAAGCGATACAGCAGCATTTGAAATATCATCTGCTTCAATTCGCACTGCTTTTATCATATTAAGATGGAGGTACCATAGTTGCACAGAGTTTGGATACTACATTATTGGAAATGTGAGTGTTTTGTACCTAAAGGATCATGATAAGAACTGAAGAGATGACTTAAATATTTGTCTGTCAATAACAAAAAAAATTACTCTCCTGGTGGGAGGAAGATAATTGCAGTTGTTTTTGGCTGTTCTGAATTGACACATGCCAATGCTGGTTTGCCCTATATTATATATCTGATTTTCTTTAATTGTAATGTCAAGTCTGGTCATGGTGATGGCCCATGATTTGCTATGTGGCTTCAAGTAGATGTTACAGAATATAGCAGTCACAAGATTTTTGCATAGTAACTTGAGTGCTTTTATTTTTGAAGGTTATGGCACTTTACCCTATTTCTATGGAAATGTTGGGGACATTGTAGTAAGTCCCTTGCTGGTAAATTGTTACAAGAGTCCACAGCTAGAGAACAAGGATTTGGATCTTTTGGGTTTGACTGGCAGTCAGTTACTAACTGTGGAGAACATGATTCTTTTAACTATCCAGTATCTCGTCCGGCTAGGTAAGCCATTTTTCATATTAATTTTAATTGTTACTCATGACTCTCTTTGTTTTTTTTACCTTGTATATCAAAATTAACCCTGCTTTATGTAGGCAGCCAGCATTCTGCTCTCTGTCTGGCTTAAAGAGATTCATAGCTCCATCTAGAGTCAGTGACTTGGCTACTTTGTGAATCAAATTAAAGATGAGTTGAATGTGAAAAGGATAATGCTGTCTCTGCCTTCTCCTGTGATGTTTCACCAGGTTACTTTTGTGACAATCCATACTCACTTTGAAAGACAAATATCTCATTTGTTTAGGATATCAAACCTTCAGATTGATCTTTCTCAGACCATTCCATCTTTTATTCAGTCCCATGACAGATACTTGGAGATGTCACCACTGTTTAGGGGATTAAGTATTTACATGAAAACCAACTCTCTTGTGCAAACTAAAACAAATGATTTAATTCTTGTTCTTGTTAGTTTATTTAATATATACTCCTAAATAGGCTTTTAAGGCAGTCTAGTGATTCTTTTACTTTTTGTTAGAGACCTTCTCCCTAAATTGGTGTCAAATTTAGTGATAATAAATATAAGCATAAACAGTAGTGGCAAGCACATATTAGATGCACTCTCCTCTGTGGTGTAGAATCACCAAAATTTGGAGCAGACCTGCTCTAAACAATTCTAGATACTGTGCGATTTCCCAGTGTACTGGTCTCTCTGATGTGCTACAGTTATTTAGGAGAGGCTGAAATATGCCCAACAGTTTGAATAATCCTTCCACTATTGCCCCACAATTTATAAATGTGATCTGTCTGTTTTAATTTCTGCTTTCAGTTCTGGACTAGGTTCAGTTGTCCGCTAGGGACTGGGCTGAAACTATGAAGTGCTTTTCCTTTACAAGAAATTAGGGTCCAAAGCTGGGCAAAAAAAAAAGGGGGGGGGGCTTCAAAGGAGTACAATACAGTAAGAGGTTGAGAGAACTAAGAATGTTGAGCTTTCAGAAAAGGAGATTAAGGAGGGACATGATAGCAATATTCAAATATCTGAAGGACTGCCATAAAGAAAAGGGAAAACATCTTTTCTCCTTTGTTGCAGAGAGCAGTATGAGACGTGAATATGTTGAATTTGCACATGTAAATCTAAAGTCACCTTCTGTTGAATCTGCTAATGCCAGTGCATGCTTGGTTTTATTTAATGTTCACAATATATTTTGTGCCTGCCAGTCTGGCAGCACACTTGCCCACCATGGGTTTCTGGGAAAACCCTTAAAATGAAGTTGAATACAGTTTCTGCAGTATCTGTTATCTTGTATTCAGGCTGTGAACAAATTCTAAAAAAAAGAAATTAAGGAAGATACCAGTGCTGTTAAAAACATACACAGTAGAGAAAATTATACTAAAGGATCAGTGTTGATAGACTATAACAATAAGCAGCGCCTCTTCAACTTACATGTCATTGAAAGAAGGGAACTGCTCTGTGGGGTTGTGAATGGTTAAGAGATTCCCCTGGACTAGAATTATGCAAAGATGCTGCAGGCACTTTCAGAGACCCCTGCAGAAACTTAAACAACAATTAGAAGGGATGTTACACTAGGCTTCCAAATTGTTCAGGGAAGGCATAGAAACTTAAAAAATTTCCAAGCTAGGATAATGATAGATGAAAACATTTAGGCCAAGTTTCACAAAGCTCATCCAGTTCCTTACATTCTGTGTGCCAAGATAGATGCAGAATTGTAAAGCTTAGAAAGAGTTTCAAAAGTACTTTCAAAAGTAGATCAGAGTGAATGGGGCATACTGTGTACTGCATTCTTTTTCAGTTGTAAAAGAATGTGGTACAGTGTGTGGGGGGACTTTAAGGTTACTGTAAACCCTGTACTGATAATTTCTAAATATCCTCTACCTCAAATTGAAGATACTTTTCCACATTAGCGGGGGGACAGAGATTTTGCAAAATTGCTTTAGTGAAAGTTTACTTAGAGATGGAAGTAGAAGAAGATTCAAATGTTTATTTTAACATAAATACACAGAAAGTGTTATACCAGTATAATAGATTAATGTTTGGCATAACCTCTGTTCCTGCTATATGGCAGTGAGCAATGCATCTAGTATTACAGGGTATTCCAAGAACACATACGTTTTAAGATTACATATATTTTAAGATTAAAGCAGTTCTGGAAGCCCCATAGCCAAAAGGTGCTTCACAACTTAGATATTATCTAGGATTTATGAATTATTTTAGTAGATTTTTACCAAATCCAGCAACTGTACTGTATCCTTTCTGTTGTTTGTTGCAAACGAACCACACATGGGTGTGGTCACAAGTGTCAGAAAACTCTCTCAAAGCAAAATGCTGGTCATATCTGGTGGGGTACTTGTTCACTTTGGCCTATCATTGTCTATCAAGCTAGCATATGATACGTCTTCATATGGCATTGGAGCTGTTATATCACATACCATGACCGTGACCAACCCATAGCATGTCTATCATAATCACTTACAGCAACAGAATGGAATTATGCACAGACAGACAAAAACCTTTAATTCTGGTGTTGGGAGTGAAAACATTTAACCAATACTATATGGGAGAAAGCTTACATTGATTACAGATCACCAATCTTTAGTCTTAGTTGTCAAGGAGTGTCAACTGGGATAAATGCAGCACATATTCAACACTGGTCTTTTCTTAGCTAGTTACACTTATGACATTAAATAAAAAAGAGCAAAGGCACATGGAAATGCTGATGGACTCTTGTTTACCTGTGAAAAGAGCACAGGAGTGACTACCAAACAGAGCACAGAAGCAATAGTTAGAGCCCCACCTTTTGTTGAACCATCAGTTTTGTAACTTATAGTGATGACCAATAGTGCTACACCAGAAAATGGCAATCTTGACCAGCCAGGACCTATTAATGCTGAGCAACCTACATTTGGTGAGGAGACCTTTGAATCTAACATGGAGAAGGCCATGGAGGAAGGAAGGCCATCTCCTCACCTCCTATGAAGGCTACCCCCTTAGCCACTACCCAGGAAAGAAACATAAATAAGAACCTGACACAATAGTCAGCGCAGTACATTGTCAGGGAAGCTATCAGAAAGGTAATGGGCTTTACCCAGAAACTGGAAATGCAAGCTCCCTGCGAATATTGCAGTCTGTGTTATGCTGTAGTCATTTTTAAAAAGAGGGGACAAGATGTGAGACACGTGTTGAATCTGGCGATGTACATCTAAAGTTACTTTTCCTTTAATCTGCTAATGGCAATGAATGTATAGTTTTACTTTAGGTTTACAATATATTCCATGCTTGTCAGTCTGGCAGTACTTTCCCCCACTTGTGGCTGGAGTAATTTATTTATGAATGCCATGGACAAACAACAATTAGAACACACAATAATGGCCTGAAATTGCAGGTTTAGATTGGCTGTCAGATACATCTTTATTGTTAAAACAATGAGGCAGTAGAATACATTGCTTAGAGAAGTTGTGGAATCTCTTTCATTGGAGGTGTTCAAGAAGAGGTTGGATATGCATTGGTCATAGAGGATTTAGGAGCAGCAATGTCTACTGTGTGCTGTACATGCATCTCAGAGATCATGGGAAGAGGTCTGCAGACCAGAGCAGATAATAATTGGACAGGTTATGCTCCGTAGCGGAAGAATGAAGCAGAGTTCCACAGCAAGTTTGGATATGAAGGAAGGTGAAAGGAGCTAGGCTGATATTTACAGAGGGGATAGGATGGGAGAAAAGGGAATCCTGGCTCTCCAGATAGGATACTGGTATGTGATTAGTGGAGACTGGTATTCCTTTCTTTGAGAATCAAATATTATTGTAATAACGTGACAGATATTTCTTGGAGTTTCTGTAGTTTCTCTTGTTGGGTCACAATGAAATATCTTGTGCAATAAATTGGTTACAAACAAATGTGTATATATAAGGGCGCTTCTACATGTGTAGGTAAAGACGCAATGGGATCTAAGTTACGATTCTGGGATTGTGCATTAGCTCCCATTGTGTCTTATTGCAAGGAGCAAGCTCCCATGGGGAACTGAGACAGCTGCTGTGACCTCTGAGCTTTGGGTGTTTTACACGATGGGACCCAGTCACTAGCTGCTGGGGCTGAGAGCCCCCTCAGCTGTGGGACTCCCAGCTCTGGCTGGGCATGGTGCACCCCTGAGGCTGGAAGCCCTGCAGGGGGAGACCCTGTTACATGTGCAAATTAAAGCTTGTATATATGTGTACTGACCACTGCCCTGATCTGCTGGCTTGACCTGTTGTCTTGGGAGGTCTGCTGCTTGCCTAGAGCCCAGATCTGAGATGTCATGGAAGGATTACCGAGACTCATCCAGCCCTCTGACTACTACCTCATGCCAGCAGGGCTTTGGCTTTGACCATGAGATGTTGTTTCAAGAAGAGGGATTTCTAGGAAGAGGTGGGATACACCTGATGAAGAAGGGAAGAAAATCTTTGCAGACAGACTTGCTAATTTAGTGAGGAGGGCATTAAATTAGGTTCACCAGAGGAAGGAGACCAAAACCCTGAGGTAAGTTGGAAAGCAGGGATGACCTGGAGAAAGCACAGCCAGAAGTGGGCAAGAGGAGAGGCCTTCTCATTCTTCTTGAGAAAGCAGGGCAATTGGCTGGTTACCTCAGATGTCTGTACTTGAATGCATGGAGCCTGGGAAATGAGCAGGAAGAATTGGAAGTCCTTGCACAGTCACAGATTCAATTTGATTAACAGAGACTTGGTGGGATGGCTTGCATGACTGGAGCACTGTCAGGAATGAGTATAAACTGTTCAGGAAGGGCAGGCAGAGGAGGAAGAGCTGCTCTTTATGTAAAAGAACTGTGTGATTGCTAAGAGCTCCAGTATGAAACTGGAGATAAGCCTGTTGAAAGTCTCTGGATTAAGGTCAGAGGGGAGAGCAACAAGGGTGATGTTGTGATAAATGTCTGCTATAGAATACTGTACCAGGAGGATAAGATGCATGAGACTTCAACTTACTTAGGGATCTGATGAGCAGGCCAGTCTGAGTGGAAAAGGAGTCCAGGAGAGCAGGTTATACTATAAAGAAACTTTACTGAGGGCACAGGAATGAATCATCTCAATGTATAAAGACTAGCAAATATGGCAGAAGACCAGCTTGGTTTAGCAGGAAATTTTTCAGTGAGCTAAAACATAGGAAGGAAGCGACGGTCTCCACCCCAGAGTGCTTAGGGAACTGGCAGAGGTCATTTCAGCACCACGGCACAGCTTTACAAGTACTCATAGTGCTCTGGTGAGGTGCCTGATGACTGGAAAAGGGCCAATGTGGTCCCCATTTTCAAAAAAGGGAGGAAAGAGGACCCAGGAAACTTACCTCAGTCCTGGGGAAGCTCTTTGAGAAAACTATCCAGGAGCATATCTGCAAGGGGCCAGCAGGGGAGTTTATGCTTAGGGGCAATCAACATGGGTTCATTAGAGGCAGGTCCTGTCAGATCAACCTGGTGGCCTTCTATGACCAGGTCACAAAAGCCTTGGACGCAGGTGTCGTGGTGGACGTAGTCTTTCTGGACTTTAGGAAGGCCTTCGACACTGTCTCTCACCCCATCCTCATTAAAAAATTAGGCGTCTGTGGTGTCAGCGCCTACACAGTCAGATGGGTCACAAATTGGCTGACAGGCCTGAACTAATATCAGTTTAGTTGCAGACTGACTGAGCACTGCAACTTTATTAGCCACTGGGCTTTTTGGTTCGGGATCGAGAAGGTGATGTTGGAAAGGAAAGAAATGACAAGTTTCACTTACAAAAAGGAATGAATTTTACTTACGACAACAAAAGATATAGTTTGCATA
>NW_017728992.1:99298916-99299349 GCF_001723915.1 Gavialis gangeticus
GTTACTGGTGGAAGCCCCTCAGTCAGGATCTGGTCTTCACTCTCACGGGGAGTAAGAGAGATCCATGGGGTATGGGACAGCAATGACCCTTCTGTTCCGTCCTTCCCGAGGGTTTCTATGACGTGTGTTCTTTTATATTCTAATTATGCTAACTTTTAGTTATATAGCCATTCATAATATTGCTTTATAGCTGTTATCCTATGGGGTAAATAGGTGTTAGAAATTATTATAGTAAGTTACTGCTCAAGCTTGGGTTTATCCAATAAGCAAATTGCAACACAACATCTTTAGGTTTAAATTTAACATTACTCTGCCTAAATCCAGCCCCTTCAAAACTCTCTGACTATGCTTTTTTGAGATGTCCTTTTTGAAATGTACTAGATAAGCTGGGCAGTTGAATCCAGTTTTTATCATCATCAAGGCTAAATTCTGA
>NW_017728992.1:99304536-99308649 GCF_001723915.1 Gavialis gangeticus
AACTTCCAAGGGAAGTGGTGCTTGCCCCTACCCTGGGGATCTTCAAAAGGAGGCTAGACAGTCACCTAGCTGGGGGCATCCTTTCCTGTCCATGGCAGGGAGTTGGACTAGATAATCTGCTTAGGTCCCTTCTCACCCTACCAGCTATGAAACTATGAAGCTTACAAGAAGTGGAAATTTGGAGAAATGACTATGGAGGACTATAAGAGAATTGATCGGGCATGCAGAAATGAAATGAGGAAGGCTAAAGTGCAACTGGAGTTGCAGCTAGCAAGGGACATGCAGGGTAACAAGAAGGGCAGCACAGTTTGGGAAGAAGATGAGCAACCAACAGTGGTGAAAGAACAGGTTGGGGACTATTTAGAAAAGATGGGTGTGTACAAGTCCATGGGGCCCTATGCAATGCATGCAAGGGTACTGAGTTAGCTGATGTGATTGCAGAGCCACTGGCCATTATCTTTGAAAACTCGTGGCAATCGGGGGAGGTCCCAAATGATTGGAAAAGGGCAAATATATTACCCATCTTCAAGAAAGGAAAGGAGGAGGATCTGGGAAAATACAGACAGGTCAATCTCATCTCAGTCCCTGGAAAGTTCATGGAGCAGGTCCTCAAGGAATCCATTTCCAAGCACCTGGAGGGGAGGAAGGTGATTAGGAACAGTCAGCATGGATTTACCAAGGCCAAGTCATGCCTGACTAACCTGACTGTTTTCTATGATGAGATGACTGGCTCTGTGGATGTGGGGAGACCAGTGGATGTGATATACCTTGACTTTAGCAAGGTTTTCGATATGGTCTCCCACAATATTCTCACAAGCAAGCTAAGGAAGTATGGGCTGGAATAATGGATTATGGATAGAAAACTAGCTAGATTGTTGGGTTCAAATCAATGGCTCAATGTCTAGTTGGCAGCTGGTGTCAAGTCCTAGGGCTGGGGTTGGTCCTGGAGCTGGTTTTGCTCAAGATTTTCATCAACAATCTGGAAGGTGGCATAGAGTGCCATCAGCAAGTTTGTGCATGACACCAAGTTGGGGGTAGTAGCAGATATGCTGGAGGGTAGGGCTAGGATTCAGTGACCTAGACAAATTGGAGGACTGGGCCAAATGTCATGAGGTTCAATAAGGAGAAGTCCAAAGTGTGACAGGGTACTTGGTGCACTCCTGTCACTTTAAGAGGAGAGGCTGCCTGAGAAGCAGCCTGAAGGTGTGGCAGGGGGCTGATGAGATGGTCACCTGATGGGAAGGCGACAGGGCTTGATTCATAAAAGCCCAGGGCCTGAGCTGGTCAGGCAGTGTACTCCTGAGTGCCAGTGTGGGAGGAGCTCCTGGCAGCAGGGCTCCTGATCACTGCCAAGCTGGGGTAAGTAACACTGAGTCCAGGATCCAACCAGACCTTGAAACAGACAGGCTTGGAAACAGGAGCAGGTGAGCCTGTTTCCTAGAGAGGGGCAGTGGACGGTGGAGATCCAAGGTGCCCAAAGCCAAGCTAGTGAATAGAGAGGAGTGAGACAGGCCTGGGGAGAGAGGCAATGGCCCAAAAAGGCTGGTGATGAGCAGAGATCCTGGTTTTCTCTGATTAAAAATTGCAAATTCTCTGATTAAAAATCCAAATTCCAGGATAAAAATTAGAGGCCCCCCACAGCCCCTCCTACTGATGCTGGTGCCCTGCACTCCCCCCCACAGTCTCAATAGCCCTCCTGATGCCCCTTGCAACAGCCCCCCCAGATGCACAGACATGCAGACACAGACACTGACACCCATCCCAGCAGGTAAGTGTGTGTGGGGGGAAAGAGGCGGGGCAAGACGGGGGAAAGGGAAGAACAGGAGGTTCGCACATGGAGGCCACGACCGCAACTCTGCCACTGCACCCTGTGCTACCATCCCATGGCCACCTGAATGTCTTTTTGGGCAAGTGGCGCAGGGCACAGCTGCAGCAGTTCAGTGGCAACCACCATGTGTGGGCCACATATGTGCCGCCCAGCCAGGGGATGAAATGGGGGGCTTGCATACAGTGGCATGCCCTGCAACCAGCTGCATGGCTCCACAGTGGTGTGGGGGGGTGGTGGCTGCATGCAGGGTGGGGGGACTTTGTGGGCAAGCGCTGCTACTGTGGAACCATGCCCTTCACCCCTGGATCCTAGAGGTAAGTGGGGCCTGGGGACTGTGGGGCAGGGCTGGGGAAGATGGTTGGGGGCTGAGGGAGCAGGGGGTGCTGCCGGCCCCAGGCAGCACATTGCAGCTGGGAAGCAGGGCCGGGGGTGAGGGCAGGGGTACCCCTCTGGGAGGGCTTTGCAGGCAAGTGATACAGGGCACAGTGTGGTGGTGCCCGCCATGTGAGGGCCACACACATGCCACCCAGCCAGCTGCCTGGGGGAGGGGGAGAGGGAGGCTGGCATGCAGCCAGAGCATAGCTCCATGGCTGGCTCTGCAGCCACGGTGAAGGATGGGGAGTGCGTGGGCTTGGGCTTGCATGTGGCCACTACTGCCGCTTACCTGGAGGCCCGTGATGGCAGCGACAGCCACTGCCTCCAAAACCTCCCGCTGCCGCCGTGGAGCTGTGCTCGGAGCCATGCAGCCAGCCGCTGGGTGGCAGCAGCAGCATGGTGGTGGCTGGGCGGCAGGAGGCCACCACCACCCCACGCTGCGCTGCTGCCACTGGCCGCACAGCTCTGAGCACAGGTCTATGGCAGCAGCAGGAAGTTTTGTAGGCAGTGGCAGTCACTGCTGGCACAGGAAGCTGCTACCGCTTGCCTATGGGGCCACCCACAAGCCCAAGCCCCCGCCCCTCGCTGTGGCTGCAGAGCTGGCCACAGAGCTGTGCTCCGGCTGCATGCCAGCCTCCCTCTCCCCCTGCCCCGGGCAGCCGACCAGGCGGCATGTGTCCGGCCTGCACATGCCGGGCACCACCACGCTGAGCCCTGTATCGCTTTCACGCAAAGCCCCCCCACAGAGGGGCACCCCTGTCCTCACCCCCTGGCCCTGTTCTCAGCTGCGATGTGCTGCCTGGGACTGGCAGCACCCCCTGCTTCTTCAGTCCCCAACCATCTTCCCCAGCCCTGCCCCACAGCCCCACTTACCTCCATGGTTGAGGGGCAAAGGGCAAGTTTGAGCCTGAACCTGAGCCCAGCCTTGGCTACCTCAGAGGCTGAGGCTCAGCTTTCCCTGCTAAAAAGAGAAATCCGCATTTTCTCTGATTTAAAAACAGGGAATCTGTGGTTTTCTCTGTTTTTCCTTGGGAAACAGAAAACCCGGATCCCTGGTGATGAGCAATGTCTGGTGTTTGTGGAAGGGACTGAAGGAAAGGTATGGAGTTCCCAACTGGCCCAGCGAGAGAGAGAGAGGCTGGAAGAATAGAGAGCCTGGAGCCCAGCGGATGAGAGCGTGAGCCCATTGAGAGGCAGAGTGCGGGACCAGAACCAGCCTTGGAAGAGACAGGCCTGGGGCCCAGAGAGACCGAGCTTGAGCCTGGGAAATGCTAGGTACTTGGGAAGAGAGATCAGGAGGAGGGTCCAGTGCCCAGGGGGCACTAGAGTACATCAAGAGAAGGTCTGGTGCCTGGGAGGAACCAGGAAGGTCTGGTGCCCATGGGCAGGTCTGTCTCTGGGTGGGGGTGAATTGGGGCAACCACCCCGGGCCCTGCACCTTGTGGGGCTCTGTGGTCAGCGCTATATAGGCCCTGACATGGCCGCCATGCACCGCTGCTGCCAAGAGCTGCCAGCTCTGCTGCCGCCACCAAGCACTGCCAGTTCCGGCCACTTGCCACCCCCTCCCCTTCTTGAAGATGGGCACAACACTGGCCCACTTCCAGTCTTCTCCCCCAAGCACCGTGAGTTTTGGAAGAGTTTTGCCAGAGGTCCTGTGATGACTTCGGCCAGCTCCTTCAGCACTCCCGGGTGAAGTTCATCAGGTCCTGCTGACTTATAAATGTCTAACTTTTCTAACTGATCATGGACCAGCTCAACATCAACAGTGGAAAGGTGGTCATTCCCACCATGCCCATTCTGAACCTTATCTAGTATGATTTTCCCCTTAGTCCAGTGAAATACCGAAGCAAAGTAGTCATTCAGGAGTTCAGTTTTCTCCTGAATATCGGTAGCCAGCTGTTCTGAGTTGT
>NW_017728992.1:99313649-99314710 GCF_001723915.1 Gavialis gangeticus
CTCCAGCCGTTTGCCACCCAGTGCCCTCTCCCTTGTGCACTGCACAGGCTGATATGCCCCAGGTCCCACACACCTCTAGGGATGGCTCTGCCAATGGGGGACTGCTCCAGTGCCTGAGGCCTGCCAGAGGGCAGAGCATGGGGCCA
Organism: Gavialis gangeticus; assembly: GCF_001723915.1. NCBI lineage: Eukaryota > Metazoa > Chordata > Crocodylia > Gavialidae > Gavialis > Gavialis gangeticus. Next base: position 99,313,796 of record NW_017728992.1, read on the forward strand.
AAGGGGCCAAGGGACAGGACAAAGTTGTGCTAGTAGATCACCTGTGAGGCTTGGCAGTGGGTAATGGGGAGGATAGAGCCCACAAAACTAGCCCTTAAGGCAATGACCACAAGCATGTGTGGTTATAAGAGTAACGGAGGGGGAACCAGGGGGACCCACTTTGGAAAGGGCTGAGCAGCTACTAGGGGCACCGTGACCACCCCTGGGACGAGCACTTGCTACACAAAGTCCTGGATTTAGGATGGTATAATCCCATGCACCAGCATGGGCTGGGGACTGCCTGGCTAAGCAGCAGCTCTGCAAAAAAGAACCAGATGGTTACAGTGGACATTAAGCTGAACGTGTACCAACAGCGTGCCCTTGTTGCGAAAAAGGCTAATAGCATACTGGGCTGCAAGAGTAGGAGTGTTGCTAGCTGATCAAAGGAGTCATCATTCCTCTCTATTTGGTACTGGTGAGGCCACACCTATTTTGAGGCCCCCACTTCAGAAAGGATGTGGACAAATTAGAGTCCGGCAGAGGATAATGAAAATTGGTAAAGGATTGGGAAACATAACTTCTGAGGAGAGGCTAGGGGAACTGGGCTTATTTAGTCTGGGGAAGAGAATACTAAGGGGGGATTTAATAACAGGCTTCAACTACCTGAAGGGTGGTTACAAAGGGGATGGAGCTAGACTGTTCTCAGTAGTAGTAGATGACAGAATAATGGTCTCAAGTTGTAGCAAGGGAAGTTTAGGTTAGATACAGTAAAATCTCTGTTACCTGGCATCCCTGGGGTAAGCGGATTGCTGGTTACATAAAAACTCTGGTTATCTGAAATAACCCGGCAGGATTTTCAGATAACGTGGAGCCAGGGGAAGGGCGATGTGGTGGCAGCACAGGGTGGTAGATGCTTTCCCCTGCACCCCTCCCCCA
>NW_017728992.1:99314721-99315250 GCF_001723915.1 Gavialis gangeticus
GAAGGTAATTGTAAAGCATTTAACAAGGCATTTACATATGAACCATTACTAATCTTGGCACCTCCTGAAGTGAGGAAGCCTGTTTGTTTCCAAAGTTGACCATAATCGTGTACAATGCCAAAAGCATAGCGAGAATCAGTATAAATATTAACAGAGTCACCAGAGGCTAGGGTGGAAGCCCTGGTGAGGGCCACAAGCTTGGCAACTTGAGCTGAATACATATTAGGTAAGTGATGGCTTTCTATAACATCATATTGGGAACATACTGCATATCCTGCAACAAGGGAACCTTTTGAGTTTCTTTGACACACTCTATTAACATAGAATACTAGATCTGGGTTTTGCAAGGGGTTGTCCTTTGGATCAGTGCGGGACATTGTTAGGTGAGCAGTAGCAAAAATGCAGTCATGGGGTTCACCATCTGAAGGGGTAGGTAATGGAAGCAGGGTTTAAAACAGGGCACCTAGTTAGGGTGACATTTCCAGCAGAGAGAAGCAAGATTTCATACTTAGTTAATCTAGCATTTGAA
>NW_017728992.1:99315327-99317008 GCF_001723915.1 Gavialis gangeticus
GCTGCAGCTACAGCACAGAGACATGGAGGAAATCCAGCTGCAACAGGGTCAAGAGCAGAGCTATAATAAGCAATGGGACGGAGCTTGTCTCCATGTGTCTGAGTAAGTACTGCAAGTGCAAATCCCTCCTTTTCATGACAAAAAAGAATAAAAGGCCTTCCCGATTATACTCAACCTAAGGCAGGAGCTTGTGACAGAGCTTGTTTAATAGAGGCAAAAGCAACTTTGATCTCTGAAGTCCAGGGTAAAGGTTCAGGAGTATTAACAAGAGTCAGATTTTGAAACGGCTTGACTATAGAGGCATAGCGGAGTATCCACTGACAGCAGTAGCCAGCCATGCCTTGGAAGGTACGCATTTGGGACACAGTAGTTGGTCTAGGGATTTTAAGAATAGCTTCTATTCTGGAAGAGAAAAGCAGTCGTTCTCCAGCAGAAATATCATAACCTAAATAGTGGACACAAGGAAGAAAAAGTTGTAGCTTTTCTTTAGATGCCTTATGGCCTTTTAGGGCAAGAGAGGTGAGGAGAGTTAAAGAATCAGTTTTACAGGCTTCAAGGGAGGTAGATGCTAAGAGCAAATCATCAATGTATTGCACAAACACAGAGTTTTCTTTAAATATTATGTCATCTAGATCTTTCTTCAGAATTTGAGAAAAAAGAGAAGGGGATTCAGTATAGCCCTGGGGCAATTGCATCCAGGTATACTGAAGTCCTTGATAGGTAAATGCAAAGAGAAGCTGGCTATCAGGGTGTATAGGAATAGAGAAAAATGCAGAACACAAGTCAACAACAGTAAAATAACAAGCATTAGGAGGAATACAGGACAAGATAGTAGCTGGATTTGGTACAACAGGAAAAGTAGGTAAAACTGCAGAATTTACCACACAGAGGTCATGTACAAAGCAATAGGTACTCTTTCCAGGTTTTTTTACAGGAAGATTAGGCGTATTATGAGGGCTCTTAGTCAGGACAATGATACCTTGCTTTAAAAGGGCAGTTATAACAGGGCGTATCCCTTTTTTGGCTTCTGGACGTAAAGGGTATTGAGCAACTTTGGGTAAAGGCTTAGCTGGGTTTAATCTAATTTTTACAGGCTGGGCAGTATGGATTTGTCCTACTTCATTAGCATGCTGGGACCAGAGAAATGGAGGGACAGCTTTTATGATTTCTTTTTGCAACACAGAAAGATCAGGGAACTCAGGCTCAGGTGGTGAACTAGCTAAAGCGGCAAGTACGGCTATTTCATTATCACAGGGGACATCTAAATGAACACCATTAGGAGAGCAATAGATAGTACAGCTGAGTTTACAAAGCAAATCTCTGCCTAACAAATTAACAGGAGAACAAGGACTAAGGAGAAAGGCATGTTAATCAGAAACAGGACCAAGAGAAACGTGTAATGGTTGGGAAACAGGATGAGGAACTATTTGATTTGAAATTCTTATAGCGTTTACAACAGCAGAGGGGAGTTGTGGAAAATTCTTCAGCTCGAAGAGTACAGCGGCTTGCCCCGGTATCTACTAAACATTTTGTAGAGATGCCATTTATCGCGCAGGAAATGAAAGGATCATCTTGATTAAGTGGGAGAAGCGGGGCTGTGGTGATGTTACTATTCCTCAGGCTGGCCTAACAGGAGGCTCCCTGATTTGGGACAGAGAATTGAGTGAGAGGAGGTGGTGGC
>NW_017728992.1:99317989-99336312 GCF_001723915.1 Gavialis gangeticus
CTGGCCTCAGAGAGACCTCATAGTTCTTTACAGAACTTAACTCAATTCACACGGGGAAATACTTTCATTGACAACAGCAACACAGAGTCTTTAACCTTAATTCTTTCTACTCACAGTTACTACTTACACAGTGGGTCTGACAGTTCTGGCAGAAAAAAAAGTTTGGATAGGGTGAGCCTCAAGCAGTGAATCAGGAAGACACAGAGACAGCCTGTCACTGAAAAGCCCCAGTAGAGATTTCAAAAGGTCTCTTACCTTGGTTTGGCTCCAGGGCTTCAGTGAAGAGATGTCTGTGTCCCAGCTGATCACGCTGGGTGTCTCTATCCGAGTCATGGCACCAAATTGTGGAAGAAATCAAACTTCTCATTGTGGTTGAATCAGAACTGGCAGAGCCAGCTTTTCTTTATTTAGGGCTATACTGTGATCACAGGGAGGATTCCAGACAGCAAGGGGAATCACCCACTTGTCTGTTTCAAAGGAATCCTCCTCCTCTAAGTTTTTAAGCATATTTATACTTAATACAGATAAAGAGAAAAAAAAATACGACCTTGGAGAAACCAAAACAAGTTTACTTAATTGTACATCTGTGCACAGGGTAATAAGGCATGCAGGATTCCTTATCACAGAACATGCAACTGAAATAAGCAGTATCAGCTCTTCTGATCTTTGTTTTCCTAGTCAAGTAGGCCAGAAGCCCGACTAAATTTACTACCACAGCAGCAAAGGTAGATAAGCCACTGGTCCTTTTGCTTGCCACTCCTGGTGGCTTTGACTATTCTTTGGCATGTTGCCAGGTGTTTTCTGTTTGAAATGTCATATTTTCACTTACTAGCAGTGTGGGGTAATTGTTTGGCATTCTTGTCAGAATATTTCTTCTGTCCTAATGTATCTTATTTCACTAATTCAGGATTAATTTTCTTTGGGTTGAGAGACTTATTAGACATTGGTTCTCACGTGTTTATCCTATTGCCTATGACTCTGAACACGTGAATCAGAAAAGTATCATTATGTGGATGGGAATGCACTGTGGAACCCTGGAACCCTCCAGGTTTTTTGAAATTGAGTTATTTTCTTTCTACCTCTTTTGTCTGTGCATAATAAGCACTTTACATGATATACTTGAGCAGACAGCTAAGAGAACTGAAGAAATGAGCCAGTTGGGATTGTGGGTTAATACTTGTTGTTAATTCGTGTAGAACAAACTGAAATTTTACAGTGGGTTCTTACATTGCCACTCACTGTTTTTTGCGATGGCTTAATTTTTAAAATAACTTGAGGGTAGCCCTTTAATAGGGGGTGATCTTTCCTGAACCAGTGTGATCAGGAAATGTATGTGGTTTCAGCGGTTCTTGCAGTCTGTTTCCTTTGCTCTTATAGATTTTGCATTTGGCTATCTTATCTTCAGGAACTGCGGGTAACATCACCTCAGCTCTGTTTACAGCATTCTATATTTTGTGCCTTTCCATTTGTACAATTACCTTTGTCTTCCTTGGGTGTTTTCAAACTCTTTCAGTCTAGAACTTGTAGGCTACATAATTGGTCACTTTCAACACACTTTTGCTTTTGTTTCTGTGCAGTCTTAGGTTTCTTTCTTTAGCATGTTGCAGACTTTTTACATTTTCTTGTGATGGTAATAATTTTCACTACAGAACATCAGCCATCATTTCCTTGCTAATCCAGATTTTTAGAGATGGATGTGATACTTTGGTGTAGCTGAGGCATTGAGACAATTCTGAAGATACAAACATGTTTCTACAGAAGGGGAATGGAAAATACAGAGTTTTACCCGTTTTGTGTCATTATCATATTTGTCAGGACCTTTTGCCTCAATTCAAAAGTGAAAATTGCCTGACATTCAGAAAATTAGATTCGTCCTACTCATGTTGGTGGTGATAATCCAGTAGAAAAGCTGGTTCTGCATTGACATTTAGGATACATACAGGCATTACATTTAGATTGACATAACCAAGATTGTGCAGATGTTCACAGGATATAAATTGCCCAAAAGATGGCATGCCTGATCTAAGTTCACATTCTGAGGTGAACTAGATCAATAAAATGTTAACCAAATCTACAAAGGGTTAACACAGGACCTGCATATGTTCTCAGCACAACCCCAGGGCTGTACTGTTCCTAACAGCTTAAAGTAAGTCAGCTAGACCTAAACTGAGTGTGATGAATTACTTGTTTGCACCCTTAGCTGACTTTTACAGTAGGTCATTTACCAATTCATTTTCCTACTTCTCAGTCAACTTTTTCCTTTCCATTAACTTCTCTTTCCTTCACCCCTGTTTTTTTGTCTTGACACAAGCATAACATGAAAACATGCATTTCATATACTTCATATATTTGCACAGATGAACAAATTGCTAGACTATCCATCAGTTTCCTGTGGTGCTATTATGGAATATTGGCAATTTGTAACTTGGGTATTTCTTCTTTTTCATTTATGAGTACAGTTTTGTCTGTTCAGGATATCTTCGGAAGCTAGCTATATTTAATCGTGTTAGATTCATACTAGTGAGAAAATGCTAATAAAACTGAATTATTTTGGGAATTGATACTGCTATAACTCACCAATTAAAACTAATGTAATCAATGTCGGAAGTCCATTTCAAGTGTTAGATATGCTTACAATTCTTTTGATCAGAAGCTTGATGTTTTGTTAAATCAAGTTACTCAATTACCCAGTAATTTCCAAACTTGGTTTACTTGGAGAGGTGATAGAAAAAGCATATTTCAGGCCAGTCCTCAAGTTTTAGCATACTGCATTGTCATGATTAAAGGGTGAGTATTGGACTTCCTGTTCCCTGGACCATTGGAGGCTGTATTTATAATATAGATAAATTGCTTCCATATCACCTAAAGAGTACAAATTTTCTTCTCTCCCTTTGCTTGATCTACTTTTTAGTAGCCTGATTGTAGAGGACAGAGAAACTAGGGAGGAGACAGTTTTTGTTTAAAAATAGAACTTTTACAATTAAACAGTGAGAATGTGTTCATGTTAAAAAATATGAAAAAATGCTAGGTTAGTCTAAAAGACTGTCTTAAATCCAGGTGGGCAAATGACTGATTATTTTTAATGCAACAATATTGTGATGAAGAGATGTTCTATTTTAATTATAGGTCCTGACCAGATACCACTCAGGGAAGAGTTTGAACAGATCATGCTGAAAGCTATGCAGGAGTTCACACTGAGAGAGCACTCCTTGCAAATGAGCACTCAGTGTGTCTCAGTGTCACCAGGTCAGCTCCCTTGGCTTGCTAGGTTAATTGCCAGTGTATCTCGGGACATGGTGCATGTGGTGATTACCCAGAATTCTTTGGCTGAAGGTATTTCGGAGACTCTGAGATCCCTCAATGAAATGAAACATCAGCAAAAACTACCAGATTATGTTGTTGCAATTTGCGCATCCAAGATTAGAGGAAATGAGTTCTGTGTGGTAGTTTTAGGTAAGTAACTTTACAGTACTCTCTGGTTACAAAGGCAGTTGTGTTTGCAGTGCTTCAAATTTAAAATCTCCCTCTTCATTTTTTGATTCCATTTTATTTTTTCACTTTGCTCTGTCTTCTGCTCCACCAGGATGTTGTGCACTAGTGGCTACAGGGATCTCAGCAGGTGATGGAACATAGCTGCATGCTTCCAGCAGATCTACTGAATCAGATTATTTAGTCATCCTTTGCTTGAGATGCCTGAAACTGTGCTTGTTTCTTTGTACAGCTGCCTTGGGAAATAGCTTAAGGTGTCCTCTGTGCAATATAAAGCCCTCATGTATCCCTAATTTATACAGCACTGTATAGTTTTTACACTATGGTGGTGAATATCTAAGTGAAACCAAACCTGAGCCTAAGCAGCTCAATTGGCTCCATGCCTAAGGCATGCAGGTGTCTGCAGCTGGTGGTGCACAAAGTAATATGGCCAGCATCATTTCTGGTTACTTTGATTCCCTAGGCAATGACTAGGTACCCATTTACAGCTCGATTCACTGAGGGCAGCCTTCCGCCTGAGTTCAGAGCAAGCAAAACGGTTTTCATCCCACGGCTTGCTCTGAGGTCCTTGGGTACTATTGTTGTTCATGGGCCAGGGATCTTAACTACTCTGACACCATGCCTTCCCTCCAAATGACTAATTTTTTAACAGTATGAAACACAGGACACTACTTCAGCTGTACCATTTTTCACTAGTGGCCATTACAGAAGGTCTGCATTGCATACTTGTGTGCCTGAGAGGAGCTGAATTTATTACTTTCTCTGTGGACAAATCAGATTCTAGTGATAATTTTCTCTTCACATTTTAGCAAAGTTTGCCATCCTTCTGAGGGATAGCCTAAATGCTAACACTGCATATTTCCTTTTAATCCTAGAGCTCAGCCAACATGTCTGTGGACAGTAACTTGCAAGAAATGTGCTAAATAGACATAACTCATCCTCCTGCCTCCTATTGCAGTAGGCTTGAACATCTTACTCCTTGATATTACCAGTCTCTTCTCTGAAAAGACAGTGGAAACCTGTAGTTGAAGATTAACTTTGCCTCTACGCAGTCTTAACAAATTGAAGAGTTTGTAATGACAGTGGGCTGTATCTAATCTTGATATGTCCTTTGCATTCTCTAGGTCAATATCAGTCTAGAGCCCTAGCAGAGAGTATGCTTACAACCAGTGAATTCTTAAAAGAGATCAGTTATGAGCTCATCACAGGAAAAGTTAGTTTCCTGGCATCGCATTTCAAAAATACATCTTTGGGTGAGTGAATTGGAGACTCTCAAGTTCCTGCTAAAAGAGGAAATTTCCTAATGCGCTTTGTATTGGCATATCTTCTTTTAGGGGTTGAAATAAAGGGGTAAGGAGTACCATAACTCCCTCTCCTTTCTGTGGCCTTTGGTTTACTGAGTATAAAGGAGTTCTCTTTCTTTCAGGCCAGTGCAATGAAAGCTACCATCCTGTTTTAGTCTATCCTTACCCTATTTGTGCTGAATTTGATTGTGGGGCATCCAGAAGTGCACAGGGCTTGTGTGCTGATCAGTCAGCATATTTTCATTGTAATTGTTCCTCAGTGACTATCAAATATCACTACTAACTAAAGGAAAAGATATGAAAGTGTCCAGTTCTGATTACCTTTTGGAGTTAAGCTTCATAGTGAGCCACTAGTAAAATTGAGGATAGCAAATATGACATCAGTCATTTAGACTATATGTGCTATAAAGTTTTCCTTCAATTATACTAAGCTCTACTCATGCACATTATTCTTAATTCTTAAATAGGTGATGATTTGGACAAGTTGCTAGAGAAAATGCAGCATCAGCGAGGAGACAGTGTTGTAATCCCTTTTAATGGAGACGTTAATGAATGTTTATCATCTCAGGAGGCAGCTGCCATGGTTTCAGGACAAGAACCAGGTAATATTTTTCTCCTAAGATGTAAAGAGTTACTTATTTGTAGATGTCATAAAATGCATGTCTCAGAGTATTCTGCAGGCATTGAGCCAAAATTATTAGCATTTCTGGCAGAATGCATCAACAAGAGAAAGCAAAGCAATAATCTTGGCACAAAACCTGTATCACAAACAGCTTCCTCTTTTTACCATTCACAATCCTGAATCTAAAATATATTACTTAATGATTCTTAATCTAAAATATTTTACTCTAAGTTTGTACAATGCACAAACTAGAACATGGAGAAATTCCTGTTTAAGACTTAAATTCTGGACTGATCTCACACTGTTATGCCTGGGGAAAAGAACATTGTCTTGAAGTAAAAGCAAAGGAGATCTGTGTCCTGTATCTGACTGTGCTCAGACTACCTATGTGGCCTTTTACAGGTAGCTTTATGTTGTATATGCTTCATTGCGTAAAGTAGCTTGTCTGGGTTACAGGTATTATTGCTTTGAGCCTTAAACAATGGTGAATCTAAAATTTTGAAAAGGTGGTTGTAGATAGTGTGGCACATAATCACTTTTGCAAATGCAGTACATTTTTCTCCAGTTAAAGAGAAACTAGAAGCTCTATTATTTTCTAGGGGGCTAGCGTTAAATTACTCAGTTTAAGATCAAAGCAAAAGCAAATATGATTGGAATTGTGCACAATTTCCTAGATTTTGTGTTAAGTTAAGAAAAAGGAAAAGTATCCAAAAACTAGTTAAAAGATATTGTGTCATTAGTTCCATAATCATTATAATGAAATATACATCTCTTACATTCAGATTCATAAAACAAAATCTAGCCTTCTTGAGCATTTTGACTCCCAGTATTTCATTGTTCCTCATTTCTACACTCAAGTTAATATTGCCACACCTAAGTTAAGGCTTTTTAGGAGAGCTAAAAACGGTCTTCAGGGCTGTTAAAAAGGAGACATTACTAGGAATGGCTAAGAGATATAAACATTTCAGGAAAAAAAGATAGTTTGAACATTGGAACATCTAGGATAGAAAAGGATAGAGGGCCATTAACATGCGTGGAGTGGAGATGATAATGATCTATTAAATTAATTGATTCTCTCAGCACTGCCTAAATAGAAATACAACTGCAGTTGGTTTTAAAGTTTGGATGGAGCAGGGGGTACCTGCTCCACTCAAAGGTACGCCACTGCACCCCACCCCCCGCACCTTCCCTGAATCTGGCCCTATTCTTAACTCATCCAAATTATCCCTGTGTTAGTAGCCACCAAATTCCATAGGTGCCTAAATTGTTTATTCACTTATGTTTTGGATTCTTAGGACTTTACATTTCAGTTTCCACATATATTCATAAGCAAATAGGTGTCTAGTTCGCGCCTAAATCCTGCAGCAGTCCAGAATGGAAGTGGGATGCTCCCTGAACTCTTGCTAAATCCATGGAGGGGCCAAGTTCACAAGGTGCACCCAGAACACACTTTAACTTACCTGAACAGCTTTGAGTTCATTGCAGAATGCTGCAGCCAAAATCGTACTTATTCAAGAATGTGGCCTGAGGTGGAGGAGGAGGCATGGTTGGGACCAATCTTTCGACATCCAATTGTAGTAGTTACAGCACTCATCCGGGAAGGGGAGTTTGAAATGCAAATTTTCTGCTTCCTAGGAGAGTGCTCCAATCACCAGGCTGTTGAATATTCTATGAGGCTGCACCTCTACCCCTCTCATTGAAGCCAAGAGTGCAAGAGTCATGAAGCTAAATGGAGTAAAAGCAAGAAGGAGCCTGACTGCAGCATTGCAATTAGGGCACTTGGCTTGGATGGAGGAATCTATTCCTTGCTTCCAGGATTATATTTGATTTTTACCCAGACTGTTTAATGTAAAATGTATAAGTTTTGGATGGATAAGGGACCAGAACCCAGGGTTCCTTTTTCCCAGATAACTGCTGTAACAACAAAGCTACAGAGCCAGGCTCTCTCTAGTTTGTTCTCCCTCTAGCCTCATGATTCTAGCACTCTTGGTTGTCCAGTACGCCAGCTTCAGCCATGTTTTTATTGCAAAAGTCAATTCTGTACAGTGCCACTAGGAAGCAAGTGGATTTATTCTGTTAAGTAATTTTTGTTGCTAATACAGTATAACCTCATGAATCCGGCATGCTCGGGACCGAGCACCTGCTGGAAATTTGAAAATTGTGGATTTTTGAAACAGTACGGGTAGGGGGGAAGAAGGCGGCGGAGGGTAGCAGCAGCCAGTCCCGGAGCAGTGGCCACGTGCAGAGCGGCAGCACGGGGTGGTGGATGGCAGCATCAGCTGCCGCATACAAGCTTCCCTTTCCACTGCTCTGGGGCCAGCCACCGCTACTCCCCAATTTAGCGTATTTTTAAGAAGTGCCAGATTTTTGAGAATTCCAGATTTTTTATATCCGGATTAATGAGGTTATACTGTGTAGGATAGAATATTTTGAAGATTTGTTTAACATAAACTGAATTAAAATCTGATGCCTTTTCTTATTAGATTTGGATGTTGACACTTTCCAGATTTACCAGCCACAGCTTACTGTTGCCAGAAAGCTCTTGTCCCAAGTCTGTGCTATAGCAGACAGTGGCAATCAAAGTCTGGATCTGGGCCACTTTAGTAAAGTAGACTTCATCATTGTAGTTCCTCGTTCAGAGGTCCTGGTCCAGCAGACTCTTCAACGGATTCGACAATCAGGTAAAGCAATGGAGAGGGAGGCTTTTTTATTAAATCAAACCAGTTCATCTATGTACACCTGGCATGCAGTGCTTGAATAACCTGTTCCAGACTCTATTTTGCAAATCCCACATTTGTCCAGCTAGTGTCATATAAGGTCTAAAGTAATGAGTCTCAACCAGGGTGCCATGGACTCCTGGGATACCTTAAGATCCTGTCAAGTGTGCCACATGTTAGGTCTGCAAACTTGATTCACAAGATAAACCCAGGAGCTTTCTCGTAAGAATCCATAGTGTTAAAAATTCTCTGATTTGCAGTGATTTTTATAAATTCTTTGCTACAGAAGAATTGCTCTAATTTCAAAGAGTGAAAACTAAGAGCTGGCATTTTCCAAGGCGTGCCTTGAGGCTAAAAAGGTCTAACAGGTCACCTTTCATAAAAACAAATCTATTGCATCTACTGCATAGCTGGTAGAGGACGCTGCTACATTTCTGTAACAGTTGGATTATCTTTGAGCAGAGGCAACAACCAGCAATATGAAAGCAAAAGAAAGAATAAACAAATGTCTTTTCATACTTTCTTAGGGACATGGGGTGGATAGGGCCACCTGAGCCATTGAATCTAGTCCCCTGCTTTGGCTGGAAGTCATTAACCCAAGGGGCCACCAAAATCACTACTTCAAACCTTTGCACATGACTAAAAAGCACAATACTCAGAACATTAAGAGCACCCTGAAGGATGGCATAGGTAAAATGGAGATGAAGGTATTGTTCATGCCATGCTTTTATTACAACAGGAAGTAGTTGGTTAATATATGCTCAGAAATTTTGAGGAAAAGAACTATGCTACAGGAAAGGCAAAAAACCTCACAGTCCTTGCCAATCTGACCTAGGGGGAAAATTCTCTCATGACCTCAAATTTGAGTGATATGAGCCTGAGCAGAACAAGGCCCTCTACCCAGGTAGCCTCTGGTTTTCTAAGTGCCAGTGGGATCATCAGTGCACCCCAGTCAAAAAACACCAGATTTAACTGTGGCCAATATTCCAGTGCCTCAGCAAAAGATAAATAATAACCCCCAAAACCCAGAAGTCGATAGCATTCATGAGGTGAAAAAGTTTTCCTGGTCCCAATGGGTGACCTGCAGAAGTCCTGAGGAATGAGTTTGCAAGACACTTCCCACACTATAAGGTATTTGTCCCAGCCTGGGGGACCACAAACACCCAGGTTGTTCAGCCATAACTCCCTGTCTTCTCACACCATCCTTTCCATAAACGTATCCAGTTTCATCTTAAAGCAAATCAGGTTTTTGCCTACTACCTGTGGGCTTGGAACACCATTTCAAACTTGATTTTTCTGATATTTAGAAATCTTTTAATTTCCAGTTTAAATGTATTCATAGCTAGTCTGTAGTCATTTGATTTTTGTGTTGGGCCTATTTTCAGCCTGAAAAATGCTTTTCTTGCCTAAATATTCACCCATGAATGCATTTGTAAAATATGACCATATCCCTCTGAATCTCCATTTAGCTGTATGAGAAAGGCCAGGCTCCTTTAATCTTTCTTAAGAAAATGTTTTCATTCCTTTAACCATCTTAGAGGCCCTTCATTGAATTCATTTCAGTTTTAGTTCATCTTTCCTGAACTGGTGACCAGAACTGCATACAGGATTCTAAATGGGGTCACACAGTATACAATGCTACTAATATTCTCCTTGTCTCTACTGCACATATCCTGCCTAGTACAACCTAGAATTGCATTAGTTTTTTTTTTGTACCCCACTGCTGCATTGCACTGGCAGCTCATGGTCATCCTATGATCAACCAGCACACCCAGGTCTCCCTTTTTCTCAGATGTCTCCAGTCTATGTGCTCCTATACTACAACTGAAGTCCTTGTTATTGGTCATAGTATTAAACCCAGATTTGTTTGGTTTTTTAATTTAATATGCCTGTATTCACATACACAGTAATGTAGGAAATGCCATGTTGACTCAATTAGTAATCTTTTTGGTCCAGTATTCTGTGACTGGAATAGCCAGAAAGAGAAGCAGAAGGCTCATGATGTCCTTTTTTATGGACTGATTTGGCTGTCGAGAGAGAGTTTTGGTGGTGTTGCAGCTGTGGTGGTCCAGGAAAAATATGAAGCGCAAGGATTTTTGTCGGTGGTATCTTTTATGGGACCAGTAATAGTTGGGAGGGAGACAGGTAAGCTTTTGGGTATGAAGTAACCTTCCTTAGGTGTCTCCTGAGGTCTAGACCTGAGGAACGGCACTTCATACCTGAAAGCTTGTGTCCCTCCCAGCTATACAGTTGATCCAATAAAGGCTATCTCCCACAAAAATCTCTCCTTATTGAAGGAGATATTGTCTCACATAGTCTGTCAATGACTGTTCTGTGGCCTGAAACATCAGGATTTATGAGCTTTCTTTAAAAGTATCCCGTGTAATGTAACTGTGGATTATCTGTATACATTTGTAATCCATTTTGAATCCCTTTCAACTTTTGGTCTGCAGTGTTTTATGGCAGGGAGTTCCACAGGATAGTTGTATACTGTAAGTGCAGGTCTTCTTTGTTCTTTTTTTTTTTTAACTGAGTGATTTATAGTTAGTTAAAAATCTGACAATCCAGAATAAATGTTTTACTGTGGACTGCTGTTAACAGTATTACTTGGAAACAGTTTCTATTGCAAACCAAGGAATACATTTTGTCTCCCTTATGAATATAGGTATAGTCTGTTAGACAGTTTACAAGAACTGCACACAAAATGTTGTACTTCCTGCTGTTTGGAAAAGGCTGTAGGAGGTAGCAGCAATTTTAGCTTTGTCTCAGGAAAGCAGAAAAGATTGACAGTATTGGCAAGAAATCTGTATATTTATAAATATTTGAAGTGGTATGGGAGACAAAATACCTTTTCTGTTTCTAGTGGGATATAATGTATTAGCAGAACATGGGAAAACTTGGCCTATTGTCACTGTGTAAAGCCAAGTCAGTGGAATTTTGGAGCATCTTTATGTAGGTCTGACATTTTTCTAGTAATGTTTTGACTCTGGAATTACCGTACACCTCTCTCTCCTTGGAGAAAATCTAGAAATGGTGAAATCACTGTCACCACCAGAGTGAAAGTACATTTTCCCCCTTTTCTAATTTTTATTTTTGGCAGGTGTTCTTGTAGACTTGGGCCTTGAAGACAATGGGACAGCCTATCAGAGAGCAGAGAAATACGTAGTGCGCCTTGACAATGAGCTCCAAGCTAAGTTTGAAATTTTTATGAGACGGGTAAAGCAGAATCCATACACACTGTTTGTGCTGGTTCACGACAATGCTCATGTGGATTTAACAAGGTAAGTACTTTGGAATAACAAGACAAAACATTTCTTCTTTGTCTATTCACATGAGGGTTTTAAAACAAAATCAAAACTGTGCTCTAGGAGTCTGTTTTTACTTTGTGCCTGAACCATTTCAGTCTATATAAACATATATCACTTGCTTTACCCATCCTAGATATTTCTAAATTTATAATGCTTATTCAATTTAAGGCACTATAAATAGATTTAACTTTAGATTTTTAGATTCTAAAAAAGCTCCTCCCATAGGGGATTGTCCTTCATGGTCTCTTTTCTCCTCCTAGCAACATTCTCCAATTTCTTGGGGCTTTCCCAGTTTCCTTTCCTTCTCAACAGGCAGTGAGCAGAGAGAAACAACTGATGGTATACTCCGTGCCATACAAAATGATACTTGAGTACTTGGAGCTAAAAGAACTGCCTTTCTTCTCTACCAAAATAGGATAAGAAAGGAGAACTCTGATCCAGTATCACAAAAATAGACCACTTACTTCCCTCAGGCTCTTTCCATGTTCATGGTTAGATTAGCTGACTGGGAGGTTTCCAGTTAGCCACATTTTTTAAACCAAAGGGTTTTTTTGTAGTTGTTGTTATTAATGTTTTTCATTTAAATAGATTTACTGAAGATAGAACTGAAATTTTTCTCTCAGAAACAGAGCTCTCTTAAAGAGAGGGAGTCATTTGTTATCTTTTTCTGTAACAGGTGTTTCTTCTTTTTAAATGCAACCATAGTTAATTTCAAGTCAAAGATTTTTAAGTTGGGAACATTGATAAAGCATCATGAGTGTGGAGGTTAAGTGGCAGTGTTTGGTCTGAACAGAAAATGCACCAAGAAAACACATGCTGTTATGAATCCCCCTTCTCAATGGAAAGGGAATTAATTAAAATGAGTTCTTGTAAGAGGCATGAGACAACCCTTTTACTGGGAACAAGCCATACAACGGCATATTGTCAGCATCATGGGGTACAGCATATAAAGTTTGGCAACAACCTTACTGCCTGTTGGGAAGCCCAGCAAGGACATACACTGGTCAAGTCCATTTTATTCAAGCACCTCAGCTTCACCCTGGTATTGTCCTGAATATAAGATTACTTAGTCATGAGTATATCTTCTATCACATTGATCATAGTTTTCTGCAAAATTTTAACAATATGGAACAGTGACTTGCAACTTGCATAAACTGCAGCTAAAAATACCTTCCCAACGCACTGGTAATTTTCTATTCCTTTTCAAGGACAACTGATCTGTCCAAAGTATCTGTTGGTTGCAGCTTGTTCATGGACCTTTAGCCCTGTGACCACACACGTACACTCTTGTATGCCGCTCTTGCACGCTCTCTTATGGTCTCTCTCATGCTCTTGTGCTCTCGCTCACTCTCGTGCTATCTCTCTCTTTCCTTTCATTGGTAGAATTATAATATACAAAACACAGTCTATGAAGTAACCCTCAACTGAAGGAGATGAAAGCATCTTGTCAATTATTTTTTCCCAAAAACAAATTTGTGTTTTCTCTGAGGAATTCCAGATTTGGTCTATTGTATCCTGTAGGTCCACTGAAGTAAGTGAGCACAGGAGAGTGTCCTCCTGCCTTGAGTTCTGTATGTAAGGACTGGTTCTGTATCAGGAATTCAGTTACTCACCTTCTGCAAAAGCATGGAACAGCTCTCTGCAGCTAAAAGACAGTTAATCTGTATTCAGCTTGTTTATAATAACCTCCCTTCTGGTACTTTCTTAAATTGGCAGGCTGATTTAGTCATATCATGGTGGAAGACTTTGCTTCATTATTTGTTTTATTTTTCTCTCTCACTCCTGGACTTTTCTCTGCAGGTCATCTAGGTGGTTTGGGGATCTCTTGCTCATTTCAGAGAACATATTCATGTAGAGCTGTTCATCTGGAGATTTTATTTTGACCAGTTGAATTTGAAAAATACAAAATGAACATTTCATTTTCTTTATTTCTGCAGTGCCATCTCAAGTTCACTATCACATGGGGAACCCAGTCATGGATTGGCAGATAGAGTTATAAATTGCAGAGAGGTTCTTGAGGCTTTCAATCTCCTTGTTCTTCAGGTCAGCTCTTTTCCCTACACTCTACAAACGCAGCAGTCCAGGATAAGCTCTAACAATGAGGTACACTGGATACAATTGGACAATACAGTAAGTATTGTAAGTAACTGCTGAGCCTTAAATTGTAGCACCTTCTACATCTGTCAAATTCTATTTTGTGTAACCCAGGTGTATAAACAGAAATCTTGGAGAAATCTATTTTCCAGGTTGGAATTCATTTCTTACCTGATGGGCCAGTGCAATCCCCTGACCCTTTTTCCTTGGAGCTTTTGGAAGTGCAACTGCTTTCTAGCATAAGGATCAGAGTGTTTTTCTTTACCCAAGTCAGATGGTATAAGAAAGGCTAAAGCAGGCTTTGGTGCAGCAAAGCACTTGTAGATATGAATAACTTTAGGCATGTGCATAGGCCCATTAACTTCAATAAATCTGCTTGTGTGTTTCATCTTTTCTGTGTGTTTAAGTATATAGGTGGATTGCAGCCCTAGTAAAAATCTGTGCTGGGCCAGCAGCAGGGATGGTGCTCAAGGGCAACCAGCACTGCTCCATTAGGGGCAGGTCCTGTCAGACCAACCTGATTGCCTTCTATGATCGGGTCACAAAAGCATTGGATGCAGGTGTCACTGTGGATATAGTATTTCTGGACCTCAGCAAGGCCTTTGACACAGCCTCCCACCCCGTCCTCATTAAAAAAACTAGGTGACTGAGGCATTGATGCCTACACAGTCAGATGTATTGCAGATTGGCTGAAGGGTCATACTCAGAGGGTAGTGGTGGTGGATGGGTCTTTTTCGACCTGGAGGGAAGTGGGCAGTGGAGTCCCCCAGGGTTCGGTCCTTGGGCCTGCATTGTTCAGCTTCTTCATTAGTGACTTGGATGATGGGGTGAAAAGCAGCCTGTTTAAATTTGCTGGTGATACCAAGATTTGGGGTGAGGTGGGCACACTAGTAGGGAAAGACAGATTACAGCAGGACCTGGACAGGTTACAAGGGTAGGCTAATGAAAATAGGATGGGTTTCAATACTGACAAGTGCAGAGTGCTGCACTTGGGCAGTAGGAACCAGCAGCACACTTATAAGTTGGGAAAATCCCTTCTCGAGAGCATGGTGGCAGAAAGATCTTGGAGTCATTGTTGACTCCAAGATGAACATGGGCCGACAATGCGAGGTGACGATCAGTAGGGTTAACCATACCTTGTCGTGCATCCACAGATGCATCTCAAGCAGGGCCAGGGAGGTGATCCTCCCCGTGTATGCGACACTGGTCAGGCCGTAGCTGGAGTACTGTGTTCAGTTCTGGGTGCCACACTTCAGGAGGGATGTGGACACCATTGAGAGGGTCCAGAGGAGGGCCACCCGCATGATCTGCGGACAGCCAGGCAGACCCTACAAAGAGAGGCTACAGGACCTGAACCTGTTCAGCCTTTGCAAGAGAAGGCTGAGGGGGGACCTGGTGGCCATCTATAAACTCACTAGGGGGGACCAGCAGGGTTTGGGAGAGAACTTGTTCCCCCTAGCACCCGCCCAGGGTAACAAGGAATAATGGCCACAAGTTGTTAGACAGTAGGTTTAGACTAGACATCCCAAGGCACTACTTCACAGTCAGGGAGGCTAGGATCTGGAACCAACTTCCAAGGGAAGTGGTGATGGCTCCTACCCTGGGGGTCTTTAAGAGAAGGCTTGATGTCTATCTGGCTAGGGTCATTTGAGCCCTGTTTTCTCTCTTGCCCAGGGCAGGTGGTCAGACTTGATGATCTACAAGGTCCCTTCCGACCCTACTTCTGTGAATCTATGTATTGACTAGAGTTTGTAGTTGTGTGACAAGTGTAAACTATCTCTGACCTTTGTTATGTTTCTGATCTCTCTGGAATAGGACGATGTGGGCAGTGAAGAAAAGCTATATTTTGGCTTAACTGAATATAGCAAATCTCTACAATGGGGAATCACAAGCCCCCTGCTGAGATGTGATGAAACATTTGAAAAAATGGTGAACACACTCTTGGAAAGGTAAACAGTAAGAAGAGAATTTTGAACAGTGCTTAATTCTGATCCAAATACAGAAGATGGTTACAATTTTATATACTTTGGATGGAGGTATGATATCACAGTGTGAAAGATGCTGGTAACTGGATTGAGACTCAACAAATGGAACAATAGACACATGGCATTAACTTTTGGTCTCTGTTATTTGAGGCTAGATTTAACTAACAGTTGCTTCATATCTCCTCATTTAGTACTAGACAGTCCTGTACCATAAGGTATTCATAATCAGGAAGTCTGGATGTACTGCAACAGACTGAGATGAAGTAGTCTGTTGCCTATAAAAGTTAATGCCTTTCTGAACAGGATAGTAAGGACCCCTCTACACACACAGGTAGAACCACAATGGGATCTACACAATTGCATCTCCACACAATTACAATCCACACAATTGCACCTCCTGACATGCCACACGTGCATAGCAGGAGGCATGATTGTGGGATCATGTTTCATATCCCATCACACGTTCTTGTTGGTGTAGGAGGAGCCCAGTATCACAATCCTGGGCTCCACCAGCACTGCTGCAAGGCCTGCACCTCACAAAGCTCACAGCAGTGGCAAAGCTCTTGCCACTGCCCATGCTGCAAGCCCCACACCTCCTAAGGCTTGCAGCAGGTGAGCCCCACAGCTGATGTGGGCTGTGGGGCTTGCAGTGTGGGGCAGCACTTTTGGCTTAGCCTGAGGAGGTGCCATGGTGTGGTTTTCCTGTTGAAATCAGATCACCTTGAATGGCATTGTGTAGTGAAGGGTGGAGACCCATCCAATGCACTGGAGACAAGGCCCTCTATGAGAGTCTACTATAGCCTCCCAATGGAAGGATCTCGACTATGTGCCTATTTTATGGAGATGAGAGATTACTCCCTAGCTTGTGCCTTTTGATCTGTTGGCGAAGGGAAAGTGAGACGCAGGGGCATCCAAACCCCGCAAGACCTCTGGCCTTGGGCCTGCATGTAGGATGCCTGCCATGGATTTGGAAGTATCTGAAGCTCCAGGCTGAAGAGTCTGGGAGGTAAGGTACTTGTGAATCGTAGTATGTTAGGGATATCGGAAGCACCAGGCTGAGGAGTTTGGGGGGATGCTTGCCAGTGGTAGTGCCATATGGATGTGAACAACTGAGCTCTGCAAATAATTCTGTGGTCTTTAGCCCAATAAGTTTTAAAAGCACTCTTTGCTCAAATAAAGGGGAAAAAAAAAAAGCTCTGCTCAGTTGATGGAATTTGGAATGGATTTGACTGATTTGGCCTGAGATACAAAATTTGATTTATAAAAAAAAAAAAAAAAAAAGTGGGGAGAATGCTGCTGCTGTGAGCTTCCTGAGGTGTGGGGCTTGCAGCAGTGGCAGCATTTTCCCTGCTGCCCCCATTGCGAGCCCCACAGCTGCTGAGGCTTGCAGTAGTGGCATCATTCACAGCGCTGCTCCTGCTGTGAGCCCTACACCTGATGAGGCTTGCAGAGGGGCAGCATTTTCCCAGCTGCAAGCACCGTGGCTGATGAGGCTCACATTGGAGGCAGTGCCAGGAATGCTGCAACCACTTCAAGCCTTGTTAGCTGCAGGGTTGGCAGTGGATGGGACACCGCTGTGGCTGAGAGCTCCACAGTTGATGGGACTCCCCACCATAGGGGAGCACGTGGCCACACATTCCATTAATGTCACGATTGGAACAAGCTACATTACACATTTTCTGTGGAATAACTTTATAGCTTATTGGTTATCATGTCATTAATTGGTTAACTGGTTAATTGCACCTTTGTTGTAATGTGTAGAGGGGGCCTAAGGTGCCATTCTGCCTTGCTTTCTGCCTAACATATTCTAAGAGAAGCCAAATATGGTGAGAAGGGCAGTCATATCTTTAAAAAATGCTGATCTCTCTACAGAGTATATTACCTATATATGTAATTTTTGATTCTGCTAACTGACCTTAATTTCTGTGTTCTATGGTAGTGTTATGTTTCCGTGCTATTTTTCCTACTAATTTTACGTTCATTTTTTGCTGTGGGGATCATTCTGTCATTCTGTTTTATGAAACAAGGCGCTTCAGGTTGAGGAGATTACTGAGGTAGACAGATTGTCCAAGCTTAGCATTACTAAGGAAAAATTCAGACATTCTAGTATTTTTTTATTAGGATCACAGTTGTGAATTTTCCTTTATTTGAGCAAAGACTGCTTTTAAAACTTATTGGGCTAAAGACCACAGAATTATTTGCAGACCTCTTGGTGCAGGCAGGTCAAAAGCAGTCAGCACAGATTTATAAAAGGGAACATCATGTTTAATAAATATGATTAAGTAATTAAAGGAATGGACAAAGAATTCTTAGGGATGAAGAAATTTATTTGTGAAAGAGTTTTTTGCTGTAGTACCACATAAGAGTAGTGTCAAAGGCTCAGTAGTGTTCTTTTAAATAGTGCCAAAGTGATTTAGAATTGCATGTTACGCTGAAAAATGATCCTAATTCTCCTGGAGATTTTGGAAACTCCCCATATATAGGCCAAAATATAATGGAATATGCATGCTTAGTTGGAGGAATGTGACAAATGGAGTGTCACAGGAATTGATATGACCTACAGTCTATTCCCAGGTACAGGCAGTCCTCCGACTTATGATGCAATTGGTTCCTGAAAACCGCGTCTTAAGTCGAAACGTTGTAACTCAGAACCAGTTTTCCTATAGGAACAATGTTATAAAAAGGGGATTGGTTCCTTTACCACACTGGACACAGCTGCCTCAAGCTGGTAACTCTGTTGTGGTGGGGGTGCAGATCAATGCCTCGGCAGCAAGGAAAGAATTGGGGCTGGGGCAAGGGCTGCC
>NW_017728992.1:99341312-99341579 GCF_001723915.1 Gavialis gangeticus
GAGCTGCTCATCTGACAGCTCATCCAGAGGTTCTCACTGCTGTACACTGCTGGTCCGGCAGGGCATGGCAGGGGACATGTGCCCCTGGATCTACATGTGGCGAGTGGGGCCAGGGCTGCACTGGGCTGCGCTCTGGGTGGGTGGTAAAAGGTGCTGAGAGCAGAGGCTCTGCCCTCCTGCTGCTCGCTCAGCTGGGGTGGGGTGGGGTGGGGTGGAGCCACTGCACTGCCTCTGGACAAGCGGCACGCAGCAGCCCCGAGCCACCCC
>NW_017728992.1:99341600-99350706 GCF_001723915.1 Gavialis gangeticus
CGCAGCAGCCCCGAGCCACCCCGGTCTCCCTATGCCTCCTGGATGAGCTGCGTCTTTGCCTCACCCTGCCCTGCCCCGGTTGGGCGAGCAGCAGCGGTAGGGCATGGGGGGGAGGGAGTGTGCCCCCGGATCAGGGTGGGGCAGGTGGTGGAGTGGAGGCTATGGGAGGGCTGCAGCCACCCTAAAATTCTCCATAGCCCCTGCCATCTGCTCGGAGCACAGCTTGGAGCAGCCCCCGCCCCACCCACCCCGCACAAATTTAGGGGCACACATCCATGTGTGGGTCCCCCCCATGCCCTGCCACCACTCACCCAGCCAGGGCAGGGTGGTGCGGGGAGGCCGCAGCAGCTCTAGCCACTGCGCACCACTTGTCCAGAGGCAGTGCAGCAGCTCTGCTTCACCCTGGCTGGACAAGCGTCAGGAGGGCATAGCCTCCTCTCCCAGAGCCTTCCACTGCTGACCCGGAGTGCAGCCTCGTGCAGCCTCAGCCCCACCTGCTTCACACAAATCCAGGGGGGGTACATGCCCCCCACACCTCCCCCAGGGGTGAGTGCAGTAGCAGATGGTAGCTGCCCATGGCTCCATCATGCTCCTGGTGGGGTCACATTTACTGCCAGTCCCTGCCCCTGCCCTTGCCCATGCCCATGCCTCTGCCTCACTCCCTCCCTCACTGTGGGGGCCTCAGTCTGCCCTCCCCATGCCCCTTTTTATTCCCCCCCACCACAGACTTATTGGCTGGACGCTGCTCTCCAAGCTGCATTCCTGTAAATTGGCTATCAGATTGGTGTTGGCAAATATGGCTGGTTAATCATTGGCCATTGGTATCAGCCAAGAAAATCTTTATTGGTGCACCCCTATTTTCGCATTTACTTAATATATAGTCCCATTTATTCAGATCCACTGTCATTAAATTTAGCCTCCCAAAAATATACAGGGCTGGATAGCCAAAAAGCTGAATTGTTGATTCAACTTGTTGAAATCCTGTATTAGTACATTGGTAAGTACAACTTGATGATTTGGGTGAGCGATGTACTTTTATAGCCTGCCTTAAAACTTGCTCCTTGCATACAATTTTCCAGTGATGGTCCTTCAAGTTGATAGAAGGAAAAAAACCTGGGGCAGATATGAGAAATGGACTCATCCACCTGTATTGTATGCATCTGTGCTGGTGCTTACTCTGTTCAAGTTGGATTGACCTCCTGCAGTAAAAACTATGGGTGAAATCCTGATCCCTCTTAAGTCTATTTATTTCAGTATGGCCAGGTCTTCATTCAAAATCTTGTCTACTTGTACAGTGCTGTGCTTACCTATGTAAAACTCTATTTGATGCATCCAACCTCAAGCAGAAGTTGAGAAATTCAGTTTCCATGCACTACACAGAAAATGAGCTCCTCTTTTGCCATCTGGGCTTACTTATTTCCAGATCTTCATCTGATGATTTTATTTAACATATCCACTAATGTGTAACTGTATTTCTTTAAAGGTACCCCAGGCTGCATAGCATGGTGATTCGTTGCTACCTTCTCATTCAGCAGTATTCACAAGCTTTGATCGCCCTCACAACCATGGCTTCACTTAGAGACCACAGTACACCTGAGACCCTCAGCATCATGGATGATCTCATCACTTCACCAGGAAAGGATAAAAATGGTTGTGGCCACATGCTTATTATTAGAGTTCCCTCCTTGCAGCTGGCAATGTTGGCAAAAGAGAGATTGCAAGAAGTGCGAGACAAATTGGGTCTGCAGTATCGTTTTGAGATCCTTCTTGGGAATCCTGCTTCGGAGCTCTTGGTTGCCAAGCACTTTGTGACACGGTTAAAGGTTAGCAGCAGTCGAATGTTTCTGCATCCAACTACAATACCTGTGTAAACGTACAGATCTTGTGTGCCTGTCTACAGATCTTATGGGTTTGTATGTTAATCCTTATGTAGAAAAAGGGGCATAATTAACAGTTCTCACTGTGCAGGTATAGTATATTTTTGTAATCACTTTAAGGGTCAGAACAATAATTTGGCATTGTTAACCTAAGTGCAGCATGTTATCTTGCGTGCAAAACTAAACACCAGCATGAAATAATCTTTGTTAAATTCCTGATAGGTTACTTTCTTGAATCTTTGAGAGCACATCTTGCTTCTCACCAGGTGAACTAATTCTGTTTCATCTGTGTCTGTCTAGTTTGTCTTCTGCTGTCCTGATAGCTGGTAAAGTATTCTCCTGGCATAGGACTACATCTCCTTTCAGTCCAATGCATGATGAAGGCCTCCTCTTCACAACTGATCTGTGCCATGCTGAACATTTTGATTAGAACTTTGATGGCTTTAGCAAGTATGGCTTTGCTAGTGCATGACATTCTTAGCCAAGGCTGTCTCCTGCAGTGAGCTTGCCAGCATTAGTGAAACTACTGGATATCAAAACTACTGGAAACAGACTGTTTTTCCTGGAACAGTTGGTGATAGTGGAAGGGCATTTTCTGGGTTACCTGGTCTGTAGTTAGCAGCGCTCGGAGGGTTGTTTTCTGACTAGTTATCCTATCTGCACCCATTTTATGAGATGCACAGTGATGTACAAATTGGAGCCCATGGGCCATATCCTTCATTTTGACCAAGGTGTACTTAGCACAGGAAAAGTGCAGGGGACATTCCCAGCCATTACTTCTCAGAGCATGTCCCTAGGGCACGTGGAGATGTAGCAAGCCCTTGAAGTACCTTCTGCAGAGTGCAGCCACTGGAGAGGGGGAGGGGTGCAGGGCAGAGTCTTACCTGCCCCTGCTCGCCCCATACTCTGGTGGCAACTGCTGCTGCAGGTACGGAGCAGACTCACTGCACCCTGGCTGCAAGAGGGTATTCTGGCTGCCAGGATACTACTTCCCCCTGGGAATCTGGGTGTCTCCGCTATGGCAGGTGCAGACACACACCGCCCAGCCACAGAAGCTGGCAGCCCTGTGTCCTGTTCAGACAGGAGGGGTTGAGTGGAATAAAATTACCTTCCCCCCACCTCTTTCTGCCGCCGAGTTTTGTCATGGGAGGTGCAGCTCCTTGCCCACTACCATATCTGGAGATAGGGTCATGTGGGCAGTGAACAGGGCACAGGCCTCACACCCCTTTCCCCTTGTTATACTACTGCAGATATGCTGAGAGTGGGGGAGGGGGGTGCCAAAGAGCTGCTTCCCAAGGAGCTTGCTTACATGAAGCTATTTCCTATAGGCTGTTTCTGGGCTTGTAAGAGTGATCCTGGGCTATAATCATGCTGTGGTAATTTTTCACTGGACTCTCGTTAAACATTTGTGCCCCCTGTAACATTGCCAGGACAGCAGCAGGGGCTAGAGTTGGGATTGGTATCAAACCCACTAAGACAGCAGGGAATCCTTGAAGCTGTGAAAAAAAACAAACCATAATCAAGTAGAGATTGAAAAACCCCTAAGCTAGCTGTTCTCAACTTTCCCACACAAGATAAGACATAATATCTTCTCTTCAGGTCCAACATTTGTTTTCATATTTCACATCAGATGCAGGGGGGAAAAAACCTATCAGCACTGAAACATGCACACATGCTCACAATTATGCACCAAAATCCCATCTCCGTTCCCAGCAGTGTACATACCAAAAGTGTCCAAAGTTGCTTATGCTCTTCTGGATGATATGTGAATGTGGCCTCTTGCGTCCAGATTAACTCTACTGAGCAAGTGGTACAGACCTGCTAACTGAACCTACCTGCTGAGGATAGAAGACAGTCAGAACCATTTGCATTATTTCCAAAAATCTGCTACACACAAGCTGCAGAAATCAGTAAACTGTTTGGGTGGGGAAATAAAATAGGGCTACAGTAGACCCTTGCTTATTTGAACAGCATTTATATTAACACTGAGATTATATTAACTCCCAATTTGGTCACCAGAAATTCAAGAAAAGCATAAACCTCTGGATGTACAGGTTTTTTGTACCATACTTTGTAAGATTATTCTTATTGTGTTTTTAGACTGCTGTGAATGGGTTTAATTTTTATGTTCCTTTTTCTTTTTGAACAGGGGACTGTTCTGTGGGGTCCTGATATGTGAGGGGTTAGTGCAGGGGCGGGCAAAATATGCCTGTGTGCCAAACCTGGCCCATGGAGCAATTTTTGCCTGACCCACAGCAGGTCCCTTGGCCCTGTCTGGCCTAGTCACGGGGGCCACCCAGGCTGTGGCATATGCAGCTGGCCTTGTTGTCCCTAGGCGCACAGTGGGGCTGGAGTGGACTGTCAGCCAATTCCATTTCCTGGCTGCCCTGGTGGTGGGGAGCAGTGTCTAAGAGTGAGATAGGTGTCCAGGGCCAGGGAGACCCCAGCATCTTGGGGCAGTGACAGCATGGGGCTGGGTCCTGGGGCAGAGCCGTGATCCGCTGCCTGGACGTCCCTGCAACAGGTGCAGATTCCATGGGCAGGGGCATGCAGGGAGCAGATTGAGGCTTTGTCCAGGCCTGGCTCTGCGCTGTCACTACCCCAAGACCCTGGCCTCTGCCCCAGACCTGGATGCAAATATCCCCCAGCTGTGTGCCCTGTGATCATGGGGCTGTGACAGCACAGGGCTGGAACCAGGACAGTACCCTGGTTCTGAGGGCAGGGATGTGTGAGGAGCCCATTGCCTCTCTGCCCTGGCCCCACACTGTCACTGTGCCGTGATCCCGGGCTCTCCATGAAAACCTGCTGGGAGCTGCACAGGGAGCTGCATCTGGAGCCGGGTTCAGGATCTTGGGGCAATCACAGTGCGGGGCCAGGGCTAGGACAGCCACGATCTGCTCCCTGCATGCCCCTGCCCACTGAACCCACACCAGTCGCAGGGATGTGTGGTTCTGCTCTGGGACACAGCCTTGTACTGTCACTGGCCCTTGACCTAGCCCCATGATCCCAGCTTCGCCTGCCCATCCTGCTCCTGAATGCTGCTCCCCACCTGCCCACAGCCCCCTCCCACAAAGGGAGTTTTGGTGAGTTGGGGGTGGGGAAGCAGGTGCTGACCCAGTGCACAACAGCTCCGCAAAACTCCCTATGTGACTCTTGGGCCCAAATAAACTGCCCGCCCCTTGTCTAGTGTATAGCAGAAGAGATTAAGTGCTACCTGTAAGCCCAAGAGATAAATAGTCATTTGGTTTTTCACAGTGGAAATTTTTAAATATAGAACAGCATATTGAGTCACTGATCTGCTGCTGAGTCTTCCTTTTCAAGCCTGTTCCTTTGCCTGAGAAGAAATGACTCATAATGTGACCTTTCTGAGGTGTAGGAGAGGAGAGAGAGAAAATAGAGCACACAGGTGGAGAATTGACAAGCTGAGATAAAAACAACATTGAATTGTTCTTCCTGGCTTTACACGTTTGTCACAGAGGTTGCACAAATCTAAGTAATCTGTGAAGACACATATGTGCAGGTTATATTATGACAAGTTTCTTTGGGTAAATGTGATATCTTTTATTAGACTGACTAAATAGTTGGAAAAATTGTTCTTGCAAGCTTTCTGGTACAAACACACTTCTTCAGGTATTTTCATATTTTTGCCAGTCTTCTCCCTCCAGAATAGTAGCACATTCTCATATCTTCAATGAGCAATTAAAACCTGTTAAGGTTTGGTTTTTTTTATAATCATATTCATGATTCAGATGGCAAAGTAGATTTTGTGCCTCAGATGGTAAATTTCCCTGAGAGTTTTGCAAGGCTGAAGTATGGGAATATAATCCACAATTGATTCTTGTTCATTATTTAAGGTGAGGCAGATTCTTCAAATACAATAATATTCTGAACTACTAATAGGTGTTAATTCAGAAAGCAATAAGGCCTTCTATTTTACTTTCCACTGTGAGAGAGACTTTCTTTTTTAAAAGGATGTTCTGTGATTTAAACCTGCCTGCCTCTTCAAGAGGGGTGGGCGGTAAGGGGGATAAAAGTGCAGTGAAGTCAGTTAGATTCTCCTGCTCAAGGTGTAGCAAGATTTTTAAGGAGCTGTACCTAACAATACAGCTGTGCTCCACTGGGATCATTGTGCCCTGTTGCATGAAAGGGTGGAGGGAGTGTGGATAATACCCAAAGATGTCTACTGATTCATTACGAATATCTCAGCCACTTGTACATTACTAACCCAAAAACATGCACCTTATTACGCATTTATTGTTTGCCTAGTATTTGGGTACCTGGAAAAATGCATGCTAGTCCATAGGTTACCTTCCCTGTTGGGTGTTGATATACTGAACCATGTGCAGAGGAAAAAAATAGAATTGTAAAAGTTAAAATCAAGTTAAAAATAAAAATATAGAATCCATGCTTGTCTGGACATTTTCTCTTCACAGGCTTGGAGAGGCAGTGAACAGGATGACTGGGTTCCTCATACCTACCAGGATTTAGAAGGTCTACCTTGCATTGTTATCCTAACTGGCAAAGACCCTCTAGGAGAAACTTTCCCCAGGTACCATTTGAACTACTGCAATATAAATGTTGTTTTTAGACGTTGTAATGGTTATCAGAGTAAATGTAAAGCTGTCAGAGATGCTGATACAACATGGAGATTTTGTGCAAATTTCTGAGAGATTTTTGAAGCCTTCCTTTGGGTACAGCTTTTCTCAGCTGTATAAAAATGTGCATGTAAAAAGTAAATTGATTGAAATGGTTTAGACATCGTGCAGTTAATTGAACTGTACCAAGTATGAAGGACCATAGTTCATGGGCTAAACTAATTTAATTTCTACTGATAGAATTGCTAATAGATGTTCTCTTAACAATTTGAATTTAATAGTGAAAGTAACTCTTTACAATCCAGAGCACCATAAAACATCCTGTTTCTTGGGTTTGGTTTTCTAGGTCATTGAAATACTGTGACCTACGACTAATTGACTCAAGCTTTTTAACTCGCACTGCCTTAGAGCAAGAAGTGGGCCTGGCATGCTGCTATGTCTCAAAAGAGGCAATTCGAGGGCCTATTGTAGCTCTTGACCTTAGTGAGAAGGAGCATGAAAAGGCTAATGTTAGTGAAAATGACTCTGATGAACTGCTGATCGACTTGGAGAGACCCCAGAGTAATAGCAGTGCAGTTACTGGAACATCAGGTCAGTTATATGGTTTGCTATTCCCTGAAGAGTTCATCTTGATCCATCTATTGTATGAATGTAAATAAAAACCTTTTTTAAAGCATGTAGTACAATTTCAGCTGGCAGCTGTGTTTTGCTTCAGGTTGCAAGATAAAATTTGTGTACTCGTTCCAGAGTGGAAGAGCATGTTTACACATTACAATTAGCCCCTGCTGCCACTAGCAATGATATGTTTGGGGTTAATACCCTCTGTAAGATGCACAACTCTAAGCTAGTGCTAGAGGGTTGGCGAGTGCGGGTGTGGCTAGGACCTGACAAGTCTGCTCTATGCCTGCCCTGTTTGCCAGCTCTAGCTGCAACCCACACCCACCAGCCCAGCCCAGTACAGCACATGTACACGCAGAGCACACCCCCCACCAGCTCACATACACAGCCCACAGCTCACGTACCCCCATCCTGACTTGCCCTTGGCTACCATCAAGCAGCACTACTGGGTGTGGGGGAGGCAGTGAGGAAGCAGCCATCCTTGATGGCCCAGGAGCTTCCCTGTCAGTGCTGGGTAGCAGCCCATGGTGCACCATGTGAACATTCATCACCTCCCCCCCACACCGTCACTCATGTGTGAGTGGTGTGCTGTGTATGCAGTTTGGCACCTTCCCTCCTTGCTCACCTCCCTAGTCACCAGTTGCGCTTCTGCTGCCCAGGCTGTCACTGCATGGAAGAAGGCATCAGAGTCCAGGTGGACAACTGGTCCAACTGGAAGCAGTGCCTCTTGGGATACTAGATAACTGTGAATTGGTCCTTTGATCTCCCATGAACAACTGGAAGTTAGACTAAGTCAGATTGGTTAGCACAGCACAATGATAAAATTATGCTATTTGAGGTAAGGGTTAAGACACTTAGAAGGCACTTAGCAGTTGCTAATGAGCATGACTGTGTAATCCTTCATGGTTTAAGTGCCCTTAACAATGTTTAATTGTAACGTCTGATTTCATGCTAAAACTTTCAGGCTGCATCTTTGTGTTCCCAGGTTTTTCCTGACTAGAGTGAGGGGCAGGTGCTGGTTTGGGATGTTTAGATAACACAAGCTGAACCAGCTGGAACTGTTTTTGAAATGTAATTTTCTATTTATTGTATTTTGGGGAGAGATTGAAAACCTTAAAATCTTTAACAAATAAAATAAGTAGTATAAAATATTAGGAACAGCAAACCACTCAGTAACTGTGGGATACTAAGTTTGGCTATTTGCTTATTCATCTAGAAAAGCAGAACTCCTGGAGCTGGCCCTAAAATATGCATGTATGAGAGTCTGGAGAATCATTCCCTCTTTTCTGAATTTTGATAATGGATAAAATCTAGAAAATTCCCTGATGACAAATTTCCCTGTAGCCATCTTGGCCTGGTTTCCTACTGTTTATCACTCTCACCCCACCAGTTTTTCTGCAATTAATAATTTGAGTTGGACCTTTGCCTACTACTTTGTCTTCCCTTTAATATATTAACTTAAGGCTGACTTGCCTTTCCAAATCCCAAAATGTCTCAATGTAAGAGAGAGCATGAGAATGATCCTTATGCTCAAAAGGGGGCACTACTGTTGATTTCTGTTCAGTGAGAGGATTTTTCCCGTCCGGTTCTGGTGGAGAGAGCAAGTCATAGGCTCAGTTGATCTACATCTCTAACTCCACTGATTTCAGTACAGCTGCCTTGACTAATACCAGGTGAGGGCCTGACACCACAGGGTTTAACTAAACAGAAACATTTGTATATTAAACTTAGATCAATTGGGTTCATATCTTATGAGCCAGGAATCTGGGTTTTCTGTTCCCCAGGGAAAAATGGAAAAAAAAACTCTGAATTTTTCCTGTTAACTGCAGATTTTTAATTTTAATGGAGAGATGCACGGATTTGCCACTTTTGCAAGGAACTCTGTGCAGGCTGGCAGAGCTCCAGCCTGCAAGGGGGCTGGGGGGAGCGGGAAAAAGCTGTCAGGCTGGGGGCACTATGTGCACATGCATGCACACACAAGCACATGGCTGCCAGGGAGCCTGGAGAGAGCAGTTC
>NW_017728992.1:99355706-99360916 GCF_001723915.1 Gavialis gangeticus
TTTTAATTTTAATGGAGAGATGCACGGATTTGCCACTTTTGCAAGGAACTCTGTGCAGGCTGGCAGAGCTCCAGCCTGCAAGGGGGCTGGGGGGAGCGGGAAAAAGCTGTCAGGCTGGGGGCACTATGTGCACATGCATGCACACACAAGCACATGGCTGCCAGGGAGCCTGGAGAGAGCAGTTCCCATAGGTAAGTCAGGAAGGGTGGGAGGGGAAGGGAGGGGACGGGAGGGATTGAGTCCCCTGTAGGGAGGTGAGAAGTGAGGGGCACCAGCGGGGTTGGGGGTGGGGAGTGATGGGCCTGGACCTCCATCCTAGAAGGGGTTAGAGGGAGCTGTGATTTTTCAATGATAAAAAAACCCCAAAATCAAATACTAAAATGTATAGGTACTTATTTTATTTATTATAGTGACACTGGTAGGATTCCAAAATGCTTTAAAATTGCAAATATATCAATAAAACATTGTGTTCAACTGATACCTATATATGTATAGTGGGGTTTCATTTTAATTGTGGATTTGGGGGGGGTTTATTCAGAAAATGTGTGATTTATTTATTTTTTTATACCAGAGTGTTTGTAATTTTTAAACAGAGAAAACCAGGATCCCTTCTTATGAGGTTGTCTGGGTGTTTTTGGGGCTTGATTGTTTCCTTTTATTTCCTGTTTTTTCCTACCAGGTTCTTTAGCTGAAAATGGTGTGAGCTCCTCCAGTGCTGCAGACAAGTCTCAGAAACAACCAGCATCCCTTAACTTTCAGCATGTAGCCCATAGTTCAGTGGATGAAGGAACTTACCCTGGCTTTACATCTGGGGAGACTCTGAAACAAGAATGCGACTCTCTGGGCAACCAGATGGCAAGCAGCACCACTTCTAAGTTCTCGTCCTCATCCTCTGCATCCCAGACATTTCGGTGGCCCAGCCAGTCTGCCAAGGAGGGCAAGACTCTACGTGCTGCACTGCCGCGCATCGTCATATTGTCTAAAGCTGCCTATTGTCTCCTTAGCTCACAGAAAAATGGGCACTTGCCTTCCTCCTCTTCTCTTTTGCCTCATGCTGACGTGTCTTGGCTGAACTCTTTGAGGTCTGTGCTTCACAAGGACATGAATAGTGATGAGCAGTCTCTCTACTACAGGCAGTGGACCACAGCCAGGCAACATCATGCAGATTACAGCAATCAGGGTGAAACTGCTGGTTCCAGGAATTTCCACCCACGACGACTGCTTCTGACAGGACCCCCTCAGGTATGAGAGTTTTCCTCACAGTAGAGCATGAGGGCAGAAGAGGTGGACCAAAAGGTAGCTACAAACAGAGAACATTTTTTTTTCTTTTCAAGGCACATGGCAAGACACAAATGGCATTGTTTACTGGGTTTGTTTAAAGCCACACTTTGTGGTATGATGCTTCTAGAATTGATACCCATCTAAAAAAAAGTGTTCCCTAGTTGGTTCATGAAAAGCCACTTAATGTGTGGGTTGTCATGTTTGCGGCCACATAACAAAATGAACTTACAGTGCAGTCCTTTTATGTTCAATTGGTGTAACATAATGCGCATTTTTAGATGTGCTCCGGGGGTGGGGGCATTTTAATTAGAGTGGCTCCAACAGCTGCTCTAATTAAAGTGCCGTAGCATCTCTTATATTAGCATCCCCACACTTCAAAATGGTGGCAGGAGTGCTTGAACTAAAGCTCATTCAACAAGCTTTAGTTCAAGTGCCCCAGCCACCATTTTGAAGCATGGGGATGCTAGTACATGAGATTCAGAGCCTGGCTGGAGCACAGTAAGTACTAGGGCTGTTCTGTTTCGATGCTGTTTCCACTTCGTTTTGAGCTCAAAACAGCAAAATCGAAATGAAACTAAGGGCTTCAAAACCGCCTTGAAACGAAATGAGGGCAGTTGAAATGTTCTGAAATGTTTTGAGTTTCAAAATTCAAGCAGGGCTTGCCTGCAGGGAAACAGAAAGTAAGGAGGGGGAGGAGAGGGGAAGGAGTGCTCTCATACTGACTGTGTGGCTGGCCAGTGACTGTTGGCCCTCCCTGAGGTCCCTTCCAATCCCAGTGCTCTGGGGAAGGGATGGAAAAAACAGCATAAAAGGCAGCATTGTTTGAACTGGCCTGCTTTCTGTCACCCATGTCATGAGTTTTGCTTGTCAGCAGCTTGAGATGCAGTTTCCCAGAAACTCCTGGACCTATCTCCTTGAAACTTGGCAGGTTTCATGACCTCAGCAGGGGCTACCATCCCTGCAGTTTTCACCCTGCTGTGCCTTAACACACACGTGACGCGAGTTTTACTTTCAAGAATTTGAGGTGCAGTTTCCCAGAAACCCCATGCATCTGTCCTTGATACTTGGCAGGCTTTGTGGCCTCAGAAGGAGCTACCGTCCCTGCAAGTTCCATCCAAATTAGGCAAGAACTGACAAAATTATGGGCAGTTTTGTGGTTCCCCATTATAACCTGTGGGTGAAACGTCTAAACAGCAAGACAGTTTTGACGAAACGAAACAGAACAGTGGTTTTGAAATGAAATGAAACTTGAAATGAAACACTGTCCCGTCAAAATGAAACAGTGCTGTTTTGCACAGCCCTGGTAATTACCACACTCCAGCAGTCTTGATTGGGTCTGCTCTGACATGCTGGGATTACAGTGCATTGGAGCAGCCCCGCAGCACATCTGTAGGCACCTGATATGCCTCGCATACAAATATATAGCAAGGAGAACAGTTGGGCTGTTGCTAAGGCTTGTCAGGCACTTATTCATGAATGGTCAATGGCTAGAACCTCACCCATGAGCTGCCCCTGTCAAGGATAGCCACCTTTTGTGGGCTACGTTCACAAGCTTTGCAGGCTGCATTTCAGGAGCCCCCTGCTCTAAAGGAGATGGTTCTGTGCCAGGCCTGGTTCACATTCCTGTCTTAAACAGATCTGGAGAGAGCAGATTAACTTCTGCAAGACACTGATATAAAACAACTTGTAGGTGCTGGGCCTGATTTTCAACCAGTTCTAATGGTGACATCCCACTGAAGTTGGTGCGATTGTGTAACTGAGAGCAGTATTTATTAATAGTGTACTCTTACCATATATAGACATTATTCAGGCAGGACTGGAAAGCAAAATAAGAGGACAAAACCCAAATAGGTTAGCTGTAACTGTATTTTTATAGTCAATTTTCTGTGTTTTTCCTCCTTCGGTTTAGGTGGGAAAGACTGGCTCATACTTGCAGTTCCTCAGGATTCTCTTTCGCATGCTGATCAGGTTACTGGAGGTTGATGTATATGATGAAGAAGAAATTAACTGCGGTAAGTATGAAGAAGTATTTCGTTGTACCTCAAGCAGAAATGAGCTCTAATAAAATAAAAGTAAAGTTTTTGACTGAATAAAATCATTTTGTAAATTAAAATTAACGTCTTGTATGTTAAATGACATATCATTAACATGTCAATGTGTAGCTAGATTCTCAGGAGGTTTTTAAATACATTCTTCCTTTTTAGGGGGCTAGATGCAATTATCCATGGACCAGTGGAACACTTTTAAGTGAAGAAATACTATATCTAGGCAGTACTGGGAAGGCAAATGAAGGCAGTAAAATTCATGCAGATGCAGTCTGTCTCTTTTTGTCCTCTCTTCCTGGCTTTCATATATTTTTCTTTCCCCAATATTGGCTCTGTCCTCATTTAAGCCAACAAAATGAATTTAAAAAGGTTTGTTTCACTTTGCAGTTTGGGTAGTAGTTATAAGCTCATTATAAATTAGCTACCAATTTCTGTGGAAGCTTCTGTTATGGCTTAAACTTAAAAATTGTCAGTTGGGGATGAAACCTCTGGGTAAGATCTGCTTATTATCAAGGAATACAAATCCATTACCAGGTATACCTCTTTATGGAGTCACAAACCATTACAATTGAGTTGTGTACATCTCCTAACACGTGAGCCCTACAACCAAGGCACCAGCTCTGAAAAAGGGTGGTTATCTTCTATCCATTGAACAAACTAATGTATAATTATGCTCAAAGACTGGTGTAATAGAGTTAAAATGTAACTCTTTAGTTTGAAGCTGTTACAGGGATGATTAATCCTTAATGACATGAGATGAAAAAGATGGAAGGTGAGATGGAGAATTGACTGCATCACTAGTTAATTTTATCCAGTGCCTAGAGCTTTTAGTGATGGGCACCTTCCAAATACTGACAGGTAAATAAAATGGAAGCTCAGCTATTGAGACTGCTCCTTTGGTTCTTCCCTTTCTAAGGAATTTTCATTTCTTTCAAATGGCGTCATATGATTTCTCATGCCAGTTCCAGTTTGTATGTTTGCCATAGAGTTCAACTTTTATTTTTGTTTCTGTGTATTTGTTGGCTTACAAATGCCAAGGAAACCCATTTGGCCTGTTCTTTTCCATTGCTTGCACCAAATGTATGTTTTTTACTTGCACAGATCATGCAGAAAGTAGTGAAGTCACTCAGTCTAACAATGATCACTGGCCTGATATTGAAATCTTCAGTAAAATGACCTTTGACCTGAGTGTGCATGACCCCAAATACAGTTCCATAAGTCCAGTGTATACAGAACAACTATCAAGAGTAAAACAAGGTCAGTACATGTTTTTATATTTCTTGCTAAGAATTAGAGGTTCACATAGGGGGTGACTAGCTGTACAGCTGAGGTGAGGTTTACAAAATACTGCTGATGTGCTTGGTTTTCTTTAAAATAGTTATTCAAATTACACCCCACTTGCAAGTGTACCAGTGATCTAAAAAATCCATTGTTTATCATCTTGGTTTGCAGAAAACAATAAAGAAACTAAAATTGAGGAGCCCAGAAAAAGAGAGACAGTGTCCATGATGTTGACCAAATATGCAGCTTACAATACATTTCATCACTGTGAACAGTGCCATCAGTACATGGATATTAATCCTACTGCACAGGTTGGTATTGGAACTTCTATATGTGCATATCTACAGCTTAGCATAGCATAGCATGTCTGTCTGTCTGTCTACACCCAAAGGAAGGACACTTTGCACCCTTATCCTTGCACCTTTCCCCACTAAGAGTTGATCCAATAGTTTCATAGTTTCTAGGGTCGGAAGGGACCTGAGCAGATCATCTAGTCCAACCCCCTGCCATGGCAGGAAGAGCACTGGGGTCAAATGACCCCAATAAGGTGGTCATCCAACCTCCTCTTAAAAACCCCCAGGGTGGGAGCCTGCACCACCTCAC
>NW_017728992.1:99361585-99382064 GCF_001723915.1 Gavialis gangeticus
GAATAGTCCTCCTTAGTGATGACCCCTCCTTTCCATTGGGAGTAAGCCTCCTTTTTGGCAAGGAGACATTCCCGGATGTTTTTAGTGAGCCACGGAGGCTTATATGCTCTCCTGCCCCCTTTGACCCTCCTGGGGATTACCTTCCCCTGGGCTTGGAGGATCGTCTCCTTAAGGAGCGACCACTCCCCTTGGACACCCGGCTCCCCTCCCGTCTGGGTGATAAACGATATCACCCAAAAGAAACTCACGGGGGGGGGCCAGCGGGAATTGGGGGAAGCTCTGTTCCCCCAGGCACCACCCGGGTTTACTAAGAATAACAGTTACAAATTGTTAGAGAGAAGGTTCAGGCTGGACATCAGGGGGCATTACTTTATGGTTAGGGCTGCCAGGCTCTGGCATGGGCTCCCAAGTGAGGTGGTGCTTTCTCCTACCTTGGGGGTCTTCAAGAGGAGGCTGGACAGATACTTGGCTGGGGTGATATGATCCCGGCACCCGTCCCTGCTGGGGTCGGACCTGATGTTCTCTTTAGGTCCCTTCTGACTCTAAGCACTATGATACTAAAAACCCTTGCCTCTTACATGTTTCCTGGATGTTCATACCTGCAACAACACTCCATACCTACTAGTATATTATATAGGTCCTCTGCCCTATGTGATGGGAACTGAGGAAAGCTTAGCTTCTTCAAACCTTGAGAGAGGCATTTTTAAAATTATTTATATCCCTTTGTTTTGCTGGGACCCAACAGTACAAATGTGTGTAACCTGGCAGGAGCCTGAAAAATCTTCCCAATTAAGAGCTTAGGGCTTTGTTCTTTAGTCACCATAAAGTGTTTACTTAGATGTTTCTTATTGCAAGTCACTGCATTCCTCTGTGCTTGGTTTTCTAACAGCCTGTTATTAAATTGAAAACAAAGAGGTGAAATAGGCTTTAGCACTATGTCTATGTGTCTAAGGCTACATGCAAACATTCAGTCTCTATTGGGAAAACTGCTGTTCTCTAGATAGAAACCAGAAGTGTACAGACAGACATTCAGGCTTTTTCTTCTGGAGCAAAAATAGCTACTCCAGGAACACCCAGGGTTAAGTCGCTCCCAGACTGAATGTCTGTACACTTTCAACTGAGCGGAGTCACAGATGTGTGTAGTGGGTGAGGATTTTGCCCCACTGCTCTGTGCACTAGGAGTGAGCAGGTGGAGCAGCACTGAGTCCCCTGCCTGCTTCTCCCACCGCGGGACCAGAGTGAGAAGTGGGCATGGGTTGCCCTAGTGCTCCCTCCTCTGCTCCCACTCAGCTTTGTTTTTCTCCTCTCCTAGATTGGTCTGGGAGGGGAGGGGAATCGTAAAGCCCGGTTCCTAGCCCCTTCTCTAAGCCAGGGAAGTGTCTGGCCTCTCCAGTCCCTTCTCCTCTCCAACTGATCCAGGAGGAGAGAGGAGCAGCTACTACTGCTCCTGTCCTCTGCCCCATGCTGGACACTGCCAGGCTTGAGAGAGGGACCGGGGGCTTTGCCCCAGTGCTCCCTCCACTCCACTCCACTCCACTCCCTGAGACTGGGGAGTGGAGTCAAAATGGGTAGCCTCCACCCTGTTTCCCAGAGCTTGGTCTGGTTTGTTTGTTTTGGGTTTTTTTAAAGAAATTTTTCATGTCCCAAGCCAAATCAAGTCCAAATCCATGAGTCAGTCCAGAAGCATAAGTGGCCCTACAACCAGCAAACATCCTCCACCCCCACCAGGGGCTTCAGGTATTTCCAAAGTCTTTTGGCAGGCATCCTACATGCAGGCCCAAGCCTAGAGGCTTGGGGTGCAGATGCCCCCAAGTTTCACCTGCCCTCAACCATATGACCGCAGAAGCAAGCTAGGGAGGAGCCTCCCATTTCCATAAAGTGGGCTTTAAGTCCCAACACCTCAGCGGGTACTAAACCACACCAGAAGTACAGTTATCCCTGTGAACACTTGAGGAAAACTGCCTTCACGGACCCAGATACATGGTGTTTCCCCTGCCAGCTTGGCAGGACAGTGTTCTGGTGCAAGCAGAGGGAGTCCTTCCCTGCTGCTGCACTCCCTTTGGACTGTGAGGGGTGGAGCAGGCATGCATGGCTCCCCTCACCTTCCCCAGACTGAGATCACCCCAGTCTCGGGAAGGCACTGAGAGCAGGGGAGAGGAAGTAGCTGCAGACTGAATATCTGTACTGCTCCCTTTCCCGGAAGGATTTCTCCCAGAGGAAAGTTGTCAGAAATTTCCCCCAGTTTCTAGGTAGGCAGAATGTCTGCCAATGGCCTAAGCAGCACTTACATAACCTTATAACTGCCATTTTGGAATGGGAAATTGGGAAATAGGTGTGGGTATGAATCCCCTGTAGCTAAAGAGGGCCTGGAACCCAGGTCTTCCACTGCAGGGGTGAGTGCTCAAACCCTTTTTTGTCTACAGGACAAAGAGGTCCAGATTCTTTCTGCATTTTATATTAGACAGCTGTTGGCTAAAACCAGAAATAACCCTAGTAGCTGGGACTTGGAACTCTCCACTCACAAGAAGGCATACGTGCTTGCTTTCAAGGCTTATTTCTGGTTTTCAGGCTCGCTTCTGAGGGCGTTCACTGAAGAGTCCACTAACTACTAGAGTTTGGGCAGACGGTGGGCAACTTGTGGGGGGCGGGGGCAGCATTTTTAGCTGAATTAAATGCTGTTGGTGCCATTTAGGCGAGCTCAGAGCATGCCCAGATGGTGCCACTTCAGGGATTTAGGTGGAGTGTAGGCACCTCTATACATGGCAGCTAGGTGTTTTTATGCTCCTACTTTAGATTTTACAGTTTGAAGCACAGAGATGCTTCATTATTTTAGGCATCAAATGTGTTTTGTGGCTGCTGGTGCAAGGCCCATTTGAATCCCTGGTTGTGACTTAAGTGGATGAATTCTGTTTCAGTCCCATATTTAGGTGCCTACATAACTAATTGGAATCTGGCCCTGACTGCTTTCCTGAACTGGGGCCTTTCTTCTTCCTTTGATAAAGTGAAACACTTAAGTGGAAGTTAACATGCAGAATAAAAAGGGCACTTATTCATGCTAATGATCTCTATTCTGTTGTAAACTAACCCATTACCAGAATGAGGTCAAAAGCTGCTGAATGGAGAAACAAACAAGTGGAAGAAGGTCACCAAGTTCTCTGGACATAAGGTCCTTTGAGGTCTGTCCTTTGATTTTTTTTTTTTTTTTTACGACTTTTAGGCAAATGAGTGTTGCAATACACTAGAACTTATGAATAATGCAGGAAAGACTCAGTTGAACTTTTTTAGCTTAGTTTCATTTTATATACATTAATACTGTTAAGGTATAGTAAACTATGAATTGCTGGAGTTTTGTCGTTGTGCAAGTTGGCGGTAATTTATGGTATGTCTACATAATATGGGACCTAAAGCTTCGTCTTCAGAACACTTGGTGGTGGCACATATTGATAAGAGATGTGGTTTTCTAGCACTTAGAAATACTGACACATTTATACAGAGCACTGGAAAATCTAAGTAACATGAATTTAAGCAAGAGCATAGTTGGGCTGAAGATCACATTGTTCATACAGAAAGCTGACAGGTTACATGCCTAATTCCACTTCTGGGAGGGAAAATATGAATGTAACAGAATCGGATTCACTTCATTTGGATTCTTGATTTTGATCAAGATTCACTTGATTTTTGAGAAAATGTTTAGTGTTCATTTCTAGCTGCTTCCAGCAGTCTGCAATGCCGTTAAAGTTGCTGTACTTTGAGTTTCGTGTTTGTGTTATACCCTCTTTATCTGATTACAGTTTGATTGCTTTCTTGCTTACAGATATCTGACTCCACCTTGCATGCTTTCACATTTTCATCTTCAATGTTAGGAGAAGAGGTTCAACTTCATTTTATAATCCCCAAGTCCAAGGAGAACCATTTTGTCTTCAGCAAGCAGGGAAAGCATCTGGAAAGCATGCGTCTCCCTCTTGTATCTGACAAGGTGGGTGTGTACTTTTTACCTCCTCATACTTGATGCCCATGGTGAATCTAACTCACTAAAAAAACCCCACCAAACCAACCTTTCCTGTAATCTCTGATTTTCTATAGATTGAGT
Organism: Gavialis gangeticus; assembly: GCF_001723915.1. Taxonomy (NCBI): domain Eukaryota; kingdom Metazoa; phylum Chordata; order Crocodylia; family Gavialidae; genus Gavialis; species Gavialis gangeticus. The sequence continues at coordinate 99,365,676 of NW_017728992.1, forward strand.
TTCTCAGGGTAGGACCCGTGCCTCCTTGGATAGATGTAAATTGGCTTCTATGTTTAGCTACTACAATAAATACTCATCTTTGAGATGGTCTTTCTCTTAGAAAGAAGTCAATCAGCATCAATCTTTGTTTTTCAAGAGTTTATAAAATATTTTTCTGTTGGTCTTTCAGCAGAATCTGAATGCAGTAAAGAGTCCCATCTTCACTCCTTCCAGTGGTCGCCATGAACATGGCCTCTTGAACCTTTACCATGCTATGGAAGGCATCAATCACCTTCACCTCCTAGTGGTCAAGGAGTATGAAATGCCACTCTACCGTAAATACTGGCCCAATCATATCATGCTAGTCCTGCCAGGCATGTTCAACAATGCTGGAGTAGGTAAGAGGAAACAACAATATATTATTTAGAAAGCAGGGTGAAAACTCAAACCTGTTTTATAGTACGAACCATATCTTTAGGGAGAACTTGATGCCTGTCCCTCCCACTGTGATTATATACAGTGTGACAGCTTCAGCAATTGTATTCATATAATGTTGCTCAGAAGGTGATGTGAGGGAAGTATCCGCTCTAACTAACTTCCATGAGATGATTATTTTGTTTTTTGTGAACCAGGTTAATCGCAATCTGCATCGTGCTTATTTATTCTCCATCTTTTCCGTTCTCTTCTGTCCACCTGCTCCCCAGCTTCCTACTGCCTTTCCTATTTCTCTCTGTATGTCTCCCTGTTGCCTGTTTGTCCTATCCCCCTGTATCTGTTTCTGTGCTGCTGGGTTCTCCTTTTGCCCGAGTCCATGGACTGTGTGGTCCGGTCACTTTTCCACAGTATCATTTTTTTTTCCTCCTAGGTGGTCCTGTTTTGTATTTCCTGTTAATGGATAGTTTTTGAAGGGATCATAGTTTGAGAGCAGCTGATTTACAGACATGCTTCAATCATTTTCCTCATCATTGCAGACTGAATGATGAATCATTTCCCACCTGAGTTTCAAATGCCATTACAGTAGTAGATGCGTCTTGCTAACTGGCATTTTCAGAAAGGCTGGTTGTAGTTGGTTAAAGTCAGATAATAAATCACTTTTTCAGGCACTGAGGAAAATATGACACTGTCTGTCAGATAATACACACAGGAATAGGCCCAGGTTTTTCAAATGCACTTGAACATTTACTAATTGGAAGTTAAGAGGTAAGAAGCACTTTCACAAAGTGTTGTTCAGGGCAAAATAGGCAGCTCTTTTAAAAAATTCTGCATCTTTTATGGGGCAAAAAAGTCTATTATGGATCTCTTATGGAGGTTGTTCTGTATTATGCACTTTCCCAGGTGCTGCCCGATTCCTTATTAAGGAACTTTCCTACCACAATCTAGAATTGGAAAGAAACCGCTTAGAAGAACTAGGAGTTAAACGGCAATGTGTCTGGCCGTTTATTGTTGTCATGGATGACTCGTGTGTCTTATGGAATATGCATGGTGTCCAAGAACAGTCCAGGTAAATTCACTTTTCATAAACAATGACTGGAGTTTTCCACACACAGCCCTAAGGTCAAACACCTTAAACATTATGGTCTGGGTCAACCCCTTGAAAATTTGCCCCTTTGTAGCATTTGGCAATACTTAAAACAGGCATTGACCATGTTAGAGCAGAATCTCTAAAGTGTATTTCATTTCTCACTGAAAGCAGTTTGTTTTGAGAAGCATGATGCCATTATTCTCAGTTAGAAGGCAGAATAATGATGCACCTTATAGACTAAATCAGAAATGCATAAGCTTTTGTGAGTCCCAGCTTACTTCATCACATGCTGTAAAAGGACATGCACAGAACAGGCTACCAGATAGAGTGATTTAAATACAAAAGACCAGGAAGACAGGAAGGGAGGGGGGGCAGTGCTGAGAGTCAAGCAGGTAATAAACCCATAGGGAGGGACAAAGGGGTCACAAAAGCTAATGCAGTTAATGGGATAAGAATCAGTAGTCTTGGTTTAGACCGTACTTTATTCAGACTATGATTTCTTGTTCCGCAGTTTCACGTTCATTTTTAAAGTTTTGTTGTCTAAGAACAGCTACTCTGAGGTCAGTGATGGAACATCCACAGAAGTTGAATTCTTCTGCCACAGGCTTGTGTGTCTTCTTGGAACTGATCTTTGATCGGTGTTCATTCATTCTTTCATGTAGGGATTTCCCTGTCTGTCCAATGTAGAAAACAGAGGGGTACTGTAAGCAGGTGATAGCCTATGACATTGGTCTAGATGCTGGTAAATGAACCATGGATGTTATAATCTGCATTGTTTGGTCCAGTAATGATGTGGTAGGTATTTATGAAGGGTCACATCTTGCATTTGGGTCTATTGCATGGCCTGGTGCGTTGGTTACAATAGGAGCTAGGTAGTCTATTGCTTAAGAGATGCGGTTTGATGTTGGGGGGCTGCCTGCAAGCCAGGACAGGTTTGTCTTCCACAGCTACCTTGAGATAGAGGGATTGGAGGTCATTAATGATGTGTCCAAGGTGTTCAAGTTGGAGGCTGTAGGTGACAACCAGAAGGATTGTTATCCTTGTCTCAGGATTGGTATTGTAGCCAGTAAGTGCACGGTCTGAGTCAGGGTTTGTTGATTTGAGTGGCTGCAGTTTTGGGATTGTATTGTAATTGTAAGAAACCCTGCTCCAGACCCCTAAGTTGTGTATCCTGGTTGGTGGAATCAGAGCGGATACAGTTGTAATGTAGAACTTGGCCACTATAGACAGTGGAGATAGCGGTGTGCTTACAGTGAAAGCTGGTGCTGTGAAGGTAGCTGTGATGGTTGGTGAGTTTCTGATACCAAGTAGTGGTGACTGCAAACTTTCACTGTGATGTCTAGAAAATGAATGTGTTTGGTGAAGTATTCCAGAGTTAGTTTGATGGAGAGGTTGAAGTTGCTGAAGTCCCAGTGAAATTTCTTTAGGGATTCCTTCCTGTGTGTCCATACAGTGAAGATGTCCATCCATGCCCTTTTGGCATACCCAGGGGATGAGAGGGCAGCTGTGAAGGAATCTGACTTCAAGGTCTGTCATAAATATGCTGGCACATACGTATGCCCAGGGTGGTGCCATTAGCTTGTAGATGTAGGGAGTCCCCAAATCTGAAACAGTTGTGTGTGAGGACAAAGCAGAAGAGTTTGATGGAAACTGAAGCAGTATCCTGCTTGGGGATGGTGCTCTTCATGGCTTGTAATCCATCCTCCTGGTGAAATGTTGGTATACAGAGATGCGAGACATCCATGGTAACCAATATGATGGTTGCTGGAAGCTTGTCAATGAAGCCCAGTTTCTTTAAGAAATCTGTAGTGTCTTTCAAATGGCTGGCAGCTCCAGTGGCATGTGGGAATAGGATACAGTCAACATAGCCAGAAATTCTCTTGTGATTGTGTCCATGTCAGAGACAATGGGGCATCCTGGCTTGCCAGATTTGTAGATCTCAGTGCCTTCACAATGCCTCTCCCCACACTCATCCAAAAGGCTACTTCTCTCTACTTCTCCAGATGTCTCTCTAATGCCCATCTCTGCTCTAATATCTACATGTTGCTTATGGCCAGATTGAGAGGAAAGAAGAGGTGGAATTAAATAGCATTTGCTTCTAGGTATTTTTAATAATTCAAAATGTAAAGTGTGTATTTTACATAATATGAAGGATGAAAGGCTCCTGATTGGGATCTTTGGCATGGTGATAATAGACACTTTACACATCAGTTATAATGATAGCAGAGATCTGAATCATATGTGTACCTGATTAAATTTCATAGCCAGTCCATGGAGCCAGGGGCGACCAGTAAGAATGTATCTTTGAAGAGTGTTCTACAGCACATTGAAGCCACACCAAAAATTGTTCATTACGCAATCCTGGGTATTCAGAAATGGAACAGCAAGTTGAATTCCAGGAAATCAAAAGCTCCATTCTCCAGGTGCCATGTGCATGACTTCATACTGCTCAACATAGACCTGACCCAGAATGTGCAATATGATCTAAACAGGTAGGCAAAGCGGATTTCACAGACAGTAAAAATCTCACCATCGGCTAACTCATGTTCTGTGTTTTGTAGGCATAATAGAAAGTGGTGTTACCATGGTGTGAGGTTACAGCCATAAAATAGGACTTTCAAAGAAATGTGCAGCATATTAATGAATAACTGCAGCAGCCAAACAAATTAAAATCATTCGTATGATGATTGGCTGAGCTGCTTCTGTTGTCACAGCCCTGCTGTACAAAAATGAGTTTTTCAGACCGAGAGTTAAAAAGAATCTCTCTTTCTAAGGAACAGACGGGGCCTACTCAACTAATGGAAGGGACAAGTGGAAATCCTGCATGTGATGTGAATAGACTTGTTTTGTGATTTTAAATTCTAAAAATACCAACTACAACTTCCACTTATGTCATCACAAAACCCACCGGTTTTGCACTTGCAGGCTGCCATGACCATCACAACTGCTTGATGTGTTTATTTTAGCCTTTTGGCTCCATTTCCTGTGTTTTATCAATACATATTTATATACAATAGAAAGCTTATGGACCCTGAAGAGAAGGGTGGGAGAACAGACCAGCTATTCTTTGCTGATCGCTAGCATGCAAGCTTCTTAATGGCTGTGAAACTACAACTCCTGTAGCTCTCAGATCTGGGAAATTCTAACTGGCCAGTAAGGGTTGGTGTCCCATTCTAGGACAGGTGCCCTCTTCTTAAAGAAAAAAAATACAGCCAGAAATTGGATTGAGTTCTAGTAAATTAATTTGTCCCTGGGTGAGGGTGAGGGTGGAGTGTTTTTCTCTTAGAACAAAAGGAGCATTGGGGTGATGGTTTGGGATCTTTGTTCCTATCCCCTGGTATAGCTCTGATGTACCCTGGTATAGTGCTGGTGCAGTTCAGTGGGGCTGACTGCTATCTGCCTGGCAGGAGAAAGTAGTCAATGCATAGAATCCAGAAGCAGGGATTTGCCTTTCCCTATTGGTGCTGCTTTTGTGTGTGTGAGGGCTCCCTGGAGCAGAAACTGGAAGAATGGAGTCGTGTGGGAGTGAACACTGTGGGAAGGATGAAGCAGGGTGTGCAGATAGGCTGGGAGATTAGTAAGGGGAGTGGTGAGTCTGAGGGATGAAACCCTCTGGAGTTAAACAACAGAGAAGACCTAAACTGCAAGACAGAAAGAGGAAGAAATGAGAAGAGAGGCAGAAAGTCTACCCTGCCAGAGACGGCACCTTTTGTCAGTCACAGGAAGCACTGCTTCCAGAACGCACCGGCCAGTGGCAGGAATCTCTAGGCAAGGCAAGCCAAGCCAAGCCAAGCTCACCTGACTGAAGGTAAGAGAATGGGAAACCACTGAAGCATGGCATCAAGCACACAGGGAGTGGAAGATACTGTATTTCTTTTGGAGCTAAATCACTTCTGAATTTTATGTCAGGTTTTTCCAGGAAGCACCCACATTCTCTTTCCTTCTGCCTTCCATCTATATATGGGCTTAAAAAAATAAAGAACACTAACTTTCCTGTGATGCCTACCATTTCTTTTCCTTTTTCTGCTCACCTGACAGCTTCCATGCCTACCTATAATTCCCCTTCAAGGACACGGCCCAAAGCAAAATCTAAATTCCTGCTAAGACTAGAATTTAATTATTTCCCATGACCAGCAGACCAAGCTGTGTGCACCACTGACTCCAAGGGGGCTTGTACTGGATTCTGCCTCCATCATCTGCATGGCTGTCATATGTATGAGTGACCACCTTCTGGTGTGCTCAGTTCATTATATGGGTGCCAAAGACACTGCTATTGCAGTTCTCTCCTCTGCATCCTTCATAACACAGCTGTTTTGGATCTTCACCTCACCCAAATAGGATAAACTGGTAGCAGCTGGTTTTGTTACCGGCAGTATAGCCCCTTATGATTAGTACGTATATGGCTATGAAGATAAAGAAGCCACATCATTACAAAAACAGTTCACCTGGTTAACATTTCAGAGACAATGGGTCCATTGTGAAAGGGAGATTGTTCACCTGTAGATTTTTATCTGGTCAAAAATAAAGCATAAAATTAAAAAAAAAAACCCAAACCCTAAAGAAAGTGTTACATGCCAGAACATGGTGGGGGCTATCCAACTCGATACTAAAAAAAAAAAAGAGAGACACCTGTTTCTCAATTTAAAATTAGTCTGCAAAGGTCTTTCAACAGTGGGAGTGTGCCAGTATGTTGGCAGACACATTTGTTAAGTTTTGGGTAGAGGATTTATGTAGGAGTTATACAATTTTTTCCAACAAAGCAGCTGGTAAGATAGTCCAAGATGCAAGCGTGCAGTTCATTTGACAGGCCAAGGAATATAGTTTCAGCTTCACCTGAACTAGCAAGTTTGGTTATTATCATTATAGACCATTTCTACAACATACGGTTTATTTTAAGCAATTAAAAAGGGCTCTATATATCATGGACAGAAAATTACTCTTGGCAGATCCACAATCAGATGAGTGACCCTGTGTTTAATGCCTAGGTACTTCTGTGAAGATGTAGATTTCAACCTGAGAACAAACAGCAGTGGCCTGCTTATCTGCCGCTTTAACAACTTCAGTGTCATGAAGAAACACATTCAAGTTGGAGGGCAAAAGGACTTTGTCATTAAGCCAAAAATTATGGTGAGTTTGGTGGTGTGGGCAGAAAAGCAGCTATGGGCAGGAGGTAAAACCTGTGCTTTCTTTTTCTTCCCTCAGGGTCAAAATGGAACATTTTACTTGAATGTTGGAAGCTGTTTGGGTTACTGGGCCCCCTTTGCTCAGTACTTGGTTTGCTTACCCATGGTCTGTGGGTAAGCTCCTAAGCACAACTGCAGTACATACAAACAGTAAATAATAAATATTAATGCAACTATCTGTTTCCAGCACTAATCCCAAGAGTGTCTTTGATATCACAATCATGAAAACACAACTGTTTCACCACGTGGGACCACCAAGAGCCAGCTGGGATCTTGAAAGTGTTTAATTTCTAGTTATTCACTGGTATTTTTGGCTGAGCAATGGCTTGGCTTAAGGGCTCCTAATCTTACGTTCTAATTAGCCGTGGGTAAATCTTTCTAAACTAAATCTTAAACTGGATGTGACAAGACATGTAACTGGTCCATCTCCTGTCAGTAGTAGTTTGTAGTGATCTTCAGTCATTGATATTATTGATGAACAAACAAAGCCATTCCACACAGATGTTGAAACACTTTTTAACATTTACTTGGAAACTCTGACTGTTACAGAATTTGCTGGTTGCTGTTACGTGATGTTTCAGTAGAAGAATACATTTCACCTGTGGTCAGGAAACTGTATTTGGCTTCCAATTGCTGGTAATGGCCTTACTCTAGGAATCTTTTTGGGGAAGGAAGCGGACACAGGCTGAGCCAGAAAAGGCAAATGCTTGCATTTTAATTCCATGTAAATGAAACCAGTCACTTAAAGGAATAGAGGATGTCCTCAAAGCGAGATAAATCTCTAGCATAATCAGAGAAGGAATAAATCCTAGTTCCATTTGGCATTGCTGAGTTGCCTGTCCTGGAATTTCCAATTTACTTTCTTGTTGTTGTATTTGTGTAATTGCTACTTGCTAAATAGAGTCTAGACAGGAAAGACAGAAGCTGTGGAGTGTTCACTGATAGACGCTCCATCATTTTCATTGTAGGTATCTGAAAGCCTGGCTCCAATAATGCCTCTGCAGTACATCTGTGCTCCAGACAGTGAACATACACTTCTGGCTGCCCCAGCTCAGTTCCTTCTGGAGAAATTCCTTCAGCATGCAACTTACAAACTCTTCCCAAAGGCGATCCATAATTTCAAGAACCCTGTACTGGCCATTGACTGCTACCTGAACATTGGAGCCGAGGTACAAAATTGGACAGTAGGATCCAGCAAATATAAATTCTTAATTTTGTTTTTATTTTTACAACTGCTATTTCTGTATGATGTCATCTTAGAATTGTCCCTAGATTTTGAGCGTGGGGCCCTGATCTTGAGCAAAGTCTCTACTGCTTGACAAATTTTATTAGCCTGGAAGCAGTAGCAGTAAAACTCTTAGGTGGTCCAGTTACAGGGAACCTTATGTGTGGGAGCAAAGATCTGTGCTCTGCCAGTACTGATTATGCAGTGATTGAGGATGCTTATGAGAAATAACAATGTAATAATTTCTTTTCAGCAACAGCCCCAGTTCGATTATTCTCGAGACAGTTTAGTATGCTGCTTAGCTATCTCTAGTTAATGCTCTTCATCCATGTACTTCCTTACTGTTTATGTGCGTCCCAAATTTTTATTGTTTTCAAAAATGCATTTGAAATGTCTTTGCAACCATGTTTTTCTTGCCCCATTTGTGATACCACACTGGCACACCATTCTGGTTGCTCACACCAATGATACATACTCACTTTTTTTTGTAATGTACCCATTGCAAGAACTTTTCCCTTCTACATGGGATATACTTCAAATGTCAGATAAGCAAAAACAAACCAAATAATACAGCTGCTATAAATTCAAACTGCAGACATTTTAACCCATGGAGACTCAGGGAATTAAGATTACAGTGGGTCCCTTCGAGAGGGTGAATGTATTTTTCTGGTGTTCACATGATTTTGACACCAGAGATTTTAACTTCCCCTCCCCTGCAGGCACCACTCCCCTTCTTGAAATCATTCTGTCATGGGAAATGGAATTAAACACCAGTGAGCACATCTACATGAGACACTACATGAGGCAAAAGAGTAATTCTACTGCAGCAGGCAAAACAGTGCTAATGCACAGGAGATTGTTTAATGCACATTAAGGTTGCAGAAAATGCCTTCACCTGCAGTCACGCGCAGTAGGCCCACCAATTATGGTGCATTTAGTACCTGGCATTACAGGTACTAAATGTAACATGCTGTAATTACAGTGCATTTATGAACGTGTAGACATGCCCACTGTGTACCATTCTGTTTGCTTGAGGGTCAAATAATTAAAGGAAAATCCAAGGGCTTAGTTAAGCACACAAAAGTAATTGACAAATAGGTTTAGAACTACAAAATGAGTAAGAATGACAGCTGTATTTCTGTATAGGACCATGAAAAAGTAACAGATAAGCCTAATGAATTTAGGACTTTCTCTGACTATAGTTATTAATCTTAGATGGTTGCATGTTTTAGTCCTTTTTTTTTGGTACAGTTCAAACAAAATTGTCTTTTTTCCCCTCTTCACCTGGGCCAGTTACCTCTGGCCACTTATGGCTATTTCATGTTCTACCTCCATATAAGGTCTATTTTGCGTGTTTTTTCTAACCAAAAAGTTGTGCTTTGCTTTCTGGTTTCAGGTGGCCATATGCTATGTCAGTTCCCGCCCGCACTCTGTCAATGTCAACTGTGAGGGGGTGTTTTTCAGTGGACTGCTGTTGTACCTCTGTGACTCTTTTGTAGGTGCAGACCTTCTTAAGAAGTTCAGATTCCTGAAAGGTAATTGGATTTCTCTGTCGGGCACTTCACTTGCTTGAGGCACAAAATAAAAGCTTACAATACTAAAATACAGAAGAAGAAATGGATTAATTAGCAACTCCATTGTTATAATTAGTCGTATTCCAGAAAGAAATGCATTCCGTCTATTTTGAGTTGTGTAGAACTCCCACCAAAGTATCAAGGGTAGTTAATAAATTAATAAATTGCAGTAATGAAAGTACTATCAATAAAAATAGGTGGGCAGATCAGATACAGTGCAAGTGAAACTCACCCAGTGCAGCATGCAGCTGACCACTTCGGGAAGGTATGACTTGAAAGTAGATTTCAGTACACAGAAGTTGCCATATTGGGTAGAGCAGGTAGTTCATCCATTCAGAACTATGAGCCTGCCAATGGAGTAGTGAATAGCTACAGAGTGGGTGTAACCAAAGTTGCACAAGTAGAAAGCTCAACTGGGCGTGGATTGTCTTTTATGTTTTTGGACAATGCCTTGCCCAGATTAAGGCGCTAAGTACTACTACATTGCAAATAAATAACAGTTCTCCACCTCCCTCAGCCCTGCCTGTTTTCTTGGAAATCCTCATTCATTTGAATATTTTACTTCAGTTTTCAATAAGGACAATGCTGTCAAATATGGGGGCAGAGGCTGAATGGCTAATAGTAACAGTAAGACATGGAAGGAAAGGGGAGTTGGGATAAATGCAATACTTTGATCTCTAATCCACCCTTAATAAACCCGATTTTCCAGCCAAAGAAAATGTGGTAGATCGTACTTGACATCAATAAAACATATGAGGATTAGTGTGTAGTTTCTGCTCTTCATGTGCATGATGCACAGTTGATAACAGAATAGCTAGGGTTACTGAATACACTCATTTTGTATGGTCTGTCATTTTTATATTACACCAATGCAACAAGCTGCGCTTGCATATTCTGTTTTTACTCCTTGGCGCACGTACCATAAGTTCGTATAGCATTGTCTAAATGAAAGAGAGAAACGTGTCTTATACCACTTCCCTCTTCTTGTGTCCTTGTAAACTTCTGAATTTCAGATCTTTTGCATAACTCTTTCTCCACTGTATATGGTATTCATTTTTAAATCACACTGCAAATAGAGATACTTGCCTGGTTTTTCTGAGGACACACACTGCTTTGAAGCTGAACATGCTGGTTATGCTGTTACTACATGTTAGATTCCTTGGTAACCTCTCAGGAGTGTATTTTTTTCAGAGGAAATGTTTCTAATGGCAAGGTTTCAAAACAGATGCCTCCTTGCAAATGAAGCAAGAAAATGTAAGTGTAACTTTGTAGCCTAAAATGTTATTCCCTCCCCCCCCCCTTTTTTTTTTTAAAAGGTGCCACCTTGTGCGTCATATGCCAAGACAGAAGCTCGTTACGTCAAACAATAGTCCGTTTAGAGTTGGAAGATGAGTGGCAGTTCCGTCTCAGAGATGAGTTTCAAACTGCCAACAGCAGCGATGACAAACCACTCTATTTTCTGACTGGGCGTCACATTTAAATCGGAGAGGAGACCAAGTAACAAAGGGAAAAAGAACTTGACAGTTTGGTTTTTTGTTTGTTTGTTTTGTTCTTTTAAAGTACAATCACTGTGGAGCAAAGTGCAACCATTATTTATCTAGACTACTCTAAAGGATTCCCCAAAAAATTAAACTAGATTTATTTTTAGGTATAAACTTATCACTTTGGTTATGATTAAAGGATCTTGGAGTTGAGATGATTCCTCATCAATTGATATATGTGACTAACAATACAGCATATATTAGCTATGTTCTGTGATTACAGGAGTAGGACATATTTTGTTTAATCAAGAGGGGTTTTTTTGTACTATGCTAAGCTAGGGGAAAAACTGCCTTCAGCATCCACTAGCCTGAATGTTACATGACTCTCACTAGTCGTGTGGAATTCATTGAAGATAACATGCTGAGGAGAGCCCTCCATTTCTCTTCAGATCTGTACTTTAGTACAGTAATACTCAGGGGTTTGAAATTACAAAGTAACTTAGATATTTGTATTAAAAGGAATAGTCTTGTTCTCTCTGTGCAGTGTTAGTTTAAGATTTGTAATTGTATATGTATTGAAACTCTTTGGCAAATTTTCCACAGGAGTTAAAGTTTACTACTTAAACCCGAACAAATCAGTAAATGCATGGCAGGTATTGTACACGCAGGTTCTCTACATTATTTCACCTCTTTAACAGTCTGCTCTGTAGGTAGAATAACTGGCTACTATAATGAGAAGAAGAAGATTTCTTATGCATATTGTCCCTTCAGTTAGTCATGAAACACCAGCAACATTACTCATTGTCAATACTGTCGAAGGTTTTGCTGGGATTTTGGTTGTAGCCACGTTGGTCTAAGGACATAGGTCGGCAAGGTTCTTTGGGTAGATGTGACAGCTTTTATTAGACCAACTGAGTAGTTGGAAAAAAGTTCTTAGCCAGCTTTGATGAAGGGTGACTGCGCCCGAAAACTTGCTAAGAACTTTTTTCCAACTAATAAAAGCTATCACACATCTATCTTACTTGCCTATGTCAAAGGCTTTAAAATTGGTGAAACCACCATTTATGTAATACAGGCAAATATCCTCATGTATCAGCTCCTGTCAGCACAGGTTGCCATGCAGTTATTCTGGGTGTCCTTCCTTAGGGTGCACATGCTGAGGTTAGGTAAAACAATTTTCTAAGTCCAAACTCACCTGCCCACCCAGTGGTGAATAAAGCATCAAGAAAGTACTCAAACAGGGTGACAAGGTACAGAAACCAGGCACAGTATTTAAAGCAAGCCAAAACAGGGTAGGATAATGGCTGACAATGTTTTTCTGGGGCTGAAGCAGTCTAGCAGTAAGACCTAGCTGTCATCGCTGCTGCTTCCCCCACCACCTGGCCACACTGCAGCATGGGTGAAGCTCTTGGGCAGCTGGTCCTAGCAGGGGTAAATGAAGCCCCCTGCCACCTAAGCCCCACCCATCTGTAGGCTGGATCCAATGGCTGTGCAGGCTGCAGGTTGCCGACACCTGGGTTAGAGGATGACAATTTGGGACTCTGCCTAACCAACCAAAAAATCATTTCCAAGTGAACTGGGACCATTTGCAAGAGAATCTGCTCATAATCCAAATGACAGACTTGAATACAGTGCCTGAAATAAGCTGTTCTCTTATTATGAATACTAAACTTCTGTAAATATTGGTTGTACTGATATTTGTACATTTCTTTCATTTGAAAACATTACACCCTTCAATTTACTATTGGGCTGTTCTAGAATAAAATTGGTGCGCTAGTGGTTGGCATCAGGGTTTACATCATAATGGCATCAGTTTTACTAGTACAATTCACATTTGTAGTATTCCCTGTTTGTGATTACTCAAATGATTACATATTTTGCATTTTCTAAATGTACTCCCCCACACACTTTCTTTCTGTCCTCTTATCAAGATATATGTAGCACATTTTGTAAGATGGTAAATCAGTAATATTCATTCCCTGCTTTACATTTTTATGAAGTTATGACGGACTTTATAGTTGACCTGCAACTCAACCAGGAAGGGCCTGCCAAAACTGCATTTTGAACAAAGTGTTAAGCAACTTCTTTCATCTTTTGAAAAGATGTTTACAGATAATGAAAAACGTAATATATTTAGACTGAAGCCAAAAGGGAAAGGCTTTGCATATGTTGGTTTTAATATAGCTTAATTGTGATGCTGTAAATGTAGTAAATGAACCACCCTCTTTAGATTTGTTTTTAATTGTCCTTCATACAAGATCTGCCTTATGATTTTAAAATATTCTTTGAATTTGGCAAAATTAAAGATCCAGAGATATTACTTGAAGCTTTTGGTATACACCTAAATGTAGATTGGATTTTGCTAGGGAGGCTTACTGTTGACTGAATAACTTTGAGATATAGTATGGTGTAAGGTTCAGAAATATTACCTGTATTCTGCAAACCTAAGGATATAAAATGTTCTAAATTGTTTCCTATATGTTTGCATACTTGATGTTTGCACTAAGTTCTTAAAATTCCAGTGCTAAGACTACTAAAGTGATTTAGTCCTGTGGTGAAAAGTCGTGGTGCAAAATTGCCCTCAAAGTCAAGAATGAAATCAGAGAGTCAGTATATCTACCTTCCTTTACCAAACAAGAACTGATTTATTTCCATAACACTATCTCCAGTGCAGAGGAAAAGGTTTTTTTGGCAGCGTATTTTTGTATTCTTGATATGTTAACACTACAGCACCAGATAGTTACAAGAATCCTAGGCCTGCCTGCCTGTTTGAAAAATACAGCTTGCTGTCACTGATTACAAGGGAAGGAGACGGTTATTTGACACCCAGAGTATTGCTATTCTGTTTTGGTTTTAAGCCTTACCATCTAGGCCACTTTTATGAATGTATTACATAGGCCAGCATTATACTTTACCTGTAGACGCGAATGTCCATTCACAGGTTAATACTGAATGTAAACTAAGATTTTAATGAAAATCATATTCAGATATGTCTTGCTGTAACTTATGCAATTTCTTTTTATGACTTTTGGAAGGGGGTAAAAGTGTTGCTTTCTTAGTGTACAATTTTTCTTAAAAAATTTGGTGAATTTAGCTTCACTAGTCAGTCTACCTCACATTTTATTGTTTATGATTGAAATTGTCTGCAGTTGTGGCTACAAGTATGTTTATAATGTGCTTTCATTAAATTTGACTATATTAAAGTTGTTATGTAAGTCTGCATTTTCTTCAGACTTGTCAGCTTGATAGAATAGGAGTGTAAAGGATTTCCTTATGTTATACTCTTTCAATAAATAATCTTAAATTTGCTCACTACTGAGCAGTTGTGCTGTCAGTAACTCATTATGAGGAGCATTACCTCTTCCAGATGCACCCTAACTTCCCAGTGTTGGTAGTGATTTTATTGTGCAGTATGAAAAACTATGTAATCTGTAGGTTTTTCCATGTAAATAAATATCTTAGTTTTGTGTACATACTCTTAACAGCAAAAGTTACTTACCAATAACAAGATGTGTTGTCCATAAAGACAGCCTCACTCTCTTTGTGCTTGCTGTTTTGAGAAAGAGCAACAGATTTGAGAACAGATTAAGACTAAAAATGTTATCACCTTCCAGGAAAACTTATACAGGAGAATGTTTTGAAATTAGAGTTTTAAATTAATGGAAAAACATGGAAACAACTGTATACAAATGTATTAGTTAAAAAGCCAAAAGAGCTCTTTAACAATCTAGCTTATTCTAACTTTTCTTTACTTACCCTGCCCTCAATTTTAAAAAAAGGTCACTAAGGATTATAGGCAGACATAACTGTTGCAAAAATTAAAAGGATACTGATGCAGTAGTTGAAATATGCAGATAAGTGTAGCAAAACTACTCCAATGTTAACTGGGGATGTGCAGAACTGGCTCTATTTGATTTGGATTCAGCCCAGATTGGGGACATTGATTCATCTCATTGATTTGGATCACTGTCCCAATTCAATTCAGCCAAATCTGGATCTGAAGATTCAATGCCGATTTGGAGAATCAGCGATTCAGCCACAGACATAGCTTTAAATGCTTTTCCTACGTACCTTGAGGTACCAGGAGCGGCCAAAACACCTTTGGCCTTTCAGGAAATACAACCAAGTGTATGGAGCAAACTAAAGTATATGGGTTCAAGGAATTCATATGTTGGACTCTATAAAGTAAATTAAATATTACTGAATATGTAGCTCTACTAAAATAGCAGTATGTAAAAGAAAAAAAAAAAAAAAAACCTCACTAGGAATTAGACAGCCAAGGCAGCTCTATGTTTTAATAATGCTACATCTCCTAACTTTAAGTGGGACATGACGTACAGAATAGCTAAAATCAAAGTAAGAATTAAGGAAGCACAGGGACTCAGAAAGGCACCTTCAGCAGTACTGAAATTAGGTAACAGGTAAGGAGAAAGTACACCCGTATCAAAATCAAGAGCTTTACAACAAAAAGTAAATACACCCTGCCAATTTTTTTGTCTTTCCATTTCTCTCTCTCCTCTCTTTCCTTCTAACCCTTTCCTCTCTTCCTCTTTTCTCTCCCTCCCTCTCTACGCTCTTCCTATTTCTTTCCCCCTTTTTCCTCTTTCCCTCCCTCCCTCTTTCTCTCATCCTTTTTCTCCCTTTTTCTTTCTCCCTTTTCCCTCTTTTTCTTCTCTCCCTTCTCTCCTCTCACTCCTTTTCCTCTCCCTTCACTTCCTTTCTTTCCTCACTCTCCCCTTTTTTTGCTCCCCTTTCTCACCCTTTTTGCCCTTTTTCTTCTCCCTTTTCTCTCCCCCTCCTTCTTCCGTCTCCTCTTGCTTTCTTCTCTCTCCCCTCCTCTTTCACCTCTTTCTCTCTCTCCTTCTCCTCCTTCCCTGTCTCATCACAACATGCTTAACAAAAAAAAAACCCCACAAGACTGAGGAGGGGGGAGAAAGGAGAAAAAAGTACAGAAAGAGAGAGGGGAGAGAGGGAAATAGAGGAAGAGGGAGAGAAAGAAAGTGAGGAAAGAAAGAAAAAGCGGGGAGAGAGACAGCCAGAGGGGAGAGAAGAGAGGAGAGATGGAAAAAGGTCACAAAAGCATTGGATGCAGGTGTTGCCATGGACATAGTCTTTCTGGACTTCAGTAAGGCCTTTGACACCATCTCCCACCCCATCCTCATTAAAAAACTAGGCGACTGTGGCATTGATGCCTACACAGTCAGATGGATTGCAGATTGGCTGAAGGGTCGTACTCAGAGGGCGGTGGTGACAGGTCATATTCAACATGGGGGGAAGTGGGCAGCAGAGTCCCCCAGGGTTCGGTCCTTGGGCCTGCACTGTTCAATTTCTTTCTCAGCAATTTGGACAACAGGGCGAAAAGCAACCTGTTTAAAATTTGATAATACCAAAATTTTGGGTGAGGTGAGCATGCTAGTAGGGAGGG
>NW_017728992.1:99384333-99389822 GCF_001723915.1 Gavialis gangeticus
GGGAGAGAGAGAGAGAGAGAGAGAATCTGCCCCCCCCCCCACCACACTTACCAGCTGGGCACTGCTCTACATATGGCTGGGCTGTCTGCTGTTCCTGGCTGCCTGCTGCAACTGGGTGTCTTGTGTGTATGCATGCCCCTTCCCCCGGCCCTCCATGTACCACTCCCAGGTTGTCTGCGTACCCCTGGTGGTACCCATATGACAGTTTGGGAATGGCTGCAGTAGGGTATACTGCAAGACAACCCATGAAACAGAAGTGAATACAGAATTTCTCCATTGAAAGAGCTTTACAGAAGGAAAGCTTATTAGAAGGTCAAAGCAACATTTTTCCCTCTCTCAGAACATCCTACTTCTATAGCAGTCCCTACACAGGCAAGATTACCACTGCCACTCTTACGGTCTGCTTCAAAATGAAATGTAGAAGGGTTTTCCAGCTTCTCCCAACACTTCTCCCAGAGGCTGTGCTGGCTGCCTGGGATCCCTGGATGGATGCAGGAAACAAAAGCCGGAGGAATCAGGGAGAGTTCAGAGACCCCCATTGGAGCAGTGTGGGGAGTGGCAGGAGCCTGTGGGTTGCAGACTGGACAGCTCTGAATTCTAGCATCAGCAGCCAGAAACTTGTACTGAAGACAGAATGTCTACAATGATCATTTGATCTCCAGTTTAGCAGAGTTCAGTTCATAGTACTGTAACACCCTCCACAAAGACCACACAAAAATCACAACTTGTATATCAGAATAATAAGCTACCTGCACAAACAAAACCTCCTAAGAACACCTATTCAATTTGGCAGCCTCAACATAGAATTGCTTTAAAAAAAGCTATCAAGTACTTTATTTTTTAAATCTACATTATATACAGATCAAGAAAGGCCACAGCATTTTTTCAACATATACACCCTTTTAAAGAAGAGGGCTTTATGAAAGAGACAAGTAACAGAATGAAGTCCAATAACAAAGGCATATACCCAGTACAGCATTTGAAGGAATATGAAGTCCTTACACCAGTTCTTTTGTTTTAAGTTCATCTTTCACAAACAACAGTATGCAAATGTCCTATATTTTATGTTACTAAAGGACCCAGGTTAATTCATCCCTGTTACATGAATGCACAGAAAGCATACCAGGACCTGCCATGTGATCTGTGAATTTCATCACCATTAAATACTGCACCATAATAGAGAAGTAGGGAGCCTTTTCTGGCTCTGGGCTGGAACAACCTATCCAAAGTCAGAGGCAGCCAGTGCCCATCCTCATGGTAGCATGGGAGAGCACCCACAAATGGCACCCCCTACCTCTGAAGCCCTTTGCCCACCAACCAGATCCAGTGGTCCTACAGGCTGGATCTGGAACATGGGCAATAGGCTGCCAACCCCAGCCATAATATACTCCTTTCATTGATGTTCTGAATATAGTTTTAAATGTTGTCAAACAGAATCTTCTATCTACCTTATAAAACCTTCCAAACTGGTGGTAGCAGGTCAAATACTAAAAATGTACAGTACTAAAGAGCACTGGTATATCACCAAATTAAGAACTTCAATATGTACTCATCAGTGAGACCATAGTCCTTGCATTAATTTACAGTCCACTATGAACAAGTATCTGCTGCATGTAAACATGACTAACTATAGATAAAATACAATCATAAACTTCTGTAAAAGTTAACAAAATATCTTCTTTAAAAAAACAAGTTAGCCTATTACTGCATTGTTTACAACTGTAATAAAATAGTACAACCTTTTGGCTGTTACCAGTCCTGAGTTCATTGGGATAAAAAAAAAATGGCCCTAGCTCCTGGTTAAGGTCAGTACCCATTCAGTACATTTGAGCAGAAGTCTTCTAGTAACTTGCTGAAGGAATTCCACTTAAGTGTGATGTTGTCCATTGAGAAAATTATATACCAGGAACTGGCCAGTGCCACAGTACTGTGTTGCAAAGAGTTTTCCATCAGGAGTTGGATCAGAGAAAGCAATTTCTTCTTTACTCAAATATGAGCCATATATAAAGTTACTCCTGTTAAAAAAAAAAAGGTTACTTTGATGAAGCAATACTGCAGCAATTACCTTCCCTCAATTCAAGTCTGATGATCCTCACATAAGGATCCATGGAGTTTTAAAATAGCAAAACCAAGTTTGTCTGTCACCAGTGGGGTATTAAACCTTTTTCTCTAAATAACTAGAGTACACTTCCGTATTTTTTTAATAACAATATACAAGAAACAGTCATAAGTAGTCATAAGCTAAAAATGTAGTCCCATGCTGGCTGGCATACATCTGCACAGCCTGACTATGCACTTGAGATTCCAATAAAGAAAAGGTAGGTAGATGCCAAGAGGCATCTGGAGAAAGGAAATTTTTATAAGTTTGTCACCTATTCTTCATATTGATGTCTAGTGACCCTACACACAGATAATTTGGCACCACAGAACATAACTACAACAAGAACTATGTAGAAGAGAAAAGACTGTTATGGGTGAGATCTTATATCAACTGCATGGTTGGGAGAAATTTAGACAAATCTTTGAGTACAAGGCACCTTTCTTCATGTTAGCCTTTTCCTGGTATAAGGTAGTGTAACAGAGGCTTGTTTATCCACTTCTAGCTAAACAGCAAAAGAAAATGTTTGTTTTTTAGATGCCTGTCTTACATCTGTCCTATTAAAGGATATAACCTCTTGGACCTATAAGCTATTAATTTAATGGTGCAAGCTGTCAGAAAAAAAAAGTTCTGGTATGCACCACACCTGTCATCTCTCCCTCCTCCCATGGCTTGGCATTTCTGTTTTTCTGGAAAAAATGAGGGAGAATATTTCAAAAAAGCATTTGATTTAATTCATCTGTACAGAAGTTTTGTGGGCTTCAGTGGTGTTACTAGTCTTGATACTGAATGTACCTATCAATGCTATTTCCTATGAGCTGTAAAAAAATAATTATTGTATTCATTTTAGAATGGATTTAGCTTTGTATTCTAAGTACCATCTGATTAAGTGGAGGAAAATACTGGTGTTCTGCAATTAGAACTACCAGAAACACCAGGGTTCTGAGCTACAAACAACTGGCAGCATGCAATTCCTGAGCTGCATGAAGGCTGAGTAAAGATGATGGTCCAAGACACCACTTGGTACTAGGATAAAAGTACACCTCAATGGATTCAGAATGTTTAAGAACCCAGCACATTAATGTACATAATATATAAGGTACTTTCAAGATGTTTATCATAAATGGCTCTATAACCTTTTGTTTGACAAAGTAAGACGATGGCTTGAAAGTGTTTTCTCCTCCTCTTTTACCTCGGGAAAAAGGTTCAGGATATCAAAACTTTTGCTATTTTACTGGATATATTTTTGGTGGACTTCAGTTTATGGAGATCTGGAGCTCTCCAAGACCTCAACTGAAAGCAATTTCAACAGTCAGAAGAAAATCTCTTGTTAAAGAGATACCAAGGGACTAATCTATAAAATTTCCAGGTTATTAGACCTGCTTGCAGATTAAGGTAGAATGCATTAACCTCTAGATCAAAAAAGTCAGATTTCAGTCAAAATGTGTTGAGTCTATGAAGAAATGTGAGGGAGAGGATTTCAAAAGAGCTTGATTTCATTCACCAGAGAAGTTTTGTGGACTTCAGTTGTGTTACTCATCTTGGTAGTGAATGCACCTGAAACACCCCCTAGAAGAGAATACAATAGAATCTGCACATCTTCCATTTTTTACACTTATATTGCAGCAGTGCCCAATGTATGCTGAGGTTCCAACTGCTTTATTCTGAAATAAGTTTAACAGTTATCTTCTGACTGACATTTACGACCATGTAATTAGTTGGGATCCTATATGGCTCAGAGAGATCTTACACAGATTTTTTTTTCTTATTTTGGAATGCAGTTCTGTTGGGACAGTGTCAAAGCTAGAATTAAGCTAGTGAAACAGGTCAAAGACAGCGAATTCAAGGACTGTTGAGGATTTTCCCATTATCTTTGATTTGGCTTTAGTCAGCTAAGGTAACTGTATCCTATAAATAAGGTAGAAATGTAAACTGAAAGAGCTTTTCGGTGTGGTCTGGGGAGTAACCTTTTTTAGATCCTAATAAAAAAAAAAAAATTACAGCAGCTTAATGGAGAAGTACTAAATATCACAAAGCTTCTAAAATTAAAATCAACATCCAATTATCAAATGCATGTGCTCATTTGATGGTACCTTTGATACTCTCAGGTTCTGAAAACTTCTTTCTAACCCTTGTATTAAAAAAAAGTTTAGAAACTGGCTGGTTCTTTCCTGGGAGGGACTTAGGCCTTTTACTACTAAGCATTCCAGTGCCTAACTTTTAAAAGCCTTGCTACCATAATCCACACCCCAAGTTAGCTACCTGGGCTTCTTTCCAACACAAATGCCTCAAAAATCAGCATTTCTGACGATTCTGGATCTCAACAGTGACCTGCCTGAAATAGCAGTACCTGATTCTCCCTTATTTGTTCTGGACTGAGTAATTGTAAACATTTTTTTCCAAACTGCTGTTCTCAAAAAAGAAGCAGTTAATATTCCAGTAGTTAATGCAAAGAGGCAGATCCAGATTTAAGTTATTCTTCTTCCTGAGTGCAGAACAACATTCATCATTCCAGGTGAATGCTTTAACCACCAGGCAATAGCATATTCTAGTGTGGGTTGTCAGTATCTTCTGTCAAATAGCTTCATTGGGCAAGAGAGACTGAACTACAACCTACAACTACAACCTCCAGGGGAGGTCTGAATTCTAGCCCTTGCTCTAATGAACAATTAAGTGTTCGCTGAAAAAGAAAAACAGCCATGAAACCTGCTTCTCAACCCACTAGTCTCCAAAGTCAAGCTCACATTCTCTATGGTTGTCTAATGGATATATTGTGCAAACAGAACAGCTTTAACAGAAAGGGTTGAAAGAACTCCTCCATTAAAGCACTGACTTGGGAAGCAGAAAATAGAAATTCATATCCCCTCAGGCAAGAGGGAGTTGAGCCTGTAACTCCCACATTCTGGCTCACTAATGTTCACTTATAAATGAACATTTTTGGTCTCCATATGACAGTCCTTGCACAGGACCATGAAACCACTGGGATATTGGCTAAAAGGAGGGCAATGTTCTAAGTGTGTTTTATGCAGACGCCGCACAGAACAGGGGCATTACATCCAGAAGTTCTCTGACCCTGCCTACTATATTAGGCCTCTGAAGCAAGATAGATGGAGGAATGCCTAGTCCATAGATCCCAACATGGCCTAGGATCAAACTACAGGCAGTCCTTGACTTACAACATTTTGAGTTACAAGAACCCTTCAAAAAGTCCAACCAAGAGCCCTTCAAAAAGTTCAGCAGTCACCTCAAAGAAGTCCTTCCAAATAGATATGATTGCTATTTAGAATACCAATACATTAAATGTAGCTATATTATTCATCTATAATTGATCGAGTACAAAATTCTGGGGTATTTTTGGTGAAAATAGGGTATCAGGCCTTGGTTCAGGAAC
>NW_017728992.1:99394822-99399820 GCF_001723915.1 Gavialis gangeticus
CTTCCAAATAGATATGATTGCTATTTAGAATACCAATACATTAAATGTAGCTATATTATTCATCTATAATTGATCGAGTACAAAATTCTGGGGTATTTTTGGTGAAAATAGGGTATCAGGCCTTGGTTCAGGAACACATCCCCCTTTTATAACATTGTTTCTTATGAGAAAATTGGTTCCGAGTTACAACGTTTCGACTTAATTGGTTCCTGAAAACTGCTTCTTGTGTCATAAGTCTGAGGACTGCCTGTAAATGCTTAGTTACTCAGCTCTATCAGTACTCAGGTGATTCTGGTATGTCCAGTAGCAGACACTCAGGCATCTAGTAACTTCACTGGTGGAATCTTAGGAACTTTAAGCACCTCCAAATATAGGCAATAGCTGAGCAGAGGTTTGAGGATCTCAGTTCTGAACCTAGATGCCTTACTGCCACTGCAGACACTCAAGAGAAATTGTAGATCTAGCCCTTTAGAGTATGTATACACATGCTCCGGGGAAGGGGGGCGTGGGCTTTAATCAGAGCAGCTCTGAGAGCCACTCTAATGAAAGCACCCAGAGCATTTTGTGTATCAGCATCCCCATGCTGAAAAATGGTGACAGGGGTGATTTAACTAGAGCTTGTTGAACGAGCTTTAGTTAAAGTGCTCCCACTGCCATTTTTCACCACAGGGACAGTAATACAAGATGCAGGGGTCTGCTGGAGAGCGGTAATTAACATGCACCAGCAGACTCAAATCAAGTCTGCTCTGACACGCTGTAATTACAGTGCATTGGAACAGCTTCACTGCTCATGTATAGGCGCCTTTAGTGTTTAGCCAACGTGGGATAAGTGCCCTGAGCCACACAACTCCACAAAAACTGAAAAACTTCAATTAAGGCTCAGTGAACCTGAAATCATTATCAGACTAGGGTTAGGATACACTACAGAAGGAAAGGAATATGCATGTAGGTATGCAAGCAGGATGGAGATAAAGACTGTATTTTTGCTTCTTACTTTAAGGTTAGAAAGAATGAAAAAAAAATATAGAAGCTATAACCAATGGATTTGGTCACAACACTTAAACTACATTTGAAGTCCCAGTGTTCAGAGTGCCAGAGCCCTGTTTTCTTAAGTCACTTGTGACTCCGGTTCTATCCTGAAGTACACTGACTGCACAAATGTGGTCCGTGTTAGCCAAGCTATTTCGTAACGTACAAAATATATTACAAATGTATTTTCAAGCAATTTTTTCTGGTGAAGGCAGGCCCTAGTTACTAAACTGGTTGTTAAAAACTACTACTGCCAGCTGTACTCAGATGTACGTCCAATTTAAATGAAAGGTCTAAAAACCCATGAAGATTAAGTCGGACAAAAGTGTTACTGTGAATTCAACCTATAACCCAAATTATTAAAAGTAATGACTTTAATAATACCTAAGACATTCTATCATCCGAGAAGCAATTTTCTTCCGGCGCATCATGCTGAACACCCAAATTCGACTAATCCCACAGATTGCAGGCTCAGGAGAAGTTGAGCAGCACCAGGCTTTTTGCCTTTCAAATGTGACTTTGTCATTTTCTGAGCTAGCTTCTGGAATCTTCTCTTCTATAACTCGATAGCCCTGAAAAAAATGGCAAAGTATAACAGCAAAATTAATTACTCCTAGCTGCAAATGAATGGTAGTACAAGATAATCCACTGTACTTTAAAATTTTAACTTAAACGTATCCACGCGCTAACATACTATGTTACTTCAGCCAAGAGAGTAAGTTATCTGACCATAAATAATTTAATTTTAGTCCCTTTTGTAGCCACCATCCCACTTTTCAAGTGCCATGCGTTAGGGGGAAAGGGATGCATAAAAATGACAATATTGAAGAAAATCAAAGTATAATTACAAATGTATTAAGAAATTTACTTCTATTTTAATTCCTCTTCAAAATTCTCTTCTCATTCCCTGTTCACTCTCCTCCTGTACTTTGAGAGGGCAGGAATATCTATCCATTTTCCTACATAAGTAAGTATCTTATGTCAGGGTGTACCATTTTAAGGTGAGTATCTAGCTGCCGGAAATATCAATGGCAGCAGTTCCCAACTAGGGCTGGATGGCAAGATTTCTCACAAACCACTATATTCTTCAACCCAGTTTGCCAAGTTAATTAACAGCTACGCTGCAGCTACTATTCCTGTGCCTACAGTTTTCCCTTATTAAGGGAAATCTAAATCAAGGGACAACTCTATTTCATTTGTGGCTAAACTCTTTTTACTTCTTACTATGGGATAAAAGCTATCAGAGGGACAATTAACACAGTACAGCTGGGGCACAGTAAGTCCCAACCCCTGTTAATTGCAGAGACACAAATCACACCAAATCATCTAAGTGGAATCATAATAGGAAAAAAAACTGTGAACCAGTGGCCCATAACTGTATCTTATCTTCTAACCAGCATGGAGATTAGTTCTGTAGAATCTTTTTAATTACTTTAAGTGTATATTTTCTGTCTCCATATGAGAGTCCTTGCACAGAACCAGGAAATGGAAGTGGGAGGCTGACTGCTGTTGGACACTCCTGTAGGCGGCATAGACTACATGCTTAAGCTTCACAAGTAGGATCTTAAATTGCACAGACATCTTACACTGCAGATTTACGAATCAATTGCAAAATGTCCAGAACAGAATTTTAATAGATCCTCTGGATCTGGAATACCTAGCAAACATAATTAGTCACTAAATACCCAAATCCTAAAGACTGATAAAATTCTGGATATACTTACCCACTGTATATGCTCAGCAATTAAGCATCCAATCACTTTTTTGTCATTAGAAATAAAGAGAAGTGTCTTTGTTCTAGAATAGCACATTAGTGGAGCTTGTTGAAACCCCAAGTCATTGTCAACCATCTCTCTAATCTCTTCAACCTGTTAAAACAATAAATGAAGCTTAATATACAACAGAAGGCCTACAAATAAGAAAATAAATGTAACAAAATGTAACAACAATGTAACAACAGTTGGACATCTGAAGCTTTATTCCTCCATAAATTCTAAAGGTTATTAAGCAATCAGGACTCATGGTAGAAGTGGTATCTTTTATTAAACCGACTAGATTTTTGAAAAAAAAAATCTTTAATTACAAACTTTCGGGCACAAACACCCTTCCTTCAGGCATGGGATAAAAAATGGTAGAAGTTCTTCTGGGTATAAATAAAAGTTCATATTTCATAGGAGAGTTGAAGGTGTGGTAAAATCTCCTGTTTGGAACAGCTCATTTTATATGCAGGTTAGGCTCAGGGTTATTAAGAAGGGGTACTAAGAAGTTCCAAATGGAAGTATTCACAAACTTATTTAAAGAATGCTTAATTAAAAACATAAAAGACAGTTCTTTTGATCAACTTTCAGTGGTTTCAAACTGTATGCACCCAGTCATTTCCATCATCACAATGGATCTAGTTGAAGCTAAGAAACAGGCTTCACAAAATCAAGTTTGAGGTTTGGTATTCATTTTAAACACTGAATGAAGCCAATATTTGTAGCTTCATTCTTGACATACAGTTCTCAAAACAAGGGGTACATAGTGCTGGCGCTGGATTTATGACCCAGATACCTTGTTTTGGGCAGACCCAAAACCCTTAGACTGACCATGACCTTTTTATTTGATAATAGGCAAATTTTATTGATATACAGCGATAAGATAATTTTATTGATACACAGCATATAAGAATAATGCAAACGATTTTATATTTACCAGTTGTTGAGCTGTTATCAGAGGGAAGGTACGTTTGGCCAGCATGCAAACTTTACCGAGGTTCTTTTTTTAATGCTAGATGTTAGCAGCCTAGAGATCAGAGGCCGTGCCTCTCCCCCCTCCTCTGACTGGGATGGATGAGACGGATCGGTGGTGTGCCCTTTGTAACTGGTGGCTTGGATTTCCCTTTTGAGGACCCTTTGCTGCTTCGAAATTTTTGCTTTTGTATTTTTTTTTGTGATTACTTTTTATTTTTGGACATTGCCGATTGTTTTTTTGTGGTTGTTATACCGTTCATGTTTTGTTTTGTCAGCATATTTTTGTTTTACAAACCCATCCTTCACATGCACACATCCTAATTTTTTTTTTTCCAGATTTTTTTCTAATTTGGTCCATTCCCCAAAACCAGAAATCCCAAGAGCTCTGCAGCTGGGCACTGTGACCTGGTGCCACCTTATTTTATGTTAGGGAACACAGTGTGGTACATGTTTATTTTTCAGCCTGCGTGTCTGTTTGCTGCTTGCCTGTTAGACACAGTAGCCCTTCGGAAACTTTTACAAAACAGGCTTTTTAGAAATTAATTAACCCTTGCCGTTGCCCTGGACCATTATTTTAATACAACATTTACTTTACCTACAAGCCAATTTTTAAAAGCAAACCTTTAAGTACCATTCTCTAGCCATCACTTACCACAAAGTAACACTGTACCAAGATGCACAATGCTTACTCTGCACATATCAACTCCCCAGCTGGAAGCAATACAAAGCTTATTTGCATGTAAACAGTGCTTCACTGATGTGGCTACATTACCTCCACGTGGAGAGTTAGCACAAAGAGCAGACATGGGGCACCTCAACACAGTGCTGTTTGGCACCGTATAGACGTACCAAAAATACACCTTCCTCCAATTCACCAACGAGAGACTCCAAGTGGATGACAAGTGCAAAGCAAGATGCAAGAATGTGGACTACAACTGATATCCCTTTCCTTGAACTCTCTTTCTAATTCTTGAGATATGAATGACTAGGCCAACTAAGCCAATCTTGCCCAGGTTTTTCAAAACCACTTACTCCAATTTAACTGCCCTACTATACTACACCCCTTTGGCCATGGCAAGGCAAATGTTTCTTGGTTCTGACCAATTACAGGCAATCCTCAGCTTACAACTTTGATGTATGATGAACAGCACTTGCGACCTTTATAAACTGACACATTTCAAAGTGTCCAGATAGTAAGTCTGGAAGGGGAGGGGGGGGATGAAGGGGCATTGGGGGG
>NW_017728992.1:99400072-99433858 GCF_001723915.1 Gavialis gangeticus
TGCCCCCCCCACCCCTTCCAGACTTACCAGCTGGACATAGCTGTATCCAGCATCCTAAAGGAACCAATCACCCATTTATAACATTGTTCCTATGGGAAAATTAGTTCCTAGTTACAACCTTTCGACTTAAGCCACAATTGGTTCCTGAAACCCACGTCTTAAGTCTGAGGCCTGTATTCATTTGTGACCAGGAAGGAATTTTTCTCCAGAGCAGACTGGCAAGAATTCTGACAGTTTTTTCTTAGTTTTCCCCATGGCTCCTAGAAAGCCCAGTCGATTTAAAAGTAACGGAATTTTAATGGTTGAAGAAAAGATTTTAAAATATTAACTTTTTTTTTAGCTCACAGCTAGTGTCCAGTGCAGGTAAATGTTAGAAACAGATTGTTTCCAGAGGTAAACAGAACACAGTTGGTGGACCTTGCATTTACATGTACCCAAGGTCTCTTCTACTATTCTATCCTCAACATGTGGGACAGAGCAAGAGGTTATGGTAGGCAAAGCAGGCTCTTTGAAATGGGATGGTTTTAGGACGTGAGGCATTTTAATCCAAAATCTGTTAAACCAGGGGTATCAAATTCATTTTGCCCCATGGGCTACACAAACTATTTCCAGGACCTGAGGAATACTGACTTGTACCTGAAAGGCTGTCCAAATATCTCCCAAAAACACAGTTGTTCCTATAAAATATATGACCCATAAATATCACTCTCTCTCACATGTCTTGGACCATTATGACTATAGAATCCAACATCTCCAGAGAAGTTGCCTTTCTGGAATAGAAAAATGTACATGTTCCTTCAACAGTATTCCTCAGGCTCTCCTGTCCACGTACTGAGCACAGCAAAATCTGCTTGATTTATTACTGCACTTACTCAAATATAAGACAAAGTCCCTCGCCCCCACCACCCCAATCTGCATAGTGGGAAAAGCTCATCTTATATTTACATACAAGAAAACCTCACTAAATATACTATCATGTAACTGCTGCCAAAAGCAGAACGTGCTCAGTAATGGAACTCCAAACACGACTACAAAACACATGGCCCGTATGGGGCAACCATAAGGATAAGTTAGTGCAGCCCATCTGAATAAGATAGAGGATAATGCCCACTGAGTGCAGACCTCCTTTTCAAGTCATGGTGAGCCACAATATTGAATACAGTTTGACTTCCATAGTTCTACAGATGAGCTGTGCCATTTCCACTGATTCCTATTTCTTTATCTGCCTTAAATGTCAGTAAACATCACCAAACAGGGCTCCAAACGGTTTACCCAGAATCCCTCTGTTGCTCCCTCTCTCAGTCTGGTGTATATAATTAGTGTAGCCCTGCCCCCCATGAGGTAGAGCTGAACCAGGTTGCCCTATGTCTCAGCTACGTCAATGTTTTTGAGGATCCCAGAAGTCATGACAACAACACCCGGTTGCAATTATGAATGGACAGGCTAATTACCTCCACAAAGGATTCATGAGCTATCTGGAGTACACACACATACTGAGCAGTGCTGATCTGTGAGGTCACCATGGCTTGAAATCCCATTGGCTCAACAGCCCAGCCCAGTGAACTATATGGTAAATCATTAGCCTTTTGTCTCTGAACTAACATCACGCATAGTTTGTACTGCTTATAAGTATGTACAAAAGTGTTGCTTAAAAGTGTGTGTATGAATTTATATGCTAAAACTTCCAGCAGTTCCAAAAAAGGTAAAATGCATCAGTCTTGGATGAACTAAATCTGTGGGTACCCGGAGTAAAAAGTCAGTGTTTTCAAATGTGCCCCTTACTTCCAGAACAGAGTCTGACCATGGTGGGGAAGAGAGGGAAGGTGCTGCAGGGGAGAAAGAAAGGAGCCACCTAATCCCTCCAGATTTATTTTTCCCTGCTGTAGCAGTGGGAGGTAGACAAATTCAAGGCAAACCTCCAGTAATTAGACTGTATACCTAGAAAATTATAAATGCTTCCTGAGCCTGACAAAGGGCATTTCAACCCAAAAGCTTGCAACAAAGCATTTTTCTCTATTATCTGAGTTGGTCTAATAAAAGATATCAGATTTATCTAAAGAACCTTGCCTACCTATGTCCTAAGACCAACACAGCTACAACCTATACCCCCAGAACATTATAAGAAACTTATAAATTGTCCATATATAGAATCTAATTCATGGGGTTCATCTTATATTCAGGTTCACTTTAAATTTACCATATTTACTCAAATATAAGATAAGATCCAACTACAGCACAGCTGCAACTTAGCAATATTTGTCATTGCTATATTCAGTTAAGTCCTTTGGAGCGAGTTAACAAAAGCAGTAATCACTGGTTTTTTATATAACACTATATAGCACTACTACTAGACAAAAAGATGAACAATTTCTTCTGTGTATGAAATATCTGACAATACCTTTCAACATATTTAAACATGTATTTGTCATGTAATTTAAACTTCAGTCAAAGATATTCTTAAAAAACTAAACTACTTAAATATTTGGCCTCATTATTAAAGATACCTAAATATCTGTGACAAATGAAGTTACTTTTGCTTTTAATTAGTGCCAAAGCCATGAATATTTGTTTTAGAACTATCTTTTTGACAATACTTTTTGACAATTGCAAGGATATGGATATTAGAACATTCTGTAAAGTAGGTTAAAGAAAAATAGCACATTAAAAAAAGGATTTTGAAATTAAATTTAAACAAAACTGTAATATTAGTCTTCAAGCGTTCAAATTTAGAACTACGTTATTTAAAATGATGAATTCACTATATGCATGCCAGGTTTTCCTTCTTATAATTTTAAACTTCAGAAGTGTTTATGCCTAGTATTTAGAAAGAGATTATTATTTATATTAAAGTTGATATTTCAGTGAATAGCCATGATTATTTTAACAGGCTCAAAACTTAAACATTTACAAAAGTACTGGTGCTCATGTCATGCTCTGTTCAATTCTAATCAGCTGCTAAATCTCAAGTGCCGGAACTCTCAATTGAAACTCAAACACAACCCAGCTGAAGTCATCAAAAGTGATTCACATTTGTATGCAATCCAAACAGCTTAAAATGCCCATGCAATAATTTTTGTTTTGTTTTGTTTTTTTATTGTTTTTTAAAGAGAAAAGGTACTTCACAAAACTTAGGAATATAGTATTGAAATGAGCCTCTTGGGCCAGTGAATCCAGTCCTCTCATGAAACAAATGGAGTTTTTTTAAGCTCGCCAAACATACACATTTATCAACCAGTCACTAAGTCTAATAGTCAGCCCCTGCTGTAATGATCATGGGCTTTCTTAAAGAGACTGAATACGCAGAGCTGAATTCTCAGCTAGGCTAAGGCTGGATTTGGTGCAACTGGGAAGTATTAAGTTGAAGTGTACTGACAGCTCTGTCAGAAAAAAACTTATTCATTATAACATTAACTACAATATAGATAACTGTGACATTTAAACATCAAGCAACTTTACGTATTTTTACTTATTTATTATTACCTTTTTAAGTGCATATTTTGGATCATCAGGAAGAACCATTATTATTTTGCCATCAGGGTACTCAGCCAAAATTCTCTCCTTTTTCCATCCCTAAATAATAATAATAATAATAATAATAATAATAATAATAATAATAATAATAATAAAATCTGAATACAAGATGCCGTTTTACAATAATAGTAATACATATCAACTTGTGGTATAAAAATTTACAAAAAACCTAATTGCAATTGCTTAGCTGATAAAAGACCTTACCAGCCAGCCTTATTTATCTACACGATAATCATAATGCAGTCACATTCGATGCAAGTTTATATCACCCAACTACACCTACATACAACTTGTGAAGGTATTTTATAATTGTATAATTGAATTTTTCCCCCACAACATGATAGTTCAAACTGAAATTTTAAAAAAGGATTAACTCACTCAGATAATATAACTGATGCCCCAGTCTAAAAGGCATTAATTTTCTAGAGTCCAGTGAATGGAAAAATCTATGCTTCTATTAAAAGATTTCTTCTTTAACATAGTTACCTCCACAAATACACACTCAGTTTTAAAGTTTGGCATGCGAAAGACCTCCAGGAGGTTCTAAATGAACTGATTGGCATGCAGTTGCCCAAAATGTAAGGAAGAGATTTTTTTTAATTGATCAAAACTATCAAAGCCACAAGAAGGAGACTATAAAAAGTAGTATAACTACCTTCTAAGAATCTAATGGGGAAGGAGGCTACGTTGTGTGTATCTGAAGTTAAACACACTCAAAAAAATAGAGGTTATTAATTCTTCTTCAGATCCACACTCATGGTGATTAATGAGCAGTACCTGCATGGAAAAAACAAAACAAAAAAAGCCACTTAAATCTAGTAAGATGGGACTAATCCAGAAATTAGAACTTAAGTTGCTTTGACGAGGTTCTGAAAATACAGAGAGTAATTTCAGCCACTTAGCTGGCCAAACTATAAGTTTTACACAAAGCAACTTAATGTAAAAAAGCCTTTGCAGAAACAACACAGATGGAACACTTTTCATTGAAATCTATAACTTCCAGCATCAATAAAACCTAACTAAAACAAACAACTGGATTTGGCACTGTGTCTGAATGCCACGATCTACCTGTATTGTGTCACATGCTGGAAGTATTATCCTTGATTTCTATTTTTTTAGCATGCTACTTTCAATCTCCATTTCCCAAACAAGAGAGTAAGAGAAGAATTTTAGAAATGAGGCTCATCAGAGGTCCACTTGCAGCCAACACTGAAAATGACACAGAAGGGATACTTTTGAACATGTGGTGTTCCCCAGGGCTGAGCACTAATATCACAGGGGTGTTATGCACAAGTGTAGTTCATTCCTGCCATCTTCCACCTCAGCAACAGCAATACTGAGTACTGACACAGAGTGGCATAATGGAAGTTATGCTTGGCTGGTAGGAACTAATAAGATTATCATGACACTAACTCAGAAGAACAGTACTATGTGTGATAGCTTGATCTCAATTTTTAATAAACATAGTATCTCCTAAACAAACTAGAGCAGGAGTTAAGCCCCCTCTTTTTTCCTTTTCATCTCACTTAACTTGACTCTCTGACTCCTACGTATTCCATTACCTACTCTTTCCCAACTAAGAATGTCACTCATCTAATCTAAATCACGTGCTTGGTAATCCTGCCATAACAGCACCCAGAGTGATACTGTCCCAACACAAGGATGCAGACCAGTAAGTATTTTAGGCAAAAAGCATGTTCTCAGGAGAGATGCTCAGACATTCTTCTTCAAAAATAGTTTCATTAAAAGGTAAGAAAATTATGAAAGCTGTCTTTTCAGAAGACTTTTAATCCCAAGGAACAGTCAGTCTACCTATACATACAGAAAAATAGGAGTCCTGTCACCCGACTATGCCGCCACTGCTTTACTTTTAAGTAGATTAATATTTTATTAAAACAAAACAGAGTAAGATCAGAGAAGCAATCTTTCAGGACAAGTGAAACTGCATCTAAATATTTATCATTTTTCTTTTCGTTCTATTGTTCTGTATCTACTATTTTTCGGAAGAGAATTTAAGTGAATATATATATTTTTTAATACAAGATAATTTTGTGCAGCTGTTACTTCACAGCTTCTGAAATCCAGAGCCTTACAACTCTGCCTTTAAAAGACACCCTGTGCTGAGAAATATTTAAAGTCTTCCCAGGTATGCTGCCAGTATTCAAAAAAAGATTTAGATTTAGATCACTTGATTTTATGGTTTAGAGTAAAAAACAAAACCAAGTACAAATGGCATCCCTCTCATTTTGAATTTTGTAGTATTTCTCAAGAAGTAGATATAACCTTTTCTCTATTTTGTCAAAAATCCTAATGCTTACAAACAAAAAGGAACAAACTATTTCCTCCTAAGCTACCAGTATGTTGATAAATCACCAGAATATCATAGTCCGAGTATTATTCTTATATTGTATTTTAAACTTTCAACTTTAGTTGATCAAGTATTTGCAAATATACCAATACAGTTTTAATGATATTTTATGCAATTTGCTGGCATATTTTCCTTTAAAAATAAATCCCCATGAAGACCTGGAGTAAAAAGAAAGCGTTTT
The DNA here is from genome assembly GCF_001723915.1 of Gavialis gangeticus. Taxonomy (NCBI): domain Eukaryota; kingdom Metazoa; phylum Chordata; order Crocodylia; family Gavialidae; genus Gavialis; species Gavialis gangeticus. The sequence continues at coordinate 99,406,153 of NW_017728992.1, forward strand.
CATCATTCTGACTTCAAAGTGGGACTCTACACTAAGGTGTTCTAAGGTGGGACTGTGAACTCAAGTAATACAAAGTGTTGTTTAGAATTTAAAAATAAATAAATAAATAAATAAATCAGTATTAAAGTTGGCAGAATGAGCTATCACTTTCTTTCATTTGTATCAAAATACTCATAATTCTGCATTGTCTGGGAAAAGGGCATGATTGTAACCATATAGCCATAGAAGTAAGCTCTACTGTCATTAGATAACTAGTTGTTGAGATTCTGTATGGCTATTAATTGTAAGTAATAAAGGCACACTAAATTCATGTTAGTCTATCAGAGTAGTATCATCCATTTAGTAAGCTGAAAACAGCAAGCATTCTCTCTAACACCTGCAATGTCAGTGGATGTAGATATCTATATTGTAGGTCACTAAACTAAGATGAGAGAGTCCTTTACTAGAGCTGACGAACTGCTGGGAAAATAATTATCTATTTGCGTTATTATCACTTAAACATTTATTTTCTAATTCATATGCACATATTCTATTTAAACTATTTTAAAAAATGACTCAAGATTGTTTTTATTGCACCCTAACAATGCACAGAATGTGTATGAAAAGAATGACAAAATAATGAATAGCTTAAACAGGAAATCTAATCAAGAATAAAGGAAATGTTGCCTATTACACAGCAGTTGCTGCAGTGTTTACAGTATTGAGGCACTGTGATAGGAACACCAACTGTGACAGTGCAGTTTTGGCGCAGCATTTTTTGGTATATTCCAGCCTAGTTAAGGGGCAGAATGAGGATACAAGTGTGACTAAGCCATTTTTCAATAGCGATGGCAACTCTGGTGTAGCTTGGAAGTGCTTGCACTTATGCAAGTTCTGCTATGCTCACAATGTAAAGAACTTCTGATGTACACTTGTCCCTTGAAGATATACAAACTAAGGATACAGAAGAATGCATTAACTATGTATTTCGGAATTTTCAAAAAGTTCTTATAAAAATATAAAATATGATATGATGCCCGGCACTGATTTTTTTGATACACCAGGCATAACCTGTTTCCAATCACTGCCTCCCACATACATGTAAATAGCTTGAAAATTATAATTTTACATTTTTGTTCTTCCTAAAAATGTTTATGGTGTTTTAAGAGTGATATTGTAGCTGTGATGCTCCAAACATTAAGTGAGAAGTAAGGATTTCTTAGGATGAAATCTTTAACAGACCAACTGAAAATGTTTAGATGTGGAAAAAATAAAGAACCTTATTCCTGGCAGATTCTTTAGTATGTCTTAAAGAAAAGAAGTTAAGGTAAGGAAGTTAACTTCAACTGCACACCCTTTTTTTAATCTTTCATGCTTTATAGTAGTAAATAATAGGATGAACTAGATTCTTATTTCCAATTCTGACATCAGTTTTGTTCTCTTAGGCAAGTTATAACTTTTGTTTGCGTCCAATTGCCCTCAACTGTAAAACAAGGATATTATCTCTTAAGGAGGGTCATCATCAACAACCTGGAAGATGACATAATGGGCACCCTCAGCAAGTCTGCAGACACCAAGCTAGGGGGGGCAGGGGGCTGGATACACTGGAGGGTAGGGCTTGAATTCAAAGTGACCTAGACAAAGTGGAGGATTGGGCAAAAAGGAATGTCATGGGGTTCAACAAAGACAAGTGCGAAGTCTTGCACTTAGGATGGAAAAATCCCATACACCAATACAGAACTGGGGACTAACTGGCTGGGCGGTCTGCAGAAAAGGCCCTGGGGGTTACAGTGAACAACAGGCTGAATACGAGCCAGCAGTGTGCCCTTGTTGCCAAGAAGGCTAACAGCATCCTGGGCTGCGTTGGTAGGTGCGTTGCCAGTAGGTCAAGGGAAGTAATTATTCCCCCCTCTATTCAGCACTGAGGCCACATCTGGAGTAGCGTGTTCAGTCATTAGATAACTAGTTGTCGAGATTCTGTATGGCTATTAATTGTAAGTAATAAAGGCACACTAAGTTCACTACAGAAAGGAAGCTGACAAATTGGAGAGTCCAGCAGATGGCAACAAAAATGGTGAGGGGGCTGGGGAACATGACTTCTGAGGGCAGGCCAAGGGAACTGGACTTGTTTAGAGAAGTGAAGACTGAGGGGGGTTTGATGGCAGCCTTCAACTATCTGAAGCGGAGTTCAAAACAGGATGGAACTAAATTGTTTTTAGTGGTGGCAGATGACAGCAATGGTCTCAAGTTGCAGCAAGGGAAGTTTAGGTTAGATAAAAAGAAGAATTTTCTCACTAGGAGGACAGTAAAGCACTGGAACAGGTTTCCCAGACAGGTGGTGGAATCTCCATCCTTGTACATTTTCAGGACCCAGCTAGAAAAAGCTTTGGCTGGGATGATCTCATTGGGAATGGTCCTGGTTTGAGCAGGGGTTTGGACTAGATGACCTCCCGAGGTCCCTTCCAACCCTAATTTTCTATGATTTCTGTTTTAATTGTAGAATGCCTCAAGATCCTTGGATGGGAAAAAAATCTCATGTAGAAGTTAAAACAGAATTAGAACATCTTAAAGACATGCTATCAAATGGTACAAGCCATCCTATCTGAAAGATCAGCAAGACTTATTTTGCTTTAAGTATATATCCTCAGATATTCAAAGACTTAGTTTGATTAAAAGAAATTTTCACTCCCTCTTAGGATGTCTGTTTAACTTTATCTTCAGTACAAATATTCATTATTGCCCAACTGCCAAATAATCAAATCTTGGGTTTTCTTTAATCTGAAATGTGGGCTCTGATGCAAATCACTTCTCTGTAGGTACTGTACACCTAAGACTAGACATATAGTCTTAGGTATACAAACATGTATCCTTTCATGCCCATGACACACACTACAACCAAAAAATTAAAATAGACTTTAGCAAATATGAACACATAATTTAAGATTATACAACGCACAGAATGGGGCAGAAGCTGAATTATAGCTGTTTGACTTTCCAATCTTAGTTGTCTTTTAAGGCAGCTTTGATTAGGGCCTTTGTACTTGCCACAAAATTGGCCTTTAAAGCAGCTTAAATGCCCTTTTGCACCACTTTAACGGAGTTGCTGTTTGCATGCTTGGCGGCATATTCTACTTTAAATGACTTCAGTACGTAGCAAGATAAAACAACTGAGGTATTTTAGTTTGCTACCTAACAAAGTGCAACTGTGCATGGGGTGCTGGAAACCAACATGCTTGGGGCTTGGTAGGCCACATGCAGCTCAGGGGCTGTGGGACTGGGCCCGGCCGCAGCTCATGAAGGTGGGCTCCACTGAAGAAAAAAAAAAAGCAGCGGGCCTGATCTTTTTTTTCATCCCAAAGCCTGCCTGCCTGAGCTGTGCAGGGGCCTGGTGATTCCTTCCGTGGCTGTATGGGGGCTGGCGCTTCCCACTGTGGCTATGGCCTCCCCTGGGACCGCCTGGGTGCCCCTAACAGGGTCTGCTCAGCCCGCCAGCAGCTGCCCCCCCCCCGGCTGAAGAGGCAGCTAAAGATCAAGCCCCCACCCCTTGTGTATACCCCACAGGGGTTTAGTTTGGTTTAATTCTCCCTACATTGAAGCGGTGTTTTAAAAACCCACCATTTCAATTTAGGGAGAACTAAACCGAATCAAACCCCTGCAGCGTGTACAAGGAGCCTTAGACTTTTGAAAACAAACCAGGAAAAAAGTCATGAAGTGATGGATTGGCGCCTTGGGACATCAGTAGGGATATAAGATTTAGATCCAGTGTACAGATCTCTGCCACCTTAACTAACTCTTGACAATAATGTGCTAGGTGAATCAACATTAAATAAGACCAGCATACTTTGCAGATTTGGTGGCAGAGGCATAATGACGCTTCAAGAATCCATTCCAGCCTCTGGAAGGAAGAGCACATGTCCTGGGCTGCAGTATGTACAGTGAGGATGGATTCTTCAAGGAATTTAGCTGTTAAAATCTGAAGTTTACTGGAATATATTTCAATAATGGATTTACAAAGACATAGCTTTGTCAAAGTTGGGGATAACAGAAGACATACCCCTGGTATATGAAGGCTACTGCCATCACCAAACTTTAGCCTCTGCTCCAAAGTTGCATGACCTTATGAAAAGCCTTAACAATGGGTAGAAAGAGACAAATCCCTTGAAACAGTCAGTGTTAAAGGGGTGTAGGTTGTAGCCGTGGTAGTCTAAGGACATAGTCAAACAAGGTTCTTTGGGTGAATCTGAACACCAACTGCTGATACTTCCTTAGCCTGACAAAGGGTTTTTGAACCCAAAAGCTTGCTTAAAAAATTGTTTTCCAGCTATTTAAGTTGATCTAATAAAAGATATCAGATTCACCCAACGAACCTTGTCTGCCTTGAAACAATCAGAAAACTGTGAGAAGGCCTAAAGGTAGAAAAATGTAGACCCCAATAACAGCCAGGAAAGCCTTGTGATAGTGCGTGCAGAGCAAGGGTTGGGAATGAGAGTCTGATCTGGCCCATGCCCAGCCTCACACCACTCTGCCAACTCACAGAACTGAGGGCCTGATCTGGTCCATGCCCAATCCCACACCACTCATTCAGCTCACAGGGCTGAAAGGTTGGACACTACTATTAGAGCATATTCTGGGATCACAATCATGTGAGAGGCAAACATTACTCTGTCCTTCCTATTTATTAGGAGGAAATGGGCCCCAGGGTGGAAAAAAGCTATTAGCATTACAGCATTAAATGACTGACTGGAACACAGTAAGGAACAAGAGACTATATCCTGATCCTATCACCTGGCCTCTCTTACTGGGCTTTTTCTATCCGTGTCTTACTATTTAGGGCGAAAAAACCCATAGAACTTGAGGGGTCCCCCTACATTTACAAGCAATTGCCACTTTTAATCTTCACACCCAAGTACATGGCATAACACCTGAAACATCAAGAACACTCTGTAACATATCATAGGTAAAAACAGGGAAGACAAGGTCATTGCCAGTGCCTTGCTACTGCAAAAATTGTTATTACATGCTCAAAAGGTCTGGGGAAAAGACCATGAGCAACACTACAGAGGCAACTACAACTCCCACCTCATGGGTCTAGAGGTAAAGCAATCAATTTCTCCCTAACAGTCAGTCACCCCTTTAATGAGAAATCTGATCATTTTTTCAAATATTGACACTTTCTGAAAAAGGGGATAAAACAGAACCATTCACAACTTTTACTAAAGATTTTTGGTATTTGCCCCTTCACTCCCAGACTAGCATTTTAGATGGACATAATATTTTATTTAAATTCTGCTATTTCTAGGTTAAAATTAACATTTTGGGGTTTCTTTAAGCATAAAAGGAGCAAAAAGGGCCAAAGGCTGACTTTGAAAAAACACTGTTAAGGCACTTTTAAAAAGCAAGTTATGAGACTGTCTGCCACTGATATTACTATTGTATACCAAAGCACCAAACCCAGGTGAGCAAACTGAAGAGGGGAAAAAAAATGGCCAGTGATACAATGGTTTGTTATAATTACACAATGTTCTACATAATATTAATCCCTATGCTATGAAACTGTAGAACTGGTCAAGAAGAAGTGAACATAAAAAAATTCAGTGATTTCCCTTATATCTAAAATGCCTATTATAAGAACCACTACGCCTATTACAATAGCATATCATTCAGAAAATAACAATGTTGTGCACATTCCCTGAGCTGACGATAAAAAGTCTGCTCTGGTGGAATTAAAAACGAACAGACAAACCAAACCTCTCTCACCCATGTGATCATGTGTCCTTTTATACAACCTTGTTTGTATGTATTATTTGAAAAAAAATTTCCTAGTGTTTGAACTTACTCATAAACCATAAACTTTCTCATTATAAAGCATTATCCAATACTGGCTTCCATATAAATGAATGGGAGAAGAGAGTACCTTGAAATGGTCTGTGGGTATGGACAAATGAACTTTAAGTCACTTTGAACAGAAGGGATGAGGCTGCTGCTTATAAATAGTGTCAAACATTACAACGTAACTGGCGTATCTGCATAAATAAGCAGCAATACAAGTTAGCCAATTGCCTTGGGACAGTTTAGCAATTGAATTGTAACAGCTTTTATCCATTTCCTTTGATATTAATATCACTGTTAATTTTGTTAATAACTTATCTTACACTGGGGTGCTCAATCCCCAGTCCACAGGCCAGATGTAGCCCCCAGTGCTGTGTCATCTGGCCCGCAGGACTCCCTATGGACTCCCATGGGCGGTGCCCCTGCATGCTAGGCTGGGCATGCAGGGCCAATCCCAGTGCACAGGGGCCAAACAGGAGAAGTGTGGGGCCCCTGAAGGCTGATTCCAGTGGATGGGGGCAGCACAAGGCCCAATCTGGCCTGTGGACCAGCCTTGCACCATTCATCTGACACACAAGGCCAAAACAATGAACACAACTGTCCTAGACATTATCTTATGACAGTAAGGAACAGAGGTCACACCAACTGCTGCAACTTTCATCATCCTTAAAATACTTGTCCACTCTGCTCCAAGGTCCCTCCAGCGGCACGAACAGCTACAGGCCACATCTGCTCAAACGAAAGAGTTGCTCTTATTTTAATTACCACTCCCCCACCCTTACCTATTTGTCTGTATAATCTCTCCCTCCCATCACCCCACTGTCAGTCTAAACTATTTAAACCCAGATGTGGTGTGCCCAAACCACCTTATTGCTAGTTGCTGCAATATCTACAATAGTGGAGAGACTCCTGGGACATGTTCACTATCTGCAGACATCATAAAATGACTAATTTGTCAGATAATGGACAAAGCATGTATGTATCATGCAGCCTTTTATCACATGATCAACTCATTCTTCTCTTACAGCTGATTTTTCTTTTTTGCAGAAACACCAAGAAAGGATATTTTGGGGTTATTCAGCCAGTCAACTGAGAAAAGAATGAAAGACCCAAGTATTTTATCAGGACTAGATAGTTGCAAAAGTATTAGCGCAATATACTGATTTTTTTAATGGGTAACTGGTTCAAACCCAGCTCTAGATTTAAGAGTACTCCAATTGCTGATTGGCACCTACATTAAATGAATTGGTGGCCGCAGTTCAGTTATCCTGGAGGTCTTATCTACTTGAGTGTAGAGTACTGAAGGTAACATGTGTGATAAAGAAAATGGACTTCATGGATTCTGATCTGAATTTCAGAAACCGGGGCAAGTTTCCCCTATAAATCTTGTAATATCAGTTTACACAAAATAACTGATTTTACTACAAATTAGAAACTGTACAAAACTTCCAAGTTTGTCTAAAATGTACAATTGAATGACAAACATACCTATTAAGCACAAAATGTAAAATTCTATTTTTTAATTTTACACTGTAAAAAAGAAAACAGCCTATTCAATAAAGTTTAAACACACTAAAGCTATGCCAAAAATTTCCTAGCTAATCTACTTCTGAATTACTGCTATTTTAACTTAGCCCATTTAAGGAAAGCAAACTGAATAAGAAGTTCTATGGCATTCTAGAGAAAACGGTAAGCCCAACTACTAAATAAAGAGGACAGAATAAAACTGAAACAGATGTGTATTATCTTGATGATGAATTTTTGTAGCTTAATTATAACCACCTGTTAGGCTTTTAACAAAACCATCATTTTCTAGAAATGGATTTGTAATCTACTGTGTTATTTTAAGGGCAAGAATTTATTACAATAACTTTATACTTCAAAGTAATGTGAACTTGAGTTAATACAGTATGAAAAACGTTAATCTTATTCTTTAAAAAGAGGCATAAAATTATCTTACCACATATTTTACAGCACTAATGAACTGATTGTGAAACAGCAGATGTTGAGTTTCATCCTCTGGATTTGATGCAGTATAAAGCATTCCACAAATATTGCAGGAAATAGCGCCAAACCTCTTTTGTCCTGCATCCTATTTAAAAGAAGGTATATTGTTCAAAAGTACAGAACAGAAATGGAATTCAATTAAAAGATTCCATAAGTAGATATGCAATTAAATAACATCTGTAGACACAGCACACAAGCTAAAATGGAGGAAGGGAAAAATACAAAAAATAGCGACTGGAAGCCTTACCCTCCTATAGCATTCAGACAAGTTGTCAGTCTCAAGACAGACCATAGACCAAGAGGGGCATTAAGACAGATTTTCCCTCCCCAGTTCCTTCAGGTCAGAGCTAAGACACATGCATAAAGCAAAAGGACTATTCATATTTTATGAAAGACAGAATACAAAGATATCATTAAGATGCCGTTACCTACTGTTACTTGTAATAACCGTTATTGCCTAGTATAAAAAAATGCATTACTTATTGTTTCCCACTACCAACTCCTGTCAGATTATAAATTCGTTGGGTGTAAACCCTTTCTGAGGATCTGGAAAGTGTCCATCATACTTTGGTTACTACTATGAAAATCCAGAACACGGAAATAAGCAGTAACAAACTTACTGTATTTGGCCAAGGGATTTCAGAATTCTGTGATGAAACTAAATATTTTCAAATCAATTGGCTAGCATTGTACTTTTTTCTCTTCTCCTTTGGTGGTATATATGTATAAGAGACTTATAATATCATGCTCACCATCAACAAAGACAGTTCTTAATATCAGCTTTACCATACTCTGTATCTGGTTTTAAGGGAACAGTTCACTTCACAATTTTCAACACAGGTGATAAGTACTCATGATACAAAAGAAACTTTCTTCTCCATCTTGCTGTTTCTGACATTAAATTTATCACCTTATTTTGCAATCCATTACAAACTTTAGCATGCAAATGATTTGTTGTTCATTATTTAAGCAGTGTTGTTATTTCATATGAAGTAGGCAAAATATTAAAAAAACCCTTGGCAGTATTCCTAAGGGAAGGTTTCATTATTTATGTATCTAATTCTCACGTATAGCATTATATGAACATATACTGCTTGAATTTAACTTAATTCAGATCTTTATAAAAGAACAGATTAATTTTTATAATAGTCAGTGGAAAGATTTTTGCAGCATGACTAGATTTTTTCAGTTCACTTCCTGGACGTTCTTGCAACTTGAACACACTGTATTTACCTGAATCCAAGACAACCTTGAGTTTAAGACTCCCCACCAATAATTAGATTCTATATGTGGAAAATTATAAATTTGTTATAATTGTCCATGTGTAGAATTTAATTATTGGAGGGTTATCTTGAATTTATCTTGCCTACAGCAATGCCAATAATGGGGGGCAGGAACTCCACCCATTACCCCCCTGCTTATTTTCCCATGCCTGTGCCCGTCACCCCACCCCTAACCAATTCATGCGTATGCCTGCTCTCCTGCTGCCTATCCCCACCATGCCTATGCCTATGCCTAACCCCCTGTCACTGGACCCCAAACAGTGTCTGTGCCTGCCCCCATCCCCATGTCTGTACCTGTCCCCCTGCATCCTGGTGCCTACCACCTTCTCCACTGCATGAGCCATTCCAGGCCAGGGCTGAAGTCAGAACTGAGCCACCACATGTCTCAGGCCAGTACAAAAAAAACTAAAACAAGGTTTTTTTCCCCACACCTCATGTTGATTGGGCAGAAAAAACCTTGTCTTGGATTCAAGTAAATATGGCATGTTGGATCTGAAAACTGATAAATAGATGCAGACAACAGACTTACTTCACAGACTTATTTCAGGGAGCTGGGGCACATAACTTCTGAGGAGAGGCTGAGGGAACTGGGCTTATTTAGCCTAGAGAAGAGGAGACTGAGAGATACAATAGCAGCCTTCAACTACCTGAAGCAGGGTTTAAAAAGAGGATGGAGCTAGACTGTTTTCAGTGGTGGCAGATGATAGAACAAGGAGCAACAGTCTCAAGTTGCAGCAAGAGAAGTTTAGGTTAGATATTAGGAAGAATTTTCTCACTAAGAGGGGTAGTAAAACACTGGAACAGGTTGCCTAGACAGGTGGTAGAATCTCCATCCTCGGAGGTTTTTAAGACACAGCTAGACAAAGCTTTGGCTGAGATGATCTAGTTGGGGATGGTCCTGCTTAAGGGTTGGACTAGATCAGGTGTGGGCAATTATTTTGGGCGGAGGGCCACTTACTGAGTTTTGGGAAGCCATTGAGGGCCACATGACAGGCAGCCAGGGACAGATAAATATTAATTTTCTAAATTTTTTAGGGGCCCTGTGGGCCAGATTGAATAACCTAATGGGGTGCTTCTGACCCATAGGCCATATTTTGCCCACTCCTGGACTAGATGACCTCCTGAGGTCCTTCCCAAATCATAGGTGAAGGGAGAAATTTTTCTTGGGGAGCACTAAGTGTGTGCATGCATGAACACGTGCCCCCCTCCATGAGAAAGTCTGTAGAGGAAGGAGCGGGGGGGAAGAATGGTGGGGGGTTGAAATGAGGCTAGGCCTGGCCTGGGCTGTGCTCAGGCCAGGCCAGGTCTTGGGGTAGTCAGAGCCCAGTGGCTTCTCCAGGTGTACGGCTCCACCTGCTGTGCACACCGTGGGGGAGCCAGGGGAGGGTGAGCATGTTCCCCTACCTTGGCTCTCCCATGCTGCATCCCTGGAGGAATATCTGGGCTCTGACTGTCCCACGACCCAGCCCAGCTGGGGTCCCACTCACAGTGAATGGGACCCCGGCCAGGCTGAATCACGGGACAATTGGAGCCTGGCAGCTCCTCCAGAGGTGTGGTGCAGCACTAAGGAGCCAAGGGAAGGAGTGGGGGGTGGGGGCATGTACCCCCCTGATCTTTCCACAGTGAAGGATGGGCCCCAGCTGCCAGCTGGGCTCTGCCTGCTCCCAGCCTCCGCGTCTCGCTGTCACTGCTTCAAAAGCAGCATGGTGTCACGTGCCTTGCTGCAGAGCCCACCCAGTGGTGGGATGTACATGGCACCACACTGCTTTCAAAGGTGGCAGGGAGTTGCAGAGGCTGGGAGCAGGTAGATCCCAGCTTGCAGCTGCAGCCCACCCTTGCCACATGCAAAGATCGGGGGGCACATGCCCCGCTGCCTTTGGATCCCTGCTGCCGTGCCTCTGGAGGAGCCACTGGGCTCTGATTGTCTCATGACCCAGCCCAGCCCCCCTTCATTGTGAATGGGGCCCAGGTCGGGCCAGGTCATGGGACAATCCCTACAGTGCAGCATGGAGTGGGGCAGGGGTGAACAATTCGCCCCTATCCCACTGCCTCCTGCACTGTGGGGGTCTTGATCTGCCCCCTGCCAAGCCCAGGTAAAGAAAGAAACTTACCTGCCTGCTAGGCTGGCTGTGATCCTTGCTGTGCAGGGATCTGAGTGCGTGCCCCTCTCCCACTACGTCCAGCCATACCTGCTGCCCCCTGCATTTGTGGGGGCTGAGCCCAGTTAACAGCCCCCTTCCATCACCTATGCTTCCAATCCTAATGTTCTATGATTCTATGATACACAGAAACTGTTGTGACCTCAAGCAAACCTGCTAGTGAAGTCTAGACTTTAGAGCCTCCTGATAAATTCACTGTAAGAAGTATAGACTTCTAGTAATTGTCACAGGGTACTTCAAGTGACAGAGCACTTAAAAAAACAAAAACAAACAAACAAACAAAAAAAAAAAACACAACTAGGTGGAAGGCAGAAACACAAGAAAGGCTGCCACTCTTTCCTGTCATTTTGTAGGATTTCTAAAAGCCTGTTGCAATCTACATATGAACCACTGCTGCAAACAAGCAACTGAGAAATCACTGATCTATGCTCAGTATCACAGTTCCTATATTCCCATGGCATGTAAGAAGAAAAAGAAAGTGATCAAGGTATGATAGATTAAAAAGGGCAAGGGTGTCTGTTCAGATGCTTGAAGAACGCTTAAAAAAAAAAAATCAGGTAAATAAATCTTAAACATTCAAACACGTAACAGTGCTATTAACAATCCTTCTGAAGCAAAAGTATCTGCGTTCAAATGATTGGAAATGTAAAGGTTATTATACTTGAATGTTGGTTATTTTGCCAACAAAAATCCTTGAACACAGGAAATCACCAAAACAATAAGTGACAGAAATCCTCAAAATGTGTCAGTTTTGTTCATCTAGGGCTACCAGCAGGTATTCAGCATGAGCGTTAGGAGTACAGCTTCTGAATCAGAACTTCCTAGATCTTAAATGCTGGAGGCTACAAGTGCAAGAGGAACCTGATCATACCCTGTCCTCTCTCCCTTTCAACATCCACTCTCTGCCACTGTGAGACACAGGATATTGGACAATACGGACCCATGGTACAACCCACTCAATGGCTGTTGTTATTATCTTAATGTTTCTGAGAGGCATAAGAGAGCCAAATTGGAAATTCTAGTATACCTCAGATATCTGACAGGATATTTTTCAGGATTTCATTAAAATAACACTTTTAATGTATTCAAGTGGACAACCACACACATAAATATTTACCATATACTAGGGTAATGCAAGAGACCCTTACAAAACACACATGGGCTCCTCTCAAGCTCAGCAGAGTGGCAATGGGTTAATCTGTTTTAGATAAATATATTCTGCAGTCCATACAGATTTTAGCTAGGAACTAAACCTAAAGCAGTATTTTAACTCTGTACACCACTGTGCACCATCCCTCAAGCAAAAAATTGTTGTGCAGGATGGAGTGCAGGCTCTTCAGGGCAAAAGACACTAAGCTAACTAAAATCAAGAGCAGCAATACAGCAGAAGGAATTACATCTTTTTGGTGTTTAAGAGGTTAAAAAAAATACATATTTTGACCCTATAATTGGAAGTGGCAAGCAGGAAGACCTGTCCAGAGGGTGGGGGGTATGGAGGGATATGTACCAACCCTGAGTAATCCTTTTCAGAACTTGGTAATCTACCATGCTGCAAAAAGCCCCTAAACTTTAGCACAGAAGGATAAAAAACTTCACATCTTTTTAAAGTTGGAAATACAGAAAAAGGCTTTTTATATTACTATAAAATGTCACCTGACAGAATCCCTTTAACTCATTTTAAGTTAATATTATTTCAAGTTGATTGTGTCCCTTCACTATTCTTCACAAGCCCCCACTGGAGCATGAGCTGTCAAGACTTTGAAGACAACTAGTAAATGGTGTCGAGATGATTAGTTCCCAGAAATCCAGCAGAACAAGAGATTTAGAAAAGCAGTAGAAAAAGCAGAAATTAGATTACTTGTCTTGAATTCATTCTTCTAGTCACCAAGCAAGAACCCTATATTAATGATTCTCAACCAGGGTATTGCAGCACCCTGGAGAAAAATTAGATGCTTTCCAGGTGCCACAGGGTGCCACGCTATGTTAGCACTGTTAGGTACAGAAACATGATTCACAAGAGAAACCCCGAGTTCTCAAACAGGAATCCATGATGTTAAAAATCATTTGGACATTGTGATCTTTCCGGCTTCTTTGCAACACAAGAATTGCTCGTATTTTTCCGTAGTCAAAAAGAGCAAAAACTAAAGAGCTAAAAAGTTTGAAAGGTTGAAACCCACTGGCCTACATAAATTAGGAGTACAGAATTGCAAATTCTGTAATGCAGCAGACAAACAACTCTGATAAGTTAGGCAAACTCTATTAAGATGATGTGGGCTCACAGCAAAAAAGCACTGCATTACATCAAGGCCAAGTTAACATCTAGAAGGGCTAAGTTCTTTCTCTGTATTAAACAAGGGGGAAAAAGTCTTACCAAATTTCTCTTCTTTGAGACGGTGCATGTCTGCCAATCTTCCATTTTGGGTTTAAGGAGCCCTGCAAGCAAAAAAGGCATTTGGTGCCTTTGTAGAAGATTGAAGGGAGCCCTTGCTTTGGGCAAAGGATAACTCACTTCCCTCCTTATAGACTCTCAGGCAGAGGGAGATATACTTTGCTGAGTGAGGATACTAGAATAAAGAACAGAACAGCCAGAAAACAGAGTGGCTGAAAATGAAAAATGAAATGGCAAAAAGAAGACAGAAGTTCCAAAGAAGGAAGTGATTTCCCTCTTAGACCCTTCACAGAAAGGAGAAGGAACGGGGATTCCTGTGGTGCTCTGTGCATGTCTGCAACAACAGGCATTTCTAAAGGTAAGGTACTGGGCAGCTCATCCTGTTGATCAAGAAGAGGGTCAGTAGACATGCCCCCCTCAAAAAGGAAACAAACTTCAAACAAACCATTGGGAACACAAGCCCAGTTTACTTAGAGGGATACTGCTTTAGCCAGGGGAGGCAGAGCAATTTAAGGCTATTTTAAAAATAATTTATTTTTATGGAATTATCAGTCATAAATTAATTACTATTTTAATAGTATAAACATGTCCAATTATAAAAAGATATTAAGAAAAGGAAATGCAAACAATATTCAGTCATGAATAATATGATATCTCCTAGTTATCCAACAACTCAGATGAAGAACTTGAATATTCCATTGTTTTATAACACATATAACCCTACAATTGGAAGTAGAATAGTTAACTTTTTCAGTTTTATAATAAATAGCTTTTACCAAATTAATGTAAGTAAAGATCACTGTTTATAAATTAAATTAGTAAAACAATTAAGATTGTAAGCTTGGTAAGAATTTAGGAAACAAAAGAAATTAGGTCTCCTATGAACTGTTTCTTTTACTAAATTGTAGAAGTGGAAGTATGACCAAAAATATTTTTTTTTAGCAAGCAGACACTGCAGAAGCATATTGTTTTTATTAAATAAAAAATAAAAATTGAATTATATATTCATTTTGCATCATTTGGATGCTCATTTAACTTTAGAGCACATAAATGTAATGTGTAAATTAAAAAAAATGGTAGTCCATAATTCTCATACTAAAATAATCCAAGAGGGGGTGAATTTAATAAATTTTCAGAATAGTTTGTTATATTCATTTGAACACAAAAACAAATCAGGGCATGTCCAGACAAGCGTGCACGTGCGTCTCCCGGGGACAAACAGCAGCTGCACATAGTTGTGCTGCTGGTACTTGTCCCCAAGGAACGTTCATGCACGCGTGAACACGACAAGTCACTCTGGGTGGGCTAGAGGAGGCTGAAGCCAGCATCTGGGCTGGCCCCAGCAGCATTACTTGAGATCCTGGGGGCTTCCTAGGCCTACATGAGGTGGTGATCCAGCATGCAGAGCCTGGCCGATAGCCGAAGCACAGCTCTGACAGTACAGACTCCAATTTTGGGCAGCGCACACTACCTCCACATACACCGCTCCACTTTTTTTCAGGTGCAGGGGTTTTTCTGACACTGGGATAGCCCGAGGTCAAAAAACACTCCCAGTGCACTGCAAATTAGCAGTACAGTGAACACCTGCACGTGCGGTGCATGCAGTTTATGGTGCCGCAGAATATACCGCATGCACGCTCGTCTGCACGTGGCCTCAGGAACTAACACTATCTTTGACCTTATCCAAGTCATAATCCTGCTACTCATCTCTCCTTGATCTGTAAGAGAGAGATCACATTTGCTTACCTCAAAAGGGACAAGACTTAAATGTTGTAAGTGACCTTAAACATAAGTCTCCCCCAACAGAGTACACTTTTGGATGTGCATATGTGCAACAGCCTATTTCTATTCCTTTATATTAAAGTGCTATTGCTAAGAGTACACTAGTAATTACAACTGAATTAGAATTACGTTTCTAGCTATTACTATTAAAATAGCTTATAACTACACAGCACCTGAGTTTAAATTGGCTGCACACAACAAAACATTTTTATTATATTTATTTTTAAAGTAAATAATTGATTCATTTTTAAAATCAAACTAGCATTCTTTGATTTGGTACTCAGATACCTGCAACACAATAGTACCTAAGCATCTTTGTAAAATGTCCATTCAGAAAATTTTGAACTACTGCTGATATCTAAAAATGTGATTTAAAAAAAAAAAAAAAAAAAAAAAAATCACAAATTCTCATAAATGGCAACTATGAATTTTAAAAATAGGATTTAAAAAAAGTATTTACTGATTTAAACTCCTTCAAGTAACTATATTTGAAATTTTTCCTTTTCAAATCAGGTATTTTTCTATATATGCAAGTACAAACTATCAAAACCATATACAAAACTACCATGAACCATCTCTACAAAAACTATGGTTAGCAAATATGTAGTATTTTACAAAAAAGGTTATTTTGCAGAGGACAACTTTCTCTATACATATAGAACATTGCAGTCTCATGTCTGAGAAAGGTAAACCAAAAAGTTTCACTGCCACATGTACTGTCACTCTTTAATTAAAGTGAACTACAGGCCTGACTAAAGTCTCTTTTGACAAAAAAAACCCAACAAAGAACTAATCCTGATCCAAGTAAGTGTTAATTTTAAGTATTAATGCTAGAGAATGAATAAAAATAATAATATTATGGAGGTCTTTTCCTTTTAGAAATATTTTGTTATGGTTAAGCATCCCTCTCTTTGGCTTGAGAAATATGCACAAGAAAAAATGATGAATTTGTTGCCAATTTAAACTTATTTTCTAATTTTCTTCATGAAAACCATCCTTTTTACTCTAAGATTAATACTCTAACTTAAAATCACAGAAAAATAGAGCTAGAAGGAATCACAAGAGGCCATGTAGTCCGGGGCGTCAAACTGTTCTAGCCCTGCAGGCCAGATGAAGGGAACGCGGCTGGCCTGCAGGCTGGACCAGACCCACAGACCAACCCCATGCACCAGAGTCAGCATGCAAGGCTGGTTCAGTACAGGTAGCTCATGCAACACACACCCTGGTATCAGTCCAGGGCTTGTATGTGAAGCCATACATGGGGGCATGTTGGGTACATACTGCATGAAGTGCCGATACCAGTCCAACTCTGTGTGCTGGGTCCAGTCTGTGGGTCTGATACAGACTGCCCTGGAGCCAGTGTGCAGGGTGCTACATGCAGCGCAACTTTGGATTGGCTCCCTGTGCTGCATACACGTTCCAGTCTCTGTGTATCCTAGGCTAACCATAGTCTGGGGTCCACACCGCATGCAGATCTGACATGGGGTGCATACTGCATCTGCATCCAACTGACCCTGTGCACTGACTCCAGCATGCTTGGATGGCTTGTGAGCCTGATCTGGCCTTGGAGCCACCATGTAGATTCAGTGCAGTACAGGCATCACATGTCATAAGCAGGACTGGGGCCAATGCACACAACGCATGCGCTCAGTCCAAGACTCATGGGCCAGATCCTAGCGTTCAATGAGCTGTATGCATCTTTGACACTGCTGATCTAGTTCAACTCCCTACCCAAAAGCAAGATCATACCTGTCTAAAACATTGCAGACAAGTGTTTATTTAAACTGGTCTTGAGAAATGCCAAGGATGGAGATTTCACAACCTCTCCAGGTAGCCTGTTCCACTGCTTTACCACTTAGTGTTCAAAAGTTTAGTTTAATATCCAAACCCAGTTACCACTGCTGCAATTTAAGACCAGTACTCCTTGTCCTGTCCCCTGTGGACACAGAGAAGAATCAATCACTGCCCTCTTTATAACTAACCTTCAGGTATTTGAAGACTGTTATCAAATCCCCCTCAACCTTTTCATGTATAGACTAGGCAATCTCAATTCTTCCAACATTGCTTCATATGTCAAGTTAGACAGACTACAAATTTTATTGCAAAATGTGTTTTAAATGCAGTTTTGTTTTAATGGTATTGTACGCCTCAGTTTTCCTGACTGACTTGTACATGGGGAAAGAAGGGGTTAAGAGACAATGAAGCCAAAGGAATACAGGAAAGCTGAGGGACATGCGTCTGGATAGGAGCAGCCTGAACAGGCAGGGTTTGACTTGGGAGCTCAAGAATCAGGAGAAAGAAAACAGATAGGCTACTTTGGGGGCTGAGGACACTGGAAAGAAAGCAGTTAACTTCGGGGTGTTCAGGGCTATGTGGGCTAGCCTGAGTACAGTGTTACTTGCTTAACCTTTTGGAGGGGAAAAAGGATTTCTTGCTGGGTGGCCTTTGGCTCAATAGCTGCCTTTTTAAAGATACATTATCTGCCTTGCAGTTGGAACTTCAGGATGCACTTCTTATCCCTATTAAGAGTTAATGACCCTCATTCTGAAGTCAATGAGAAGGTACAGCCCTAAGGAAGGGCTGTAGAAAGGGCTGTAGAAGACCCAAGAGGGTGAGGCACCAAAAAGCTTTGGCTTCTCCTCTCCACTCTAGAAGTCATGCCTCGACTGGCTTCAGGAGTTAGAGAGACCAGATGAAGCTGAAGGTGAGAACCTTTAGTCTCACCTTTAGCCTTCAGGTGAGAACAGCAAGCATGCCCCGGGGGACTTCATAACATCATGTTCCCAAGACCTCTTTTGGTCAACAAAAATTATTTTTGTTGCTCTCTCTGAACAGCTTCTAAATTCGTTCACATCTTTCTTGAAACGTAGTGTCCAAAATTGGACAAAATACTCTACGTGAGGTCTCATCAATGCTGATGAGAGTGGAAGAATCACTTCCCTTGACTTGCAAGTGACATTCCTGATAATACAACCATGTTGATAATATAATGCTGTTAACAGCGTGCTCTTGTTGAAAACAAGTCAACTCATATTCAGATCACAGTCCACTAGTGCATGCAATTATTACTTTCCAAGTGCAGCACTTTGCACTTACCCTTATTGAATTTCATTCAATTAATTTTTAACCTTTTCTACAGTTTATCAAGGTTATCCTAAATCCAAAGTGTCAACAACTCCACCCAGCTTGGTATTATCTGCACATCCCTAAAATACGGTATACACATAACGACTGACACTACTGCAAATTAATTAAATGTATCCCACAACAATTTAATGTCCTTAAATTTATGAACTTGAGTGGCAATGAGCAAAGTATCTGTTAGTTTGTAATGCCATGCATACAGGAGCAAGGTCCCTGCTGCAATAAAGAGCAAAACTTCTGACTTGTATTCCTGGTATATGTTTTTGGAGGATTAAAGACTTTCCTATGATTTTAATTCTTAGGTACTCTACTTTTGTAATACTGAAGTGTGAATACCTGATAATGTCTGTGTTGGTTCTGCTGTGGCACTTTGTGTTCCTTCTCTCTAAGGACAATTAGTGTGCCCCCTGCCCCAATTTGTGCCATTCTGAAATAGTGTTTAATAGTTCTCAATATACTACTACTTTAATGGAAATAGCCATACTTACTAGTTTACCAGTCATGTTTATTTCTTTTTATTTCCCTCACAGTATTTGCTATTGTTGAAGCTCAGATGATATAATTAAAAAACATCAGGGTGTAGGGGGAAAATTTCATGATCTTTGGTTTTAGATAGTGTCCCGGAAAAATATTTTCTCATTTCAATAAGTATATGCTTTTTACATTCAACTTTTTATGCAAGATACATTTGCTCCCCCCCCACAGCAGTTCTATTAATGGAATAAAACTGAGGATTTGCTAATAAAGATAATTTAACAGTCTTTCATTCCTTTTCTATTCTTCTTTATAGTAAAAATCTTTGTATTTGAATAAACAAATACAGCAGCTTACTTAAATTGCCAATTTTTTTATGATCTCTGTTTAAAAACAGTTCTATTTTAATCAATCATCACTTTTCCTGCCAACTTTAAATGACAATAATTCAATAAAAGCGTAATAGTTAGTGACTGCAAGACTAGAGAAGGAACACTGATTGTCAGCTATGTTTAAGGCAAGTTCATACAGCTTAAGCATAGTGAAATTAAAAATATTTCATTGTAATCATTAAAATTTCAAAGAACTTGAGAAAGTTATATAAAAAGAATGTACTTACAATTATCAGCTGCTTATCACCATCTTTTCCTGCTTCTTTTAATTTCTGAATATGCTCTTCTGATAGTACACTACTGCACCTTGGTGTTAGTGTATGATTTGACAAAGGGACCCTTTAAATATAAACAAACTTCATATAAAAAAGGCTGTCTAATTCTCTCCAACTTGCATACTTCAATACAGCCATATTTGACAGGCATTTTCAAAAATGTACTTTAGAAGGTCAACAAATGCAAATCCAATTCAAATCAATTGATTTATGCTCCTAAACATGACAGTATGCATTTTATCTTGTAATTCAATTGAAACATAGGAGGGCAAGTTTAAAAGAATGAATTAAGAAGCACACCATTTGTTTGCAGCTATATATAAAAAGATGATGTGCTATCCTTTACACTGAAGCTTACATATTTCAAGACCTTGAGATCATGATTCTTTCATTTGCCAATTCCTAAAATTCTTCATTTTAGTGAAGTAGCAATATCATTTTTAAATTATGCTAGTATTTACGTTCAATACCACATTGCGACAGACTTATTGCCACCAGGGCAGCCATGACACCCCCTAGAGGCCCTGTCACTTCTGCCTTGTTCAAACTCTAGTGCCACTCTCCCTACATGACTTGCCTGCCACTCCTTATTCTTAAATATTATAGGTTGATTCAGGGAGGCTGCCAATAGTCCTTAGAGTGTGCTTTAATCCCAATAAGTTGCCACTCTCCTGAGACCCCAATGGCCTCAAACCAGCCCTCAGGCTTGGTAAGTCCCAATCAGCTTGACTAGGCCCCCTGTAGGGCACCAAGAGCCTTAAGAGCAATTTGTTTGGCTCCTTCACCTCCACTACACCATGCCCCAAGCCTCACAGATGTTCTCTCTCATTGATGTAACAGTTCATACACTTGGGCCCCCTGGTCCCTTACTCAGTCTTACACTGTCCCTCAGTCCTGCATGCAGCCCCTTCTCCAGGCTGTTGAACCCTCTACTCTGGCTTGGACTGCTCTGGCCCAACTCCACCGTTTCCTAGGCTCTTGGACCTTTAGGTTTGGATCTCAGCCTTTTTCTTGGCTCCTGGGCTCCTCACTGGGGCCCAATTTCAGTCTGAGGCTCCTGGGTTATTGGTCCTCTAAATAGGCCTTGAGCTTGCCCCTGCAGGGCTCAAAGCTAAACAACCAGGATAACTCAAATAAACAAGAAACATCACCACCCTCTGGTAGATACCTCTCTCCTCCAGGGATTTAACATAAACAAAAGCCACTCGCCTGTAAACCCAGTCTTTCTTAGCCCAGGGGACTTGCCTCAGCTCCCAGAACTGCAGGTTTGTTCAACAATATCCAATCCCTTCAGGAACCCTGAAGCGGGGAGCTCCTCACTTCTTGGTTGTTGGGGAAAGGCTACCTGACAGGTGCAGGCTCTGAGTCTATACAACACCAGTCTGAGCCCTCTTCTGGTCAGGTGAGTTCCTCACTAGCTCCTCTCTGCCACCTGCAAGCAGTCTCTCAGACTGCTTGATGTCTTAAAAGTGCTCTGCTACACACATGAACCAGAATATTATTAGAAGAACACTTGTATGTAATTTCACAAAATTTCCACTTTGAAAACTACTTATTGTCATGTCCAGTAACTGCCCAATATCACTACAAGAACAGCTAAATATGTCTAATTATCACACCACCTCAAGTGTAAGAACTGAAAACTCTTCCCCAGATGTCTCAATAGGTCTGCAAAGGTTATGCAGACACATGCCATGCTCAGCTTCAAAGCTCTTAATGAGATTTCCCTACTGCATGGAGCAGAAAAGATGCACTAGACCTGCTTGTCTCAGAAGTAGATTAGTGTTCTGATGGCCACTGGGCCTGTGAGAATAGGGAAGTATTCAATTCAGATCTGGCCAATTTGGACAACAGTGATTTAATTCAGAGATTCAGATCACTGTCCTGAACCGATCTGGCTGAATCAGTGGATTCGGAGAGATTTGGTGATTTGGATTGGCTGGGGAGAGCTGCGGGAGAAGCCTCCATGACTGCCCTGCCTGGCCCCATCCCCTGCCCGGCCCCAGCCTAGTCCCAGCACTAAAAAAAAAAAACAAACACGCTTGCAGCAGCGGTGACTGGGGCCTCTGGGTGCTCATGGCAGAGCGCACTGGGGATTGCTCCCCCCACCTGGCACCCACACGGGACTTGCCCCATGGCACAGGTGCAGCATGGCTTGGCAAGGTGTTGCGTGCCATCTGGGAGCTGGGACTGAGTGCTGCTGGGTTCTGGCTACCCCAGTTCCCAGAAAGTGCACAACACCCTGCCGAGCCACAGTGCACCCATGCCACGGGGCAGCTGCTATGTGGGTGCCACAAGGAGGGGAGGGGGGCGATCCCCACTGCCCTGCACTGCATTCAGGGCAGTGGGGGGCAGCAGGGATCTCGCCACCCCCAATCTGGCACCCGCATGACAGATGCTCCGTGATGCAGGTGCAGCGCAGCTCAGCAGGGAAGGGGTGGGGCCAGGCAGGGCAGCCATGGGGGCTTCTCCCATGGCTCTTCTGGCTGTGCCTGCCTCTGCCCCAGCGGGGAGAGCTGTGGGGGCTTTGCCTGGCTACCGCTTGCCTAGCTGGCACATGTGGGAGAAGGGGGGGCGTGCAATGCAGGCATGGCTTGCTCTGGGCAGCAGCAGCGCATAGCCCCTGCTCCCAGTGCTGCCACGCCCACATCAGAGCTAGAAGCGGAGGCTTTGTCCTGCTATCACCTGCCAGCAGGCGCAAAGGGTGCAGGATGAGGGCACTGCAGCACTGGGAACAAGGGCTATCTCCGGTTGCTGCTTGCACCCTTCCACCTGGAGCAAGCTGTGCCCGCATCCCATTCCCCCTGCCCCAGCTGAGCAAGTGATAGCAGGGCAGAGCCCCCACTCCCAGCGCTGCCATGTCTGCATCCCGCACCCCCACTGCCCCGCTCCCTGAGTAATGTGCCCCCCACCTTGGCTGGGCAGCTTGTCCCAGCCCCAACCCCAATCTCTCCCTCCCCTATGACCCTTCCCTCCCCCAACCCTAACAGACTTACCAGCTGGAAGCAGCTGTCAGCTGCCTGTTTAGTCTATGAACAAATTTCCAAAATCGTCCGAATCTTTTCCAAAGCTTTTTCCAAATCGATTTGGATGCTTTGAATCTATTCAGAACTTTTAATTGGTCTCCCGATTCGATTTGGATTCGGAGATTCGGTTCCCAAATCGGGCTGAATCTCCTCCAAATTAAATCAGCTACCAAAGCTTTGCACAGCCCTAATGGCCACATCTCTTCTTGCTCCTGTTTTCTTTTCAGGTGTGTTACTAGAGGGAGGTGTGGGAAAATGGAGAAAAAATTAACACTTCCCAGGACTTCCTCACACTGGTATCCAGTAGGGATCGCCTTTTGCCCAAATCAGCAGTTTCTTCCCTCCTAGCTAGGCATTCTGTTCTGAACCCACCCCCACATCCCAGTAATTAATATGACTCCACTCTTCCCAACTGAAGGAAGCCTCAGAAAAACGCTCTTGCCTCATGGTGGCAGCACTTGGACAATAGAAAGAAAAGGTGGAGAATGTCTCCAAGAGGACTGCCACAGGCTAGTACTTCTCTAGATTTAGCATAAAGATTCATGGGGATCCCTGAAAATCATAGGGAGAAACATCCATAGGACAATTACTAACACTAATTTTTTGACAAGTGAGAATCAGGGGAAGAGCAATATGATGTCTTTTAACAGAAGTCTGACATGTTGTGGTCACTGTAGTAGATGAATTTTTGCTGAGAAGGTTATTTTAAAAGAGTACTTTTCTTGCCAGACATAAGACAGCAAATATATGCCTTTCACTTGATTACTAATTTCCTTTGATATACGTTCATTACTGAAAATATTTCAAAGGCTTGATTTTTGTTTCTGTATCTTTTTTTACTGGACATAGGGTAGAGTTATATTACCCCAATGGGCAATGTATTGAGTTCTCTGTAACTTCAACACAAATTACTTCACTATAACATAAAACAGGTACAACATCTAGAACATTTGGTAAAAAAAGAATAAGGACAAATAATTTAAACAACAGCAAAGTGAAGTTAAGGATAAGATTATACACTTGTAATTTAAAAAGGAAATATTTTATAAAACTGTCAAACCAAACAAAAAAAAAGTAAAATCAGTTTTAAGATTAAATGTTAGGATTTTATTTTTGCAAGTTAAAATTATTCAGTTGGAAATCCCTATATCTGCCACAAGTTTCCAAACTTCTCTTTTCTTCTTTTCATAGCTACTTTGAATGTAGCGTTATTCTTGAAGTAAGAACTCTTCCCTCAACGTTAACATCTACAACACTTGAGTGCTCAAAGTGCTTATATGATTTGGAAGTGAAGTATTGCTTATTATTTGGTTCTGGTTTTATTTGGTTTTGGCTGTGAGCATGTCTAATGACACTTGGATCCCTGATTATCATGTCAGCATTCTGTTAACCCAGAATTTTAAACTGGGAGGATCAATTGACTGCAATGTGTTATCTACTTAATAAGAAGAGCAGGATAAATCAGCCAGAACTGGTACAACAACTCTGATATTCACAATTAACATAAAAGGCAGACTCAGTTTCTGATCTTCTCAGGTAATTGGTGTCATGCTAAAGCCAATGTGGCTCGGTCAACAGGTCATTATCAACTTTGAAAATTAACTGTCGTTCCAAAAAATCTGTACCAACTACTACTTTCAATTATTGAACTAAATGACTCTTCATTAACCTTAAACTGCATTTAAATTACCCATTTTCCAGTAAGGTTTGTATATGACAAAGCATATTAGAAATTTCTTCCTGATCTGCTCGCTACCTCTTCAAAATTAAGGGTTCAGAAGCTGAAGCCATCTTATCTGTTAAGAATTAACTTCTGCTTCGATAAAAATGTTTTCTTCCATTCAACAAATGTTTTCAAACTGGATTACATTCTCCCTTACAAAAAGGGCAATATACTGATTTCAGAAAGATGTTTAAGAGGACCAAGGGAAAATAGACAAAAATAATTAGTCTTCAAGGCAACTTCATTTAGCAAGAACTACATCCCTGAGAAATAAAAAGGTACCATACCTGTTCTCATTAGTCTCAGATGTTTGATTTGTGAATAAAGCACGCACCAACTGCTTGGGAGCCAAACCTGCAGTTAATCAAGGATTTGTCATTTCATTATAAAATTTCTTTTAATACCAAAGCAAATATAGATAAACAAGTACTGAAATGTGTTAACCTCACTACACCAAGACAATTCAAGATGACACTATTTCATTTGTATTAAAATAAACAAGTTTAGTACAGGATTCTGATATTACTCCACACTATTTCTTTCCAATTTCCATTACAGGAAAATGGCATATTTCCACTACTACTACACACAGCACTTCTCCAGCAGTCAAACAGAAGCAGCAATGAAATGGAATTTTAATCTGCTTGTGTTGAGATCGATGGCCTACTATGTATAGCAGGAGAGCCACAAACATGATCCTCACTTGCTCTGGGTGCAGGAAATAGTGGCAGGAGGAAAAGAGGGGGAGAAAAAGAACGGAGAAAGGCAGTAGAGAAGAACAATTCTTTCTCCTGTCCTCCCAACAATACTACAGTGAAAAGAAGATTTGCAGAAATTCTACTAAAAAGTGTAAACCATGTAATTAAGCACTGATGGTGAAGTATCAGGATCAGGCACACTCATAGTGAAATAGAAGGAAAAAGGATAGCAAACAAATAAGAGCAAAGAGATATGTCACTGCTCTACTGACTATTTACTGGCATATGATGGAGTTTGGTTCTTTATTTCTTGAGCCAATGAGGCTGCAGGAAAATTCTCATGTCATTATAAACAAATTTGGACGAAAGAAAGAGCAGCTGTGAAGTGAAATGTACACACCGCTCCTTAGACAGGAAATGAATGTGAGAATTTGCTGAAAAAAGAGAAGAAATAAAGGAAGAACTCTCAAGTTACTCAAATTACTGCTGCAGAAAGGATGGATAAAAGTAAATGAAAATGGTGAAAGGAGAAGAAATGCACACATTAAAGAAGATGCAAGGGATAAAAAAAAAAAGAGAGCAAAAAATGAGGGAGGAAGGAAGGAAGGAATTGAGAAGAAGAGCTGCATGAGTTTTGTGTGTTAATTCAATCAACATTTCTCCTCAGATGGATTGTTCAGAAAAAAATTACTCAATTCCATACCCAAAGCCAGAAAAATAAAAAAATAAAAAAACACTGGTCAGAGTGAATAGGAAACTTTCCTAAGAATGTGCTATCAGCCAATATAAATATAAAAATTCAGATTTTTTAACTTTAATAAATTGTGAAAAAGGCATTCCAAGATCAAACCAAGGTTAAAGCAACATAATGCCATCTACTGAAGGGTGCAAGACAGCTCAGCAACTCTGTGAAAACTGACCAGAAGCTTGAGTTGCCATTTGGCATTTTGCAGATCTTCATGGGTACAAGCAAATCATCAGGTCACTTTCATTCCACACTAACCTGGGAAAGCTATGGAGGGAGAAAGATCCTATTAAACATGATTCTAAAAAATGGCATCTGGAGAAAGGAATATACTTATGCTACTTTTTCCTAATGTCATACAGAAAGATGAAGGCAGAGCGGACAAGCTGACACTCTCTCCATCCACAACACATCAGCAGAAGGTCAGGGAAGATAAGACATGGCAAAGAACTCTCACCCTAGGAGCTACAGGGAGTACAAGGAAATAAGAACAGAGAGAGAGTGCTGCTCTTCTCTTCTGGCAGCCACACAGGGTGAGTGGCTTTAAGTTTCAGGTATCTAGTAGGCATAAGCTCACATGAAAGACATGAGCTTCTTAAGGAATCTCAGCAACTTTCCCTTTGCTAGTATCTAGAAGAAACCAAACTTTACACAAAAAGGTGGGACAATGCTCAGTTTTAAGTCTCCTGTCTAGTAATTAAAATTACAAGCTGCAAGTGTAAACATTCAGATGAAAGGGAAGAAGGAGAGAGAGAGAGAAAGAAATTGACGGGTGGGTACTAGTAGAACACTAAATGTCTGATGATTGGTTATTGGAAAGTCTGCAGTGAAGATGGGAAAGAAGGTAAAACAAAAACAAAAGTTGAAGTAAATCAAGGTAGTAGAACACCATGAAATACGAATAATATTGGTAAATTGAAGCAGCATGTGATTAACACTATTCACAACCAATTTGTACAGCCTCTAACTATACTATCCTAACAGATTACTATGACAGAATTAAACATAATTAATAGAGGTGCACTGACAGAGATTTTGGGGGACAATATGAATAGCTGATTTTTAAGGAGGCATATTGGCTGATCCTGATCCGATTTCCGATACAGAGCCCAGCAGCATGGAGATTTGTGTCCAACTCATAAGTCTGTTGTGGTGGAAGGGGAGTGGGTACGGAAGGGATATGGAGGGTGAAGATCAAGGCCCCTGCAGTGAGGGAGGGAGTGGGGCTGGGGTAGGCGCTGCCCAGCCGGGGTGGGGTGGGGCCGCATTCTGGGAAGGAATGGGGAGGTGACCCCCGATCTAGGCAAGGCAGAGCAGGCTACCACTGCAGGCTGGGGCCAGGACTGTGCCAGGCTCTTCCCGGCACAGGCTGATCTGAGATGTGCTAAGGGCAAGCAGAGGTGGCACTGGGAGGGGAGCTACAGGGGGTTGCAGCCACCCCAAAATTCGCTGTAGCCGCCCCCCACCAGGAAGAGCCTGCCACAACCCCAACTCCAGCCCACAGAGGCAGCCTATCTCACCCTGCACAGATCCGGAGGGACACATGCCCCCCATGCCCTCCCAGGGTTCATGCAGCGGCAGGAGCCACTCACCCTCCTTGAGGCCCCCTGGAATAGCTGCAGCTCCATTTTGCGTCCCACCCCGCCTCGGCTGTGCAGCGCCTACCCCTGCCCCACTCCCCCCCTCACCACAGGGGCCCTGATCTGCCCCCACTATGCCCTTTTCTTCCCCCTCACCTGCCACCACAACAGGCTTACCAGCCAGACACAACTCTCCAAGCTGCTGGGCTATGCTCTTCACC
>NW_017728992.1:99438858-99445923 GCF_001723915.1 Gavialis gangeticus
AACTCCAGCCCACAGAGGCAGCCTATCTCACCCTGCACAGATCCGGAGGGACACATGCCCCCCATGCCCTCCCAGGGTTCATGCAGCGGCAGGAGCCACTCACCCTCCTTGAGGCCCCCTGGAATAGCTGCAGCTCCATTTTGCGTCCCACCCCGCCTCGGCTGTGCAGCGCCTACCCCTGCCCCACTCCCCCCCTCACCACAGGGGCCCTGATCTGCCCCCACTATGCCCTTTTCTTCCCCCTCACCTGCCACCACAACAGGCTTACCAGCCAGACACAACTCTCCAAGCTGCTGGGCTATGCTCTTCACCACCTACATGCTGCATGCACGGGGTACTTATTGGCCACATTATTGGCCACATCAGGCAAAAAAAAGTTGATTTTCGATACAGTCGATTTTCTTGATATCGGTGCCGATCCGATATTGGACCGATGCATTGGTGGCACCTCTGAGTAATTAATTTATTTCTGCTATTCAACAAGAACTTGTGGTTAGTGAAATTTAAGAGCTAAAAAACAAGTTAAAAGATGTCACTTATACATGATTAAAAACAATTACATGCTATGTTATTACTGAGGATATGGCTGTGGATTGACGAATGTTCACTGATACTGTATTTTTTACTTATATTACCAGGTAAGTTTTACATCTTCTATTCATATTACAAAAAAATAACAACCTTTCCTTTGACATTAGTAGCAAAATAAATAAATAAATACTTAAAAGTGACGTGGAATTTAAGGATTTTTTTTTTTTACCTTGAGATTGACACTCTCCTGCCTCTTTCTTGGCTTGTTTTGGTGGTGGAGGTACTGCAATACTTTTTGCTGGAGAACTTTCTGGGCTTGAATCCAAATGCAGGCTGAAACTCTAAAAATAATTATGTCAGAACATACAAGATGAAAATATTTCATCTCACACATTCCTTCCACCTCTTTCTACTAATTCTTAATTCCAAGTTGAGTACTGCTCAATGCTTTTTATCCCCTCTTTGAGGCTGCTTAATAAACTGATAAGCAAACTCATGTATAAATTTCCACATGTATATGCCTGTGGCATTATAAATTAGCAAAATGTAGTTAAATCACACATTTTAATGCCTATAAAAACTTATTCAGAAATAAAACATTTTTAAATGTGTCATTAAAACTTAATACATTTAACAAAATTGAGATTAATCCAGACCAAGTGTACTTTGTCTGTTCCTCAAAGTACACTTTTAACATAGAACAGTTGTGGAATAGTTCTGTTTGTCAAAAAGTATACCTGAAATACTGGAAGAGAACGATTTTGAAACTACTGTCCTTAATAAAGCATAAAGACTAGTTTTCCTATTTGAAGTATACCTTCTTGTCTTTAAAATGTAATGCAACACAAACCTTATTAGCTTAAGGTTTCTGCACTGAGTGTCACAGCTATACAAAATATTACTGTTAAAGTTGGTTACATGAGACTAACATTGTTAGGTACCAGAACCTCCCTCCACATCCCATAATTAAAATGGCTCACCTCATCTGGGGCTGGCTCAGGACATTGTTTTGTCAAATTATCCAAGCCATTTTCAGCAACTCTTTTTGTGAGTTGTTTTGCTCCTGATGTCACATCTTTAGCTTTAGCTCCTTCAGAAGAAACTTCCGATTTCTCCCGCAAACAAGTTTTACTTTCATCCTCATATGCTTTTGTCACTGGCAATTTGACTGGAGCTTTTGAAAGCTGCATTTCCATAGCTGGCACTCGACTCATCTCTGCAACTGTAGATTTCATTTTTAACAAAGCAAGTGTGGAAACACTTGCAGATTTTAAATTACTTTGCTTCATGTGATTAGCTTTCAATAGTTTAATTTTGGTCCACTTAGAGTTTTTGTTTGTGGAATTATTTCTGCCATTCAGTGTACATTTGACAGGCATTCCTTTTTTGCTAGGGAAGAACCTCTTGCACTGAGTGCTTTGATTGGGTTCCTTCTGAGTAAGTATTTCAGTCTGTCGCAGCTGTTCTTCTGCATGCTTCTCTTCTCTTTTTTCATACTCAGTGTTAGGAGAATCTCTTTTTACCTCAACAGTGTCCGACTCAATCTCACCTGCAATTTCTTCACAGAGTTCGAGGATGCTTACACGTTTGGACTTCTCAGTGTTCTCTGGCTGATGGCCTTGATCTGCTTTGTTTACTGGTGGCTGTGAAACTCTCTTAACTTTTACACTGCTTTTTCCATTCTGATGCACTGGTTGCTCTTCCTTATTTTCTGTCACAGAAGTTGGTCGAAAAGGGCTTACCACATCTACTTTTTTCACATGGCAAGGAATAGGAGACTTGGTGTCTGCTTTTTCTTTCTTAACTTCTTGCTGAAGATTATTATCCATAAGTGACCGTGAGCCCTGATGGCTATGTTGGGAACCACTGGTATCCTTGTTTTTATGGTCTACTTTACACTTACTCTCTTTTGGAGAGCTAGTTATTTCTTTAAGTATTTTTCCATCTTCATTTGTACAATCAAGTTTTATTTTTATGTTTTTCTGCTCTATTTTCTGCTTACCAGGTTTAAACGTTTCAACTTCAACACCTTGATCATGTTTTTTCGTCTGGGTGCCTTGTTTCGTTTCTGAAACTTTTCCTTCTTTAATGTCTCTGTTACGCAGTGATCTTGCTGGCACTTCTGATAACTGCTGCAATCTCTGTGACCTCCTCATCTGTTGTTCATTTGGGGTAACTGTACTTTTTGACTTAGAAATTTCTTTTATAGATTTTTTCTGGCGCACTTCCTTATTTATTGTGGCTTTTGGTTGTTGCTGTACATTTTTATTGTTAGAGTTGGTGCTTGAAGATCTTGTAGTCATACGCATCCCTAATTCAGGTTCATCTGTGTTACCACTAATAGAATTATCCAACTGTTGTTCAGCTTCTTGAGAAGATGACTTTTTTGCAAGATTCTTTTTAGTACCCTTAACGTCTAGTTCTAAATCTCTATCAGTTTTTACATCTTTAGAGCTTTTAGATGTATTTTCTTTAGAATGGTCTTTAACAGATTTCATTTCTACACAATTTCTCCGCAGCGCTGTATTTAATGTTTTTACACATTGCAAGACAGGACGTCTACTACTCTGGGTTTCAGATGAATGCTTTTTATCATTTGAAATTGTTTTTAATTGCTGCTGTCTCTTGCTTTCAGAGACCTTTCCTTGTGTAGAATTATTCTTTCCTTCAGGACTCGTTTTGGAAGAGGTCTTTGCAGATTTCAAGAAACTAGTATGGTTCATTTTTGAAGTTTTGGAGGGTGACTTTGTAAAAGATACCATACTTAATGATTTTAGAGTTGATCTTCTGACAGGTCCTATTTTACAGGATCTTCTGTTTAAGTCAATTTCACTCTGTTTAGGTTGTTTCTGCACTGGTTTAGTGTGGGAAGAAGGCCTAGTACAATTTTTGTTGTCTTTACTTACCACTGACCTGTTTAGTTTGGTAGGTGCTTTGAGTGTTTTCTCTTGCACTGCAGCTTTATTTGGCTTTGATTTATTTGAGACATGTTTTGTACCTGAAACCTCTCTTTCTTTCTTTGTTGAAGCTAAATTGCTGTTCTTATCCAGCTTTGGACGTTTAGCAGAAGGTTCTAGTAGTGTAGACTTCCTTTTCTGTGCTGCCATTTCTGCAAAACAAGTAATAAGTGAACCAAACTTCTATAACCTTTTCAACTACTTCAGCATATTTCAATATCAATATAAACCAGCCTATTTAATACAAGAAATTAGATTAATCATATTGTCTATTTACAATCAATACATACAAGTCATGATCAGAAACCAAAAACTGTGCAAGTCATCTTTAGTTTAACATGCTACACTTATTTTACTTACAGGTATTTTACAAGAAGCAACCGCTGTTTTGGCCAAAGTAACTTATCAAGGTGTGCCAAGAGCATTCCTTATGAATATGCTTATGGACAGGAAGTTACATGTCACCTATGAAGAACATAAAAAATTTATGGAGATAAAATAAATATACTGTATTTAAGTAAGCTTTTTCCTTCTCAATCTCAAAATTCACATTAGAGCTCCCTATGAACCATGCTAAATTTCCCGTTCTTTCAAATAACTATGCTTAGCTTTGGCAGTACAAGAGTGATCCTATAGCTGTGATGGTGTAGAAATTATAGGAGGCTAAGACTTCTTAGGGCAATACTGTATCTTTTACTGGGCTAACTGTAGAGTTGGGACTGTTAGACAAGCTCTTGAATGCCTTATTCAGGTCCAACCAGAACAAGCCAGGCATAACCTACTAAGAATAGTACTCTAGTTTGTCTGATAAATGATATTACCTAAGAAATCTTTGATCCTCACAAAGGCTAGCTTTAAATACCTTAGCTGTCCTCCTAAACTGAAAATAGAAAACATCATTTAAGCTGATAAACTACATATAACTCTCAGGTAAAGCGTCCTCTGGATTGTAGGTCAACCTTTGTATAAGGTATCATGATAATGCAATTTTACAGTGAAAGCCCTTCAGTTCAGTTGTGGTTCTGCATTACTCAAAGCCCAAGGGAACAAAAAAGTTGACAGGGCTGTTTTTAGAAATCATCACCTCCATATACACCACTGTTAGGTGACAATACATGTCCCCTTTGCATCTGAAACTAAATAACCCACTTCTATTGCACCCTTGGCCTAAAAAGGTTATCAGCGCTACTAAAAATACTAAAATAAAGCAAAGATATGCATTAGACAAGCCCTATAACAAAAAGATGAAGCAGCAAGATATGGTAACTTCCAATTAAGATCTCAAAACGTTTTTAATATTCACTCCAATCATTATTTAAGAAAATATATATTGTAGCTTCATGTTTCTCATTTCCCTTCTTGCATTTCAAATGTTGCTGAAGTAAGTGGAGGTGACTATTTAAGAACAACTTTCTAGCTGCTTTGCAATCTTCCAAAGCCAAATGGAAAGAAAAATGACATACTAGTCCTATCCACAATCTGCAAAATATATATTAGTATTTAGATTTATATCCTACCCTCTCCCATGTTCCTTGGGTATCGTCACTTTGTCAGTATGGAATGCAAATTAACAAGATTCTAGTTAGCTTCATTGCTGCTATTAAAACCGCCCCTAGGCAGGCAAAGCTAATGAAGATGATGATAATATTCTGCTAGAAGGAGCTTTAGTTATCCACTGGCCTTCCACGGCTATCTGGCTTCTACTTACAGCTTTCAGAACAACAATAAAAATAAGAACAGCAGCAATAATGTTTCTTGAGTTGGACAGCTCGACAACACCAATGTATAATTTAAACTCTTTCCAGTCGCAAGACACTTAGAACACAGCTTCAAGTCTGGAGCAGTGGCCAGCGCACAAGTGGGCAATTATTTGGGCCCACAGACAACACAGAGAGTTTTGCTGAGCTGTTGTGGGTCAGGTCAGCACTCCCACACCCCACCCCACCCCAAGAGTTACTAAAACTCTGTATGGAGATGGGACCGCAGGCAGGCAGGCAGGCAGGGAATGGTGTTTGGGAACAGGACAGGCAAGGCTGGGATCCTGGGGTGGGGTCATGAGGCGGTGCCAACACGGGCCAGGACCCAGGTCAGAGGTGATCCATTGTCCCTATGCCCCTGTGATGGGCACTCATTCTATAGGTAGGGGCACACAGGGAACAGGTTGCAGCTCTGCCCCAGCTCCTCACTATCACCACCCCAAGATCCTGGCCCCAGCTGCAGCTCCCTACCACCCACAGCCCCATCCCATCCACCTGCCAGTCTCTATGGAGACCCCAGGATTGCAGGGTGGTAACACTGCGAGGCCAGGGAAACACCACGATGCACTCCACGCATGGCCCCACCCATAGAACAGGGGCTATGTCCCAGCCCTGTGCTGTCACCACCCTGCGATCTTGGGGTCTCCACAGAGACCGAATGAACAGGAGCCATATGGACAGACACAATGGAGCTGCAGGCAGGCAGAGAGCTGTGGTCGGGGCCGGGGCCAGGTCTGGGATCTCTGGGCAGTGACAGCATAGGGCCAGGCGAGGGTCAGGGCAGAGCCATGGCACCCCCCCCGCACACAGGGGCGTGCGGGCAGCAGACTGTGGGCCCTGGCCCTGTGCTGCCACCACCCCAAGATCCCAGGGTCTGTCTGGCCCCAGCTGCCCATCTCACTCTACAATGTTACTTCCTGCTGGCCTGTACTCCCATCACAGCTGCATGCCCTGCCCACATGGGGCCTGTGCCTGATGGTGCCTATGGGATGGACTGTTCTGGCAGTAGGGCTGGGTCAGCAGCTGGAAGGAACTGCTACCGGGAAACAGAGTCTAGCTGCTGCACCGCCCCAGCCCTGCTGTGCGCCCAAGGGTGGCATGACTGGCCATCACTGCCCCCCCCAGTAGGTCCAACATAATTGCTCCGTGGGGTGCCTTTTGCCCACCCCCAGGCTTGCCCAGGGCAAGTCTGAAAAAACATCCAGAAAGAGCGCGGAGGGGGGGGGGCGATGACAGGAGGGAGAAGTCCTGGTGTCAGCGCAGAGAGGCCTGATGGAGCTTGCGCCCCTTGCACCCACCTTGGGCAGGCAGGCCAGGCAGCTCCAGCAAAGGGGCTGCCAGGACCCTGGCAGCCCGACCCAACCCCTGGTTGTTTTTCCCCTGACAGCGTTGTCGGCTGCAGGAAGCAAGCCTCGCCGGGCCCCGGCTTGGCTCGGCTCAGAGACAAGGACGACCGAGGGACCTAGCGGGGAGCGAGCGTACCCCCCGCGCCAGCACAAGCGCAGCTGGGGCCTTCAAAGCCGCGCAAAACATTTCTTCCGCGAACCGACAGCCAACCCCGCACAGACGGCCGCCCGCGCCCCCGGCCCCACCTAAGGGTGGGGGAGAGGCCATCCCTGTCCCTGTCCCTGTCCCGGCCGTGACCCCGCGAGGCCGCTGCTCCGGGCTGCGGCACCTGCCGGCCCGCCCCAGCCCCCGCGGGGAGGCAACGCAGGGCCGCGGGGCCCGGCAAGGAGTCGCGAGGAGGCGGCGGCAGCGCGGGCGACGGGTGACGTCGCGCGCCGCTCACTCACCTCAGCGGCACCCGTTGCGTGGCAGCG
>NW_017728992.1:99446178-99447199 GCF_001723915.1 Gavialis gangeticus
AGGGGAGGGAGGAGGGGGCGGGGCGCCGAGGTCAGCGCGGCGTGTGCCCCCCTGCCATCTCCCTCCGAGCCGCCGTCGCGGGGAAGGGGCGTGGCTTGCTCACATCCGGGCACTGAGCCGTCCTCCATTAGTTCTTCCCGGTTAAAAAAACGCACAGCGCTTCCTTCCGCAGCTCAGCTCCTTCCGGCAGGGAAGCGCATGCGCAATGGGGGACGTTGGTGCAGCTCAGGCGCAGTTGTAGCGGCACCTGCGGGCAGTGAGCTAGAGTAGCGCTGTCGGGTGTATGGTAATTACCGTATTTCTACGATTTTACCCCTACTACAATGTACGAGCAATACTAGTAAAAGTGTTCATAACCTATGAGCAATCAAGACTCGTGGGAGAGATGCTTTTTTTTCAGACGAGCAAGATTTTTGCAAAAAAAAATTCTTTAATTCTAAACTTTCGGGCACAAACACACTTCATCAGGCACCCTTGAAAAGATTGCAAAAGTTCTACTGGGTAGAAATGAAAGTTCATATTTCATAGGATTTCACAGAGGAGTCAGTAAGTGGAAAACTCCTCTGGGCAGTCAGTTTGTAGCATGGGCAACTGGTGTTGCCTTAGTCAGTGGGGGCATGTACCCCCCCACCCCCTGTGGCCTGTCCTACAGGGGGAGGGGGGGCGAACGGCCAATCCTGCTGACTGGGAGGGGTCCCCCCCACAGCCAATCTTGTTGCCCCCTGTGGCCAATCTTGCTTCCCAGGGTGGGGTCCCACTGCAGCTGATCCTACTGACTGGGGGTGGTCCTCCCAGCATGCTCCCTGGTGGACCCAGAAGTGAGCAAGTGGAGGGCCCCCCCCCCCACACTCCTGTGGGATGCTCCACGCGCCAATCTTACTGCCGCCCATGGCCATCTTGCTCCATGGGGAGGATCCCCACACAGCTGATCTCGCTGCCGGGGGGAGTCCTGTGGATCCTGCAATGGTTCCAGGAACAGCTGCAGCAAGCAGCCAGTACTGGGGATGGGCACCAGCACTCC
>NW_017728992.1:99447296-99449647 GCF_001723915.1 Gavialis gangeticus
CGCCCCCCCCCCCCGCCCATTGCCTAAGCATCAAGCTCAGGGAGTGCAATGCACCCCCATGCGCCCCCTATGTTGCCACTGTCCCAAATCTCTCCAAATTGATTCGGAGGGTTCTCATTCAATTCGGAGAGATTAAAGGATCCTCTGATTCAGTTCAGATTTGGAGATTCAGCCACCGAATAAGTCCAAATATCTGCTGATCAAATCAGGGACCGAAGCTTCACACAGCCCAGTGGTCACCCTATGCCTCATGTTCATTAAGTCCTGCACCTTGGCATTGGGGGGTGGGGGGAGAGAGAGGAATCTTTGTTGGAGGCGGGGACTTGGTGTGAACCTTCCAAGTAGGATCCATATTACAGTAGCAAACTCAAAGGAATCTTAAAGGGAAACATTGCTTAGCAAGTGCAGTATTCTCAACTCTCCCAGGCTAAAAAAACAGATGAGTTTATACTGGGCTTTGACTTGCATCAAAATAGGCTGGAGACTCATTTACACATGCAGCTGGAATGGCAGTTCACTCAAATTTTAGTCCCACTTGTCCTGAGGATGGGGAGGAGAGGTAGGAGATGGGGGCAGGAGTGTTTTCTCAGTACTTCACAGGCTAGAAACAGACAACCGGTTTGATTTTAATTTGAGCATCTGGTCAAGCATTAGTTTGGATAATTCATAAGCACCTCATGTAGGAC
Source organism: Gavialis gangeticus (assembly GCF_001723915.1). NCBI lineage: Eukaryota > Metazoa > Chordata > Crocodylia > Gavialidae > Gavialis > Gavialis gangeticus. Next base: position 99,447,983 of record NW_017728992.1, read on the forward strand.
AAGGGGTTGGGGTTTGCCCTAAAATAAAACACTGAAACTGAAATCAAGCTGGTTGTCTGCTTTTAGCCTGATTTAGCATTTTACCTGGAAACAATTTGTGCTGCTTTGAGTAAACTGCCATTTAAACCTTGTGTGTAAACAACTATCCCGCACCTCCACCGATGCAAAATCTTGGACTAGTCTACCCTGGAATAAATGGTAGTTTGATTGTACTTTTGGTTAGATTATGGAGGTGAGATTATGGATTTGTACAGGACAATTTGGATAGGGATGATCCTGCCTCAGGCAGGGGGCTGGGGTAGATGACCTCTAGAGGTTCCTTCTGGCCCAACATCTTCATGATACTATTAGGCCCTGCATAGAGAGAAACCAGCTGTAAAATTGTTATACATTTTCGAGCATTAGTTGTTTGGCTCTTTTTATAGCTGGGTGGGCACTTTTATGGCATGATAATGACTTTGCACCTGTGGCTAGTCTACATTTATTGTGCAATTTGTCAGTGAACTGCATAATGATTGCACATGTGGTCGGTCTTACTTTGCATGCGTGGCCACCTACATTTATTGTGTGATTCACAAGCGAATTGCGTGACAGTTTGCTTTTGTGGCCAGTCTTATATTGTGTGTGTGACCAGTCTACATTTATTGCACAATTCACCAGCGAACTGCATGACAATCACTTTGCAAGTGTGGCCGATCTCAGTTAACAACACAATTCACCAGTCAGTTGTTTCATATATGTAACATGTGCCCAGGGCCTACGATTCTCGGTTTTCAACCAGGGGCGACAAGGGGGAGGCTTCTGGGTTTGCAGGCTTCCAGATCCTGTCCCCAGGGCCCTCCCTCCTGTGTGCTCAGCCCCGGCCTGACAGGGAGGAAGCCCCCACTCCCAGAGTTGAGGCAGGTGCCTGGGCGGAAAGGAAGAGAAGCACGCACAACACACGTCCCTGGCAGCTGGGGGGGCATGGCGGCCATGGGAGCATGGCAGCGGTAAGCAGGAGCTCCTGCAAACGCAGCCAGCGCTGGCGGTGGTGGGGGGCTGGCAAGCGTCAACCAGGGGTCAGCAACCACCCGCAGACACCTCTGGCAGGGAGTGCACCGCCACACTCAAGGGGTGCACATGTACCCACTAGGCATTGCCCCTGGTTCATAGGATCCAAATCATAGGATTAATTTTTGAGGCAGTTAATTGTGCAGCTTATGCAAAACTCAGGTCACACTCAGAGAGCCTTAACTGACTGTTGAGTTCATTGTCAGCACTTTCTTATGACTGCTTGCCTCCAAATAAAGAAATGCTTTAAATTTGACCACCAAGTTCTCACCCACTCACTCACCGGAAATTACAGTGAGCAATATAAAGTAAATACGACTTATTAGCATGTTTATTTGCATACCATTTTAGTGTATGATATCTTTTCAGCAAATACGATAATTTTGAGCTTCCAATATGATAATTTCATATTTAAGACCTGGCAACACTGACATGCAGGCACAGCCATGCCTTGGGATGGGATGGGATGGGATTGGATTGTGGAAGAAACCACTGGAAGAAAGGAAGGAACCTCTTTGTGGTTCAAGGCAGCCAGTCAGCAGCTGCCTTTTGGTTCGAGGCAGCCAGTCAGCAGGAACCTCTTTGTGGTTCGAGGCAGCCAGTCAGCAGCTGCCT
>NW_017728992.1:99454647-99455511 GCF_001723915.1 Gavialis gangeticus
CTGACATGCAGGCACAGCCATGCCTTGGGATGGGATGGGATGGGATTGGATTGTGGAAGAAACCACTGGAAGAAAGGAAGGAACCTCTTTGTGGTTCAAGGCAGCCAGTCAGCAGCTGCCTTTTGGTTCGAGGCAGCCAGTCAGCAGGAACCTCTTTGTGGTTCGAGGCAGCCAGTCAGCAGCTGCCTGCGGCTTAGACCACGTCCTCTCCTCAAGGGCAATCTCTTGTACAGCTGCCCCCTCTTCCAAACGATATTGGCCCCCCAGAGCACTTGGAGACTGAGCTGGTCTTTTGGTGCATCTGCATCAGCTCTTCTCTGACTCCAGTAGGAGCTCTATGTTTATTGGCACCTGTCACAAATTCCCAGCTGCATCCATCTGCATAACTTTCCCTGCTCCTTTGAAAGTAGTGTAATGCCCCTTTTTAAACCCACAGTGTGTCTGCACCTTGAAGGCGGTGCCCAGTTCTGGTCCCCACACCTCCACAAGCAGATAGAAGAAATAGAGAAGGTCCAGAGAAGGGCAACAAGGATTAGTGCATGGAGAGGCCTCCACATGAGGAGACCCTGAGGAGGCTAGGCCTATTCAGATTAGAAAAGAGAGGCTTGAAGGTTACATGAAAAAGGTTTATAAAATACTAAATATCAAGGAAAGAATAAAATGCAGTTATGTTGGTATTTTTTCCCCATATAAAATAAGCTGCTAGATTCAGGTAATGCTCTAAATTAGACTTATCCCTCTGCCACCCCATTTGCACAGCTTGCTGCTGGAAGGTAGATCCTTACATGGAGCTAATCGTGGAGAGTATGGCTCATCTCCCCTTAACCTTGTTGCATAAATTGCTGATTTTATCCCCTGGAGGCT
>NW_017728992.1:99455522-99457098 GCF_001723915.1 Gavialis gangeticus
CAAAGAAACATAGAGAAAAGTATCTATTTTCGCTACAACCTTGAGAGGTTTTGCTGTGCCTGTACATTCTTGTTTGTCCTCACAGTGACACTGAAATGTGTAACCTACCTTACTTTATACGATACTTTTTCCACCCTCGCTTCAGTGAAGCACAGCTTGTCCCGGACACATGGAAATTTTCAGTAGCTGCATTTTTTATTCTGATTGTGGGCAGCAGAATAAGTTATTTATAACTCTCTGTAGATCAGAGGTAGGCAACATTTTTTGGCTGGAGTGTGGAAAAAACCACAATGTCTACCTCGAAAGGTGCTGGAGTGCCGACATATCTGAAAAACAAAACGAGGGCGGAGAAGTCCATAGCAGGACACACTGCATATTAGTGTTATAAAGTATCTCTCTCTATATAATTAAACTATTGTTGTATGTAAAGTACATACTGGGGCCAGGGCCCACAAGCAGCACTGGACTGGGGTGGGTGGCAGCAGTGGTGGTGCCAGCCAAGGCCGGGCCCACCAGCAGCACCGGGATGGGCCCCAGCCTCATCCCGACACTGCCAATGGCCTCAACCCAGTGCTGGCACTGGACTAGGGCCCACAGTGGTGCCGGTCAGGGCCGGGCCCACCAGCAGCATGTGGCCAGCACCACTGACAGCCCCAGCTTGGTGGCAGCACTGGGCTGGGGCAGGTGGCAGCGGCCAGGCCCACCAGCACCACGTGGCCATGGGCGGGCCCATGGCCCACGGTGGGGCCAGGGTCAGCACCCACGGCGGCAGTGGTGCAGGCTGGGACTGGGCCCACCAACAGCACATGGCCGTGGCCAGGCCTGGGCCGGGGCTGAGCCCGGGGCGGTAGTGGGGCCGGGGCCCAAGGCAGTGGTGGGGCCAGAGCCCGTGGCAGCAGTGGTGCTGGCTGGGACCCGGACCGGGGCCAGCCGGTGCAGTAGTGCCAGCTGGGGCATGCCGGCAGCACGTAGCCGGCAGTGTGGGGCTGGGGCCGGGACCATTGGGGTGCTGACAGCCCCCAGCCCAGGGCCAGGGCTGGTGGTGGTGGTGGGCTAGGGGCGTGGGTGGGGGCTCTTACCTGGCTGGGGTCAGTGGTACAGTCAGGTTGTTCCGGGGCTGGGGTTGGCAGCAGCACAAGGCTGTTCCCAGACAGTCACATGCTGCTCGATCTGGGCATGCTTCTTCCCACCCCTTGGGGTGGGAAGCAGCCTGTATGCCAATAAAAAACATACCACGTACCACCTTCAGCACGTGTCTTAGGTTGCTGACCCCTGCTGTAGATGCTCCTCTTTAATTCACTGTAATCCACTATGACTTTACATCTACTATTACATCTATTATATCTACTATATTTATATTACCTGTATTATTATATCTATCATTACCAAGTGGTTCATAAACCTCCTGGATGAGGTTAAGCTTCATAATTCAAGTTAACTATGTAAATTCAGAGTGCATTGCCCTTCTTTTTATTGTGAACATGAAGTGTGCGGAGAAATGAGCATGCTGAAGGATTTAAGAAAATATATTTACCCTAAGTAGGGAAACTCTATAGAAGGTAACATGATAGGTCTA
>NW_017728992.1:99457432-99462121 GCF_001723915.1 Gavialis gangeticus
CTGCCTGAGCTGCACAGGAGCCCAGTGGGGAGGCACATGACAAAGCGGGGGGACTATGCTGCTGCCACCAGAGCATGTGCTCACACGGTGGAATTCATGGCTCAATGCAGTCTGTTACCATGCCAAGCATATGCAGCACTATCAGCAGTTTGTGACTGAGAAACTGAAAATCTCCTCACAATCTCCTCGCTAGTGCAAGCTTTGTGATCTTTTAAGGCGGGGCAACATTCAAGAGCAAGTGACATTTGTGACTGACAGTGCTACCCAGCTCATGGAGCTCCTAATGTGTCTTGAAGGCCAGCAGGCTGTGGTCCACCATGCACACAAGCTGATGGATTTGATAAGCTGGGTCAAAGACAGGGCATTGAAGGAACTGTCAAGATGCAATGAAAACCAGTGGAGACAAGAGCTGTTCCAAGCAATAGCTGTGAAACTGAACCAGTACTACACGTGACCCATCACTTCCACCGCAGTGTAGACAACCGGCTGCCACCTTCCTTAGCACTGTTAGCATTTTAGGTCCCAAACAGGTGCCTGTTCCGAGTTGTCACCATCAGCTACTGAAAGCAATCCTGGGATGGCGAAGCATGACAATGAACATGCTGCTTACGTGAACTTTGTCAAAGAATGCCGGAAATCTGTGCCTGTGTTCAAGGACTCTGCAACCTGTTTCCACATCTCTACACCCTAACAAGATACTGCCTCACCATTCCAACAAACTCAATGGACACTGGGCGTGCCATCTCAAGCGTATGGGCAAGTGTTTACTCACAGAGAAAGAGAATGGTCTGCAGCAACTGTGGTTGGGTGCAGCGTACTTGCATTTAATAGCTACCCTGAACTGCCTGTTAGGGGTGTGCAAAGCAGGCCTTATTCGATTCAGATTCGGGCCAAATCACGGACAGCGATTCGCTTCGTTGATTTGGATCACTGTCCCCGATTGGATTCGGCCAAATCTGAATCTAAAGATTTGATGCCGATTTGGAGAATCAGTGATTCGGACATAGACACAGCTTTAAAGGTTTTTTCTACATACTTTGAGGTAGCAGGCACAGCCGGTGTTCGCTACAATTCTGGGGCACATGGAGCGTCCCACAGGAGTGCAAGAGTGCCCTCCATGTGCTCAGCAGTGAACCCGAAGTGGACTGGAAGTACTTCGAGGTCTGACGGGGAGCGTGTTGGGGAGTCCCCCCCGCATGCCTCCCCGGCTCAGTGATTGGCCACAGGAAGACCCTGAGTTCCCACCCGAAGGCACCAGTCACCAAGCTGGGGGCCCCCCCAGCACGCTCCTTGGCGGAACCACTTCCAGGTCTGAGCATGCTGGGGAGCCCCCTTGCTTCTGTGGGATACTCTACGTGCCCCAGCATCACAGCATTCATAAGCCCCTGCTACATAGAAATATGTAGAAAAAACATTTAAAGCTGCCTCTACATCCGAATCTCCAAATCTTTCCAGATCAATTTGGAAGGTTCCAATTCAATTCAAAGAGATTAAGAGTCCTCTGATTCAACTTGGATTTGGAGATTTGGCCACCAAATCGGGCCAAATCAAATCAGGGACCAAAGGTTTGCACAGCCCTACTGCCTGTCTTAAGGTTAGCATTCAGTTTCAGTCAACTCCTTTTTATAATATCCTTTAATAAATTGTATATAGTTGGTATTATTTACAATTCATGATGTGCACGGCTTTATTTTAATAAAGTATTTCATTTGAGTTTAATTGAGTGCTTAAATTGCTTAATAACATGTGAATGTTAATCTCCTGACTAAGCCCACAGAAGTCATTAAGGGAAACATTGTTGGGCAATTTAAGCCACAGTTTGGAGCCAGGTGAGGGGCAGGATGTTGGGCCCTTCAGCCGGGGGAGGGGGGGAACAGGACTGCTGCGTTCAGCCTGCAAAAATGGTGGCTGGCCCCAGGATCTACCTGCTGCTCCTTAAGTTTGGTAGACCCCTATTTATCAATAGGATACCATATATCACGTTTAAAAAACAGCAAACTAGGCCCCAGGGTTCTGACAGTTTCTGTTAACAAACATGTAAGGCACTAGTATTACTAGAGTTATTCATATACTGTATTGTTTCATGTAACTTGTCTGAGGGATGTTGAAGAGAGAAAATTGCTGAAGCTGGTATTCATTGTTCTATCCCAGTCAAATCAATACACTGCATTTGGAAAAGAGGGCAATACATGTTGGAAAAGAAAGAACTGCACAAAGCACTGAATTTCAAGTTGGTCTGTAGAAGTGTGTGTGTTAAAACAGATATATTTAAGTTACAGTTTAAAATCCCACTCCTACAAATGCTTGATTGAGGTTATGTTCAGTTTTAAACTAGTAAATATTTGCACTGATTTAAGCAATGTCAGGATCAAGACTTATTTCACTTAGCCAGTAAAAGGAGAGATGGTAAACCTGTCATTATTCAGGCAACTTTGCATTGAACTATAAACATTTCTCTAATAAAAGTAATTTTATAAAGGTTTAACTCTGAACTTGTGAACCATACCTAGTCACACTTGTATGTGCCATGCTTTGTTTATAAAAACAGAAGTGAGAATTAATAAAGTCAGAGAACATACTCTTTTAAGGTAGCGCAACACCGGTTATAACATTGTTTGGCTGCCGCCTGCTAGTAGATAACTACTGTGACATAATTGGATTAATTTAACATTGTTTTGCTTAAAGTCACATTTTTCAAGAGTGTAACTATGACGTTAAGCAAGGAGTAGGTATACATGAGTTTCTGGTCTGAGCTGTTCTTGGTGCAGTGCCAAAAAAAAGAAAAGAAAAGTACACGGGTAGTTTGCAGCTCCCTGACCTGGCGTGACATGCATTTGGTTTACTGAGCACTAGATTAGGACTTCTCAGCAGTCTTGGAATCTAAATTATGTCCAGTTCATTTTAACCTCTTTGCAACAACAGTATTGTGGAAGCTGGGAGGGAAATGATGATGTACAGTCAAGTTTCATACCATTCTTTTATCACTGGAACAGACACAGGACACGAGGGGCTACAAACATTTTGTCAAGTCTTTAACAAGTGCACAGAATAAACTAGCTGAAACAAAAATTCTCCCCTCCTTTTCCATTATATTAATTGCATATACTATTTACAACAAATGGAAATATGAATTTTTAAAAGCAGACTGCACCCCACGTTCCTAACATTTATTTTTAAAAACCAAAAATGTTCCTGCAAAGTAGTAAACAATGTGTGATTCTGTATTTTATGTTTCTTTACCATACTTATGTGAAATATATGCATTGTATATACAATACTACATAAGATTAAATAAACACTTAAATGCAAAATGATTTTTTTAAATGACATTTTATTATGCATTGCTTCAACAGCATCTTTTTGTAATATAGAAATATTATAAATTAGTTAACAATAAAAATAATTGTGCAAGACATACAGCATTACCATTATAAACTAATCCTAAATCTGTAATTCTCTCAGGGTAAACAACAGATACAGTATCAGTCTAATTCAGTTGTAATCTATTCTCAAATGTAAAGACTACTTGAAGAAACAATGCTGTTTTTGCATTCCTTCTTTTCCTTCTGTTCTTATATTTCATTATTCTCACCAATTTGTAATAAGCAACAAAAATAAGTGTAATTTTAGAAGTTACAGTTTTTATATTATCAATCAAGTCTCCTAAAATGCACTGGCTTAAATAAAAACCCTGAGGAATTATTATCTATTACTTAAAGATTTTGGTTAAGTGCAGTTGGATGTACGCAGAGTGCTGTTTTATTTAAGGTCATTCTTAGTAAGGCATATTATAAATACAAAAGTGACAATGTAATAGGTAAAATTCTTGCTACAAAATTTTAGGCAAATGTATTTTTTGCGGAAAGTGATGGACTTCATCCATTTTGCTGGCTTACAGTAGTTAAAACTTGTGCATTAGGCTGAGTTGCCCTTTTCAGAATGTGCTAAAATAGTGGTCCAAAGCTACATGCTAATGACTTGTTTCCCATGCTCAAAAATAGCTTGCACATACTGCTTGAAGACTCTGTCCATATAAGTGCAATTCCTTGGCCACATTCCTTCCAGAAAACCAATATGGCCTCCACAGGAGGTAAGAACAATAGCAACATTTGGATTTTGTTTGGCCATTTCCACTGGAACAGCTAAAAAGGGAGAAAAGAAAGGTTTGACAGTCCTCCCACAAGTCTTAGTAATATCTATTAAATAGTTCTCATGCTAGATACAAATTAAAAATTGCATGCAACAGAAATAAAGGAAAAGAGGGTGCAGGACTGGGACATTAGACACTGTCCCCGATGCTGTAGAATAATATTGCTCAAGTATCCCTGGCTCACCTGCTCCTACCTGCATGCATGAAACTTGGAAACGAGGGGGCACATGCTGTTGCTGCTGTCCAGGATACCAGAGACAGAGATCTTAAGAGTGACACTGGCAGTAATGCCAACCGTCATGAAAAAGATCACGAGACTCCTGATTTTTAAGTCAAACTAACTCTGACTCATTATCTCCTGATAGAGAGATCAAATCTCAGGATTTTTTCTTCTGGCACATGTAGAGTGTGCCAAGCTGGTAAGTCTGTGAAGAGGAAGGGGCAGGGGGAGGGAGGGGGAGATCAAGGTCCCCATGGTGAGGGAGGGAGTGGGGTAGGGATGAATGGCGCCGGGGTGATGCGTAGGGGGGTGCACATGT
>NW_017728992.1:99467121-99467707 GCF_001723915.1 Gavialis gangeticus
GTAGAGTGTGCCAAGCTGGTAAGTCTGTGAAGAGGAAGGGGCAGGGGGAGGGAGGGGGAGATCAAGGTCCCCATGGTGAGGGAGGGAGTGGGGTAGGGATGAATGGCGCCGGGGTGATGCGTAGGGGGGTGCACATGTACCCCCAAGAGCGCCAGTGCACCCCGTCAGGTCGCACTCCCAATTTAGCCAGGAGGCAGGGGGGCAGGCAGGAGCACCAGTGCCCCACCCTGTGAGCGCTGACTGGGGAGCAAGGCCACCAGCAAAAGCGGCTGTGCCACTTCCGGAAGTGGCTGCGGGAGTTCTGGAAGCGGCACAAAAACTTTTACAGTGAGTGAGATCAGCTGTGGGGGATGACCTCCAGCCAGCGGGACTGGCTGCCAGTGGACCCCCCCTCAGCCAGTAAGATCAGCTGCTGGGGGACCCCACCCAGTTGCTGACTGGTATCGGGGGGTCACATGCCCCCCCTTGAATCAAGAGGCACCGAACACCCATGAATGGGGCCTCGGGACTGGGGCAAGTCATGCAACAGCGCTGTGGGCAGCCGTCTGGGAACAAACTGGAGGAACTCGCCCTCAGAATAGCTAGT
>NW_017728992.1:99467718-99470030 GCF_001723915.1 Gavialis gangeticus
CCCTTCCGACCCTAAATCTATGAAACTATGAAACTAACTATGTCTCTGTGTGTGCACATCTGCCTCTCACTCCCAGGCCACAGCCTCCCCAGCCCTGCTGCTGCCCCCCACTCTTGACACAGTACCCCACACCCTGCTAGGGTGTGCAGGGATCCCTCTTCCCCAAGCTCCAAACCCCACACACACCTACAACACATCACACCTTCATAGGTAAACCCCCGCCCACACACACACTTCAAAAATAGCGTCTCATGATTTACATTCCAAACCTCTTGATTTTTAAGTTTGTCTCATGATTTTTGACGTGGTGGAGTTGGCAATACTGCATTGGGTAAAAGGGGCTGAGGACAGGCAGTGAGGCTTCACTGCCTCATTTTTGAGTTTGATACTAGTGGAACAGAAGTAGATCAAATACCAGAAGTATTGAGAACATCATGTAGAGATAACCTTTCAGACTATTTATACCCTTATGGACTATTTATCTGACATGAAATTGAATGGCTATTATGCAATTGTGTTATTCATGCTCATGGTGTAAGCAATTCATTATTTAAAATGTAGCTATCTTTGAAAAGTGAATAGCTAAGGTTTTAAGACCTGAAAAGCATTTGTTTTTTCACCTGGTTTAGAGCACCACTATGAGCTACTGCCAGATGCCCCATAAAACTAAAATTTTCAAGTATTAAACACTTTTTACAGGAAAATATAAAATTAAAAATATAATGGAAAATATAAAATTACTCAAACTCTAACCATGTGACTGTTTAGGATCTATAAAAAAGAATTTGCATTTGATCTTGACAGAAGCAAGCAAACAGCATTAAACAGGATTCTTTAGTTCAGGCAACTCATGTACATGAAACTACATTTTGTTAAAAAATAATCTTATTACTTTCTGAATGACATCAATATTATGAAGATAAATTGAGCTACATGAACTCTGCTAATACTTCTAGCATGCTTTTGACTCATTCCCTTTGGTCTCATCTTCCTATCGATCCATGAACTCTCTATCCCTTTCTCTTATCACTCTCTTTAGTCTCTATCCTCTCTTTTGTCCCCCGCATTTGGTTTCTAATGACCATTTAACTCCATTGTACTGTTTGCATGAAAAGTAAAGCTCAACAACATAGTGCTGCAAGCCTGAACCAAAAAGAAAGAGAATAAAGAGAAAATTTAGTAAGGTTTTACATTCATGACTGCTGCTGCTGCTATTTCAGACCAAAATGGAGTGGAACAGTACAAAGATATTAATAAGGCAGTAAACCGCAAGGACACATGTTTAGGTAAGACACAGCAGCACTGGGCAGCTTAGTGAAAAGATGGAAGTTAAGCCAGATGCACAGCATGCATGCTGCTGAAAGGCAGTACCCTAATCACTAGGTCAGGGATGTCAAAGTCATCTGGCCCTGTGGGCTGGATGAGGGGCACAGAGCTGGTCTGCTGGCCTGATCAGGTCCACAGGCTGGCCCACCCAATCTAGCCCACACGGCTGGTCTGGTGAGGGTACTTCAGGCAGCACATACCCTGGAGTAGCCATGCATGCTGCTTGCAATGTGCAGCTCCAGCTCTGCAGCATGTGGGGTCATGGCTAGTACATGTTGCATGCATCAGGCTGGACAATACAGCTTCGTGGGCTGGATCCAGCCTGCAAGAAGCATCTTTTGACACCTCTGCACTAGATTATTTGGCTAAGCCTGGGATGGTCCTTCTCTTCCTCCAACACCTGCTAGTCATGGGTTTTTGTCTGGTTACTATTTCAGGACTTACTCTCCCAGGTATGTCTGTACAGAGCCACGTACCTGACACAAACATCCACACAGCTAGTGAACATACACTCTGCCCTGCCAGAGTGCATGCTCACTAGCTGTGAGGATGTATGCGTGTCCATGCTGCCTGCAGGATAGGATCACACATTGCATATAAGTGCTAAAAACACTTGGTAACTGCCATTTGAGCTTGTAAAGTGAAACCAGTATTCCACTGTAGGTCTCAGGCCTGGTCTCCACTACAGAGTTTTGTCAACAGACATTACCTTGTCACCAGAGGCTTATGTGCTCACACATGTATTTTCTAAGCCAGCAAGCCTCAGTCTTTCTGTTGCCAGAACAATATCACCTCTCTAAACAACATACACCATTAACTAACATGCAGCTGCTAGCAAAATGCCAACAGAGATGAGCTCCAGTGACATAACTGATGTCAGCAGCTGTAATCACTGACCTCTTCCTTCTGGTGCACTGTGATTTTTGCTGATTCAACCTCTCAGTGAAGATACAAGTCCCCAGCAAAAAAAAAAAAAAAAAAAAAAA
>NW_017728992.1:99470145-99486226 GCF_001723915.1 Gavialis gangeticus
AAAAAAAAAAAAAAAAAAAAAAAAGCCAAGTCACTCCATTCACATGGCTATACCGTTAGCCAGAAAATGACATGCAGGCTGAGGACAAAAAAAGATATGGCTTCTCATGGGAAAAAAGGGCAAGTAGGGTGTTTTTTTTTTTTTTAATCCTAACCTGAAATTTCTGCCATCCAACACACAAATTTAAAATGACTGGCTAGAGATTATTTGTTGGGCTTTTTACTAGGGGTGCACCAATAAAGGTTTTTTGGCTGATACTGATAGCCAGTGATTAAACAACCATATCAGCTGATGCTGATCCAATAACCCAGGGGTTGTCAATTGGGGGCACGCATACCCCAGGGGTACTTAGAAAGGTCCTAAGGCAGGGGCCGGCAATTATTTCAGGCAGAGGGACACTTACCAAGTTTTGGCAAGCTGTTGAGGGCCACATGCCCCATCCCCTGGTCACCATCTTGGGACCGTAAGTTCCACCTAACCCCTGACCTTTGCCGCCAGAAGTCCCTCCCTTTGCCCCTGGAAATAGTCCTTTCAGCAAAGGGTTTTGCCATCTCAGAACCAGAAAAATACCAAATTATATTCTAAAATTCAAACATCTACAGCATTCATTAATTTGATTTAAAAAAATATTTTTGTCTTGATTTACATGTGTTTGTGTGTACATAGAGGTGATTGCACAATAGCTTAAAATGAAGTCTTACTCTTGTATACTGTGGAGGGGTGGGAGGCATCGGGGGGTGGATATAGGTTTGTGGGGGCTGTGAATGTCTGAGTATGTGGGGCGTGGGTGCGGGTCAGGGGACTTCATGGGGGGTGGATAGGCATGGGGTGTGTGGGGTGAGGGAGCATGTGGGTATCTGTGTGTATGGCAATGGAAGAGGGGGTGTGGGTGCATGTGTATAGTGGGGTGTGCTTGTGGTACTCATCCTATAAATACATATACACACACACACCCCCTCCCTCCTGCTCCTGACCCCAGGGTACCAGCATGGCCCTGTGCTCCCATAGTCCAGTGATGCAGCCCAGGGCCACATGGTGCTAGAACAGGGATGCAGGAAAGTAGTAACAGCCGGGGCCAGCAAAGACTTCTGGTTAGGGGGTGGGACAGAGCTGGGGGGGCAGGGCCAGGCTGGCCTTGCTCCCATGTCCTGCCAGCTTCCCTGGGATTCTACTGCCCCCCTAGATCCTGTCATGTTTGACAGGCAGCCAGGAGCAGATAAATATTAATTTTCTAAACTTTTTAGGTGCCCATGGGCTGGATAGGATGGCCTGGAGGGCCAGATCTGGCCCACAGGCTCTATTTTGCCTCGTGCTTGTCCTAGGGAGCACGTGCAGGCAGGTGGGGGATGGAGCGCCACCACCCACCACCCTGTGCCACCGCCTCCTAGAAGCAGGGCCAGGGGGACAAGGGCAGCAGTGTCCCTCTGTGGGCCACACAGGCGCCACCTGGCCAGCTGGACACAGGAGGGAGCTTGCATGTGGTGGCCACTGCTGCCATCCACTACCCTGTGCCGCTTTCCCACAGCCAGTCCCACATGCAGCTCTGTGGGCTGCTGACTGGCGGCGAACAATTGGCTGGGTGCGAGGCCCATCAGCAGCCTGTACAGCCACACATGCAACCAGCTGTGGGAAAGCAGGGTGCGGTGGTGGCATGGGTTGGTGGGTGGCAGCCGCATGCACCTCCACCCCACATCTGGCTGCTGCCACCAGAAGGGGTACACTTCTTTAAAAAGGTTGAAAACCCCTGCAATAACCAATATTTAGTAATAGTGCAGGACATTTTAAAACTACTGATGTAAACCCTTTTTTTTGTTTGCTTGTTTGTTTTGCATTTCACACACACACGCGCCTCCGGTCTGCTCCAGACCTTGATGGGGAAGGCGGTAACCGCCTTGCTCCCAATGCACATCACCCCCTTGCCCACAGCTCCTACCTGCAGTCTCACTCTCCATGCAGTCCATACTGCCATCTCAGACAGGTGTGACAGACCTTCATGAGGACAGTGCTGCCACGTGCACTTAGAGCCCCAGAGCATACTGCTGCCTCAGTGCTAAAAGGACCTGCACACCTGAGCTCCCGCAACTGCTGGAGAAGAGCTGCTTTTGCAAAGGCTCCTGGTGCCCAGTGGAGTAGTATGTCCCTCACATGGTGTCTTACCCCACCTGTGCACAGCCCAACACCTCTGCGGCATCCCCACCACTCAGGTCCTTGCTGCATGTGCAGCATTGCCAAGGCAGCAGCAGCAACAGGAGCTGGTAACAGTCCCTTTTTTTTTTGCTGAGCATGGTGCCCTGTGACTGCTTCCTGGTGCAGGACAAGGACAAGATGACCATGGCCCACAAGGTCCTACCAGTGCCAGTAGACAGAAAGGTGCACCAGATTACAGTGGAATACCAGAGACACCTAACATCAAGTGTGACCAAAGTAGTTCAGGAAAAGGAATTCCACGGAGAAAGGGTCCTTTAGGGATCCCAAGTTTTCCTGTGCCTGACAGAGCAGAGGGAGTGAAGAGTGGATTGTGTGGCCTTGTGTGTCTTGAAGGTGGTGCAGTCATTTTGGGTTTCCCTGGAGACCCTGGGGCTCTAGGAATCCAAGATCCTGAAGGTGATGAAGGGATTGGCAGCTTGCCAGACCTTACCAGTGCGCCAGTAGTTACACTGTTTGATCAGGATTGAGTAGGCCCCATAAGAATTCCAAGCCTGAAGGGTGAATTGGCAGCCCAGACTCATAGATTCATAGATTAAGGGTCGGAAGGGACCTAGTAGATCTTCTAGCCCGACCCCCCGCCAGGGCAGGAGAACAACAAAAAAAAAAGAGAAACGGGACTTAAATGAGTCCAGCCAGGTAGGCATCCAGCCTCTTCTTAAAGACCCCCAGGGTAGGGGCCAGCACCACTTCCCTTGGAAGTTGGTTCCAGCTCCTAGCCGCCCTAACTGTGAAGTAGTTTTTGCGGATGTCCAATCTATACCTCCTCTCCATCAACTTGTGCCCATTACTCCTTGTTATGCCAGCGGGCGCTAGGGGAAACAGCGTCTCCCCCAAACCCTTCTGGTCCCCCCTAGTGAGTTTATAGACGGTCACCAGGTCCCCCCTCAGCCTTCTCTTGTGGAGGCTGAATAGGTTCAGGTCCCGCAGTCTCTCACTGTAGGGTCTGCCCTGTTGTCCCCGGATCATGCGGGTGGCCCTCCTCTGGACCCTCTCCATGTTGTCCACATCCCTCTTGAAATGGGGCGCACAGAACTGGACACAATACTCCAGCTGTGGCCTGACCAGCGTCGCGTAGAGGGGGAGGATCACCTCCTTGGCTCTACTCGAGATGCACCTGTGGATGCATGACAAGGTCCGGTTAGCCCTGCCAACCATGACCTCGCATTGTCGGCCCATGTTCATCTTGGAGTCAATAATGACTCCAAGATCTCTTTCTGCCTCCGTGCTCTCGAGTAGGGAGTTCCCCATTGTGTAAGTGTGCTGCTGGTTCCTACTGCCCAAGTGCAGCACCCTGCACTTGTCCGTATTGAAACGCATCCTGTTCCTGTTAGCCCACCCCTGTAACCTATCCAGATCCCTCTGCAATCTCTCCCTCCCTGCTAGCGTGCTCACCTCCCCCCAAATTTTGGTGTCATCAGCGAATTTAAACAGGTTACTTTCCACCCCATCATCCAGATCGCTGATGAAGAAATTGAACAGCGCAGGCCCCAGGACCGAGCCCTGGGGGACTCCGCTACCCACCTCCCCCCAGGTCGAGTATGACCCATCCACCACCACCCTCTGAGTGCGACCCCTCAGCCAATCTGCAATCCATCTGACTGTGTAGGCATCGATGCCACAGTCACCTAGTTTTTTTTAACTAGGAGGGGGTGAGAGACGGTGTCAAAGGCCTTGCTGAAGTCCAGAAAGACTACATCCACCGCGACACCTGCATCCATGGCCTTTGTGACCTGATCGAAGACAAGATAATACTTAAGATTACGGGGCACTCCAAGGAGTGAAGGCTTCCCACGTATGCCAGGACCACTGGGATTGCCTAGCTTGTCATATCTTCAACAGCTACCAGAGGCAACATGGGCAAGTGAGCCTGGAAAAAAGTCAGTATCTGGACAATGGGGGCCACTTGGAGTTATGGGTCAAAGGGGATACAAAGATCTTCAATGTCTACCAGGAAGTCTTGGCAGACCTAGGCTACAGAGCTCCTATGGGTGTCCTAGTGACATGAGGCCTGGTGGCTTCAGCTGGACTGCCAGGTCTTTCAGGTGACTGCTGCTTCAGTGAGAAGATTAGTAAAGAACTCTTCAACAGAGGGAAGTACCACATTAGCGTACATTTTTTCTGGAGCCCTGGACACCTAGACATCACAGGATTACTGGGTCCTAAAGGCTTTCCAGGACTTGTCACAAAAAAAAACAAAACAAAACACCAAACGCTGGGGGGAGGTGGAAGAAGCTGAACTTTCCTGGATCACTGGTTAAAATGATCCAGGTCAGTTCAAAAGATGTAATCAAAGAGGGTAAGTGAGCTGAGTTCTAGCCTGAAGTTTTGGTGGGGAACACTTTGGGGGAAGGGGAGGCTCAGCATCCTTGCTATATGTAGTTTGTAAGACTGAATGTCCTTTGCACCCCAGGGGGAGATAGCAGCCCGTGCCTGGCAGCAGGTTGAAGAAACAGGTTCCCAGTTGGCTCCCCCATTTCATTTGATTGGGTAAGTGTCAGTCCCCAAGCTAAAACTATACTTTTGTAACAGTATTGTTATGAGACTGGCTGACTGTGCCTGAAAAAGAATGAGCAAACTAGGGAGAGAAAGTCTCAGCGGGGACAGAGTAGAGGGAAAGTCCCAGGGAGGACAGAGTGGGCCAATAAAGACAGTTTGGTGCTGAGCAGTCTGCTATACTGTTTGGGATGTCAGCACTCTGACCTGATTCCACCTATCCTCTCCCCAACTCCTTGAAAAAGAGAACACCCCCCTTTTCCGGGAGCTGACTAAGAAGGAGTTCTCCATTGTGGGGGTGCTGAAGATCACTGGAGAAGCCAGAGGCTGAGAAGAGCCAGGGTCTCCAAGCTGGAGACTTGCCCCTCATGAAGCCACATGACTTCAGAGGGTCCTTCAAGAGTGGGAGACCAAATAAGGCTTCTCCATGGAGAATCCTGTGGCAGAGCTTCTCCTGAAAGGGGCGTGATCCATGACAATACTATGTTAGATTCAAAATGAGATTCTTGCAGTATCTCATTTTCAATTATCTGGGTAAAACCAAATAATTTTGCATTTAGTCACTGGAACTTTATGTCACAGAGGTCATTGGGTGTCATGGCTACTGAGGAGTTCAAGTACCCTGATACATGATCTAGTCCAAGAACAAAGGTTTGGGTTGTCATCGTCCCCCCCGCAAGGACAGGCTTCAAATAATGCTGATCAATAGAATCACTAGTTCTTAGGTACTTTGTATTAGTTGTAAAGAGCCCCTAAGAACTTCAAGTTCAGAGTGGAAACTTGGAAGTAAACAGCAAGAATGATGTACAGCAAAATGCCAACAGATACAATTCTTAGATACAACCTCACATATATGGCCTGTTCTTAAATCAGTATAGTTTCTATCAAACTGACTACATACACAGAGAAATGTACAAGTCAGCATTAACTTACCATGGCCTGGTGAGAAAACATCATCCAGAGAGTTCAGACACAGCAGTGGAATTCCTACTGACTTCAACTTGTGATATGGGCTTGCATCTTCGTAGTAATCCTCAATTGTAGGGTAGCCAAACATGACTGAGGTAAATTGCTTATCAAACTCCCTAATGGTTTTAGCCTGAAGTACACAAATCGAATATGGAATTACATCAGCAACAGGAAATGAAGCATGAAACCAAAATAGACTTCTTATTCACATACCTTCATGACCAGGTCCAAATCAAATAATTTTTCCAACATTTTTTGATGTCTGAAAACAAAAGAAAGTATTTTAACAGATGTAGAAGTCCTCTTTCCTACAAAGATATACCTAGAAGTAAATTCTATGGGTAAGAAAATATGGTTTTTATTTTTGTGTCTCAAAAAAAAAAAAAAAATCTGTCCAGGATGATAAGCACTGTTCACTTGCATATAAATACATGCAGAAAATTGCTTGATGTCTGCATTAGTCATGAGAAATATGCCAATGTTAAAAAAAGAGAACTGTATTTTTAGGAATATATACTCTTGGGTTTTTTTTTTTTAAACACAAGTAACTCTTTTCTTTGCTTTCAAATTTGACACATTTATTAAATTAGTACATATGTATCCCACAAACTCAATGAGATTTTAAAGAAAATCAAATAGATGCCATCTAGCCAACTCTTGAGTAGCCTTACATGAGCCAACATGTACAAAAGATAAAATATACTCTTGTAAAAAGAGTCAGCACAAACCTATTTATCCATTTTAAATCCCACTTAATCTCCATTTTGAAGGCATGAGTGGTAGATAAACCTGGGCCTGGTTCTTTACATAGAAGTGAATTTGATGAGGAAAATCTTTCAAACAATATACTTTAGAACTTTCAATAATGGATACACAGACAAAAAAGGTTAGGTGAAATGCTATAATAGCAACTTAATTTTCAACATTTTATCTTGCATAAATGCCAAGCTAACATTCTTCAGTCTAAGGATTTCAAGAAATTGACTCACCTACTAACAGAGGACTGTAGACAAGTAGTCAAGTAGTAATTAAAAAGAAACCAGTTCAGTGGTTTCTCAAGTGATTCTACAGATGCAAAAATATTCCAACCTGGCGAGAAAACTGCAGCTGCCATCAAAGGAGTTTCTCTACCAGTTTTGCCCAGGTAATTTAAAAGAAGCATGCTACAAACAGAGATAAAAGCCACAAAGAACATAATTATCCAATCATCCATTTAAAAACAACCAAACGTAGAATTCTAAGTCTATTTCATTCTCCATAGGTCTGTGTACCAGCCTAACTGCAGTGTATGAACATCTTCCAGAAATGTATTAAGCAATATAACTAACATCTATCATGTATAGTTTATTTTTTCTCTCTCCAACATCACCACTGCTTCACACCTGGGATACAGAGCTTTTTATGGCAAGGAACATAAAGAACAAGAATCTTCTGATTAGCTGGCACTTACAATCTCCTTTGCAGCAATGCGAGATTAAGGAGGACAGCTAATAGATACCTGACACTCCAAATGTAGAAAGACAGACAAGAAATGAAACAGAAGAAAGGGACAATAATAAAAGGTGAATAATAGGAGACTGCCTTAAAGCTACAGAGTTAAAAGTTTCACATGCCTTAGTTGCCTAAGGGATTGCGGTCCAAATCTTATAATGTACCCAAACCATCAAATACAGTGAAGAAGGGAGATCAGCTGTCAGTGCCACCATAAACACCAGATGTCACCTTTGCACCACCATAAACAATTTTTTTTAATGGAGGCATCTGGATAAGCAAGGAAAGTTGGGGCTTTAGTTTACATGTCTGCAAGTGGTGGTTCCCTGCTTGCAGACATGCACCCTGTGCTCTGCAAGGGACTTCCTCATGCATGCCTGCAAACATGGATGGGAACACACCTATGCGAGTTCCCCAGTCCCCCCCGAGACATACTGCAGCACACCTAATCCTGCTCCACATAAGATGTCTGTTTCCCGGCTAAGAGCCGAAGACTGCAGTCCGTTTCTTATAACAATGGGGCTGTCAGCAGCACATCCCCAGTATCCTCACAGTATGCACACAGACAACTCAGACTGAGGGAGCTTCATGTGACTGGCAGCACCTAACCCCTGAACAACCCTAACAGTCAGACAATACCACTGATGGCATCTGCCCTGACAACACTGGTGACTCCCTGGAGACAGGCAACAACAACAAAAACCAAGAAAGCAACCCAGTAATAATCCAAATCTCGGTTTGTTTGAAGACAATGGCAAAACTCCAAATAATGCCAGTGCTGTAACATAACTTTGGGGGCAGGCAAGCATGGCTGATTCAGAGGGGATGCATGAGCAGGCAAAGGCTCACTTTCCCCCTTTCCCACCAACATTGCCCAGGGTGCCAACATATTAGGTTATGTTTCTCTTCCAGTGGGTCTGGGATTTGGCCCATCAAGTTTTAAAAGCTTCCAAAAGGTTTAAAAGCTACTCGCCCACTGAAATGTAGTCATTAGAGATTATAAAGAGCCACGCTTATCCTCAGTAAAATCAATAAGAAAGAAACAGAAGACTCCACCCTGTACTAGCAGAATTCTTTCTGAAAGTCCCTCACTTTGAGTGCCTTATTAAAAAGGGTGACTGGGTAATCGCCTTCCTTCCTAGCAGCACACTTCCACATTTCCTGAGTACTTGTACAATCACTGTCTAGTCCAGCTGTGCTCTCTGGAGTGGAGCCACCACACACTAAGTGTTAATTAGATCTTGCTGGTTTGGTCAAGATTATTTCCTGCTTCTGAGGCAGATGCTTACTGAAGTCCACACCTACGCCAACACCATGTACCTATCAGTTGCAAAGCCCCACCAATGTAGAATTAATTCCTGAAACTTTCATAGGCTAATGGGCTCCACTTCCTCTTCCATTTTTTCAGCTTAATTTTTTTCTTCTGTCCTGAAATCCTTTGGTACTTACTTTTAATCAGGAAGATCGTAAAATGACAATTTCTGATCATTTAACTGAACTCCAGTGACCTCATGACACGATAGACATAATGGCAACTAGTTCTCCCTGGACTCTGGGACATTCCAGCAGGTTTGTGACCAGTGGGTTCATGCAGATTCATGGCCGTTATACCGCGGTGGCTGTGTGTTCCCGTCAGGCTCAGCCTCTAATGCAGCCCTCCCTTGGTCACTTGCTCACCACGCCTTGTTCTCAGTAGAGACAGTGTAAGGGAGGATGCCCATCGGCTGTTAGAGAGAGCCAGAGTCCATGCAAATCATTACTGGGCCCCTCCCCTGGATCCCCTTCACCTTAGCTAGGCTCTCAAGCCTAATAGACCCTTCTCGGCTCACTGTGTGCTTGCAGGGCAACTGTAACCTTTAAGGGCAGATTGCATGGTTCCATTCCTCCCCTATACTATGACCCAAGCCTTGCAGGTGTTACTGTATCGTTATGCACACTGTAGAGGTCTTGGCCTTATCAGCCTTCTTCCTCCATGCTCTCACTGGGTGGGCCCTTTAGCCTAGGTCCATGGTACAGGACCTGGCTCCAGCCTCCCTGCCTGCAAGTCCTTTACCATCTCAGTCTCTGGTGGTGGCCCCTCTTGGACCTTCAGCCCTTCCTGGACCTTGACCCCCATCCTGGGCCAGTTGGGAACACCTGGCTTCCCCAGTCCTGGCAGTCTGTCTAAAGCCCCTCTTGGGCTACCAGCTCTCTGAGTAGACGTTGAGCCTCCCCCAGGGGTCCTAGTCTTCCCCAGAGGTGCCCTAGTGAACAGCTGTTCACCAAGGTCCTGATGCACTCCTCTGATATAGCGGCAAGCTTCTATCAAGTCCCCTCTCAATTTTCTCTTCTTTAGGCTAGAGAGGCCCAGGTCCCTCAGCTTTCCCTCATATGGCGTGCCTTGCAAGTCTCTGATCATATGGGTGGCTCTTTTCTGGACTCTCTCAAGTTTTCCACTTCCTTATTCAAGCGTGGCACCCAGAACTGGATGCAGTACTCCGACTGCAGTCTTACTAATGCAGAGTACAGCAGGAGTATCACTTCCTTAGTTTTACATGAGATTCATCGGTTGATGCATGCCAGTGTGTTATTTGCCCTGCTGGCCACCACATCACACTGATGGCATGCCCCCTATGAGCCTTATCTCACTTGTCTTTCCCCTTGGTCCAGTGAAATACCGAAACAAATCGGGCATTCAGGAGTTCATTTTTTTCCTGAATGTCAGTTACCAGCTGGCCCAAGGTGTTAAGCAGGGATCCCACACTTCCATTTGTTTTCCTTCTACTGCCTAAATACCTAAAGAAAGACTTCTTATTGTCCTTTCCCATGGCTAACCTAAACTCAGTCACCGCCTTGGTTTTCCTGATCACTTCCCTACAAGTGCTGGCCACTAATGTACAGTCCTCCTTGTGGACCATCCCTAGCTTCCACTGTGCATACATCTCTTTTTTAATTAATCAAGTCTGCTCTGACACAATGGATTTCCAACACATCGGAGCAGGCTCCCTGCATGTGTGTAAGTGCCCTAAGGGCCTGACTCCCACTGGATTAGCAGATACATTGTAGGTAGATACGTATTAATTTAAAAAAATGGACAGAGACACAACAAGAGGCACGGTTGAAAAGGCAGGCATTTGGTTGGTTAGAAGTTGAATGGAGTTCTTCAAGGACTGGTCTTGGGACATATCTTGTTTAATATTTCCTTTCCTTAATGATCTTGGCACAAAAAAGAGGAGATAGTGATAAATGTTATCAGCACAAAGCTGTGAAGCTCTGTGAATGCAGAGGAAGATCAGCATATTATGTAGGAAGAACTGGATCACACTGAGAACTGGAACAAAATTCAATATACCTTGACTTAGGAAGGCTTTGACAGGGTCTCCCACAACTTTCTCATTAGCAGGCTAAGGAAATACAGACTAGATGGAAGTAGTGTAAGGTGTATACAAAACTTGTTGGATCATCATGCTCAGCAACTAGTCCTCAATGGCTCAATGTCAAGTTGGGAGAAGGTATCGAGTGGAGTTCCCTAAGGGTCTGTCCTGGGCTTGGTATTGTTCAACATCTTCATTAATGATTTGGATGATGCAGCTGAGTGCACACTTAGCAAAATTGCTGGTGACACCAAGTTGGGTGGAAGTGCAGACACTCCAAAGGGCAGACTGACTAGGATAGATTGGAGAAATGGTCTGCAAATCAATCAGATGAGATTCAACAAGGAAAAGTGCAAAGTCCTACACTTGGGACAGAATAACTGCATGCACACATACAGACTAGGGAATGAGTGGCTAGGCTGCAGTACTGCAGATAAGGACCTGAGGATTACAGCAGACCACAAGCTGACTATCAGCCAACAGTGTGTTCTTGTTGCAAAAAGTGAACAGCATTCTGAGTTGTATTAACAAGAATGTCACTTGCAAATCAAAGGAAGCGATTCTTCTGATCTATTCAGCACTGGTGAGGCTTCACCTGGAGTACCGGGCCCCACATTTCAAGAAGGACATGGATAGTTTGGAAAGAGCCCAGCACAGAGCAATAAAAATGATCAGGGACCTGGGAGACGAGATTTATGAGGAAAGGCTGAAAGAACTAGGATTATTTAGCCTAGAAAAGAGAAGCGTGAGAGGGGTTTTAATAACAGTCTTCAAAATATCTGAAGGGTGATTATAAAGAGGATGACTTGCTTTTCTCTGTAGCTGTAAGGGACATAACTAGAAACAACGGCCTCAAGCTGCAGCAGGTTGGAGATTAGAAGGAACTTTCTAACTATGAGGGTGGTCAAGTCAGGCATGTATTGGAACAGGCTACTTAGAGAATTTGTGGAATTGCCAATCTTGGAATTTTTCAGAAACAGATTAGACAGACACTTGGCAGGGATGGTTTAGTTGAGCATGATTCTGCCTTGAGCAGGGGGCTTGGCTAGATGACCCTATGCAGTCCCTTCCAGCCCTACTTTCCTATGATCCTATAAAATGGTTATGAGCTGCCAAAATGCTGTAGCTATGAAAAAGGCAAGTAAAATCCTAAGTTGCAGTGTCAAGATACTTCCAACAGACATAGGAAATCATTAATATCATTGTACAAAATAAGAGTGAGACCTCATTTGAAATCTTGTGTACAATCCTGGTCACCTATGTTCAAGAAAGATAAATTCAAACTGGAACAGTTGAAAAGAAAGGTGACTGGGATGATCAGGGAATGGAAAGCTTGTTTTAGGAGGACTAAAAGAGCTTAACTTGTCTGGCCTAGCAAAGTGAAAGTTAAATGGAGATAGGATTATAAATGCATCAGGGAAGAAGTAAACACCAGGGAATAGAAAGCAACCATTTCAACTAGAGGACAATGATGGCACATGAAAACAAGTGGGTCTAAACTGGCCAAGAATAAATTTAGGTTGGAAATTTAAGGAAGGTTCCTAGTCATTGAAGCACTGAAGTGCTGGAACAGACTAAACAGGAGTAGTAGTGGAAAGAGGCTTAATTGGCTTAAAGGTGAAACTTGATCCGGTTATAAAAGATTATGCAATATTGTGGCTTGTGGTTGCAGACGCCTGGACTCAAGTGACCCAAGGAGTCCCTTCCAGCCCTACTGTTCATAAAAGCAGTTGCATGCACTTTGTGAAATATATCCAATAAGGAGATAAAATGGCAAATCAGATTTAAAAAAAAATCATCATACCATTGGGTAATTATTGTGCGTACTATTTAATACAAATAACAGAATGCTAATTATTAAACACATTGTCATTGGCCCCATGTGACCTTACAGTTAGTGGACTTGATCTTCCAAAGAAGCATGACTGCTTTGTCTTTCAACCTTAGCAAATACTGACCCAAGCATTATGCCAAAATAAGGATGATCTTTGGCCTAGTGAAACCACAGGGGTTCTCATGCAACCCACATGGCTGCCAACATACCTACTATACTTTTCCACAGGAAAATTTCACCAGAATACCTCTATACAGTGCTAATCTGCAATTATAGTCCTAAACTAGGAACAATCAACAAAATTTACAGCAGTCAGGTTATCCTTGGAAGACAACATTGTACCCAAAGACCCCAGGGCTTAGTCACTGCCTTTATACCCTATTCCACCACTAATTTGCAGTACCAGCTTTCTGCTGTACAAGTACATTAGTGACAAATGGAAATGCAATCATCACCAGGCCCCATATTTTGAGTTTGGGGGGATATATTTCCATTTTTTAAGTACAGCAGGTATATTATAATAGGCAGATAAGGGAAAAATAACATTTTGCTTCTTCCTTTTCCTAAACCTGTTGTTTGTTTTTGATAGGTTCTGCTCCCCTCCATTCATGTTAGTAAAGCAATTGCAAGTTTTTCTGTTTGACAGGTATCACTAATATCCAAATTTTCAGATTACCTTATCTGGTAAATCAGTTAAATGAAAATGAAAAATAGTAACCCCATAGTTAAGGTTAAATGAGGAGTTTAATTTTATGTCCTTTTGTTGACCACTAACTGTAAAAACTGTTTGGTCAGAAATTCTGCCCAACTTGTTTTACGCTGATGAAGATTTTAAGTGTGACAAATCTAATTTACTTACTTTTATAAATTTGTTTGTATCTATAACTCAACAACATGTTGTGAGCTATTCTGAGCTTAGCTTGAAAAAGGAAATTTGGTTAAAGTTGTGCTGATGGGTACTCACTGAAACTAAATTCCATTGAGCAGAACCCATAATTAGAACTTTAGAATTTCTTTAGCATATTAATGATTCCATTTAACTTCAGGAAATGTTACACTGCACTAAATGACAGTAAAGCAGCAACACTTATTTTGCAATTGCTAAGCTAAGCTATAGGGATTTCTGTTATGTAATTTCTTACCCTCCCATAGAAACACCTGCTGCCAGAAGTGGAGCTGAAGCATGCAAGTTGTGTACATGATGAATCACAGCTTCCAAATCCTCTGTGTTAGCAGCACAATAAGTCCTTGGTGTCTGTAAGGAGCCACAAGGGAAAACACTATTTTAGGTATTTGCATCACTTTTCATGTTGAAGTATGAGCTGGGTGGTTTAAATTAAACAATTTAAACATTTAAATTAACTTAACATTTCTCACTGAATAATAGCCAGATAAAACCATAAATTGGAATAATATCAGGGGGAGGTGGAAGGAGTTATATTATTAAGCATGATTAATAGCAACTGACTAGTATGCTCAATATTTGCAACTGTCAAAACATTAACTGGACAGCTTCTGAACATGCAGGTTTTGGTTGAAATGCATTGATTCCCATAATTTTAATACAAGTTAAAACTCCTAAGGAAACAATGCAGACTTCATGACATGCTTTGTCTAAATAGGAACATTGTCTACAAAGAGTTGTAAGATGTCTTAAAGTTTTCTATAAATACAGATTTCAAAACTAGTCAGTATTTAATTACTACAAAATTCCTGCTTTTAAATAACTTAAGTGTTAATGCTATTACAATGACCTATTTTTAGTTCTAAGTTAGAGTAGAAAACACCCTGAAGAAAACGTTATGGCTTTTTATATTTTACTTAGTTGCAGGCACTTAAATAAAAAAAATACTTAAAGCTGATTATACTGACAGGCATTCAGATGAAAGATGTATCAGTTAAAGCTCTGACTGAGGAAAGCACTTAAGCATGCATATTGTCTATTCTTATTCAGGACAGCACCTAAGCGCAACTTAACTTCTAGTATCCCTTCAATTTCTGAATACAGCCTAGAAAGAATCCCATTGCTCCTATTGTGAGTTGGACCTGGCCTTTCCTAAATTTTAGTTGTAACATTTGTCCTTTGCTCATTTATAGTTCCACACACATGATGAAACGATATGTTTTTCAACTTTAAAAAAAATGTTTAAAATTGAGGGTCATTAGTATACCAAACTACTTGATACAAATTTACTTATCAGGAATATGAAAATATTAAAATAGAAGATAAAGATTAAAAAGCTAAGAGTGGGATAAACGAAGCTGAAGCTTTTTTCCAATCTAATTTGTTCCTTTTATGCTACTTACAATTTTCATTCACATAAGTGAATTTTCATTCACACTTTTATTATTTTAATTAAATATAGGAGAAAAGTAAATGATTTCAGTAAGGCAGGTATGATGTTTTCTCATGAAAAAGAGTTAAATTTTACAAAAACAGAAGCATGATACATTTATTTTACAGTTAATTCCTGTAACTCTACTGGATTTCCACTTGCTAGATGAAGTTATTTTTGAACAGTGTTCAAGAAAGTTATATATGCCTTAACTGAAATTAAACTATACTTATCTAGAATATGACCACTCTAGAAAAATAATTCTTTTTAGCTATACAACATTCACTATTACTCAAACGCAAGTACACTAGCTTTTCATACTTCATACTTTAAATAGTAATTTAAAGTTAAATCTCTCTATAAAGACCAGAACAAGAATGAGCTGCTTGACTGTTTTACCACATTGCTTGACTATGCCTCAAACTCATTAAGTAGGGAGTTTATATTAATATGTAGAAAGCCTCCTGCAGCAAGTGTTATTATAACTTTAGCTGTTTCAGTTAACACTAAGTTCTTATAATGTCCAAAGATGTAAAGCTGATTACACTGAAATACACACAATACATCCAAACAAGAAGTCTTTTCACTTACTGAATCTGAAATTTATCAATAAGGACTTTGTGTGTCACAAAACTGCTTTGTACATATATCTCCAGAAGTATGCAGAAAATTGACATTTAATATGGCAGTGTTTGCACTGAAATATCTGAATCGATTGAGAGAGCGCATTATGAGCATTTTAAGTTGTTTGATATCAGTGGATTAAAAATGCAAAAATGAACAACAGGCAGTATTATGCACTTCTATAACAGCTACAGAAGCATCAATAAAATGTATATAAAGAAACAAAGCTTATTCAGCAATATTTTAATCACATCTTGTGCCAAGCTGCAGAAAACGCTTAGCTTTTAGATTTGAGTAATGTATGGAGCTGTCACTAATTTGTAAGCTAATGTACTATGTAAATTCTATACAAAATAACTTTTACTAGTAGCCCATCATATATTGTAGCTGTTCAGGAAAAAAAAATTAAGTCACAATCCATATAAATCTGGTTCATTCATACAATCATGGATACAATGGTGGATCAGTCAGTTAAGTATAAAGCTTTTTATTTTTATTATATTCAGGTTGATTTAAATTCATGCCAACAAATTTAATTTAAAATAGTTAATGCAGCTCAGACTGACTTGTAAGTTAAGAGAGAGGAAAACTGCACTGGACAGATTTAATATACATATTTGAAGAATTATGATAATTTTTATAAGGAAAATACAAAAGATGCATTTTGCTGGAAATAATGAATTACGTAACATCTTGTACTATACAGATAACAGTATTGCTGCAAAAATCAGGGACAATTCTTCAGGGGGAAAAAAAAAAAAAAAAAAAAAAAT
>NW_017728992.1:99486322-99493473 GCF_001723915.1 Gavialis gangeticus
TAAAAAAAAAAAAATCAAGCTTTCACAGAATATCTTTAGTGATGATAAGGTTCAGAAAGTGACCATATGATGCCTGAACTTTAGAAGTCTATTGCAGAACAAGGAGATCACACAAGTCACTATCAGATAAG
The DNA here is from genome assembly GCF_001723915.1 of Gavialis gangeticus. Lineage (NCBI taxonomy): Eukaryota > Metazoa > Chordata > Crocodylia > Gavialidae > Gavialis > Gavialis gangeticus. The sequence goes on from NW_017728992.1 coordinate 99,486,454, forward strand.
GAAATCATATTTTGATAAAAAGGGGTGAAGATGTAAAATAAAATCATGAACTAAGCACCTGATCGTGAAGTCAATGTAAACCTTTCCATGAATTTCAATGGTCTTTGACTACATATATTTTAACTTATTCCTTGAAATTTGTCAACTGAACTGAGCTTAACCGACTGGGATGAGTGCTATTAAATTTTAAATAAATATACTGTATTAACTTAAAGATGTGCAGGCAGCCAGCCAGAGCCTACATTCTATTCCGTTCATTTGGTAACATACCACATGAGATTTGTCTAAGACTAAACTTCAGCCCTATGGGTTAATACTGATGGTTTCAATATGTACTGCTTATAGTGAAAGTTCATCTTGATTTTAAAAGTAATCCTTACCAAGAGATCCTCTCCAGCAGTTCCTCGATTGTTAAAAACCACACATCTAAAAATTGAGAAGGTAAATTGAATAGGTACATTGATGCACACAACTATCTAGCAGCCCTCTTAGAATTATTCATTTATCTAAAAAAGGTCATGTGAACATAACTTAAATGAAAATACAGAAAATAAGTGAATCAGTAGAAAACCTAAGTTATCTACTGGAGATATTTATGGTCCTCATCCTAAAATTGATCCATATGCTTGCTTGGACTCCAGAGAAGTCACTGGGACTCTTTTTTATGCACAAGAGTCTGATCTTGCAATCTGATACGTGTGCATAGGGCTCAAGTATATATAATCTTTATTAAGCAGCAGAGATGAGCCAAAACAAAAACCACAAATTCATGTATCCTATATTTTCAAACAGGTAGGGAGAGCAGAAGGGGAGTTTTCAACCTGTGCCAAAATGGATCCCTCTTATTTAATCTTAGCAAGAGTGTATGAAGTTCCTTATAATAGGAATTATCTTGATTTAAGAATCTTTGGGTAAGGTTTTGGCGGGTTTTCTGTTGATTGCCTGCTCCACAACTGTACAAGAATAGTTTTATTAACATAAAAATTGTTAATTTAAAAATTAGATTAAATGCAAAAAAGATGAATTTCACTTTTATTTAATAAACGTTGTAATTTAAAGTTAATTAAGCTCATGCCATTCTATTGTAATATGACTTAAAATCAGTAGGTGCCATATAAGGAATTAACTTTCTACCCAAAATAGGGTGGGATATAAGGTAATATGTACACTCTATGAAAGCAAGAACAAAAGACTCAATCCCAAACTTTTTGTAGTTACACATTCCAGTCTCAGGTGATAAGTATACATACCTGTCATGAATACATGTAAAAATGGTATTAAGTGGCAATAAAATTAAGCATCTATTATAGCAGGTTTCAGCATTTCCAAGTGGACAACAATCAAATATGAACATTCATGTACATATTTACAAAACTCAACATATTCAGTGCCAAAACTCAGGGTACAGTGGCAGGACTCGGAATACGATATTGGAGTAACCACAGTATGTTATTACATTCTAAAACAGAACTGTAACAAAATTATAACATCTAGAAGCTGTACTCATGGAGCAATTCACTTCCCCTACCAACTACGATCCTAACTCTGAGTAATCTGCTTGTGCATGAAGCATGTGAAGACTGACAGATCTACCCACAAGTCATCAGCAGTAGGTGTACAATGTCATCCCTTGCCACATGGTACACAGAGGTTTTTAGTCACTGGATCCAAGTTTCTAGTCCTTACCATGTCATATTTCTAGCTGCCTCTGACAGATTTCCCCAAACTAGTTTATTTGGGGCTGCACTAAACAGTCCTCCTCAGGAAGATACATGGGAGACAGACATGTGGACATACAGCAATAAACATTTATACTGCACTTTAAAGGCTTGATTCCCTATTCCCTACCATCTTGTGTAATCATTTACAACTAAGCAAACTGAGTTTAAGACCTGCTTAGTATTTTGCACATACTTACCAAAACAATGCTATATCATTTTTGTGTATTACCAAGTATTATCCCATGTAAATGGATTTCTCTATATATCATTTGCTTTAGATAGACAACACATGCCTATATTTAATATTAGTTGAACAAGCAAACTGTAAATACGTAAGATTACCTATATCCCAATTTTTTACTCTGTTGGATCATATGAAGAACGTAGGATTCTTTACTTGTTCCTGTAAGGCCAGGCAATACCAAGATTGTGGGTCTTGTGCTGTCATCTGGATAACGTACACTGTCATGATTATCAAACCAATCTAGTGAAATTTGTCCTCCATCTGTTGTTTTAATAAGCTCGCTGAAATACACAGTTCAGAAGACAACACTGATTAGCTTTATTTTAAAAAAATTAAAAAGGCATACCACTGAGTCATTACCAATTACCACACAAAAAAATTATATCCTGAATTTTATGTTAATATTAAAGTCTGACATAACACACTTATTTGTAAATTTCTAATTCATAATGAGGTAGAGGCCTTCAGCAGCTTTAGTCTTCATAGCTACTCAGCACCGCTATTTCAGTCTGCACCATATGAAGAGCTGGCTCTCAATTTCTCGCAGAGTGCTGGCTTAATGAAGTTCATAGGAGTTTTACCTTCCATTCTATAAGTGTCTTTGTTACACCATCATTGCTGTAGCATTTTAGCGTCCTCTGGTAGTGCATTAAACAACATAAGCCTCTTGCACATACATGTTCTCTTTTTCCAGGAGAAAACAATTAGTGTTTATTGGGTAGAGTATTGTCTGACAGAAGTTTTATCATGCATACACGTGCATACAAAGATATAACTACTTTAAGTAAAAAGTTGTGAAGACAGGATTTCGCCATGACAATCTACAAGGAATTTTTGTTAGGGAGCATTTTTTTAAAGCTTCTCTCTCTCAAGCCTGCAACCAACTCAAAACGTGTTCAGAAGCCAAGCAAGGCTTAAACATATAAACTGGCTGAAAACATGTTCTGAAAGCTTACTGCATTTTTCCTCATGTTGAACAGCTTTCTAATGAAGAGAATACATCATACCAATACTATATTGTTGAGAATGAACAATATCATCCTATGAAAAAGCATATCTGAGACATAAGATTTCTCATCAATATAACACTCATGACAACTGCTAAAGCATATTTTAAGTGTACCAGCCAAATCCTTAGCCTTGTTCAACCAGCTTTGCACTGCTTCATCAGTGTGAAGCAGATTTAAAGCTGGCGTGAGCGGCCAGTTAAGAATTCTTTGTATTAAGAAATCTTGCAAAGTCAGCATTATCTGATCTATGCCTCTTTCCTTGCAACCCCTAGAAGACAGGGAATGTTGTAGGTCCAGATGCTGGATCTACCTTATATTGCCCAAGAGCCTGAACTGTCTTCTGTTGACCTCATGGACAAGGAAGATGAACAGGTGGTATAAAATCACTCCCCACCTCTTCAGGTTCTGTGCCAGAGGCCTTGCATGCAATTGCAATTACTGAAGAGAAATAAATATAAATGCCTATTCCTGTCCTAATTTAGGCATCCAAGAACAAAAGATAAACTATGATAGCAAGATTTAGCCTAAGAATCAGGGGCAGAACAGAACTAAATTTGCTGCAATAGGACTAAAGGAATACTAAAAACTTCAACTGGGAGAAGCAAAGTGTTACTATGTCCCCTGCCAAATTATGGTGCCCATTAAGCACCACTAATCTAGGCTTCAGTAACATGAGCTTACTGCTTTAATGATCTCTGCTGTAATATCAAACTAATTGCATGCAGAACCTACCTTGTGGCACAAGAGGCTGAACTGGTTTCTAGGTGGGCATTAGATCCTTCAAGTTGTAAAGGTGACAGTACAGTATCTGAATACTGGTATTACCTAAAGTATTTATTACACTTTCAAAGTAATGCACGCCCACATCCAAGGTAATATGCAGAAGACTGGTAACTTTGCAGGAGAGAGGCACTTACTTCCTATATTGCACCTGAGGTCTGGAGGTGATGAAGGGGCGCAGAAGTGTCTGTGCCCGGCCCTCCCAGCACCAGATTGTAGGGTAGTAAGTTTCTGTCACAACAGGACAATATTTCTTGAGAAAGCAGCAGAAACTCTTACTGCCAGCCACTAGCTGAGGTTTCTAAAAAGAGAAAGTGTGGTCAGATATTCAGAACCCACGAACAAAAAAGGCTAGCCTGTTGCATTCTCTTCCCACATGCTAATTGCTTTTATGTATTTCTGTACTAGTAATGGCTTATTTCTTTAAAGTGGAAATTAAAGTAATTTAAAATCAGAAGCAAACAAAGCTCCGAGGGAAAAGCAAAAAAAACACTATTGATTTTAAGCAAAATAGATTTCTGGTATATTTTTAAAATATGCTATTAAAGTACTGTTTGTGCTCTAATGAAAAATACTTGGCACCGTAAGCATCTTTCATCCAAGGTTGGAGCACTTTATAGCTATGAATTAAGACCCAAAACAGACACGAGAGGCAAGATGTAGATACTATACCTGTTTCACAAATGGGGCAATGGAAACCCATAGAGTTTAATCAATAAGCCCATCATACAATAATCCTAAAGTCGTATCTTCACTGGCATTTTTTTTTAACGTCATACTGTTTATACCCTCAACTGTGGTCTAGCAGACCTACTAAACTCTATCCTACTCACCATACTAGCTAGATCTCTGTAGGAGCTTTCCCAGGCTAGCTAGCCACAGGGGCAGGACAAAAGTAGTCAAAGGTCCACCAAGCCAAACAGCCAGTTGGGCTAACATGGTTACGGCATGCCAGTTTTTATAGCCGAAAGCACATCAGGGAGTGCCACAGCCAGCATTGTATCCAGCCGCCTTTGACATCACAACCTGAAATGACTCAGTACCCATTTACAGCTGGGCTGACTGGGACAGAGTTCAGCACCTATCTTGAAAAATGTTTGAACTCAAATCTCTGGAGCCACAGCATAGCCATTCTGACACTGCACCCCAGCACAGGCAGTGCCACAACAAATTATCTGAAAACTGCTAAACACAGCGTAAGATACAGACAGCAATGAAACCATATCTGACAGGAAACCATCAGTGTAAGTACATTAATCAAAACGTACTATTTCCTGCACCCTGTCAACTGATGAAATATTGAGCCCAAGCCTCATGTGTTAGTTAACTGGCAGTTCCATGAAGCCCACTTCCACCAGATGTGGTGCTGACTCACAGTATCCAAATTATTTCTGAGTCCTGGATTTATTTGTAATGTTATTACAGACAAGGAAACAGAGAAAAGTACCTGAGATGTATACTTATTTTATTCATTGCACTTATATGCCACCCTCCCCAAGAAGGCTCAGGGCAGCTTAGGATAAGAGACAGAACCACCCACATGGTATAAAGCAACAGATTCCCTAAATGACACCCCAGAACTTTCAAACTCCACCTACCCACCCTCCCACTTCTGCTTCCCTGCTTCTCACCCAGGACATCAAATGCTCTCACACATCCCAACCAAGTTTTCCAGCACTCATTCACTTCTGAAAAACCTCTTCTCACTTTCCTTCTTCCCCAAGTCCACCCACTTCCATGTCTCTCTCCCAGTGGGACATGCCTTCCATCCTTCCTCAAGGTCCCTCTCAATCCTGCAGCCCCCTGCTCTACAGAGGGGCCTTGGTTGTTCCCCTAAAACCCACCAATACTTCTTCTCTCCCCCTCCAGACAACCTTCACATTTAAAAGAAACCACAACAGGAAAATAAGGAAAACCCTGCAACATAAATCAGTAAGACCAAATATATTTATTTGATGCTAATTCAGAGGGCAGAAAAAATATATATAGAAGGAAAGGCTGCAAGAGCTATTTCCCTTGACTGTAACCTTAGTAGATGCTTAGAAGTCAAGAATGGAGATGAGAGAGAATTCCCCTTCCCAAATGGCTCCTTTTGCCCAAGTTGTGTCTCCTGAAGCAAGGGCATTAAAAGGATGTGCTGAGGTCAAATCCCCGTCCTCCAAATCTGAACACATCAAAGTAAGATGTTAGAAACCTCAGAGCAAGAAAAAAAGGGTTGCAGTAAATCAGTTATGCGTGTAAGGAAATAGAAATGTAAGAATGTTGCATGTGCATGTGTGTGTGTGCACGCGCAAGAACGGTGTGTGGGGGGGAAGATGAGAGAGAGAGAATGGCCCACATGTAAGAGTGGCATGTGTAGGAATGATGGCTGCACATGCACGCAAGAATGATGCCTGTGTGTGCATGGGTATGCACAAGAATGGTGTGTGAATGTGTGTGTGTGTGTGTGCGCGCGCGCGCGAGAGAGAGAGAATGGCTTGTACATGTGTAAGAATGCTGTATGTGTGTAAATGTGCATGCAAGAATGACAAGTTTCTTTAGGCAGATGTGATATCTTTTATTAGACCAACTGAAGAGTTGGAAAAGTGTTCTTTGCAAGCTTTCAGGCACAAACACCCTTCAAAGAACAATTTTTTCCAACTATTAAGTTGGCCTAATAAAACAGATCACATCTACCCAAGGAACCTTGTCTGCCTATGTCCTTAGACCAACACAGCTACAACCAACAACACATGTACAAATGATGTCTGTGTGCGCATGTGCAAGAATAGTGTGTGCACAAGTGTGTATGGGTGTGTGCATGTGGGTGAGAAACAGCCCATGACTGTATAAAAATGGTGTGCATGTGTGCACATAAGAATGATCCCTATGTGTGTGCATGTGCAAGAATGATGTGTGTACGTATGAGGGGCTGTGCGCGAGAGAATGGCCCCTGCTTGTGTAAGAATGATGTGCATGTGTGTGCACATAAGAATGATGCCTATGCATGTGTGTGTATGTCTATGTGCATGAATGGTGTGTGCATGTGAGAGACTGGCCCAGGAGTGTGCAAGGATGATCTGTGTATGCATGCATGTGCAAGAATAGTGCATGCATGCATGGGGGGTGTGAGAGAATGGCCCGTATTTGTGTAAGAATGGTGTGCGTGTGTGCACCTAAGAATGATACCTATGTATATGTGTGTGTGTGCAAATGGTGTGTGCACGCGTGGGGCTAGAGATGTGAGAGTGGCCCATGAGTGTGGAAGAATGGTGGGGGGGGGGGG
>NW_017728992.1:99494720-99496116 GCF_001723915.1 Gavialis gangeticus
GGACAGGGCTGCAGAGGCGCCGGCGCCCCCCCCGCGCCCGCCGCTCACCTTGGCGATGCTGCTGAGGTAGCAGGCGGCGTACGCTACGCCGAAGCCCAGCACCAGCGACCAGCCCACGCCGGAGCCGGCCAGTCCGCCCCGCACACGGCTGTCCAGGTAGCGGGACAGCTCCCGCGCCAGCACCGGCAGGCTCATCGCGGCGGCGGCGGCTCGCCGGAGCGCAACCTCGCGGGCAGCCACCTGCGGGGACTAGGAGCCGGCTCCGCTCGGCTCGGTTCGGCTCAGCTCAGCCCTGGCCCCGCCCCGGGGAGGGGCGAGCGTGGCGGCAGGAAGCCGGGCGAGCTCCACCTCCACCGGGAGCCGGCTCTAGTCCGTTCCTCGGCGGGGCCGCTGCCGCTGGGGACATCCGCAGAGAGCAGGCAGAAGGGGGTTGCCCTATTCCCTGCTCCTGGCTCCTTCCTCAGAGCTAACCTTAAAGGCCATTGGTAAGGAAGCAGGCATGCTAAGGACATACAACTTTGTCAAAAAAAGTCTATTCACTACTAAGAAAGTAAAATAATACCAGCAAGCAACTACAGTGCCCTGAAAGAGGAGCGGAGATGTGATTATGAGGCAAAATAGGAAATTCCAACCCTGTGGCATGCCTACTTCATTACTAACCACCTCTCACTGAGGAAAGATTAGCTTTGAAAAAGGAAGCAGGACCAAGGAGCCAATTTCAGCCTTCTTCCTCAAGGGGGAGGATGAAGAACCCAAGAGGGACAAGGCCATCGGTGCGGAGGGTTGCACAATAAGCAGGGAGGAAGGCTTCTGAATGGTGCAGCCTAGGAAAGAGAATGAGCTCGAAGCCCTGAGGCTCCAAAATATAAAAATAAATAAATTCTTATGGGGATCACATCCCATGGAACAGAAGGTGGGGTAGGGTAGTATCTTAGAGAGTAGCTGGTTCAGATGGAAAGGATAGGGGCAGAGGGGTGGGTACATAGATGCACTTGCACCACCCCAAACTTAAAATCAGCATTTATAGTCCCTGAGTGCTGAGGAAATCAATGGACTGCATGGCTTCTTATGTACAGGCAGTCCTCGACTTACAGCATTTCGAGTATAACCTTTTGCACTTACAATGTTTATAAACTGACACCATTTCAACTTTCTGACATCAGTTTCGACTTTACAACGCTTGATCCAACACCACGCCACCTCAGCAAACAAGTTCTCTGCATCACCCATCTCCCATCTATCCAAACTTCCTTGGACACTTTCTTTAAGAAAGCAGACAAGACTCCAGAAAAACCTGCAGCCAAGACTCCTGAGAAGACTCCAGCCAACAACCCTTCAAAAAGTCCAACCAGGAGCCCTTTAAAAAGTCCAAAGTCGCCTCAAAGAAGTCCTTCCA
>NW_017728992.1:99496679-99497027 GCF_001723915.1 Gavialis gangeticus
GGAGAGACTGGCTCATGCATGTGTAAGTGTATATGAAGGTGAGGAAGAGAGAGAGAGAGAGAGTGTGTGTAAGATGGAGAAGAAGTGTGTGTGCGTGTGTGTGCGCGTGTGTGTGTAAGATGGAGAAGAAGTGTCTGTGTGCGTGTGACGCCGAGGCCAGGAGCCCTCTGCTGGGACCAACCCCGGAAACCACCGTTTCCTGCCTCAGCGCTGCAAGCCAGGGGGACCCCGGGGCCGCGGGAAGAGGACAGGGAGGGGCGGCTGCAGGCGAAAGCGGCTTCCCGCAGGCTCGGCTCGGCTCCCAGGCGCCCCCCGCCCCGGCTGCCAAGGGCGGGGAAGAGCGCGCAG
>NW_017728992.1:99498177-99510273 GCF_001723915.1 Gavialis gangeticus
AAAATAAATAAATTCTTATGGGGATCACATCCCATGGAACAGAAGGTGGGGTAGGGTAGTATCTTAGAGAGTAGCTGGTTCAGATGGAAAGGATAGGGGCAGAGGGGTGGGTACATAGATGCACTTGCACCACCCCAAACTTAAAATCAGCATTTATAGTCCCTGAGTGCTGAGGAAATCAATGGACTGCATGGCTTCTTATGTACAGGCAGTCCTCGACTTACAGCATTTCGAGTATAACCTTTTGCACTTACAATGTTTATAAACTGACACCATTTCAACTTTCTGACATCAGTTTCGACTTTACAACGCTTGATCCAACACCACGCCACCTCAGCAAACAAGTTCTCTGCATCACCCATCTCCCATCTATCCAAACTTCCTTGGACACTTTCTTTAAGAAAGCAGACAAGACTCCAGAAAAACCTGCAGCCAAGACTCCTGAGAAGACTCCAGCCAACAACCCTTCAAAAAGTCCAACCAGGAGCCCTTTAAAAAGTCCAAAGTCGCCTCAAAGAAGTCCTTCCAAACAAATATGATTGCTATTTTAATATAAATACGTTGATGTAGCTATATTACTCATCTATAATTGGTCGAGTACAAAATTCTGGGTTATTTTTGGTGAGAATAGTGTATCTATCGGGCCTTGGTTCAGGAACTAATTCCCCATTTATAACATTGTTTCCTATGGGAAAATAGGTTCCAAGTTGCAACGTTTCGACTTAAGACATGGTTCTTAGCAATCAATTGTGTTCGTAAGTCTGAAGACTGCCTGTACCTCATCCCTTCTCCCTCTTCCTCTCACAAGCATTAACAAGCCTCACCATGTCAGTGGTCTAGAGGTTCGACTAAGCAAGCTAGCCTTTGTTTTGCAATTCTGTTGGATGGGAACAGAGGCTGCTTTACAGACAGATGAAACAAAAACCAACAAAAAATAACTCTTCACTTCCAGCCAAGCACAGCATGTGCCCAGTAGAGGCATCAAGGTAGCTGGATTCCACTTGCCCAACATCTGTAATAGATCACCCACTTCAATATTGGTTTTTGTCATTTATTTAATAGGTGATTGAATCAGCTTTATGTAGAAGTGCCAAAAAGCCCTGGCTAAACCATGCCACCTATATAGATGCTGGGGAGATGGATCCAATGAACACACTTCCTCTTCTGGTCAAATGCTTTTTTTGTTTTTTCATGTCTATCATCAGCCATAGTGCTTATGTTATGCGCCTGCAGGCTGTTTTTAACATATTCCAAGTAAGATGCATTTGTTTTTCCTTCTACATTAAACTGAAAATACCAGAGTCCTCAGACTCTAGCATAGTATTAAAGCATCTAGCTTTTTTACATGGAGAAAAATAAATAACGTGTTATATGGGATGATGCACTAGACCATCTGCACACCACTCTTCAAAATCCTAGATCCATGCAAGTGGATCTTTTCTTGATGGCATGTATCCCTTCCCGTTCCTGATCATACAATATTACCATGGCAACTACAGCAACTGCTTAAATGGTTAACTGTTTTGAGTGCAACTTTTCTGCCACATTGTCAGAATCAGGATTAAGATACAAATGCTTGTATTTCCTTTGACAATGAACAGCCGCACAATCATAAAACCATAGAAAGTTAGGGCTGGAAGGAACCTCAGGAGGTCGAGGCCAGCATTTCTCAAACTGTGGGTTGCAAAAATATATGAAAGGGTTGCAATCAAACTTTAAAAATGGATTTTCTTTAAAGGAGGAAACTGTGGGAAACCTTGGCTTTTCCCTTGCAGGCTGGCAGAGTTCCAGCCTGCATGGGGCTGCTTCAGACCCCCTGCCCCACACACTGGGAGAGTTGGGACCGGCTGTTGATGTTTACAAATGGGTCCTGGTCCAAAAGAGGTTGAGAACCACTGAGCTAGTATGACAACTGTGTGCTCAAAGTATGACTGTTCCTAAGTAGCTCCTCCCAGCTGATCCCCAAGTGCCAGCATCCACAGACAGACAACTCATGAGCACAGAGTCTATTTCACAAAATAAAACTTTCTGAGGAAACAAGACCATGAAGTTGGGTAAGCCAGCAATAATTCATTATTACTAACAGTGTTACTAATGCATTAGTATTGTAGCTGTCTGTTAAGCAAGACTCCTACCCACTGCTTTCTCTTGATAACAGTTTTCAACTCGGTTCTTTTCTCACAGCATGCGTCTTGCACTGCAATGCGTTTTACTCCAGCCTCTTCTGTCCTCCTCTGTGCTGGTTCTCACTGTTACTTATCTGGAGCTGGTTGAATTTAGAGTTCAAGGGAAGGGAAATTGTGTCTGGTCTGCATGACGAGCTCTAGCACCTAACTTAGTACTGGGAGGATTTAGAGCTTTGTTACATACTACCCTCTGCAGCTTTGCTGAAAGCCACCACATAATGATCATAGACCATATATATTAGCTCAACATCATCTCTAACCTTGTGAAACTGCTTCTGGACCACTGTAAGAAAGGTTTTCAGGGAGAAATCAGTGGTTTATGAGCCCCAAACTTAATATTTACAGCTAGAAGCATTCACTTTAACTAGTAGGAACTCCTTTCTTCCATATGCCTCAGCTTCACAACCCAGCAGTAGGAGGCATATTTTGTTGAGGGTGATGCTTCATCCTCACAGAGTTGAAGCAGAACCAAAATATTCTGCAGCAGGGATTCCCCAACTGTAGTATGCACACCCCTGGAGGTACACAAAACATCTCTAGGGGGGTATACACAGGAGAAATTGTGTAATGGTGGATTTAATTTTCATTATAATTGGTACTTAAGGTGTTAAAATGTAAAACATGCTGGTAGGGGTGTTGCAGGCAGTTGGTTAATCCAGAAGGAGGTATGCAATAAGAAACAGTTTGGGAGCCTCTGTTCTAGAGGATAGAGGACGTCTTTAAGCAACAGAAAAGGGAAAATAATTATTTCATTTAAAAAGAAAAGAAGCACCTGAGAAAATAAAGCTGTCATACTCACTTGGCTATCCAGAAAGATACTAGAACAAAGTACCAATCAATATGCATACATACTGAAAAACTGGGAGTGTGTAGGGGACTACAGACTAAAAAAGTCAACAGTATGCTGCTCTTGCAAAGAAAGAAATTTCATTTTGGAATGTGCTAACAGGAGTTTTGTACCTAACACCTGGGAGGAAATTCTGCACTAGTAAGGCCTCACCTGGAATGGTGTACTCAGTTCTGAGATGCATGTTTTAAGAAATATTTTGACAAATTGAGGACAAGAGGGATTCTAGGTTTAGAAGACATGACCTATTAGGAAAAGCTGAAAGAACAGCACTCATTTTACCTATCAAAAAGGGAACAGTGAGGAGACAGGGTAAGCCCTAGGAAAGGTAGAGCCCTGTGTGAACTAGGGAGGCTTTTAACAAGCACAGGGTCTTTTCTCAACTTTATTAAAACAAACAAACAAACAAAGAAACAACTTCTGGTCACTTCAATACATAGTTCTTGAATGTGCTGCACTACAGTGACCTGCAAACTATGTTTGAAGCATGTAGACTCATTTCTGCCTTGAGATCTGACTTTGGAGGTGCACACAAAAGGAGAATTAGTCAGAATGGCCTCAAGTCAACTTAGTGGTAATTGTTTCACAAGAAGTGGCAAAAAAGGGTTTCACAGGAAGTGGCAAAAAAGGGTAGAGATGGTCCCTTGCAGGAACAGATACCCCATTTGTACCCCACCCGCACCCCCCCAAGAGGCCTGGTTCATACAGGACTTAATTAACCTAAAACATCCAGGCTGTCCAGGAAAAGACTAAATTACTGGTTGGAATGCCTTGCTTAATCACTTTCTGGCTTGCCTTAGGATACTTTGGCTCCAGACTCCAGCCCCACCAGCTTAGAGTCCCTCGGCTTTCCAACAATCCCACTTCCCCTGACCGCTGCCTTGGTAATCCAGGTGTCACCATGACTACCCAAGTCCTGATCCCTTACACAGGGGCTGCCCAACTTCAGAGCAGCTGGGGACTTCACTCCTCACACATCACAGGCCCTGTTCTACACACTACAAGGGCTGTATGCCAAGGCGGCCACATGGAGTCCCCAAGACTTAGGCTGCATGCTGAAGCACCTTGATCCCCTTACTGCTGCTAACATGTCAGCCCCCTGCTGCCAGCACCATGTAGGTGATCCCCACATCCCACTGCTGCCACATGAGCTCTTATTCCCTCCCCACACTGAATGAGCCTTCACGCAGCTGCCACCATCCTATGGGTGATCCCCATCCCCACAGCAGCTGGAGCAATGGGGGCTGTGGTGACTGAGCATGAGTCTGAGGGCCACGCTAACCCCTCATGGGTCAGATGTGGCCTGCAGACCACCACTTACACAGCTCTCCCTTACATCATTGATAACAACCATCCCTTCCCATGCTCTTCTTCCCAGCCCACCACTGCCCTCAGCTGACCCAGACTGGGGCATCCACTCCTGCCCTGCTCCAGTTGGGCTGCATATGGAGCCTGGCTCAGCGAGAAGCAGCAAGACTGGTGGCAGCAGCAGGCTGGTTCCCTTCCCCCACACCTGGGCTGGCAGGGAACACTCCAGGCAGGGGAGCGGGCAGGAAAGAGGAACCAGCTCACTGCTGTCGCTGTCCCTGGCTGAGCCTGGTTCTCTGCTGAGCCTGGCCAGCGCAGGCAGGAGCAGCTGCTCTGGAGCCTTCCCTCCCCCTGCCCCTGGGGCAGCCAGAAATAATAGCAGCAGTGGGTGCAGGAAAAGGGAGGGAAAGTTCTGCTGAACAAGCTGGGGATGGAGGAGGAGGAGGAATTCTTACCTGCTGCTCTCACATCATTGTCAACTGAAAGGGAAGTGCATCTGTGCCACAGCACCCCCCCGGATCTGCTCCTGCTGTGCATGTTGGGATTGCATGGCTAATGCAGATTTCACATCTGACCAACCTACAAACACATGGGCCTTATTTTTCAAGTTGAGCACCATTCCACATTGAAGAAAGGCCTAAGCAGCAGTCAGATGCCTTTTTGATTATGTACCCAAATGCATAAGCAAATGGTTTGCAGTCAGGAATGGGTCATCTTGCAGATCCACGACTTGGCCAGAGTTCACCAACCTAGGGTCTACAAGCTAGATCCAGCTCTAACCCTACTTGAAAACAGCTTCCTTACCAACTCCTTCTTGCTAAATGGTAACTTTATAGAAGAGATGAAGTTCTCTCATGACCTTCTCTTTTAACATAGTTTTTGAAAAGATGAACTCTTTGCTTTAGGCTATTTCAGCTGAATAACATACTGCTACTGCTTTATATTTCAATGTAATGCCAGGCAATTTTATCAGACTAAGACATAGAATGTGTCACCTTCTGTTTGACCACACCTGTAAGTAAAGTAAAAAAGATTAAGTTCAGAATTATACTTCCCAATTGGTTTCACTTCTTACATTTAAAGGCCACAGGAAGCAGTTTACCTGGGAGTCGGAGACTCAAATTTTAAACCTTCCTTAGCCAGAGGAGGCTTGTATTCGCACCTCTTTCCCTAATCGCTAAGCTAGGGGCCAAGTCCCTTATTCCTCCTGTTGAAACTGTCCTGCTGAGCAGTTGAGAAGTAAAGATCCAGGCCAAAAAGGAAAGCAAGCAAAAAAAAGCATGCGACTATGGCCCAGTGACAGGGACAGTAACATAGGAGAGCTAGGTTTGGCTTTAGCTTCCAGCCTGTGCTTGACAGCGCTGTTTATGTATTTTGCTCCTGTACAGTGCATGCGACAACAGATCTAGCTTCTGCTCCTGCTGTCTACTCCTCACTGGAGCTGCTGCCACCAGCACGTTTCATGCTGGGGTGACAACTCCAACTCTAGGACAAACCACAGCGAGGCGAGCTCAGGGTCTGAGTCCAGCACGAGGAATGGGGTACAAGGCACACAGCAATGATGGTAGGCAAAGCAGCCAGAGTGCAACTTAGGCTCCATCTGCCCTCACTTGCCCTCCAGCTGCCAGTTGCCATGTCCACCAGGACCGCACATTCTGCAGCAGGCCACAGCCAGCCCCCCCCCCATGCCCTTCAACTTCCAGTATCTGGCAGGCCAGATACAGGTGCTCTGCAGGCCAGATCTGGCCCACAAGCAATATGCTTGACACCCTGCACTAGATAAATTACAACGGCCAAATTGAGATGCTGAAGTAACCTAGATATCTCTCAATGGCTTTGTTACCATCGTGGATTAGGATTGATTCAAACACCTAAAAGCTACACAAGTGGATTTGCACTGGCCTTTGTGTTTTTTCTTCTCTTTTTTTCTTTAAAGATGTACAGTAGCTTTAAGAATTCACAGTGGGCGATCACCTGTTAGCCTTCTTCAGCTTCCGCAAGAGAGGTCCAGGTCTCTCAGTCTCTCCTCATAGGGCTTGTCCTGTAAGTCCCTAACCATATGAGTGGCCCTCCTCTGGACCCTCTCAAGTCTATCAACATCCTTCTTGAAGTGCGGCACCCAAAACTGGATGCAGTACTCCAACTGCGGTCTGAACAATGCTGCATAGAGGGGAAGTATCACCTCCTTGGTTCTATTTGTCATGCATCTGCTGATGCAAGATAAAGTGCAGTTAGCTTTGCTGATTATTTTGTCACACTGACAACTCATGTTGGATGGTTCTAACACATGCACTGTCTAAGGGCAGGGATTGCCACTTCTAATAGCTTTTCTTCTGTACAAAGTTAATTATTTATATGTGCCCAATATACACCCTGTATTAATCCTCAGTCACAATGATCCTGCCTGAAACTGCAGAGCAAAGGTCATTTTCCACTTAAATGCAGCTAATTTCAAGTGATATGAGAATTGGGAACAGCAAAAAAGCTGTCATCCTGGTATCTTGAACTTTCATAGTAGTCCAAGGAAACAGTCAACATTCCTAAATAAACTTGCTTCAAATGCCCTTTGCTCTCCATACCTTAAAAAAACTGATTCTTTCAATTTTGGGGCAACC
The DNA here is from genome assembly GCF_001723915.1 of Gavialis gangeticus. NCBI lineage: Eukaryota > Metazoa > Chordata > Crocodylia > Gavialidae > Gavialis > Gavialis gangeticus. The sequence goes on from NW_017728992.1 coordinate 99,505,134, forward strand.
AAGATGATTCAGGCCCTACTGCTTCAGGAGCCGGCACCCCTGGAGGCTTGCATTGTATCTTGGGAACTGAGCATGAAGCTGGCAGGTAAAAGCAGGATGCCTGTGGCCTCTGCTTGCTGGTGGCACAGGGCACTCTCTCAGAGCACTTACTTGCTTATTATTTAGATATGTGTTTTGGTGCATGTGTAGCGGTAGTTTGGGCATTCAAACTACGAGAATGCCACTATTGGTCATCTTCTGAGATTCGAGGGCTTGTGTGCAGAATTAAGGATAACAAGGCTGCCAACTCCAGGCTGGCTGTGGTCCACTAAGCTGCAACCTAGTTAGCTTGAGAATTTTTCTTACCCCCAAAACATGCCAAGCTCAGATGGGCTCCAGAGCCCACTTGACAGCGCAAGGGGTCAGGGGCTCAAAGATCCAGGGCTTGGCATGGCATGCTGAATCCCATGCTAAGCCCTACATCTTTGAGCCCCAGAGCTAGTCAGGTAGTCTCTGGAGCCCTTCTGAGCTTGGCATGTGTTGAGATGGAATTTCAAGCCAACCAGGGCTGTACTGTCAGGCTGAAGCTCAGCAGCCCACATCCAGCTTTGAGCTCACAGCCTTCCCATCATTATTTCAGCTCACAAGCCTCTGAGCCAACAGTGCACTTCTCATAGTCTGACAATGCATACTACTACTGCATGCATACCAAGAAAAAGAAAGGAAGAAAAAATGAAGTGCCCTGAGAGAGGGCCCTCTGCCCAGCAAGAAGAGGCCACAAACAGCCACAGACTGCTTTGACCTGACAGCTTCATGCTCAGTCCCCGAGATAAGACACAAACTGGCTTTTTAAGTGTCCAGGACTGCTGGCTTCTTAAGTGGTAGGACGCGAATAGTCTCAGCTGCCCCAACACTAAAACAGAAAGCCCCTCCCCTCCCCATCCCTGCCAAAAGCTGAACATTTTGGCTGGAGCCAGTCACCCTTCCTCAGAAAAACTTCCAGGCCTCCAATTGAAGCATGGACCAGAACCTGAGGCTTGGCGTGGCATGCCCAAACCCCAAAAGGCAAAGGAGGGCCATCTCCAGTGGTGTCCCGAAGGGATCACTGCTTGGACCAGTGCTCTTTAGTAAATCTATTAACAACTTGGATGAGGGGGTGGAAAGCTCAATTAAGTTTGCGGATTATACCAAGCTGTGGGTAAATGCAGGCACACTGGAGGATAGGGTCAGGATCCAGGATGACCTTGACAGACTGGACTAATGGGCAAAATGGAATCAGATGAGGTTTAACAGGGATAAGTGCAAAAGTCCTTCACCAGGGTAGGAAGAACCCTCACCACACAATTACGTGATAAGCGGTGGTCCACTGGCTGGCAGAGCATCTGAACGAGACCTGGGGGTTATGATAGACCGGAAGATGAATGAGCCAGCAGTACAACGAAGTTGCCAGGAAAGGAAATAGAACTCTGGTGTCCATCAGCCGCAGTGTGTCCAGTAGATCCAGGGAAGTGCTCCTCCCTCTCTATTTGGCACTGGTGAGGCCTAAGCTGGAGTAGTGTCCAGTTCCGAGCACTGCACTTCAAGAAGGATAAGCTCAAGAGGCTAAAAAGAAGGGATGCCCTTCCTGGGCATGGTCAAAGGGGACTCCAGGAATTGGGCCTGTTCAGTCTGAGTAAGAGAAGGCTGAGAGGTGACTTGATAGCTGTCTATTAGTACACCGGGGTGAACACCAAGATCTAAGCAAGCAACTCTTCAGGAAGGCACCTCAAGGGAGGATGAGAACCAATGGACATAAGCTTATAGACAGAAAATTCAGGCTAGATATAAGGAAAAACTTCATTGTAAGGCTCTCCAGAATCTGCAACACTCCCAGCAGAGGTGGCACAGTCACCATCCTTGGAGGTGTTCAAGAGGAGGTTGGACAGGCACCTTGTTGAGCTTGTCTGAGTCCAATAACTTCCTGACCATGGCAGGGAACCGGGCTTGATGATCTTACAGGTCTCTTCTGGTTCTACAATTCTATGATTCTATGCCATACCAAGCCATGCATGTTTGAGTCCTGAAGGTGGGCTCTGCAACCCATCTGAGCTTGGCTTGTGTTCTGAGGACATAAAAATTCAATCCCCACAGGGCTGTGCATTCAGGCTGAAGCTCAGGGGCCCATACCCAGCTTTGGGCTTACAGCTTTCCTGCCATTAATTCAATACAAAAGCCTCTGAGCCACAGAAGACCAACAGTGGCTAATTCCTGGCAGTGTCATTGGTGCCTATATGGACAAGCAGGAAGGAGTAGCAATCCAAAGGACAGATGAACTTTGGCAGTCTCTGTGATGTCCTAAATTTGGGCTCCAGGCAGGTAGCACACCACCTGGTCCCCAAATCTGGATGACAGATTGGTGCCTCTGTCCCCCAGAGAAAGAAGTCATCAACCACCACCACCACTCTTATCTTGCTTCTTGGTACAGTGATCTGTTCAGTGTCATTCCAGACAGTGTGCATGGTGCTCTGGGATGCAGCCAACCTTTCCTTGCATCTCATCCAAACCAAATTTCTGCCTCCAGCATCACCACCCAACCCAAGCAGGCTTCAATCTTGCTGCCATAATGAGGCCCAACTCAGGTCAGAATGCCCCAGCCCAAGTACTGAAACCTCCCCATACACTACCTGCACCAAACCACTCAAGGCATTCCACTAGTTAATTCTGCCACTCCCCACCCACATCCAGATCCCTGAAGATCAAAACTTGAACCCAACCACATGAGGCTCCTGCTCCTAACCTAAGCCCCAGGTCATAGCCAACTGAACTGCCCCTGCTCCATCTCTCCTAAGTCCTCAAACTTCAGAAAAGTAAGGTTTGCCTCCAGCCCAAGCACCCAACCAAACAAACTCAAACCCTAGCCTGAGCCTCCAAAAAAAGCTAAACAATCCAGAACCCATCATGAATCCCTAGGCTGCTCCTAACCCAGGTAGACATTCCCCTGACAGTCCAAAGTAGTCAGGTCAGAAAGGCCCCTTATCCCAACCAACCACTTTATGGCTGACCGTTAAACCAATCCAGGCTGGCCTGAAGCATCCAGCATAGCCTAATATTTTGACCACTCTGTGTTACTGAAGTGGCCAGCTGGCCAGAGTCAGCTGACCCTCCATTTCCCCATATAGACTCCTGTATAGGAGCAAGAAGTATCCAAGCAACAGTGCTGAATCTAACCAACAACTTGGTAGTTCACTCCAGCTTGCTTCTCAACTCCACCGTTCTGCTTCATCTCCCAGCTTCTCAACCCAGCTTCCTTCTGTGCTCCATTCTCTACATCATCTCCAAATTTCTTAACTCCAGTTGCTCCTAAATCCCACTTTTGGAACATCCTTTTAGCTTCCTGATCTAGTTGATCCTTGGATTCTGCCCACCCATCCTGACCCTGGTCAATATCTCAATTCCTTAGTGAACCCAGACCATTTTGCAGAATGACACCTGCTCCCTGAGGGCCCAGGGCTTTACCCCACAGCACAGGGACCCCTGCCCATCCCAAAGTCAAGGGATTAAGACGCCCCATTCCTGAAATTGTAAGCCTTCATGCAACTGATTTACAGTACTACCACTCCATCCCACCCCTAGGCTGCAACCAGCCAATAAAGCACCAACCCACTGCATCCCAAAGGGAGCCCCAAAACTGCTCTCAGCCGAGCCAGAACCCCTACATGCAGTCCAGGCAAATCCCACCTCACAGCCCAAACATCAAGACTGAACTCAAATAAGACAGTGCTAAGCCTGCAAACTATTTCCTAAAGCCCCCTCCACTCCTCAAAGGATGAGACAAAACCTGCCAAGAATCCAGATCCACTCAAAATAGTCAGCTTTTGCCAGACTTAGCTAACCATAGCAGGCTACCAAAGCTGCAGTCATCCAAGGCAACCACCACACAAAACCCACACCTGTAGGCAGCCACCCCTTCTTAAGGTTACATTTCGACAAGAAACAAAACCAGATGTACCCCGTTCATTAGCACCCCATACTTCACAAGCCAGCCTGGCCAACAGTCAGGCTGCAATCTACATGCTAGAAGCCACCACCTGGTTTCAAGCCCCAACCTACACCCAAACTGATGGCCTAATTTAGGTTCCCAACCAAATGATGGTCCCATCACTCAAATGAAACCAACCATGCCAGGACACCCCTTCCTGTCTGAACACCCAAACATTACTCTTTTACAGCACACCTCCAAGTTCCCAATGTACATGCAAGCAAACCAGGGCTCAAAGACTCCCAAGCTGTACTACAAACTGCACCAACAAAATGACCCATCCCACCAACACCTCCCATGATGTATCCGAGGACACAGTCTCTGTCCCCATGCCACAGCATGTGGTCAAACAAACTGAAGTTACCCCAGCCTGCCCAAACCCAAAATTAAACCAAAACTAGGAAAGTTCCCACCACTTAAGCCTCTGGCTGTAATCTGTCAATCTAAGCATTTCCCCAGCCAGGTCAAGCCATTCCTACCCCAGTCCCCAAGGCTGCACATAACCAACCAAGGACCCAGGTTGCCTGCTGGGTTGTCAAGAAAAACAAGTTGGGCTCAAACAGTCTCTCAACTCTTAAAAGCAGCCAGTACAACTATAATACAGGTAACAAATATTATAACATCAAAATAAATAATAATTAGACACTTCGCCTAAGAAATGTGTCATCAAGATGATTATACAGGAATTAAAATTAAAATACAAAGTCAATCATACTGTTTAAGAGTACAGGGTCCTGTACTAGACCCACAGCTATATTTGGCAAAAAAAATAAGTGGGTACAAAAATAACACCTACAGAAATTAAAAGTTAGGTTTTATGACATTTTGGAATGCCTAACGGCCAGGCTTTTCACAAGACCAAGCTATTAACAGAAGGATGCTCAAAATACTGGCAATACTGACCTAGGTCTCTTCAGATACATAAGAGGGTAAAAGAGAAATCAAATGAAATGAGCTAAAAAGCAAAACAGACAGGCCTTGACACATGGGCAACTGGTGCCTCCTGGGTCAGGGGGGGCACATGTCCCCCCCAGTGGCCAGTCAGCAACTGGGGGGGAAGGGGTCCCCCAGCGGCGCCCCTGGAACTGCCAGTGGTGCTTCTCCTAGCGCCCCCACTCCCCAGCTGGTGCTTGCCGGGGGGGG
>NW_017728992.1:99510455-99517568 GCF_001723915.1 Gavialis gangeticus
CACTCCCCAGCTGGTGCTTGCCGGGGGGGGGGTGGGCACTGGCGCTCCCGCCTGCCCCCCCTGCCCATCACCTAACCAGTGAGCACTGGCTGTCAGGGGGTACATGTGCACCATTGTGCACCCTCTATGCTTTGCCACTGGCTTGACAGAACCACACCACAGCCTGTCTGTAAAATTGGTGACCTAGAATTAAGTGCCAGAAGTCAGGCAGACTAAACAAAGCCACTCAGAGTAATTAAAATGCAGCACATTATTAGATCATTTGATGGGGGAGTAAGGTTCTAAATCATCCTAAATAAATATGCATTTTGCCTATTAAATAATTATATTAATCCATAACTCAGTTACAAAAATTCATACTACTGAACACTGTTGCCAGCCTTGACCATTTTCAAGAGGCCAAAGCTGCAGAAATGTTGCTAGACAGAAGGCCCAAAGCTTGTGTTGCTGGTAGGTGTTGTTGTTAGGGCCTGAGTCCCTATTTACCAGTGCCCTGCCCCCCAGCAACATCAGGATGAGACTCCAAGTTTGTACCACCTGCATGTTCTGGTAGCTGTTTCTGCTTGCCCGCCACGACTTCATGTTCTTCTTGGGAGACAGTTTCCAGCAGGTGGCCTGTGGGATCCTGTACCTGGGCTTCTTCATGGGGCTCCAACCTCCCTTTACCGCAACTTTACCATATTCACAGCCAAGATGGACATCAATTTCCAAAAGTCCCCTTTAGAGATGATACCTTCTCACCTGTAAAGCCCTTCTTCTGAGGGGTGGTGACCCCCTGGTCAGCTCCTTGTAGGCCATCCTTTGTCTGTGGACTGTGGCCTGTGCAACTAAAACTCACCTCAGTTTTGAGGTAATAGGAACATCATGAATAATAGCAACAGAAAACAGTCAGTCTCTGCTGATGGGTCCCTGGGTCTAGTCTCCCAGGTCCCAGGGCTGGGGCTTTTTACCTTCCTCCCCACCCCCCTCTTTAAGAGCCATCTTGCAGGCTTAGCTGCTCTCTGCTACACCTCTGGCAGTTCTCTTGTGGGCCCTCCTCTGTGTCCCTGCCCCTTCCCACCTCCACCCTGAGGCTGGGTTGTCTGGGTGACTCTGAATGGTGTTCTCACCGCTCGCCTTGGCAGCCCCGCACAACGATACCTCCCCGTCATGCCGGCTCCAGGCCGTCATGGCCTCATAGCCCCACACTGCCACCTGTCTCATTGCCTGGTGTGGCTCCCAGTGTCCATCCCTCCTCAAGGGCTCCCTGCCAGTGGGGTAGTTCCACAGCACTCAGTTGGCTCCTCCCGGCTCTGGCACCACACACCTCTTTTACCACACTCAGCTGCAGTGTCGGGTCCTCCTCCTAGAGTGCCTCCTGGATGTGCAGCTGGGTTTCTGGTGCCACGTCTCTTCCCGGAGACGGTCTCCTTGGTTCACCTCAGCTTCTCCCAAGCCATGCTCCTCAGCACTTCCCCATCTTCCCCAGGCAGTGTTCCACAGCGTTTTCTCGCCACTGTGCTCCAGCTTCCCCATGCCAGCCCCAGCTGATCTTCAAGCCACTTTTTCAACAGCCTGCTCCTTTCCCTGGCTCCACCCTCTGTCTCCTCAGATTCACAGGCTCAGGCAGCTCTGAAAATGGTGCACCTGAGCCTGCCACCACTGTATCTCCCTGCAGCTGCCTCTCATCATCTCCCCTACAGTGAGTGATGGGGAGAGTCTGGCTGGGCCCTCTCTTCCTTTCTCACAGCTTGTTTTTCTCAGTAACCACAGTGTGAACCTCTGCAGATGTGACAACTAACTTGGTCAGCAAGTAAAGGAAACCAACATTAAACAGAGCACATGGCCTGAAAAGAAGGTAAGGGAAGACCGTACATTATATACACTATATCATAGGTTTATCTTAAAATGGTAGTAGTAGGTATAGTGGTTGATGTAACCAAATGTATTAGATATTTCGCTATAATAGATATTTTTATTAAAATTATTAGATAATTTGTAAAAACAAAAAACAGCCTTGTCAAAGAATAACAAAGTAAGGTAAAGAAGAAACAGGAACAGCATTGCACAATGGGGAAGGAAAGGAAATAAGAAACCCTTTCCCAATGATATAAAACCCAACTAACTGACACCTTCCAAGTCCATAAGAGCTCTGGTTCAGTCTAATTCCAAAAGTTTAAGCGAAACAAAGAAATTAAGAAAAACCTGATCAGAGATCTTTCTTAGAAGGTTAAACCCAACTATCTATAATTATTGGGCAGACTGAAGGGAAATTTGGAAGACCCAAATTTAAGATGATCTGCTGCCAATCTGCATGTCACCCTCCTCCCACCTTTCAAGTTTCCCCAGCTGGTATAGGTGAGAATCTATTTGGTGCTGTTGTGAGTAGCCAGATAAACTTTGGGATAAATGTTCTCACGTTTTATGGTGCAGCCAAATAAAAGGTTGAGCTGTAGACCTGTTTCTGCCTCTGATCAGTAGCCTACCCCCAAGGTTACCTGTAATCTGGGTAACGATACCTCATCTTTTATTACAAAGGCACTGCTGCTCTTAATTCAGGGTGGACTGATTTAAATCAAGCCGATTTAAGTCGTTGAGTTAAATCACCAAGAGAAAACCCTGATTTAAATCAAGTTTCCCACTGATACTTCTTCACATATTTCTTAAACAATGGCACAAATCTGATCACTAAAACATGTTAATTTACAACTCAATACAGCATTTTATAACCTCTTCCCTTAATAAAATTTGAAAATTAAAAAAGTTTCACTGCAACAGACAAGTCATCACAACACTAAATGTACACTGTCCTTAAAACTTCTACAACTAGATCTCATCTTCCCCATTCCCACTGTCATTTTTATTTAGAGACTGAAACAGAATGGGATCCTGAAACAAAAATGATTTTTGAATAGTCATTCTTCTCTGTTCTTCTCACTACTATTCAGTTAATCATTTACATTTTCAGCAAGGATGCAGATCCAATTCCAAATTACCAGAAAAGCTAAGGCTGACTGCACTTAGAGTGCACTTAATTTTGGAGTAAGCCCATTGAACTCACTGACACTTCTGTTTTTTGAGAAAACAAATATAGGATGGGATTCCCTTGGGAAAACTGAGTTATGATGAAGTAAAACAGGGACTAGACTTATGCATCACCATTATCGTCTATGGCCATGATATTCCAAAATAAGGGGCATGTACTGTATAATATAAAATAAGAAAATGACACCCAGTGGCAACTCTAGATTTCTCTTACTGCAGCTTTCTGTATCGTAAACTTGGGTGATAAATTCTAAACTTAGTTCACTAATTAAACAAGCCAGAAGGATTAGATAAAGCTAAACATTTTTTTCTAGCAACATCCAACATAGCAAAGAGCTTGGGAATTTACTTGTTAAATCACACTTATACTAAAAGGCATAGAGAGAGTCTTGAAGAATGATGCATTGCAAATTGAATTATTTAATGTATTAACCAGTTGATCCAAACTGTTCTTCAAACATATCCACATCTTCATCCACATCATTTTCTCCCAATAAGCAGTTTTCATTATGATGTTTCTTTCTTGCAACTAGGCCTTGCATCTCCTTCTTGCACTGCTTACACTTGACACATTTTCCTTTTTTACCCAGGGAAGGAATTTCTTCAAAATATTCCCAGATAGGGTCTCTCTTATGCCCAGAAGCCATGACAGTTTTCCTGTGGCAAAAGTGTGGAGGAATAAAAGAAACTGTGCAGTGTACTACTGAATAATGTGTTCCCTTTTTCTTTCCAGTCCACTCCACTGTTCCTTTCTACTCTGCCTCTGTCCCTTCCTATATTGTCTCTTTCTTTAAGACAGTGTCTTAACTAACTCCTCTGCCTTGCTTGGCCCAGCTCCACCACCACATAAGCACAGAACAACAACAATCCTATCCAGCCTGTGTCTTTGCACACGTGACTTTAGTCTGCTGAGAAACAGAAACTGAAAGTCCAGAACTTTCAAGAAGCAAAAGCTGGTAGTTAGGCTGGACAGATAGACTACAGCCATTTTCATGAGATGAAAAACTGAAATGAGTGCCCATGTTTGATTGGTAGGTAACTCAATGTGCGTGAGTGTGACACAGCCATTAATTCATTTTTATGAGACTGTAAGTGTAGGTTTAGCATGTTTCTGATGAGATTTAATTGTAACTGTTAGTTTTTAAATAAGAGAGAAATTTAGTATTTTACTGATGATTTAAAAAAAATAAAAAATCTGATTTAAATAAAAAAATCCAATTTTTAATTTTTTTTTAAATCATTGATTTTTATCCACCCTGTTTTAATTGAAGTGATTCTCAAGTACATTATTATGTTAAAGATATATAATAATTTTATACATAAGCAGATCTGTTTATGATCTTTGCTGTGGGAAAAGCTAGGTATCTGGCTGATTTACGTACCGGGGCCTTAACAGCCAGTTACAGAATAACCACTTGATAATAAAGCGTGTCTTACACAGTTTAGGAAGTGTGGGTATATCAGTAAGTAGTGGCTGGATACAGAAAGAAGAGAGAACAGCAGGAGTGAAGCAATACAAGCACAGATGTGCTATAGCTCTCAAAATGCTCACAAGATCTATCTATAAATAAATCAGTGAAAAGAGGAAAATATATAACGAACACATTGTGTGAACATGTTTTTGCAAAAGTTCTCAAAAGAACAGTCAACCTGTTTCTCTGCTCTGCAATCAAGAATATTCTAGTAAGAGATGCTATATCAAAACACACCAGTTGGCATGTTTGCTAAGTAATATCCTCATAAATACTTCATGCCCATTAAATTCACTGAATAATGTAGGCATGCACTGTGATCACTGGAGTTAGACATGGTAAAATCTTTCATCTATGCTTTTCAAAAACAATTCTTATTTTCGTAAGAAGTTCTAATACACATGCAAGGCATGGCTGCCTACCTTTCCACAATGAATGCTGCCCTCTAGTAGTCATGTTTTAGAAGTGCAGGCTGTTAGAACTGCCCAAGTAGGCCTCTTCATAACACCCTTTATAACTACTGCAGACAGCAGGTCCACTCTAACATTCTTCTAATATCTGAAGTTTTTCACAAGGAAAAAAATAAAGGAGTAATATTCAGACCACAAGTTAGGAGATTAAACCTGAAACTGAACAAAGAGCCACGGAGCAGTGATACAAGAAGAGTGATCTAGATGATAGGCTTTATTTCACTAAAGGATATCCTTTAATAGTGTTTGGCAAAGTTTTAGAACAATTAGCAAGTTTAGGAACCAATAACTTGATTGTCTAATGCTGAACTCCTTTGAAAGAACAGTCCACAAATCCACTCACTGCTGTTTGCTATGACGAGTGATACAGCGAAATAAATCTGGTGTTTTGTTTACTCGGCGGTGAAAGGACAGGCAACAGGAACGATTAAAAAATTCAATCCGCTCTGCTCAGCGCCTGTACTCATAGGTTTAAACATGGGGTTACAAGTGCGCTAGTTTCAAGACAAAATCCTCCACGTTACTTTGGAATACTATGTCCTACTATAAATGTAGGTATAGAGCCCCACACAATGGAGCCCTGATCCTTGGTCCTCTTATGATATCATGAAATTAACTGTAAGTGAAATTGAATCAATAAAACAGTTACTTTGAGGACAAATCCTAGAGTCTTAGCTTAATACACTTCAGGACAAGAAAGTCATCAGAACAGAGCCCAAAATCATCAGAACAGAACCCTAGGGAATGGAACAGCTTGAAAGATCTAAAAATATCAATTATTATATAAAAACAGTGCCCATACATTGAAGGGAACAAAATACATGGTTAGAAAAGAAATAAAATTCAGACTTACGCTGATAACAGAAGCTTGGACGGGATGCTGGCACTTCAACATAGCCTCAAGTCCTTTCTAAATGTAGGATGATAAGGAAAAAGTCAAGGGTCAGGTAGTCCAGCTCACTGCAAAAGGGCAGGATTTGCTGTTCCTAAACCATCCTAGAGATGTACCCTAATCCAGCCATTTCTTGAAAGACTCTAATGAAACAGATACCACAGTTTTCCTTCTGCTGGGCTAACTTCTGTTCAGAGACAGGATGGAACCACTGCAGAAAATGGCATTATGGATATATAGTGAACCTACACAATTTACTTGACTATTGCAAGTTATCAATACTGTGTTGTAAAAAACATGGTGACTAGGAATACCTTGCAAATTATATCATACAGCTGTTGGCAGAATCTTGCAAATCAGCTGTTAGCAGGCAGTCATTTGTTTCTCTCCAAAACACCACAGACACTAATTTTACACTATATTCTGCCAGAAGACTAGTACTAGGGGCCCAACTTAGACACCACATTTATGCTGGAGCTTCCTCAATCAGTGATTTGCAACCTTTTTTCATTTGCAGACCCCTAAAAAATTGAATGGAGGTGCAGACCTCTTCGAAATGTAAGTGTAGGTACTCACAAACTTTTGATTGATTGCCTTTCACAAATCCCTTAGACAATCTGTGGACCGCCACGGGTTCACAAACCACAGGTTGAAAACTGCTATCCTAGATTATACATAGGTTTGGTAGGATTAAATTTTTATCAATAAACATTGATAAACAGTAAGTTCACCTCACGCTCACAGACTAACAAAAAATATTTCCATTGTTAATAATCACAATTTATAGAAAGGGAATGCAAGAAAAATGATGGCTGAAAACTTACTAAAAGTAGTGTTGTGTTCCTTTACAGTCCTTGGTGGTTTTGGTTATAGCCATGTTGGTCTAAGGACATATGTGGACCAGAGTCTTTGGAGAAATACGATGTCTTTTATTAGACCAACTAAATAGTTGGAAAAATGGTTCCTTGCAAGCTTTCAGGCACAAACACCCTTCTTCAGACATAGGGAGAGTCTGCTGGTGTTTCATGTTCTCATGAATGGAATAAAGTCAATATGCAAAATGCAGGTCTGTGAAAATGCAAATGCATGGCAGTAAGGATCAGAGGCCATGGGTGATGATAGGTGTGAGACAGGTAGATGGGGAGGGGGAAAGTTGACTTGCTGATAGAATGTAGCTAGTAAAATGTAGAGAGGTTATCTGGGGTTATAGGAAGTTGAGGCTGGATATTAGGGAAAACTTTCTCACTAGGAGGGT
>NW_017728992.1:99522568-99522814 GCF_001723915.1 Gavialis gangeticus
ACTATAACATTCAATATGACAACAACCACTCTCTCTCCAATCTTTCAGTTCTAATCTTCAAAGGGAATTTACAAAACATTGCCAAACGAACCTCATGGGGTATTAAACTGTGTGGAAGACTAGCCGTGCCACCAAATTTAAATTGTAGGCTCTCTCATTGGACCAGACAGTCTCCTTTAAATGTTCCTGCCACGACTTAGATAGAACATGTTGCATAAATTGCTGATTTTATCCCCTGGAGGCTAG
>NW_017728992.1:99527814-99528096 GCF_001723915.1 Gavialis gangeticus
CCAATGTCTATATTTAGTCCATGATTTTATGAATCCAGTAGTTTTATCATCAATGAAGTTGTTAGGTTCATCTACAAAAGCTATTTTGTAAAATTCCCTTTGAGGATTAGAACAGAGATTGGAGAGAGAGTGGTTGTCTTGTGAGAAGTGCACACCCACAGGTAACTGGGTATTTTTGTCTTTAATAGATTTTCCATGTGTGGTCATTCTGCTACACAGTTGTTGTTTGTCTAGAAAAGACAAAAATACCTAATTACCTATGGGTGCCCACTTCTCATAAGA
>NW_017728992.1:99533096-99533305 GCF_001723915.1 Gavialis gangeticus
TGTGAGAAGTGCACACCCACAGGTAACTGGGTATTTTTGTCTTTAATAGATTTTCCATGTGTGGTCATTCTGCTACACAGTTGTTGTTTGTCTAGAAAAGACAAAAATACCTAATTACCTATGGGTGCCCACTTCTCATAAGACAACTGTCTCTAGTGGATTATGGAACAGAGAAAGATCCCACACAATTTACTGATTTGTTTGATGTG
>NW_017728992.1:99533316-99534941 GCF_001723915.1 Gavialis gangeticus
ACAAAGAAACATAGAGAAAAGTATCTATTTTCGCTACAAAAAGATGGACACAGTTCTGTGAGACAAAGTTGTTGTTAGGTTCTGCAATTTAGAAGCTGGCTCCTCTTCGCAGGGCTCCATCATCCCCACATCCTGTCCTTACCACATGAGATGCTTCAATTTTACCCTCATTAGCAGGGATCCGGGTTTTCCGTTTTCCACGGAAAAACTGAGAAAACCATGGATTCCCTGTTTTTATCGGAAAAACACAGATTTCTCTTTATAGCAGAGAAATCTGTGGATTGGATTCTCCGCTTTTGCAAAGCGCTCTTGCAGGCTGGCACAGCTCCAGCCTGCAAGAGTCGATTGCAAAAAGGGTGAAAAACCCCCAGTCCTGGTGGGAGGGGGAGGGAGAGAAGGGAAGGCGGGGCCTGAGCCTCTGAGGCAGCCAAGGGTCACCCTTCGCCCCTGGAGATAAGTGGGGCTGTGGGGCAGGGCTGGGAAGATGGTTGGGGGCTGAGGCATCAGGGGGTGCTGCTGGCCCCAGGTGGCACATCGCAGCTGGGAGCAGGGCCATGGGGTGAGAGCAGGGGTGCCCTTCTACGGGGAGCTTTGCAGGCAAGAGATACAGGATGCAGTGTGCTGGTGCCCGGGCCGCACACATCCCACCTGGCTGCCTGCCCAGGGGAGACTGGCACGTGGATGGAGCACAGCTCCGGGGCCGGCTCTGCAGCTACGGCGGGGGATGGGAGCGTGGAGGGGGGGGCTTGGGCTCGCACGCTGCGGCCACTGCCTACAAAACCACCCGCTGCCGCCGCAGAGCTGTGCGGCTGGCCGCTGGTCAGCAGCGTGGTGGTGGCCGGGTGGCACGCAGCCATCCCCACCACCACCCTGCACTGCGCCGCACCACTGCTGCTGGTCGTACAGCTTCAAGCACGGCTCCGCAGCAGCAGCAGGAAATTGTGTAGGCAGCGGCTGTCACGGGCCTCCAGGTAAGAAGCAGCAGCCGCCGCATGCAAGCTTCCCCCCCCATCATGGCTGCCGAGTCGCTCACAGAGCTGTGCTCCAGCTGCATGCCAGCCTCCCTCTCCCCCTCCCGTGGGCAGGTGGCCTGGCAGTATGCGTGTGGCCAATACATGGTGGGCACCACCCCATTGTGCCCCGCATAGCTTGCCCGCAAAGCCCCCCCACAGAGGGGTACCCCTGCCCTCACCTCCTGGCCCTGGTCCCAGCTGTGATGTACCCGCCACTCCCTCAGCCCCCAACCATCTTCCCCAGCCCTGCCCCACAGTCCCCAAGCCCCACTTACCTCTAGGATCCAGAGGGGAAGGGCATGGCTCCACGGTGGCAGCGCTTCCCTACAAAGCCCCCCAACCTGCATGCAGCTGGCACCACCCCACACCACTTCGGAGCCATGCAGCCAGTTGTGGGGCACGCCGCTGTATGCAAGCTCCCCATTTCACCCCCTGGCCGGGCAGCACATATGTGACCTGCACACGGTGGTTGCCACTGTACTGCTACAGCTGTGCCCTGCGCCACTTGCCCACAAAGCCATGCAGGTGGCTGTGGGATGGTAGTGCAGGGTGCAGTGGCGGAGTTGTGGTGGTGTGCGAACCTCCTGTCAGGCCAGCTGGCACATGTGTGGC
>NW_017728992.1:99535526-99547255 GCF_001723915.1 Gavialis gangeticus
TGGGGCACCAGCAGCGCTGGGAGGGGCTGTGGGGGGCCTTTCATTTTTATCATGGATTTGGGGTTTTTAATCAGACAAAACCAGGATCCCTGGTGAGGTCCCCTCTCTGCAGGTCTCAGTGTCTGGCTTGCCTTGATTAATCTCTAGACATCTGGTTTCTTGTCCTGGGTCACTTGCCCCATTTTTCCCCACATGGGTCCCAAGTTGACCATCACACAGCTTGTCCCTGCCCTTGTCCTTCAGGGCAGAACTATATTGGGCCAACACCCCGAACTCATATTGATGCTTGACCTTTCCTTTTCCTTTCTTCAGGTTTCTGGAACAGAATCCTGCACCCACTGGACTAAGTCACAAGTTTGGATGCTACAACTTAACTTGTCCTCCTGGCTCCTCAGGCAAGTACGTCTTCGGAATACTCTCCCGAGTCTCCTTGGTGAGTCCTGCACCACTGCCATCACTCCGTGTTCCCACAGATCTTCCTCCATGCCATCCCCTTCACCAGCAGAAGCTGACTGTTCAGTCAGCCCTTAATTCCTCGTGCTGGACACAGCATCCTATTTGCTGCTTTGCCAGCTCTCCGAGCTGATAGTCTTAATTAGCATCCGGGGCTTTCAGCTCAGCTTTTCCCATGCCTGGGCTCGCCGACGTACCCTCTACCTGTGCCCCCCGCAGCCTCTTTCGTGTGCCGCCACTACTGTGGACATAACTCCTGATGACAGCTGGAGCATCACCATAATCGCAAGTTTTGTGCAAGTAGTTTGAAACTTTGGAGTGAGTGGTAACATGACTTCCTTCAATGCTGCAAACCTTCTGAACTTCATCACATTCCATTTCAGAACCATGACAAAAAAAAATCCAGGGGCAGGATACTGCCTGCCAGACCCAACACCCAGGACATGCAGCATCCCAGGTGATATTTAGGTAATATGTCCCACTGACCTTGTATGTACATGTGTGTTGGGGGATGGGGAAGGGGAGGAAGAGGAGGACGGGGTGAGTGGAGGACAGATGCAAAAGCTTGTTGTTTTTCTTACTGTGTTCCAAAACCCCCGCTCCTCCTCCTCGTCTTCCTCTTTCCCCCTCCTTGCAGAAAATTTTCACAGGCAGAGTGCACCGGGGTGGCAACCACCTGTGAATGAAGAGAGTGAAATATAGTCAGAATTGCAGGAGTTTTGGGGGTATTTTTTTTTTTAAACACTGTGTGTATATTTTATATTGTTAAGCTCCCATTTTTTTAATACAGCGTTTTGAATAAAGTGTTTTCTTTTTGCTCTATGTGTGTCATGTTTTCTTTGAGATGGGTGAGTGGTTTTCCAAGACCGCGCCCACCTCAGCATGGGGATGCTGTGCTTGGGGGTTTTAATAGTCATAGCATTGCGACTCTTAACTGGAAAGCGGTGCAAGGTAGACTGTTATTGGAAGAAGGTTGAATACTTGTTAAGTGCTAGGGTGCAGCCAGCATTTCTTGTAAGAAAAAAAAAAAAAAGACTAAATAACCCCACCCACCCCCAGTGGCAAACAGGCAGTCTGCAAAACTTCTCCATGCATGGCCCTCCCACAGCCTTTAGCAAATTGATAATGCATAATACATTTCATATGCATGGTTGCCAAGGGCAATGCAGGGTTGGGGTTAATACCTGCTCCCACAGCTCCAAAAAACAGCTTTTTTTCCTGAGTTTTTTTTTCTTCTTCTCCAGGCTGTACTGGCATGGGAGATGCACTGCAAAAAATAATAATCTTCAATGCTTTCTTTGCAATTTTCTTTACAAAATCCTGCATGCAGCACCTTTCCCAGTCAGGTTTGCAGACTGCTCCCTCCGCCAGCTGCAACCTGCTCCCCTCTCCTGCAGAGAGCTCATCAGATTTTGTTCAGGATTGCTTTATCCTCCCTTGCCGTCTCTCTCCTCTCAGCTTTCTCAAAGGACAGGGAGAAGGTGAGAGGAAAACAAGGAATAGCACTTCGAAGGTAGCCCAGGATAATTTGTTCAGCTGCCTTTAGGCCTCTACAGAATTAAGTGCATCCAAAGAAAACATTGTTCTAGGAGAACTTCTTTTCATCCAAATTCAATAAATTTGAAATACCTCCTTCTCATACACAGATATTGGCATGTCTTCATCAGATGGGTCTCAGCTACCTCAAGGCATTACCCTAGCAGGGAGCTGCTAATCAGCCACGGCCAGGGTTTCAAAAAGCACTCTGCTTCCTATAGAGAGGCCAGAAGTGTTATGCTGCAGGTAGCTATCCCCAGACATATTATTGAGGTACCTGGAGGGGAGGCCAACCAATCTGAAATACAGGCCCTGACCAGCTGTGTGTCAAGCCTGGGAAGCTACTGCACTCCCACCCCTGGCCAGCTGCAAATAGCTCCCCCTCTCCCAGGTCCATGCCCTGAAATCAAGCAGGAGCAAGTACAAATCAGAATTTTTTTGTTCATCTTTATTTTTTCCCCCTTACTATAAACTGAATTGGAATCCATTTCATTGGGGAAAAAAATCACAATAAAGCTAAAACAGTATACACATTTTTGTTTTACTCAACAATGTCATTGGTAGTCAACTAGTGAATATATTTTTTATTTTTATTTTTTTTTACAATACACCCATTGCCAGTAAGCACAATACAATAGGATAAAACACCAATTCACAATGTGCTCCCATGGTCCATTGAGTAATCCCTTGATATTTCTCTCAGTATTACTACTATGAAGCAACTGTATAAGTTTGAGTGTTCCCTTTCTCCAATCACATGCAGTATGGCACTTGGTGATGGATGGAGGGCTGGTTGGTGAGAGGGTAGCAGGCAGGCAGCCAGCCAGCCAGCCTGGTTACACTGGCCATGTCCCAGTGATGTTTTACTTTTGATATTTATGGCATGTATGGCTAATGGGGGGTGGGTTGGGTGGTTTTCAGAGAGCTGAGGACCGCATTACTTTTATGGAGTCATGACATTACTGGAAAGTTGTAGGGTGGACTGTTATCAGAAGCAGGGAGGTCAAATGCTTGGTAAGTGCTAGTGTGCAGCCAGCAAGTCTTGCAAGAAAGATGACTAAACAAACCCACCCACCCCCAGCAGCAAGCATGGACCTCCCAGGGCCTTTAGCAATTCCATTACAATGTTCTCCACTAGAAGCTGGTTTGGTTGGTGGGGCAGAGGGAGGGAGGGAAGCTGGCATCCTGCACCCCCTTCCTGGTTACTGAACATGTCCCAGCAGAAAGATAGCTAGGACAAGGTGGGGGGCAGGCCTGGTCCCAATGGGCCACCCCCCTACATAGAAATGTATGGCCCAATTCAGCTGGCAGAATGGAGCCATGCTAATTTTCATTACATTGTAACTTTGAAATCTTTGCTGGTCATAAAGCTTAGGTAGAGAGGGAGGGAGTGATGGATGGATGGGGGAGAGGGAGGGAAGCAGACAAGCACATGCCATATTATAGAGGTTTTACAATATTTTATGCTGTAAAGGTGCTGGCAAGAAAAATCCCCTCTTCTGTAATACTTTGTTATTCTTATTTAAGATATTCCTTCCTTCAAGTCAGAGAAGAAACTCAAGCAGTTTCCCTACCTGCAGCTGCCCAGAGCCCAGGCTGGCTACCACCAGCTGCACCAGGCTCTGGAACCCTGCCATCACTTCTACGCCAGGAGCAGGGGAGAGATGGGGGCTGCGCTGCCTCAGGTCCTTCCCCCACTGCTCGCTCAGATGCGTGGATGCACATGCCACTAGGGAGCTCATGCCAGAACCTCCCGGCTGCAGCTGGCCCTGGCTCTGGGTAGCTGCTGCCAGCTGGGACCCTGGGCTGCTCTCAGCAGGCAGGTGGGATGCTGCAAACCCTGTTGGGAGCAGCCTGGGCTCCAGCAGCTACCTAGAAGCAGAGTAGCTGTTAGCCACAGAGTCTGAGCTGGGGGGCAACAGCATCGTGCCATCTACCCCTTGCCCTCATTTTGTTTTTCTGGCATGCCGGCACTCTAGCACCTTTCAAGGAAGGGAGTGTAGTGTTTTTCAGCCCTCTGGCCAAAAATCATTGCCAACCCCTATGCTAAGGGAACTCCCTGCTCCACCTATCAAAATGGCCACAACCCAGGGGCAGGAAAAATATGGCCCACCAGGTCATTCTGTCCAGCCTGCAGAGTCCCCCAAAGAAGTTTAGTAAGCTAGTATTTATTTGCCCTTGGCTCCCCACAGGTTTGCGCAGCCCACCCTGAGCCAGTTCCCTGGCTTCCCGCCACCCCCACTTGGATACCACATGGTTGTGGCTCCCAGCTGCAGCCCCAGACTGCAGAGCACAGGATCCTCTCTCTCTCTCTCCGCAGAGACAGATTGCAGGCACAGGGGCAGAGTATGTGTTCATAGGATGTCCCACAGGTATACCCCACCATAAACATGCACCCACACCTCCCTTCACACTGCCATACACAAACCCCAGCCACCCTCCCCCCATACCCCACATATCCACAGCCCCCACAAACCTATACTCTTGTATATTATGGGGAGTGGGTAAGACTTCATTTTAAGCTACTGTGCAGTCGCCTCTATGTACACTACACAAACACATGTAAATCAGGACAAAAATATTTTTTGAAATCAAATTAATATGTTGTAGATGTTCAATTTTTAGAATATCATTTTGCATTTTACTGGTTCTAAGATGGCAAAACCCCTTGCTGAAAGGAGTATTTCTGGGGACAATGGGAAGGACTTCTGGTGGCAAAGGTCAGGGGTTAGGGGGCAGGACTTCTGGTTACAAGATGAGGACTGGCAGCCAGACACTTGTCAAGGGGCAGGGCTACCCATACAGCCCTCAGTAGCATATCAAAACTTTGTACTTGGCCCTCAGTCCAAAATAATTAATTGCCTACCCCGCCACAACTTTTCCCATAGCTAGACTTACACTTGTTCCAGCAGCTTCAAACCCTGGCCCCAGGCTCTATATCCCTACACACCCAACTGCTAAAGTTTGCTGAGGCCCCCTAAATGTTTTCCTTCAATCTAGCTGTGGGCTCCCCACTAGGAAAAAGCACTGTTTTAGCAAAAAAGGAGCCTGCTTCTGGCAGCACTCCCATCAAAGCCTGCTCCCACACTGCAGGATGTAACCATCCACCTAGTTTATCATTAACCTCAAGATCACTGGCTGCCTGTGCCTTGCATTTTGCTGTAGGGGCCCTTTCTATGTCAGCTACTAAAATGACCACAACTCTTCCCCATTCTTTTTCACTGAGTGTTATGCTCGTTTTAGTCTCATCAAGTCAGCCTCAGGCAGGGGACATATGAGCCTGACTGGAAAAAAAAAGCTAGCTTTGAGGCCTCAAAGCCCATATATTTAGCCAGCTGTAACAGGGGGGCCTACCAGGGCCCATCTCCGTATGGCCCGCCCACCTATTTCTTGGGCTAACCACCTGCTTTCTTGCCTGCCATGCCTTGATCTTAATTGATTAATAAAGCTGTTAATTAAGTAGGAGGCTACCCATTTTCTGCCCCACTGCTAGGGGGTGCTATTTGCGGCTCCATTCCTCCCCTACACCGCAGCCCAAGCCTCGCAGATGACCTTACGATGTTTTCACACGTCAGGCCCCCATGATGGGGCCCAGAATGCTACTGTAGGACCCCATCTGGCTTCCTCCCTTCAGGCAGACTGCCACCATCATACCAGGCCATATATCTCCCTGCCACCGGTTCCCCTTTGGGTGTGGTCCCCTCACTGGGACCTTTAGCTCACACTAGCCCCAGCCCACCCCCAGGCCAGTCAGGAGTCCAGGCCCCTGGCTCTTGGGCATCCTTTGTGGTGGGCCTCCTTGCCCTTCTGACCCTCTTTGTCCTGGCCCCCACCTGGGCCAGTCAGGGGAAGCTCTGGCAGGCCTCACTGTATGACCCATACTCTTTTCCTGGAGTACCCCTCTCTTGGGTCCTCCTTTACGGATATAGGGAACAGGGTTACCTCACACTGACTGGTGCCTCAGGGTCTCACAGGGGACTCTCACTCCCCACCCCTGGGCAGCAGGTCGTGGTACTACTACTGGTGTTCTTTGACCCACACTCTGCCTCCCAATGGTGGAGGACTTAACTGGGGTCAGGACTCAGCTCTCAGTCTCTCTGGCTGAACCCCTATTCTTCCTTCACTGGGCTCCCCATCACCCTCTCCCTGAGGCTTCTGATTGCTGCCCCCTCTTGCTGGCACTCCACTGCCCCCTCACACTGGGGGCTCCACAGCACTGCCCTCCTCACTGCTCACAATGCCCCCTCTACTTGGGGTCTTGGGGCTTCCCTCCTTGGGGGGCTCAGGTGGCCCCAACTTTCCAGCTCAGGGTCTCAAACCCCCGCAGGGCTCAGGCAGCCTTGGCCACACCTGGCCTCCAACTCTCTACTCCCCTTCTTGGGGCTTACTCCCCCACAACTACCTCCAATGGAACATGACCCACCTGAAGGTGAGGGCTAGCAGTTACGGCACCCCAACTTGCCTTTCACTGGGGTGATCACTGGCCTGGCATTTCCAGGGGGCTCCTGCACCACTGAGAGCCCCACCAGGCCACCTACTCCTGGCAGGGTGTAGTTTCAGGTCATACCCAGGACAAGGAGTCTCCTACCATTGCCTACAGCTCCTCCCTTACCTCCATCCGAAACTCAGCAAGCCTCTGGCCAAGCAGTGTTGTTACCTGACCTCCAGCAGCCAAACTGCCTTGTTTATATAGGCAGACCTGAACCTAAAATGGCTGCCGTCATTAGGAACCTGGAGCTGCCAGCTCCAAGGCCTTAAAGTGGCAGGCGCACACAATGCCCTGCCACACCAACATTTCCCAAACTCAACCACCAGGGGGACACCTTTTCCAGTTTGAAATTTGGTAGCATATTTACCATTGCTCCCAAAAAGCTGAGGGAGAAGAGAGAATCTATATCTAGCTACATATATAGCACAGGGACATATAGCATATTTCCTGGATAAAAGAATTCATACCAGTGCTGAGAGAGTTATTTTTCTCAGCTGTACAGTTTAGGAAAATGTTGCATGACCCAGGGTGAAAAAGTCACTGAGATAGGTCAAAATGTTGAACAAACAAACAAACAAACAAACAAACTGCAGAGGGAGTCTTGAGGCTAAATACTGAGGCTTGCTAATCTAGCTGTGTTACTGCTAAAGGGAGCCAGGGAAGGATCTCACCTTGCTGTGCAGTGCTCTTTCCACTGTTTAACCCATCAGGACCCCTTGTCTGCCCCTAAGGGGGTAAAAGGAGCCCCCAGTGCTGAGACTACTCTCACAGGGTGTCATGTTCGTAACTAGCCCCGGGTTTTCTCTGCCAGCCCTGAGAGCGTGGGACAAGTAGAGGGGACAAGCCTGGTTACAAAGTATGGCTTTATCTGTATATCCACCCACCTACCTAACAGCAGAGTGCCCTGGGCAGTGGTATACCATAGGTCTCTGGTGCCTGGGGGCCAATGCCTGCATTTGCATCTCCCCTCCAGGGAGGAGCTGAGCAGGGTGCAGGGCCCCTCTCCTGCCCCACAGCACTTCCGCAGGGAAACTGACACCATAGCACACCAGACATCGGGGGAGGGGTGGCAGCAGCCAGAATTTCCAGCCGTAACAGGCACAAGCTACCAGGCACATGTGTGGGCCAAATGCAGGAGCCATGGCCCCCCTCCCACACCCCTGTCAGTATGCTACTGGTACTGGAAGCATGGAAGGGGGAAGCTGGAGAAGCCCGCAACAAGCCAAGGCTGGTCCAGTTGTGGATGAAGCCTACAGGCTCCAAGTCAACATGACAAAAACAGATGACATGAAGCAGGCAAGCTAAAGGAAAGCACAGCATTGGCTGGTTTGGAGCCACCCAGTTGGCTCAAGTACTGGTCTTGAGGAATCAAGTCCATCTCAGGCTGTTAGTGTCTGGGGCTGGAAGGGCTCCTCCAAGCTACGTTAAGGGCACAAGTAGGTCAGGCTCTTGAGGCCAGGGGAAGTCCAAGAGCATGCTTATGTCCCACAGCTGAGGGGAGAGGGCCTAGGTTAGCACTGCCACTGACCTCAAGAACCTAGCCTGCCTGTGCCCTTAACTTGGCCCAGGGAGTCCTGTTCTCCCCCACCATCAGCAGAGTCTGAAACATCCCTCACTTTAACACCAACACTGAAGCCTGTTACTAATAGGATTTTTTTTTTTTTTTTTTGCCAGAGCCCTCCCTGGATTGATCTGGCAACTCATCCCATGTGATATCAAATTAATTTTAGTAGTAACCCCTAAACAATGCAACATGTTTCCTCCCTGTAATACAAACCTGGCAAGTGGCTCTTTAGACTTTACAGCAGTGACCTTTGGGGCTACCAGGCCTCTGGGTATGTAGGGTCTTAGTTTCTGGCTCCCTGCTGATTGAGTAGGGACCCAGCAGCCCTGTGTCCTCCCAGGGTCACAGCATGCCAACATACACGTCCACACTCTTTTGTTTGCCCATTACTTTTGTACTGTTTCTTATCACAAATTGCCCAATTGCCTGGTTCTGTGCCAAGCATTCCTTACATGGTGCACCAATCCCTGGCACTGTGCCAGGAACATTCCTTATAAGGAAACTTGTGCCTTGTTTGCCTAGTGCCCAATCACAGCACTCACATCTCCTACTGTCACAGAAGATGCTCTGTTCAATTTTGTTGCTTGGTTCCAGGAAGGCTAGACTATGGCTAAAAAAGCCTTAGCATAACTCAGTTTGCCTGCTACACTCCCATCCTCAATGCCCCAGAATACAGTAGCATCACACAGAGCAGTTGTTGACCTTTCACATATGACTCAAAGCATGTGGGTTGCTGCCACATCCAAGCCACACATCTTCTCCTTAGCAGGCCACCAGGCCCTATATGACTTTACAGGGAGTTTTGGAGGAGAGCCTTCATCTCTTTCTCCCTTGCTCTAGCTCCAAGCCTGGTTAAGAGCTCTTGCATCTGGCAAATAAGCACACACTGGATCACTGATGTAAGGACTCCCAGAACCAAGGCCATGAGAAGCGAGTGTAAAGCCACATTAAGGATGGGGGTTGCAATAGATGACCAGCCCAAAAAAATTTTCTACCTATGGCATTGAGTAGCTTCTTTAACATAGTGTAGGACTGAAATATTCTCTTAATTTTTTAATCACAACAGAGGTCCTATTAGCTGTGTTATGAACCTCCTTCACTTTTTGCTGCTTTGTCAGATCTTATATGGCCAGGAGTAGATCGTCAGGCTCCATTCTTAACTGTATTTTGTTTAAGTCCTTTTCATGAAGGATTTTGAAGTTCCAGTTGGTTCTCGGTTGATGTACCAATGGTTAGGTATAATTAAAAAAAAAATCACATCAATAACATTTTACAAACACAGCCAATGCATAACTAAGCTGGATTGTTCCTTGTACCAAACAACTTCTTGATGCTTTAGTGGTGGTCTACATCATTTCAATCTGCTGTGGCTCTGCAGGTGACATTACACCATTTCTAAGGCAATTTCAGCTTCATTTTTAACTATTTTTAAACAGAGGCCCCAGGCTTGGGGAAGCATTAGCTCTACAGATACTCATTTCATTTAAAACAATGGGTTAATGCATTTTTCCCCCTCACACATCCTGCTACCTTGATGTTATAAATAGCTTTTTGAATACAAAAGCAATTCTTTATAGCCTTGAAAAGATTTCATCAGGTTGGTTGCTAATAACAGATATTACTTTAGTAAATGCCATTTTGCCAAACAAGTAAAAATGACGAGTTGAAACTTTCATAAGAATTGCTGCCCTTTGTTTCAAATATTAGACAAATTCTGTCCAGCCCGTCCCCACAAGACTAACACCATGAAACAGACTAGACCATTTTTGTTGTAGTGGTAAAGACACGGCTTGGGTGAGGAA
Source organism: Gavialis gangeticus (assembly GCF_001723915.1). Taxonomy (NCBI): domain Eukaryota; kingdom Metazoa; phylum Chordata; order Crocodylia; family Gavialidae; genus Gavialis; species Gavialis gangeticus. The sequence continues at coordinate 99,545,371 of NW_017728992.1, forward strand.
AACTCTGTTAATGGAAATAAAGCCTTGTGGTCTATCAGTCACCTTTGCTACTGGATTGATTATACTATGGTTTCTGCAAAAGAAACCACACATACAAGCCTGCCAAGGAAAACTCCTTGCAGTGAAATATTATTCATATTTACAAATTTACAGTGCTGACATGTGCAGTGGTAATGCACACATTGCAATTCTTAGGATGGGTATTTTGTTTTAAATATACATACTGAATGACAAGGATCATTTTTGAAAATAATGTTCAAAGGCCCACTGCACCATTTTGGCCACTGGAATTGTGACCTCTCTCATTTGGAAAAAAAATTGTATCAAGAAATGCCAGTACCCTTGGTATAATTTAACTAAATTACCATTTTAAAGATGAGTTTTTCCTTTAGAGGAATAATTTTCCCCTTCAATTTTTACTCTGAAAGCTTTTTTCATATTCTTATTGCTAGGGCATTGAGAAACCTTTAAGATAAAACAATACTGTTTCCCTGAATATAAATGTAAAATTATATCAAGGAAACAGAAAACAAAATAAAGCAAACACAGCATTAGCCAAATTTAATACCGAAAACCATTTCACCCCTCCCTGCTTTAGGTGCTGGTATTTCAGGGTACTTTGCTACAGTAGTTGTTACTGAATTCAAAACTCTGAAGTCTATTGTTAGTTTTTAGGTCTTCCCCTTCCTCTTCATAAACAGACCAAATCCAGGAGTCGCACACTAAGCATTTGTACCATCATTCCCCGATTTAAACTATTTACTATCAGTTATATAGTAATTTCAGCTTCTACTGAATATTTACACTGCTTTTGTGGGGGGAGAGTTGTGTCCCTCTATCAGAACACACACCAGTATTTTGCCACATTTTAACTCTCTGCCAGAAACTCAGAAAACGCCTTAATTGTCTTGGTTAACCATATCAGTCAGAGCAAGAACCTTAATAAGCTGTTAACACTTTTCTTTCTAGGATATCCACACTATTTCTGGACATACCTCACCCCCATTACCAGTGAGTGCAAGCACTTATACTTCCAACAGTATCTTTGCCTGAAATACAGGCACAAAAAAAAAACACACAACACTGCTTCATTCTCTGTTTTGTACAAACACCTTAATCTCTACAACGCAGCCCGGTTTTTAGGTTTAACTTCTGTTACAAACATTCATACAGTTTCTAGCACAGAGCTTAATCTCTTCTGCCACTGACTTCCTATCACACCAATGACAGAAGCTATTGTAACTGAAACAGGCCACAGCAGGACCTCAGGTACTCAGAGCAAGTTGCAACTTGTCCTCTAGGCAACTATCTTTCTCTGCTCTAAAGCAGTAGTTCCTAAAATTTCCTTCTTACTCTCTCCTCCTGCCTACTCTTGCATCCAAATGAGCTCTGTTAGTCTCTTCACTGCCTTTCTTTCTAAACACTTTTCACTTCTTCCTCTCTTCTACAGTCAGCCATCTGCCATGGTTTCAAGAGCCATCAAATGATGAGCATTTTTCAACTGCTTAAGCTGCTCCTCTGCTTCTTTTTTCCTCTCCCCCCCCCCCAATTACAACCTCCAATCCCTAGTTTTCAACTTGTGTCTTACAAAAGTTTAACCATGCATCAGGACCAGCAAATTTCAAAGTTTACCAAGGGCCCTTTTTTTTTTAATCAGTTTTCAGCTCCTCTACATAATACTACAGTGCTGCAGGCACTAGTTATGGACTGTGGGGAAAAAAATCCCCCTTTCACTGCCCTGGTCTGGGACATCCCTAACATCCATCCTCTTTTTTACCTGTGTTATTTGGTCTGAACCTGGTCACCTGCCTGTCAGAGAGAGAAATTCCATTGGGAGGCGGGACTCCCTCCTCCTTTGTAGCTCTGGTCCCCCCCCCCCCCCCCA
>NW_017728992.1:99547604-99553925 GCF_001723915.1 Gavialis gangeticus
CCCCCCCCCCCCCCAAATCTGCTGACTACTTTTAAAAGATTTGGTCTGCATCCAATACTGCCTGTTTCTGGTTGGGACTTAGTGATGTCATGAATGTTTTAAAAGGGTGTCACTCCAAAATGGAGAGGTCAGTCATCTTTGGGACCCTGAAACTAGCAACAGGCCTTTTGTTGAACCATCAGTATCTAGCTGAACATGCAAGTTACTTAATCTGAAGTTACTAGCTAAATTTCAGGTAAGTAAACTACATACATACCAAAAAGGGCCAACAAGCCTATTCCTTTTGTACCTTTTGCTTAAGTAGGTTTTCTTTCAATTTTACATTGATCAGAGAGGAAGAGAGTGAGGAAGGAATACAAAAGAATCTGTTATAGCACTCCTCGCTGTAAATGCTTATAATGGTGCAACTAGCCTCTAAAGCCCTGTTTCACTCAGCTGGCTGGCTAAGATGGGCATGGCTTTTTAGCTTTCTCCCATACAGGAGGCTACTTGTGAATGCTTCAGGCTAAAAAGTACCCCAAAATACCATGGTGGGCTAAGCACCTGCAAGGTCAGAGGGTCTGTGTATCCCAAGAGCTCTAACAAGGACCAGGGCACAGGTGGTAGCAGCAATCACCCCAGGCTTGTGCGTGTGCACCAGAAGGGGGTTGGCCAAGCTTAGGCACCCCAGGGAGAGACACCCAAAGTGGGATTTTGGTCAGGCAGCGAGGTGGGTGATTGTGTAGTAGCACTCGTGTGGTAGGACAGTAGGGGAACAGCAACATAATGTTTTATTATACAACTTGCCCTGAACTACTCTGATCAAGAATTAGCTCTCCCTAGCATCCTTAGTGCAAGTGGCAAAGGGGAAAACAGAGTTCCAGTTAGCCATCTTCATTCCCTGATCCCTGAAGGTTACTTTACCTACTGGCTATAGTTTCCAACATGATACCATCAATCCATCTTTGGCTCTTGCCTGGCTTGCTAATTGTTACTACTGGGGTTCTTTTTGCCAGAGCCCTCCAAGGATTGACACAGCAACTCAACCGTTGTTGTAAAATGAACTTTAATATAAACCCACAGACACTATTAGAGGTTTTCTCCCCCTAGTACAAACTGACAAGTGGCTCTTTAGACACTACAGCAGTGACCTTTGGGGGTACCAGGCCTTGAGTCTGCTGCTGGCTGTGTTGGATCTTAGTTTCTGGCTCCCTGGTGTCTGAGCAGGGACCCAGCAGCTGCATCTATCCTCCCAGGGTCACAGCATGGTAACACATGCAAATTTCTTTGTTTGGCCATTACTTTTGTAATCTCATTTCAAGACAGTCTAATCCCCAGCTGCACCCCAAGCATTTCTTATATGGTACACCAATCCCCTGGCACTATCAGGAACATTCCTTATAGAGAATCTGTTGAACCTTGCTCCCCTAGTGCCCAGTCACAGCACTCGCATCTTAGTGCCACAGAAGGTGCTCTGTTCAATTTTGTTGCTTAGGAAGGCCTGGACTATGACTAAAAAGCCTTAGCATAACTCAGTTTGCCTGCTACAAAGCCATCTCGGGCTACTCCAGCCATCTCCACCACAGCTACAAGCTGGATGCTACCAGGAGTCAACATGATGTGGCTTGAAGGGAATGACTAAATAGGGCCGGAAGGAAGCAAAGACTTGGGAACAGACTGAAAAAAAATGGAGATGCAAAGATGATGACAAGGAACAGATCAATAGAGCAGAAGATGCAGATTGTAAGAGTAAATTTAGTCGGTTTCTGGCCTACCTGACTAGAAAAAACAGAGACCAGAAGTGCTGCTTTTTTCAGTTATATGTTTTGAGATAAAAAATCCTGCATGTCTTAATGAGGGCTCTGTGAAAAGGGTAATAAGGAAATTTGTTTTAGTTTCTCCAAGGTCATGTTTTTTTCCTCTTTATCTGTCTTAAGTATAAAAATGCTTGAAAACTTAGAGACGGGGAAGATTCCTTTGAAACAGACAAGTGGGCAATTCCCCTTGCTGTACAAAATCCTCCCTGTGGTCACAGTATAACCCTAAATGAAGAAAAGCTGGCTCTGTCAGTTCTGATTCAACCACAACACAGTTTGATTTCTTCCACAAGATAAAGTAAATGGGAACACTTGTACTGGGCTGGCACACCAGTAGGGGAAGAGAAGCAGTGTTAGGAGCCCATGGAAAGAGGGATGGCAGGTAGACTGGAAAGTTGAGCAAGTCAGCAAGGACTAGAGAGAAGCTCAGATGACCAAGGAACTCCCATCCTGGCAAAGGGGTCAGGAAAGGTGGACCATAGAGAACCCAGAAAAAGGTGGTGATTAAGAAAGAGTGCAGTGAAAGGAGACAAGCTGGGGGTGGGGGTGCATTCTGACCAAGGGGGAAGAGAGACTAGAGATGTAGATGAACAACCAGGCAAAAAGTCGAGAGGAAGAGCATGTTTTGCAAGACCAAGACCAAGAGGATGGATAGGCTAGGTGGGGTGGGGGTGGAAAAAATGAGCCATTAGAGAAGCACTGAAAAAAAGACATACAACATAGCACTGCAAAAAAAAAAAAAGATGACATACAACATACAGCTCTGGAAGCAGCTGTGTTACTACATGAAGGAAGAGAGGCTGGAGGTGGATCTGAGTGAGTGAGCAGGAACAATAACTTATTAGAATAATACTTGAGACACCAAGGCAGAGAGTCAGGGGGTGGGGGAGGTTGAAAAAAATAAAGAGGCTGAGTACCACAATAAAGGCTAAGAGGGAGAGGAAAAGACACCCAGACACCATTGGTGAGGGAATAGAGGTCCAAGAAATAGGGGAGACACCAAGAGAATAAGGCAAGCCAAAGATGCCATCGCTGGTAGGTATTGTGATCTGATTGCTGCTCCTGCTTGCCTGCTTTGCCTTTGATGTTTCTCTTGGAAGAGAGTTCCCAGCAGGTGGTGCATGTGGGATCTTACACCTGGGTTTAAGTGGGGCTCCATCCTCCCCTTTACCCCACCCTTACAGCCACATCTACAGCCAAGATGACCATCCACCTCTGGAGATCTTGCTTATAGATGTCTTCTCACCTGTACCATCCCACTTCTTGAGGGTTGAAGACCTCCTAGCCATAAGTTCTTTACAGACCATCCTCCTTTAACCTTGGACTAGAGCCTTTGTAACCAAAAAGCTTGCCTCAATGCTGAGGTAAAATCAGGAACTTAAGGATAATGCCAACAATCAGCAGAAAATCAGCATCCACTGATGGGCCCCTGGGTTTCATCTCCCAGGCCCCACAGGTCCCCTGCTGGGGCCTCTCATTTTCCCCATTTAAGGTAGCCAGGCAGGCTCAGCAGCTCCCCCCCTGTGCCCCTGGTGGTCATCTTGTGGGGGCCCTCTGCTGGGTCCCTGCCACTTCCTACCTCAGCCCCATCTGACCCGAGGCTGGATGGGGTAGTCCACCCCCGGCATTGCTCTTCATCACCAGCCTTGGCTGCTTTGCATGGCTCTCCCTCCTGGCTTGGCCTTAGGCCATCATGGTCCCATGCCACCACCTCTTACCACCCAGTGACCCCTGACTTCCACCCTTCTTCATGGGTTCCCAGTTGGCTCAGTGCTGCTGTGGCACTGCTCTCGCCTCTCATCCCCATGCCTCCCTCACTGCATTCTGCAGTGGGGTTGCTGCTACTTCCTCCCAAGGTACCTCTGTGGCATACTGCTCTAGTTTCTTTGCCCCACTGTGACATGGCCAGGATCTCCTCCCAGGGAGTCTCCCAAGCATGCCACCACCACTACAGGTTCACAGTGCTTCCTGGGCTCCCTCTGGTGGCATCCTCTGACATTTCCCTGCTGCTGTGCTCTCTCCTCACACTGAGCCCAGCTGTGTTCCTGGCTGCTTTTTCAGCAGCCTGCACTTCTGCCTGCCTCCACCCCCTTTCACTGCCTGTTCTCAGGCAGCTCCAAAACTCATGCACCTAAGCCTGCCATCTTGGCATCTTACTGCACCTGCTGCCCATCACTTACAGCAGGGGAAGTGCCCCCCACACCCCCCAGAAGCACATGAGGCAGCAAAGGGAAGAGAAGCCACCCTGGAAAAGCATGAGGGAGAAGAAAGGCTGGAGAAGAAACAGGGACACCAAGGAGGAGACCAGACAAGCTGGAGAAACACCTCAAAAGAAAAAAAAACAGGAGGGGAATAAAGAGAGGCTGCAGAAGCACCCTGGAGACTGAGGAAGCAAGAGGGGAAGCTGGAGAAGCACCTGAAATCGCAAGGAGGAGGGAAGGAAAGCTGGAGAAAAGAAAGGAGAGGAGCGAAGTGTGAGAAACACCCAAGATAAAAAAAGGGAAAGAAGAGAGAAGCTGAAGGAATGCCAGGGAGGGTGAAAGAGCACAACACCTGCCAGCTGATAGACAAAATGTATTGATACAAAGTAAAAAACAGAAAAAGCAACAATAGAAGCAATCAAGCAAAGTTCTACATCTGCCAATCCTAGGGCTGTCAGAGTCAAAGTACATCTGGTCAGGATGTAGCTCCCTCAGGTGTCAGCAGTCTGCAGGTGGGATCCAGAGTTCCACAGACCCCCTCCAGTGGGGTGCATGAGACAGGCTGCTAGTATGCATGCTAGTCCATGGTAGCCTCAGGGACACTTCCTGGGAGACAGGGAGGGATGAAAAAAAGGTCCCTCCCATTCCTCCCTGTTCTTTGTTACTCTCAAGTCTCTGCTTTTGTATTCTCCTTCCCCCTTGATTACTTTTCATTCATGGCTCTCTCTGGTTGGTTGTTGCTCTCTGGTCACATGTCCACATAGCCTTTCGGGCCTTCTCAGTTTGGTCCGTTCCCCCTGCAGCTCTGGGGCCTTGTAGCTGGTGTTACTGATCTCCTGTTACGGGACAGCATGGTACATACTTCCTTTAGTTCCCAGGCTGTTTTCTAGACTGTGTCCTTCTAGACTGTTTTGTAGACTGCATCCACAGTTTTCTAGACTGCAAGATAACCTGTCTGCCTTGAAGGCTGTGATGTCATGTTATGACATGCCCCCCTCAATTCTCAGGCTCTGTCCCTCAATTGGCCTTGTTGTGCAAGACAGCCCATCTATTTTCAGGGCCATGAGAAGCTGTGTGCATCTCCCAAGCTCTTTAGAAATCTATAACCCCTGCTGCCCATCCTGACTCCTTCTAACCCCTGTATCTAAAACCTAACAAGCCAGTTCCCAAAAAACAGGCCTTTAAATATAGTTTAAGCCAACAGAGACAAGCTTCTCTACTCTTTCACATGTTAGTTTCATTCTTGATTTGGTGCAAGTAATTCCAAACAGACCAGCTTCTTTCACATGCTGCAAAAGATGGATGAATCTGAAGCAGGCAAGTAAGAAAAGTCAGAGGCTGTCATGGGAAGGCCTTGCCACCATGTTACAGGAGGGATATACTTGGCAGAGTCCCAGGCTGCATTCCTGGACTGACTACCAGAAAATCTTGAATCCAAGAGAGCTGCAACAACATAAAACTTAAAATTGGCAACACAATTCTTCCCATCTATTAATAAAACATCTTTCACTTTTCCTTCTTCTGTACTTGTAAGCAGAGATATGCTTAGATTCTCAAAACAGTTGATTTTACCTGGGCCATTTGGTAAGGTACGTCTGACCCTGAAGCAGTGACTGCTTAAGAAATTAACTTAAGAATCTTCAGGGAGTTCTGCAGCTGAACCCAGAAGACATCCTCATCAATTACAGTGTGCCTTACACTCCTGGGTACTTTAACGTCCTCTGTTATTATAGTTTCTTGAAGAGCTTCTCTGTTTTTTAATAAAAACTTTCAAATGAGATCACCACTCCATGCTAGGAAATTTGGTAGTCACATCAGACTACAAAGCTAACCTATTTAAATGACTTCTTTGCCTACATTTTCATGAGCAGGGACCGGATCAGACCCTCCACCGGGCCCCCCTCAGTCCCCAGGGGAGGCACACCTAGGCCATGGGTCAGTGAGGACCTAGTCAGGGAACTTCTGGAGGGACTGGATGTATTTAAAAATCAGCTGGTCCGGACAAGTCTCCACCCTAGCGTGCTGAGGGAAATTAGCAGAGATCATTGTGGGACCCCTGGCACAGCTTTACAAGCACTTGTGGTGCTCTGGTGTGGTGCCAGAGGACTGGAAGAGGGCCAATGTGGTTCCCATCTTCAAAAAAGGGAGAAAGGAGGACCCAGGAAACCATAGGCCAGCTAGTCTTACCCTCGGTCCTGGGGAAGCTTTTTGAGAGAATTATTCTGGCACATGTCCACAAGGGGCCAGCAGGGGAGATTATGCTTAGGGGCAACAAACAGGTTCATTAGAGGCAGGTCCTGTCAGACCAACCTGGTGGCCTTCTA
>NW_017728992.1:99554424-99572362 GCF_001723915.1 Gavialis gangeticus
ACCCAGGCATATGGCTGCAGCCTGGACATCCAGCTTAACTATTCCACTATGCTGAGACACTACAATTACAAAACAGAGGGTTGGCCAGGCCCATGTGGCCAGTAACTGCCAGGACCCTATTCCTCATCTGCTCAGGTCCCTTCCGACCCTACTAACTATGAAACTATGGTTTTATAACTTTTTTGCTCTTCTATAGATTTTCTGCAGTGTCCAAAATCATGCTGCCATTAAGAAATGAGTTTAGCCCTTGGAGGCACATGCTATTGCAATAATGTGGATATTTGTCCATTATGATCTCCCATGCTGCTTTCATGTTACTTGCATTGCCAGTCAACAAAAATACTTTACCACTCCCAGTCTTCTGTAGGACTTCACATTTTACTACTGATGTACTCTACAGTATGCCTGTTCTCTCTGGTTTCAATGCTTTCCTAAAAACTGACTGAGGTGTTATCCCAAAGTTTACGATTCCTTCTCTCCATACCTTTGTCCATCCATCTGTAAGTACTGCAAGGCACTGCTTTGCTGATTTTTCCTTGCACATTAGACATTCATATTCTGTCTCTAAAAGGTTTGCTCAAGAACATCTGCTGGGCAAACGGTATGATGATCTTAGTTATTTCAAGGACTCCTGCCAGTATGCATTTTCACTTATTGACAATGGCATGCCAGAAGAATATATTGATCTTACAAGAGCTTGGTCAGTTTTTTTTCTGCGATAGTCAGGAAGGAGTCATCTTGTCTACAAATGAAGCTGTTGAGAGTCTTTTGTATACAGCTGGTTGCAGTATTTGGTTACTTGAGGATGTTGATTGGGCATCCTTTTGTGATGCTGATGTTATGGAAGCAGCAGCAGCACTTCTGGATTGAGAACATTGGAAAGAGCTACTTGCACTTTCATCATCATGATCTACACCTGCTCCTCACTTACACTCATGAAGAATTTAATGTCTGGCAGAACACTACTTGCATACAAGGATGTTTGGTATTCCTAGTAGCATTTGGAAATGCATATTTCATTTGACAGTATTTGCAAATAACAGTGTCAGAATAACTTGCAGCATGGAAATGCTTCCATATGCTAGAAGTTGGTCACAGCATTTTGCTGAGGGAAAAAAAGGAAGTCAATTTTGAGTTACACAGGTTATGAAAATATACTAATGCAGCTAAAATAAAATTAAAAATGCTGAATTCAGAGAAATTTAAACTCTTACCTTTCAATAAAGTAGTACGTTTTCTTTCAGCTCCTATGTGTTGCTTCTGTACATCAAGGGCTAGAGGGAGGCAGGTTCCTTCCAACTCCAGAGCCTTTAGACTTGCTCCGTCTCCTCTCCTGAGGCTTTTGAGCAAGCAGGGCAATAAGCTCCTTGTTTTTTCTCTCTACAGGAACAAATGGATGCCACTGCCACTCCTTTGAAGCCTAGCCAAGAGGACAGGAGCAGATCCACCAAACTCTAGATCAAAAAAGTCAACAATAGAGGAAGTCCGCAAGCAAAGGTGCTACTGAATGCTCCTTCCTTCTCTTATGAAAGCAGCAGTGCCCCCTGGGGGGAGAAATGCATCTTGGTCTTGTATTTGAGAGTTGTATCGTACTGCTTGTCCTCGGTGTACAGGAATTGTAATGGTCTGATACCATAGATAAACAGACTTATGTAAGACTATTACACAGTTATTAGAAAACATTTTGGGGGAGTAAAGGGTAGCAATACATGAACACCTTGTCTTAAGCACTTATTCTAAAAGAAAATACATTTCATAAGCTTTTTTTAGTGTTTTGTTTTAGTTTTTCCAAAAATTTAAATTTTTCACGAAGATGAAAAATTCATGAAATTTTTCACAGGGTGGGGGGGTGGAAAATGAACTTGTTTATTCCTCAAATGTTCTTGGTTTTTTTTCCAGGCCTTCATCTCTAGCTGGCTTTCACAGATTTCATAGACATTAGGGCTGGAAGGAACCTGGTAAGATCATTGGGTCCAGCCCCCTGCCTGAGGGGCAGGAAGTCAGCTAGGGTCAAAGGATCCCAGCAAGATAAATACCCAAAGTTTCTTGGAAGTGTCTAGAGTAGGTACTTACACCACTTCAGGGGGGAGGGGTTTCCAAGCCTTGGGGGCTCAGGCAGTAAAGTTTTTTTCTTATGTCCAGCCTAAAGCCATCTTGTAGGAGTTTGTGATGACTAGACATAGCCACCCCCTGGGGTGCTCTGGTGAACAGGTGTTCCCCCAGATCCTGATGTACACCCCTTATGTATTTATAGGCTGCCATCAAGTCGCCCATGAGCCTGCGCTTCTCCAGACTGAAGAGTCCCATAGCTTGCAGACTCTCTTCATAAGGCCTGTTCTCATGCCCTTTGATCATGCACACTGCTCTCCCCTGGACTCTTTCAAGCTTCTCCATGCCCTTCTAAATTGTGGAGCCCAAAACTGGATGCAGTGCTCTAGCTGCAGCCTCACAAAGGCCGAGTACAGCTGGAGGATGACACCCTGGGTCTTGCCTGACATGCATCAGCGGATGCAAGCAGAGTTTGCTTTGCCAGCCAGAGTATTGCATTGGTGGGCTCATGCTCATCTTGTAGTCAATCATGATCCCCAAGTCTCTTTCCAAGACAGTGCTAGCAAGTGCAGCATTGCCAAGCCTATAAAAGTATGATGCAAGTTTTTATTCCCAAGGTGGAGCACCTTGCATTTCTCTGTATTGAATGCTATAGATTTTATCCACCCCCCTTGCAAGCCTATCAAGATCAGCCTGGATCACCAGCCTATCCTCAAGTGTGGAGACTCTTCCCCAAAGTTTGGTGTCATGAGCAACCTTGGCCAGTCTGCTTAAGACACTAGTGTCTAGATAATTTGAGATGACACTGGTACAGGTCTAAGAACAGAGCCTTGGGGGTCACCACTAGTCACCAAGTGCCATGTTGATTTGGTTCCATCAACTACCACTCTGGGTCCAACCTCTGAGCCAGTTTCCCAGCCATTGGACTGCAGAATAGTTGAGGCTGCAGTTGCCCAATTTTTTAAAGTCCAAATATGATATGACATCAACCTCTTCCCTTTTGTCCAGGCAATGCATCACCTGGTCATAGAAGGAAATAAGATTGGTCAAGCAAGACCTACCTGTAAGCAACCCATGCTGGCTATCCCTCAGAATATTGCCTAGTGTTAGCCTGTCAAGAATGGTTTCTTCGATATTTTTTTTCCAAAATCTTCCCAGGGATTGAGGTCAAACTGATTGCCCTGTAGTTTCCCAAGTCTTCTTTCCTCCCTTTTTTAAAGATGGGCACCACATTAACCCTTTTCCAATCTTCGGGTACTTCCCCCAAGCACCATGAGTCCTCAGATATCCTCACCAGTAGATGCACTATGTCTGTTAGTTCCTATAGCACTCTTGGGTGCAATTTATCCAGACCAGCTAATTCATGGGGGTCCAACCTCTCAAGATGTTCCCTCACAAGATCCACACCAATGGTGGGCATATATTCATCTTCACCCCAGTCATCCCACATGTTCAGCAGGGTGGTCCCCTCTGGGCTGGTGAAAAACCAATGCAAAGTAATCATTAAGCAGATTAGGAACCTCCAACCCAGGAAAAAGCCAGAACTGCCTGAGCCGATTTAAATGCTGGTGTTGAGGACTGGGGTCAGTCTCAAGCTGTGCCAATGGCTGGGGCTGGAAGGACTCCTCCAAAGCTAAGTTATAAAGGGCACAGGTAGTCACAGCTCTTGAAGCCAGGTGGATGCCTGTGTCCCACAGCTCAGAGGAGGTCTAGACTATCACTGCCACTGACCTCAGGAGCCCAGCCTGTCTGCACTCTCAACCCAGCCTGGGGAGCTGCGACTTTTCCAGCCATCAGCACAGTCCAAAATATCCTCAGTTATTTAACACCAATACTGAAGCCAGCTCAGGCACCTCCAGCACATCTGCAAGCTGGAGGTAAGCAGCATCCAGTCCACATGGTGTGACTTGAAGGGAATGACAGTATGGGGCTGGAAGGAAGCAGAGACTTGGGAACAGAGTAAGCAAGATACAACTATGATAGCAAGAACAGACCAATAGAGCAGGAGATGCAAACAAAGAAAACAGGCACACCAATACCAGGAGGGGAAAGAAGGCAGGGTTCAGAGCCTGTGGACAGAGGCATGCCAAGTAGACTGGCAACATGGGCAAAAGCAGCAAGGAGGAAAACAAGTTAGAGAATTGAGACAGAACCAAGGAACACCTATCTAGGCAGGGCAAGGGGTCAAGCAAGCTGGACAACAGAAGACCCAGAAAAAGGTCTTAAGGAAGAGGAAGAAGGAAATTGAAAAATGGAACAAGTGGATGTGGGTGTAGGTGAGAATGCATTCTGACCAAGGGGGAAGAACAGACCAGAGATGCAGCTGTACCAGAAAAAAAAAAAAAGAATGGAGGAATAGAAGCATGTTAAGGAAAACCAAAGCCAACAAGGGAACCGAGTGGCTTGGAAAAATATGAGAGAATAGGGGAGAGAAGGGAGGCTGGAGGAGCACCTCAAACCAAACAGGATGAGTAGCAAGAACTGGAAGTGTAATGTGACACTAGGGGGTAAAGAGCAGCACTGTACCTAGACTCCTGGACCCTCCAGGTGAACTTTTAGTATCAGGCCCCCCTGTGGCACAGGCACAGCTATCATCATTTTTGAGCCCCCCTTTCTCTGTCCAGGCCCTGGGCAGCCACCCAATTTGCTCATGCCTGTGTCTGGGTCTACTAAAGGAGGAGAGGCTGGAGAAGACCCAGAAACACCAAAAGGCAGGACACAAGCAACTGTGGAAGCACCATTGTGACCAAACAAAAGAAAGGCTGGAGGAGAGTGAATGATGGATGAGAAATTAGAAAAAAAAATCTGAGACCAAGCTGGGGAGGTTGAAAGAAAGAGGCTGCATAACACAGCACAAAGCCAAGGTGGGGAAGAAGAACTGGAGCAGCACCTAAAAACAGCCGTGGGAGGGAGGAAAGGCTGGAGAAGACAGCAACATCATTGGTGATGAAAGTCAGTTTCATGAAGCAGGTGAGACCATCAAGGAGAGAAAATGAGAAGCTGCTGATGCACCACATGATAGAAGAGGGGGAATAGGAGAGAGTCTGGAGACATACAGCAATGAAGAGAAGCAACACTGGGAAAACATGCAAGAGCCAGAGAAAAGAGAAAGCCTGGAGAAGTAAGTGGGACCCCAGGGAGGAAAAAAGAAAGGCAGGAGAAACCTCAGGGGAGGGAGTGGTGGAAATAAGAAAAGCAACTGTGGAAGCACCGAGAGAGAGAAGGAGAGGCAGAGAACGTGAAACAGAGAAGAGAGGCTGAAGAGATACCAAGGAGAGGGGGAAGAGGCTTGAGAAGCATTGGGGGCACAAAAGTGAAGGAAAGAGAACCCTGGTATGTACCAGGACCACCAAAAGACTAAAGAAAGGAGGCACAAGAATCCATGGGCACACCCCTAGAAGAGCAGTGGGTCTCAAAAAAAACAAACACAGGAAACACCAAGGAGAGGTGAAGAGGAAGACTGGAGAAGCATTCATGAAGCCAATGAGCCAGCAAAATGACTTGACACACTAAGGTGGGAGAAGAAAAAGAAGCTGGGAAAACACTAGAGTAGACCACCAAAAGGTGGGAGGCTGGAAAAAAAATCACTTAAGGCCAAAAGTGGGAAGAGAGGCTGGCTAAGCAGCTGGGACAGCAAGGAAGAGAGGCTCCAGAAGCTAGACACCAAGGGGGTGGGGTGGGGTGGGGTGAAAGGCTGGAGTAGCATCCCATGAGTTGGATAGAGGGACTGTATAAATAGAAGCGATTGCAAAGTAGAGATCCAAGATGTTGGAAAAACCATCAGAAACAAAGGGAGAGTAGGAAGGCCGCACAAGGACCTAGGGGAAGTGCACAAAAAGGATGGAAAAGAGAAGTTACCTTGGAGAATCACCCAAGAGAGCAAGTGAGTGAGGTGAGGGTGCAGCAGGAGCAGCTAAAAATCTCAGTGGAAGGTGACAAGAAGCTGAAGAAGCACCCGAGACAGCCAAAGCAAGTTGAGGACACAGGATGGAGAACACCCATGAGATCCAAAATGAAAACATGGAAAAAAACACCCCTGAAACACCAAGATCAGAGAGCCTGGAGAAGACCCTACAACACCGAGGGGAGAGGGAGCCTAGAGAAGCAGCTTAGAGATACCCTGGAAAAAGGTAGAGGGGCTGGAAAAGCATGAGTGACAGAAGTGAGGCTGGAGAAGCACCAAAAAGACACAGCAAAGAGGAGGTAAAGAACTGGAAAAGAATGAAACACCAGGGAAGGTAAGACAGGGGTTAGAGAAGCAAGTAAGACGCCAACAAGGAGTGGAGTGAAGGAGAGAGGCTGGAAAAGTCCCAGAGCCTCAAAGCAGGAGGGGGGGCAGGATAAAGGTCTAAGACAGCAATGAGGAGAGAAAACCATGGTGGAAAGCCACCAGAGACACCAATAAGTAGAAAGGTTGAACAAAGACATGGGAGAAGCACCTAAAAGCAGAAGCTAGGCAAGGTAAGAGGCTGGAGAAACACCACAGACACCAAGGAGAGGAAAGTGTTGTTTTCACCTGAGATTCTAAAAAGGAGACAAGAGGCTTGATAAGCACCTCCATCACCAAGGAGAAGTGACAGCCTGGAGAAACACTTGAGACACAGAAAAAAGCAAGGCTTGAGAAGCAACTGAGACACCCAGGAAAGAATAAGAGCAATTGTATAAATAGCAAACTGCAAAGAGAACAGGCCATTTGTTGTAAAAGCACCAACTAAGCTGTTGGAGCCCAGTCCTTCCCCACTATCAATGCAGCTCAAAATCTTCTCCAATGCAGCAAGGATAGGAACAAACCAAAGACCAGGGACATGGGGAACAGGGTAGAATCAAGGTACACAAGTCAAGGAGGGTAGAGGCAGGGCCAGGAAAAGCCAACCAAGAGATGACCAAGCTGTCAGGTAAGATGGACTTGAAGGAACACGAAGCAGGCAAAGGGGAGAACTAAGAAGGGGTTGACTGAGCAAGAGGAAGGGACTAACCAAAGTCCTGGGAGATTAAAGGAATGCTAAATGTAGGGTAAGAGGAAAAAAAGGGAAAGAGGCTGAGCACCCAGAAACTAGGGGCCAGCAGACCGAGAGGCGGCATGAAGCAGGACAGGGGAAAGATGGGTGAGACTGTGGGCTGTTTGTGGTGGCTGGGCCTGCCTGAGCTGGCTCAAGTGCTAGCCTTGAAGAGCTATAAGCATGTCTCCACAGTTGAGGCTGGCAGAGGTCATGCAATCTAAATTGAAGTTATCCCCTCTCTGCTGTTCCCTAATCTGACAGATGGTAGGCCAGGCTCTTAAACATAGAGAGGTCAGGTGCATGCTTATGCCCTGCAGCTAAGGGAGGTGGGGGTAGCATGTGTATTTGCATGCAAGTATTGCCACCAGTCCTCAAAAGCCCTGCCTATCTAATAAGTTTAATTTGACTAGTGGTCTCATGGGAACCAGGAGCCTCACAAGTCCCAATGCTTTCAATTCCTGACCACTACAGTTTCACCTCCACAGCAAAAGCCCCTACCCCAACTACAGGCAGGAACTACCTCAGGAACCAAAGCCAAAGCCTAGGGACCCCCAAAACCCTCTGCTAGGGTGAGATGCACAGAATGAATCCTGCCCCCTGGAAATCCCAGCCCCAAACACTTCCTAACATGGAGGTACACAAGCATCCATCTGGCCTATCCAGAGCCATGCACAGGGTCCACAAGTAGGGATAGGTGACAGCTCTCTCCCCACTAGACCAAAGACCCCAGTCCATACACTTGCTTAACCCTGGGAGCTTCACCTTGACATAAGCAGCCCTAATTCCAACCCCGGGGGGGGGAAAGCCTACCACCTCAAGCCCAGGTCAGGCCTCAGGGTTCCCCATACCACTCAGTCAATGTAGGCCTAGCAGGATAAAGCCTGCCATCTGGCAAACTAAACCCAAAAAGCTTACCAAAATTGCTGGACAGAAAGATCCATCTGACTTAAGGAAAGCCTTAAACCACTTACAACCACAAGTGGATTGCTGAACATACCTGACCCTAGTAGGCCCAAGGACTCTGTCCTTTCACTCCGAATGGAACTTAACCTTGACAGCAGAAGGCTATCTAACCCTCATGAGGGTGACATACCACTGAAATCCCAAATCTGGCCTCAAGGCAGCACAAAAAAAAAAACAAACCCAAAAACAAGCCACCTCTGGGAACCTACCCCTGGCAAAAATGGAATATGCTATCTGACAAGTCCAGTCCCAAATATTTTACAACATGGAGTGACAAGGATTTACCTGGCCTATCTGGAACCCTGCACACCTTGCACCCATATGATCTAGTGGATCCTGGCAGCCTTCATTAAAGCCAAAGGACTTAACACATGCACTTTGACCACAGTAGCCCCAAGAAAACTATGCTTCCTACTCAAAGGAAACCCTTACCTCAGACCTTCAAACCATTCTGTCAACCAAGCCCTGACAGGAAAAAGCCTACCCACTGCCATCCTGGAAGCCAATTGTATCCCTTCATGGTGAGAAGCAGGCACCAACCTGACCTAACCAAAACCACAACCACCCGCAAATACTTGGGACACACTGAAGTTCTATAAATAGGTCAACAGGCCATGAATTACATGAAGGCCCAAATCTTATGTGGTTCCCAGAGGCTCTTCTATAGATTAGTAAGGATTGAATAAAACTACTCTACCCAATGGGATTTGGCACTCAGTCTAGAACATTGCATTAAGCATCTCTGTGATGCTTAGTTTCAGTTTGCAAACTGTGGATGCAATACAGCAGCACACAGAAAACCTGGGAAGTTTCATAGACATTGGGGCTGGAAGGGACCTCAGAAGATCAAGTCCAGCCTCCTGCACCAGGGGCAGGAAGTCAGCTAGGGTCAAAGGATCCAAAGCAAGATAAACATCCAAATGTTTCTTACAGGAATCCAGAGTAGGTGCTTGCACCACCTCTGGAAGCAATCTGTTCCAGGCCTGGGGGAAGGGTGTGTCAGACAGTAAGGAAATTTTACTGTATGTCCAGCCTGAAAGTCTTGGAGGAGTTTATGACCATTTGACATTGTCATCCCTTTGGGGCACTCTGGTGAACAGGTGTTCCCCCAGATCCTAATATACCCCTTATTTACTTTAGGCGGCCACCAGGTCCCCCAAGTTTTTGGAGAGTACTGGGGACAACTTCCTGGTACAAGTGTTGGAGCAGCCAACTAGGGGCCATGCTCTTCTTGACCTACTGCACAAACAGGGAAGAACTGGTGGGAAGGGCAGCAGTGGATGGCAGCTTGGGCAGTAGTGACCATGAGATGGATTGAGTTCAGGATCCTGAGGAAAGGAAGGATGGAGAGCAGCAAAGTAAGAACCCTGGACTTCTGGAAAGCAGACTTTGACTCACTCAGGAAACTCATGGGCAGGATCCCCTGGGAAGCCAGTCTGAGGGGAAGATGAGTCCAGGAGAGCTGGCTGTACTTTAATAAAGCCTCACTGAAAGTGCAGGAACAAGTTATCCCAATAGGAAGAAAAACTAGTAAGAATAGCCAAAATCCAGCTTGGCTTACCAGGGAACTCTTCAGTTATCTAAAAATTACAAGTCAGGCAGCTTATAAATGGAAACTTGGACAAAAACTAGGGAAGTATATAAGAGCATTGCTTGGGCATGAAGGCATGAAGGCCAGGAAGGCCAAAGGGGAACTGGAGTTGCAGCTAGCAAGGGATGTGGAAGGTAACAAGAAGGGTTTTTACAATTATGTCAGTAGGAAGAGGACAGGGAAAGTGAGAGTCCCTTACTGAATGGGGGAAGCAACATTGTGATCGAGAAGGCGGCAGAAAATGCTTAAGTACGCAATGCCTTTTTTGCCTCTTCACAAGCAAGGTCAGCTCCAAGACTACTGCACCAAGGAGCAGTTTAGGGATGAGGTTGGCAGCCCTCTGTGGTAAAAGAAGTTCAGCAACTATTTAGAAAGGATGGACATGTACAAATCCATGGGGCTGGATGCGATGCACCTGAGAGTGCTGAGGGAGTTGGCCGATGTGATTGCAGAGCCATTGGTCATCATCTTTGGAAACTCATGGCAAGTAAGAGGTCCCAGATGATAGGAAAAAAGGGCAAACATAGCACCCATATTTAAGAAAGTGAAAAAAGGAGGATCCAGGGAACTATAGACCAGCCAGTCTCTCACCTCAGTCCCTGGAAAAATCATGGAGCAGATGCTCAAAGAATCCTTTTGTAAGTACCTGGAAGAGAAAAGGACAGTTAGCAAGAGTCAGCATGGATTCACTAAGGTAAGTCATGCCTTCTATGCCAAGGTGACTGGCTCTGTGGATGTGATGTACCTGAATTCCAAGCAAGGCTTTTAATAGAGTCTCCCACAGCACACTCAGGCAAGGTAAGGAAGTATGGGTTGGATGAATGGACTGTAAAACAGACAGAAAAAAAACTGGCTGCTGAGCCCAATGCTGCAGTAAATCATTTCTTCAATATTTATTTGGCAGCCAGTATTGAGTGGAGTCTCCCAGGGATCAGTCCTGGGGGACAGTTTTGTTCAATATCTTCATCTGTGGCCTGGAAGATAGCATAGAGTGCACCCTCAGCAAGTCTGCAGATGACACCAAGCTGGGGGGAGTAGTAGATATGCTGGAGGGCAAGGCTAGGATTCAGAGTGACAAAGATAAATTCAAAGATTGGGCCAAAAGACACCTCATGAGGTTCTACAAAGACACGTGCACTTAGAACCAAACAATCCTAATGCAGCAGTACAGGCTGGGGGCTGACTGGCTGGGCAGCAGGTTTAAAGAAAAACACCTGAGAGTTACAGTGGACAGTAAGTGAATGGGGAGTCAGCAATGTGCCCTTGTTGTCAAGAAGGCCAACAGCATCCTGCGCTGCATTGGTAGGTGTTGCCAACAGGTTGAGGGAAGTAATTATTCCCCTTTATTCAGCACCGGTGAGGCCACATCAGGAGTACTGTGTTCAGTTTTGGATCCCCACCACTACCGGAAGGATGGGGACAAATCGAAGAGTCCATCCAAGTGCAATAAAAAAAAGTGAGGTGGCTGCAGCATGAATTATGAGGAAAGACTGGGAGAACAAGGTTTATTTAGTCTAGAAAAGAGACTGAGAGGATACTTAATACTCCATCTTGAGCTACCTGAAGGGGAGTTCCAAAGGGGATGGAGCTAGACTGTTCCTAGAGGTGGCAGATGACAGAGTTAGGAGCAATGGTCTCAAGTTGTAGCAAGAGAAATTTCGGTTAGCTATTAAGAAGAATTGTTACTAGGCAAGTAGCAGAACACTGGAACAGGTTACTCAGAGGTGGTAGGAGTTCCATCTCAGAGTTTTCTAGACAAAGCTTTGGCTGGGATGATCTAGTTAGGAGCTGGTCCTGCTTTGAGGAGTGGGTGGACTAGATAACCTTCTGAGGTCTATTCCAAAAAAACCCAAACTTAACTTTCTACGATTACCTCGTATCACAGTATAGCAGACCTCGTATCACAGTATAGCAGACCTCGTGTTTAGAGCACCAAGGGAAAAAAAAAAAGAGAAAAAAACCCCCAGGAATCAATACAGATTTTGCTACATGAAAATTTGACTAAATCAGTCTCATTTTCTGAGCCATCACTATCAGCAGTTTCTGCTTCTTCTGATCCTTCATTTTTATTATCTTCATAGACTTCTGAAAAGTGAAGGTTTTCCTTAATTGCAACAAGCTTTTTTACTCTTTCACATGTTAGTTTGTCTTGATTTGGTGCGAGTATTTCCAAACATAGACCACCTTCCTTCACATTCTGCAAGAGATGGAGGAATCTAAAACAGGCAAGAAACACAAGGAGTCAGAGACTGTCATGCAAAGGCCTTGCCACCATGTTGCAGGAGGGATATACTTGGCAGAGTTCCAGACTGCTTTCCTGGACCACCTACCTGAAGGTGTTCTGTGTTCTGCAACATTTCAAAGTACCTTTCCAACATCAAGCCTGAAGTGTGTTGCTTGTTTTGTAATCCA
Organism: Gavialis gangeticus; assembly: GCF_001723915.1. Classification (NCBI taxonomy): domain Eukaryota; kingdom Metazoa; phylum Chordata; order Crocodylia; family Gavialidae; genus Gavialis; species Gavialis gangeticus. The sequence continues at coordinate 99,566,440 of NW_017728992.1, forward strand.
GTCAAATGCAGTAGCAGTGCTATCATCACTAACATATCTGCCTTTGAATCTTGGATCCAAGTGTTTTATAGCAGCATGAACTGATTGGCAACACAATTTTTCCCATCTCTTAATAAGAAGTCTTTCACTTCTCTTGCTTCTTTACTTGTAAGCACAGGCTGCTTCTGAACTTCTGTAGATCAAGGTCACAGGGAGACCAGTTCCTTCCAATTCCAAAACCTTCAGACTTGCTCGGTCTCCTCTCCTGAAGCTTTTCAGCAAGCAGGGCAATAAACTCCGTGGTTTTAAATCTCTATGGAAACAAATGGATGCTACTCCCAGTGTCCACTGCCAGTCCTCTGAGGCCTAAGCAAGGACAGGAACATATCCACCAACTGCTAAATCAAAAGTCAACAATATAGAAAGTCCACAAGCAAAGGTGCCACTGACTCCTTCCTTCTCTTGTGAAAGTTGCAGTGCCCCCTAGGGGCAGAAATGCATCTTGGTCTTGCATTTGAGAGTTGTACTGTACTGCTTGTCCTCAGTGTACAGGAATTGTAATGGTCTGATACTGTAGATAGCGAGACTTATGTAAGACTATTACATGGTTATTAGAAAACATTTTGGAGGAGTAAGAGGTAGTAATATATGAATGCCTCGTCTTAAACACTTTCTTCCTCATTCTAAGAGTAAATCTTTCATAAGAGTTTAATTTTTCTAAAAATTTTAAAATTTCAGAAAAATAAAACACAAGTACTCTGAAAAAAACAGAAAATAATGGGGTGGGGGTTCTGAATTCTTCTGGGCCTTCAAATTTATTTTCCTAGCTAGTGATTTAGATCAATTTAACTCAATTCAAATCTACCCTGCCTAAGTCAGTCCACTTTGTTACAGGCCAGCTGGGCACTATGAGTATATGAAGTTAGTTGCAGACTGACTGATCATTGCAACTTTATTAGCCAGTGGTTTGGGATTGAGGTTACACTTATAAAAAAAGAATAAATTTTACTTATGACAAAATATAGTTTGCACATATGACAGTTAGTAAAAAGGTTAAGCTAATCAGACAACATAACAATACAGATTAAAATCAACAGTGATAATATAACAGATAAAGAAATTAAGAGTTCCTACTTGGTTAGTAACTTATTGATAGTCCTCCAGTTAGAAGATGCATGTCAAGCTGATTCAGCCAAGTCAGATGTCTCTGAACTAGGCTATCAGAAGGAAAAATCAGGGGAGACCCCTCAGTAAGGATCTGGTCCTTGCTCTCTCAGGGAGAGAGATCCATGAGGGTATGGAACAGCAATGACCCTTCTGTTCCATCCTTCCCGAGGGTTATTTTGACTTGCGCTTTTTTTATATCCTATTTATGCTAATTTTTTGGTTATATAGCCATTCATAGAGAGTTACTTTATAACTGTTATCCCATGGGGTTAAAAAGTGTTAGAAATCATTACAATAAGTCACTGCGCAAGCTTGAGTTTACCCAATAACCAAATCACACCACATCACTTTGGGGTCTGAGATTAACATGTCCCCACCTAAGTTCAACCCACTATATTAATTATATCTTGTGATTACATTTGTTAGTTTGGTTTTTTTGTTGTTGTTAACTGTTTCTAAGCAAAATTTATAAATCAGCTATGTCTGGCTATAATTTTCAGTTCTGCTTTTTGAAGTTCATTCTGTCTGGAGATTAATACAAAAAGCTATTATATATATATATATATTTCTTCCAGACAGACAGGGAACTGCTTCATCAGCCACTTTTGCAGATATTTCAAAAAGCAAATTTTTCTGGTTAAACGCTGCTCATTTGACCCTTCTGGTTCTGGCCATCACACTTTCTGAACACTGAAGCTTCACCCTGACAGCAGAAGTCCCTACCAAGCCCAGCCAGGACACACCTGTAGCCAGAAAACTGAAGCCTTGCTTCAGGAAACAGCTCCACCCATGACAGCCCCCAGGCTACAGCTAATTAAGACCCCCATTCCTATGGCCCATTAACCGCAAACAGCTGAGCCACAGCACTAAGCACCAACCCAACAGGCTGCTAGAATCAGCCCAGCAAAGGTCATCACCACCACCCCCCAGTTGGGGGGGGCAGGGCCACACACCACCACCACCACCCCCAGTCCAGGGGGGGGGGGGCAGGGCGGGGACTGCCCCACCAAACCAATCAAACAAACATATATATAGTAATTGCTTTATACAACAAAAATTTGCTGGTGGTACTTAAGGTTGAATTGTTTTATGTTGGTGATGCACAATCTGTCAATTTGGGACCCACTGCCCTACAGTATAAACAACTGACCTGCCATCCCACCCTTCCCAAAGCTCCAGGCTGACAAGTGACCCTCATCACCAGCCACTAACCCATGCCCCATTCTGCCCTCAAGCCCCCCTTTCCAGCCTGAGTTACCAGCTTTAAACCAACCCAAAACTTTACCAGGCCCCTAGGTTACTTCTAATCTAGTCAGGCCCCACATCCAAAACCCGAGCATGAATACTGCACTGCAAGTTGCCAGGACTCCAATTCCCATGCTCACACCACTGCTTTCACCACCCTCCAGTCTAAACCCAAATGCCTCTCTGCGTGTGTGTATCCTGGATACTCAGGATCATCACCCCTGTATCCTAGGTATAAGCCAGACGCCACACTAGATGGCTGTAGCTTATGGTGAGAAATCTGGTTAGCTTCATTTACCACACAACTTCTCATACTTGAGATCCCTGGCATCAGCCATCTGCCATCCTTACCTCCTCCCACCATCCAAAGGTGCACTCAATCAAGTAACCCATCTACATCTCCACACCCATATGAAACCCTGAAGAAAACCTATGTCAGTCATACACAGCATACAGCCAGACTGCAGCCAGTAGCTACAACCCTCCACCTGTTCCAGGACCCAAGCAGCACTCAACCATACCAGTCCCCCCATATCTATAACCAACCTCATCAGAACACTCCCACCAGTAGTCAGATTGTGCTGGTTTCTATCATACAACTCAACCGGGACAGAACACCTCTCCATGCAAAAAAGCACAGTACCTCATTCAGAGTACTCCCCCAAGCTCTCATCATGAAAGCAAACAAGCCAGAGCTCCAACGCCCCTATTTGTGTACATCCATCCCCCCCACACCCCCTGAAAGCTGTACCAAACAAGTGACAGAAGTCCATTCCCATTTACAGGCTTCACAGAACTAACCCAGGCCCAGACTCTTTGCAAGAACGCATGTCCCCACCCAAACCAGAATAAACCTCACCCAAGCCCCAATTGAGGAACTAAACCAAACCAGGGCCCAGGCTGAATTCAGTCAATCCAAGCCTTGAACTAGTCAAACCATAACTTCACCCATCCCAGGCCACAGCTAACATACTAAGATCCCCATTTCCCAGAGCCTGACCACAGGCAGCTAAGCCACAGCACCAGCATTCATGCAACATCACAGACTGTAACCAAACCAGAAGTCTCCACAACCTGAACCTTCCCCTACATCACATCTCAACCATACTAAGACACCACCCTGTGAGGCTGCAGTCATCCCAGCCAACCACCACACAATCCTTACCTGACAAGTGAATCACCATGACTATGAAGGTGGTTTTCCTAGTTGCAGGGGAAAACAGCTTTCTTGGCAGAAGTTAGTACCCTGCCCTAGATATTGCATAGTTAGCCTCCCACTTTCACTAGAAAGATCTCTGCTATACACCAACTTTATGGAACTGGGAGGTTCCTCCCTAGCTTGATCCTGCAGCCATACAGCTGAGGGCAAACAATTTTTCAGGGGCATCTAAACCCCAAGTCTCTGGGTTTGGGCCTGCACATAGGATGCTCACCAAGGGATTTGGAAGTACCTGAAGCCCCAGGCAGGGTTGAAGGATGCTTGCAAGTAGCATGGCCACTTATGGTTCTTGAATGCCTCACAAATGTGTAATTGATTTGGCTTATTTGACTTGGGACACAAAACATTTTCTGTAGAAAACCAACAAACCACCAACATCATCCCCCAAGCTGCTGCTAACCCCAACAAGCCAAACCTGCCCCCCCATCCCCTGACAAGTCCAGCCACCTACCCCCACTTCAGGCTACATGTCCTATAGTAGCTGGTGCAGGGGAAACTAGTTCATTCTAACAGCAGCCCCACCCCACTGAGCACCCAAACTGCACTTCATCTGGAAACCTCCACCCATTTCAAGCCCCAGGCTATGTCTAGCCATCAGGCTCCCACCATCCAACTGCAGCCAGCCCAGCCCAGCCCAGAGATCCCCACCTTCTTCACCTGAAAAGGAGACCTCAAGCACTTCCCAGGCCTGCCTCTAAATCCCAAGCTACACCAACAAAACCACCCTCTGCTTCCCAGCAAGTCCCAGCTCTCCTCCCCACCTCCCCCAAGCCATGGCACCACAAGGCCTAACACTAACTGGAGTTATCTGCAGGCCCTAGGCCCAAACTTGAGCCCAATTAACAAAACTCCCACCCCTCAGTCCCTTGGCTGGGCTCTGCTAGTCCAAGCCTTTCCCCAGAAAAGCCAGCCCCATCATACCAGCACACAGGCTACTCCCAAACATGGCTCAGCCCCAGGTAGCCAGGCCAGGTACCCACAGCCCACATCAACAAGAGCAATCCAATCCCAAGCCAGTGCCAGCTTTGCTCAAGAGTTCAAGCTCACTGCCCCTCCCAGGCACTCCAAGCCCTACCTAGACTCAGCCTTTTCTGTACAAGGATGCATCTGTAAACATTAGAGGCCAGGTTCCAACAAGGGGAGCACCCAAGCAGCCCCTCACAGGCTGGAAAGGAAAAAACTCATTTTCCCACATATTCCTCTTTTCAAGAAGAATCCATTTTTAAAGCATTAATCCATTTAAGTTTGGTCCCCACCCTCATTTTTGTGCAACCCACTTTTAGGTCACAACCCACAGGTTGAGAAGCCTTGCCATAGATTAGTGTTTCTCAAATGCTTTGCATCAGGACTCATTTGTCAACATCCATAGCCAGCACCAACCCAACACCCCTCACTCCTGACACACTGCCCCCCAGCCTCAGCCCCAGCTCCCAGTGAGTAGCACAGGGTGGGGTATGTGTAGGGCATGGAGGGCCCCCAAGCAGCCCTTTGAAGGCTGGAACTGTGCCAGCCTGCAAGGGAAAAACCACAGTTTCCCATGTTTTTCTCATTTAAAGGAGAATCCAAGTTTAAAGTTTGCTCACAACCCTTTAATATTTTCTTGAAACCCACTTTTGGGTCCCAACCCACAGGTTGAGAAGTGCTGCTCAAGACCAGAGGCAGCAGGGGAAGCAGCTCAGCTCCTGAAGTGCCCAGGGGGCAGGATGCCAGGCACAGCAGCCACCTCCCCACCCAGCTGCCAGACTAGCACAGCCCCAAGCCATCCAATTCCAGCAAGCCACAGCCAGTCAGGCAGCCCCAAGCAGGAACTCTGACTCTTGGCAGCAGGCGAACTCAGAGCAGGGCCAGGGTGGGTCCGGGTGCACACCGTGGGACAGGGCATCATCTGGAGCCCAACCAGCTCAGCAGACCTGCAGGGAAGTCTTGGGGCAAAGCTTGCCCCAGACACCCTGAAGGAAAGAGCCAGAGAGGAGGACTAGCACAGCTACTTTCTTCTGCACAGGCAGCAGCAAGAGCTACAGTCAGGAAAGCCACAGCCTCCACCCCTTTGGGCTTGAAACACCACCCTGCTCTTTGAGGTAGTACCTGCTGCACCACACTCCCCACCCCAGAGACAAGCAGCAAAATAGTCTTAGCTTACTTGTACAGACAAAAAAGTTTACCTCTACTACAGCACTGTAGACTTAGCAGCCCTATAATACCTACATGTGGTAAATAAACACCAAACCCCTCATCGCTGCCTTATAAAGGTTAAGGAAGCCCCCCCCCCCCATCGCTGACCAATCAATAATCGGGGGGGGGGGGGGGGGGGGG
>NW_017728992.1:99572446-99586788 GCF_001723915.1 Gavialis gangeticus
CCCCCCCCCCCCCCTCGCCGGCCAATCAATAATCGGGGGGGGGGGGGGGCAGAGTTTCTTAGCCTTTATAACCTGCGCACCAAAAACCTTTGCCTTTTTTCACAGGAAATGCTGCTAGTGTGATTGCAGGATGCAGACTCCTGAAAGATAAGTGCTTGTTTCCACTTCTGTAGAATTGTCTTTAGTATGTAATAGACTTAGCTTCAATTTTTTTCTTTAGCTGTGCTTTACTGTTTGGGGTTTCTTTGTTCTCTTTCTGTGTTCTTTGGTTTTTGACTAGCTTCTCCCAGGACTCTTTTGTTTTATTTGCTTAACTTTGTTTTGGGGGTGGCTTTTTCAAGCTTTCTCACTTTCTTCTTTGTGTTTTAAGTGCTTTGTTAGTCTCCATCTTTTTTGTATTTTTTGTGCTCTTCTATTCTCTTCTCCCTAATGTCTCAAGTGCTTCTTCTTGTCTCCTCCACTTTCCTTGCTGTCTCAGCTGCTTCCCTGGCCCCTCTCCTGTTTTGTTCCTTACTGTCTTGGGTACTTGTCCAGCCCCTATTCTCAACTCTTCTACTTGCTGTCAGGTACTCCATCAGCCCTCCCCCACTTTTTGCTGTCTTGGGTGTTTGTCCTGCCTTTCTCCCTTCTTTCAGGTCCTTGTTCACTTTCTCCTACTCTGCTTCTTGTTGTTTCTGGTGCTGTTCCAGTATGTCCAATATAATCTCTTCTCTCTGTCCCTGATGTTTATACAGTGCCACTTCCATCTAGCTGTCTGGGATCCTCCCTTGCCTCTCTGTAGCATGTGCAGCCACTTCCCTCATGTCCTTGCTGTCCCAGCTGCTTAACAAGACTTGCTTCTCATACTTGGTATCTTTAATAGTCTCTTCTTTTCTTTGCTAACCTGGGTGTCTTACTAGCTTTTTTTCCCCAGCTTGGTGTCAAGTTTTGTTGGCTCACTGGCTTAATGGCTGCTTCTCCAGCTTTTCTCTGCTCCCTGGTGTTCCTTGTGCTTTCCCTCTTTGGTGTCCTCATGGATTCTTTTGCTTCCCTTCTTTTCTTGATGTTTGAGGTCATTATCCAGGTTCTCTTTCCCTCTTTTGGTGTCTCCAGTGCTTCTTTCCCTCTTCTTGGTATCACTTCAGCCTCTCTCCTTTTTCTCTTTCAGTGCCTTTCTCCTTTTTCTTTCTTGGGTCTCTCCAGCCTCTCTTCCTTTTTTCCTTAGTGTCTCAGCTGCTTCTCCAGCTTCCTTTCTTCCCTCCTTCTGCAGCCTCTCTCCTTCCCTGCCTTTTCTCAGGTGGTTCTACAGCCTGTTTTCTCTACTCCTTGGTGTCCCTGTTTCTTCTCCCCACTCTTCTCTCTCCCCCTTACTCTTATGTGCTTTGACAGTTGCTTCCCTCTTCTGTACTCTCATGCTTCTCCAGTTGTCTTTCCCTCTCTGCATCATGTGCTTGAGTCTCTTTCCTTTCCCTCTTGGTGTCTGTCTGCTTCTCAAAACGACCTTACCAATAGTGTTGCTACATCTTTTCCAGTCTCTGCTTTCCTCCTTGCTGTTTCAGGTGCTGCTGCAGTCTTTTCCTGCCTGCCCTATTTGGTGCTCCTCTGCTCTTTTCTTTCAAACTTCCTTTGGGGTGTCATGCTGTTTTAACTTCATGTCTCTTCCTCCATCACTAAGGTTCTCCTCTAGCTTTTCTTCTTTGGTTTGGTCTCACAAGGTACTTCTGCAACTGCCTTTGGTGCTTGTGTTCTCCAGCCCTCTCCTCTTTACCTCCCATTGTCTTGCTGCCAATCTTTGCTTGTCCTGTTTGTTTTTGAGCTTCTACTCAGCCTCTCATTTCAGCATCCTCAACTCCTATTTCTACTCTATCCTCTTTGGTATGTATCCATTCTCATTCATCCTCTCCTGGATGTTTCTGCTGCTGATTCAGACTCTCTTCCCTTCTCTTTAGCTTTTCAGTGGTCCTCCCACCTCTTCCCTCTTCTTCCCAGGACTCTCTGCTGCATCTCCAGCCTCTTCTCTCCTTCCTGAGCTCTTTGCTGCTTCTCCAGCCTCTTCCCTCTCTCCTTTGTACACTGTTGCTTCTCCAATGTCTCAGCTTCTCCTTAAGGTCTCTGCTGCAGCAGCTTTTGTTCTCTTCCTTTGGCTCTCCTCTGCTTCCCCAATTTCTCTGCCCCCCCTTGGGCTCTCTGGTACTTCATCTTCTGTCATTACATCACTAGTGTTTCTGCTTCAGTTCTTCTTCTTCCTTTGCTCTCATCCATAGCTCAACCTCTGGTATGAGAGATGGGCAGGGTGTATGTGGGTACCCCAACACTCTTGCCTTCTTCCTTTTTCTCTTGCCCCTTCTTCCTTGCAAAACTATGGCAAAAATTTGGTGCAATTTAAAAAATTAATTTCCCCACTAATTTGGTGTGCTGCACTCTGTGGCACTGGATTCAGCCCTCCTAGCTTTGGCTAACATCACCTCTAGTCCAAGTACATACCTGAGTTGTTAGCCCTGGTGTTGAGGTGGCAACCCTACCCATACCAGATCAGACATCTGTTGTATAATGGCCTCATACACAGTCCTTCTAACATATGACACACATTAGTCTGTAAATATAAAATCCCCTGGAAAATTGTTGGGGTACTTATTAAAATTGTCAAGTTAGGGGGTACTTGCTACTTAAAAGGTTGAGACACACTGCTCTTATCTGCTTCTCCAACCCTTCCTCTCAATGGGTTGTTTCAGGCTCCCCCCTCTTCCTTGGTGTGTCTGGTGCTTCTCAAGCCCCTCCACTCCTTTCTGAGCTCACAGCAGTTTATCAAACCTTGGTTTTACCTCTGCTGCTCCTCCAGCTTTTTTTCCTCTCTCCCCACTTGTTTTCCTCAATCTCTTGTCTCTTCTCCCCTGTGTGCTCTAATTCTTCTTTAGTCTCACTTTAGCACTAGTATCTGCTTCACAATTTCTCCTCTCCTTCCTGGGCTTTCTGGGACTTTTTTCCCTTTGCTCTTAGCTGCTTCTCTAACCCCTTTCCTCTTCAGTGGGTTCTCAGTTGCTGCTTCAACCTCCCTCCTCTCTTTCTTGGTGTCTCCAGTGCTTCTCAAGCCTCTTCTCCCCTCCTTTCTGGGCTCTTGGCTACTTATCAAACCTCTTTAGTTTTACCTTTTGGCTCTGCTTCTCCAGATCTTGCCTCTCCTTGATGTGTCTTGTGCTTTTCCAGCCTCTTCTGCTCTGTGGCATCCCTTGCTTTTCTATCTAATCTCCTTATCTCTATTTCTTCTCCTTCCTCTCTGGTCTGTATCTGTCATCACTCTTCTTCTCTGGCATCTCAGGTACTTCTCCAGCCTCTCTTCTCTCTTCCTTGACTTCTCTGCTACTTCTCCAGCCTCTCTCCTCTTACCTATGCTATCTGTTACTTCTCCATAGCCTCTCCTCTCTTCTTTGGTATCTTAGGTGCTCCTTTGGTCTCTTTCCTCTTCTCTTTGGGCTCTTGGGTGCTTCTGCAGTTGCCCACCTCTTTCATGTCATAAGTGTTCCTCAAGCCTCTCTTCCCTTCCCTTTGTCTCAGGTGCTTCTCCAGTGTGTTTTCTTTCCTCTGGGTTCTGCTCTCTCTCCAGCAGTTCTTACTTTTGTGCTGTCTTGGGTATCTGTACAAGGTAGCTCCTTCTCCATCACGTTTCTTCTAGGTCTTTGTGCAGCCCTCTTATTCGCACCCTCTTGGTGTTTGTTTTTGGAGCTTTTCCAGTATCCCAGCTGCCCTCCTTGCTGTGTCTAGTATTTATAGAGGCCCTCTTTACTCCTGACTGCCTGGGATGTTCCTCCAGCCTCTGTTCTCTCTATGGCCTCTCTAGATTTTGAAGCGTCTCTTCTCCCTTCCTTGCTGTGTTCTAGTGCTTGTCCCACCTTTCTTCAAATCCTTGGTGTCTTAGGTGATTCTCCAGTGTCTCTTCTTTCCTTTTTCTCAGGTGTTTTTCCAGCTTCGTATATCAAATTCTTTTGCTGCCTCTTTACTATTCTCATTGGCTTATAGGTGCTTCTCCAGCCTTTATCTTCTCCTTCCTGTGCTTTTTCAGCCTCACTGTTCTTCTTGTTTGTGTCCTGGTGGGCTCTCCTTCCTCCCTTCTCTCCTCCTTGATGTTCTTGTACATATCCAGGTTTTCTTCTCTTGTGCCCCCAAATGATTCTCTAGCCTTTCTTGCTCCTTTATCTCTCTAGCCTCCCACTTTTCTCCTCTGCATCCAGTGGTGTTCTGCCTCTCTCCACCTCCCTTGTCTAAGGTCCTTCATCCTTCTCCTAGCATCTTATGTGCTTCTGTAGCTTATCTTCCCCCTTGTGTTCTTGGGTTTTCCAGTCTCTTCTCCCCCTGTTGGTGGTCCTCTTTTGTTCTCCAGACTCACTTCTGTCTCCCATGCTTTTTCATCTGCTCTGTCAGTGTCACTACTCTTTCTTGCTTTCTCAAGTGCTTCTCCAGGCTCTCTTCCATCACCACTGCTGTTGGTGTTGCTGCACTTTGTCCAGTCCTTTTCTTTGGTGTTTCAGGTATGGCTCCAATTATTCTGGCCTCACCTGCCTTTGTGGTGCTCCTCTACCTCTTTCAGCAACCCTTCTTCCCCTGTTGCACTTGCTGCCTTGGTCTTGAGTGCTTTGCTAATTTCTCATTTCTGCTTCTTGATCACTCATTCTTCCCCTACCTTCTGTAATCAAGTCACATAGATGCTTCAGCCTACCTTTGGTGTTCCTGGGTGGTTGTCAGCCTCTCTTCATTGCCTCCTAGTGTCTTGCTGCTTTTCCAGTCCTCACTACTCCTGTTTGTTTTTAAGGTACTCTTCCAGCCTCTTTCCCCTCCCCACCCTTGGTGAGTTGGAGAGGACACCTAGCTAGTAGATTCCCTGAAAACTGGACCTTGGAACAGGTGGAAGTTTTAATTGAAAGCAGTGGCACTGATTGAGGAGGTGCAGTTTGGCTTTCTTAGTTAGTCTGGGGGCTCAGCACAGGGCTTTAACATGATTGTAATAATGTTGTCTAGTCTTGCTTGAAGTAGAGAGGGTTGACTTGGGCCTTGGGGTCCTGAGAGTCAGGTGGGTGGGGGAGATCTGACTTGGTTGGGCTGGTAGCAAGCGGGGAACTTGAGTGAAGGACAGGGATTTACTCATGGTTTCCTTCATCAGTCAATAGAATCAAGGTGCTTTGTCCCCTGGGGTTGCCACCCACTCCTCTTGGTCTGTCCTCTTTAGAGATGGCTAGAGTCTTAATCATGCCTCAATTACCCCTTTGTCTGAGGTATGTTCATCTGGCCTCCTTTCCCTTTTTGTCTGCTGTGCCTTCTTCCATCCTTGTATCCTTCTTCTGGCTCCATTAACTTCAACTGATTTATTGTCTAGGTTGTCTGTTACCCCAGTCCTGCCTCAAATAATGTCTTGGTTTCTCATGCTATTCTCTAGTCACTTTTCCAGCCTGGGCATTTTGTCTCCCTTTGTCCTGCCTCATGCCCACTTAGTTTCTCGTCCCCTTATCTGACCTGCCTTTCCCCTCTTGATCTCTTCTCTCCTGTTATGTTATGTCATCACCTGCCCCAACCAAGAGGCTGGGATAAGGCCAGGTGGCTACTTACATGGTCCTATTTGGTTGTCTGTTTTTGGTATTGGGTTACTTGGCTCCAATAGCACTTCCTGCAGCTGGAGATCCAACAACTGCGTTTCAGGAAAAGGGGCTTGGGGAGCCCTCTAGGCAAGTCTTTGTGGCTGGAATCCTGGAGGTTTCCTGCCTGAGCCTGGATCTGAGGAAGCTTAAGCAGGCTGAAGTGTTTATGCTGTGGAATGGGGAAGGGTTGGGGACATCTGGATAGCTGGAGGGAGTCATTCAGGCCAGGGGCACAAATTGACAGTGATCAAGAAGAGACTTGAAGGCCAGGTGGGTGCTTGTATCCCAGCCCTTTTGAAATAGATTTTGGGTTTACAGCTACCAAAGGCACCCTCACTTGAGGTCCAGTGGTATGTAAGGCTGCTGTGCATTTCTGAGATCACTTTTAAGGCCTGGGTCTGGTGGCATTATGAGCAAGGGTCTGTGTTGTGAGGCTCTACAGGTCTTGGACTGGGCCTGAAGTTTGAGGGATGTTAAGCAAGTCTTAATGCTAAAGAATGGGGAAAGTTTGGAGGCACTTCTTAACAGCTGAATTGGGCAAGGTGCTTCATCAGAATTAAGTGCAGAGATCACTAAATAGTTTAAGGCCAGGTGGATATTAGCCCTGCCACCTGGAAGTAGGTTTTGGTATATGATTGTGAAAGTAAATGTCTGTTCCTCCAATGAATCTTGCTGCTATTTATGATCCCACAGCCAGAGTTGTAAGCACTGGGTTTGGAGGCTGCCTAAGTTAGCTGAGTCTTGGGGGGGTTTCTGCTGTAGGCCTGGGCTTGATGGAACTTCAGCAGGCATGTGTCTTGATGTGATAGCTTGTGCTATGGGAAGGCATGTGAGCAGGCTGATGGCTGAAGCAGGGAGAGTTCCTCAGCAAACCTAGGGGCACAAATAGATATGGGTCTAGAGGACAGCTGAAGGCTGGCCAGGTGGGTGTTTGTCCTGAAACATGCAAGTAGGTTCTGAGCATAGGGCTGCCAAAGATTGCAGCTAGGAGCCCAAAGCTAGGATAAAGGAAAGGAGTTTGAGTGTTTTTTAAGTTGGTGTGGTAGGGGCACAGGGCTTGAGGGAGCTTAGTGAAGTGTTTCATTGTGTTAAGAATGGAGAAGCTTTGAAGCCATATTCCTAAGTGAATTAGGGAGGGTCCCTTGTCAAAGCATAGGACAAGCATCCAACTGGCATTGCACTGTTTCAACCACCCACTGGGACAGGGAACTAGAGAGTTGTTAAATGTCTGGGTTCTTATATCCCACCACTTCACTGTAAGAATTTGGTGTAGGGCTATCAAAGGAACCCTGCCTCTTGCTCCAGTGTTACTTGCTAAACCTGGGTATACTTCAGCCAGGCTTAATGAAAGGTATTTGGGAGCTAAGAGGTCTCGCAGGGACCTGGGTTGAGAGAGGCTGCAGGAGATCTTAACAGACAAAAAAAGCTGGGGGAGACAAGGGTGGGGAAGCCCCTGAACTATCAATTGAGAGAAGTGGCCAGAGGAATACCTTGTTGAGCAGGAACGATCAATTATTTGGGGCAGAGGGCTGTTTACTGAGTTTTGCCAAGCCATCAAGGGCTGCATGACAGGCAGCTCGGGGCAGACTTAATATTAATTTCCTAAACTTTTTAGGGGCCCCACAGGCTGGATAGAATGGCCTGGTGGGCTGCATCTGGCTCCTAGGCTGCATTTTTGCCCACCCCTGTCACAGCCAAGAAAAAGAAGGGCATATTGGAAAAAAGTTTGAGAGCAAGGGGGAGTGAAGAATTGTTAGAAGTGTATCCATGAGCAGTTGGAAAGATCAAATGACTGCCTCTGACAGCCAGAGGGGCTTCAGAAACAACTGATGCATGAAAGGGCAAAGTCAGAATGGAGAGAGACCTGGGAACCAGCCTCTCTAGGCTCTGCCTCAGGAAGTGCACCTGAGAGCCCAAAGTGGAGCTGCATCAGAGCCAGTGAAGAGCCTAAAGGCACTAAAGGGGCAGGTGACAGCCCAAGGCAGAGCAGAGTAAGGCAGAAGCTAACCCAAGAGCCCAAGGCAGAGCTAGGAGAGGCCTAGAGAAACCTGGAGAGGCTGCAGGAGCACATAAGAAGCCATGGTGGAGCTGGGAGAGGAAGGAAGAGAGGCTGGAGAAGCACCTGAGCAAGGGATAGAGAAGAAAAACTGAAGGAAGTGGGAAATCAAAGGTGAAATGCCAAGGCATCTGGGGAGATGGGGGATGAAGATCTCCTGAGACCAATTAGAAGGGCAGAAGAAGGGCCATGGCAGGGGGTTGGACTAGATGATCTGGTCAGGTCCCTTCTGACCCTAGAAACTATGAAACTATACGAAATATGTAAGAAACCAAGGGGGGAAACCAGAAGTTGGAGGAGCACCTTGGAGCTGAAGAAGGAGCAGCAGTAGAAGCACATGAGAGGATAAGGGGGAACAAAGTCTGGGAAGGCACCTGAGAGACCACAGGGAAGAGAGGTTCAAGGAGCATTTGAGGGACCAGGAAGCAAATGAAAGGTGCTGTGGAATCCCTTCCAAGCAAAGAAGAAAGAAGAGACTGGGGAAGCACCTTGGGAGCAAAGCAGGTAGGAAGGGAGGCTGGAGAAACACCTGAGGAAAAGGAACAAAGGAAGACTGGAGAAGGGCCTAAAATTCCAAAATGGGAAGGAGGATGGCATGAAGAAGGGAAGAAAAAAGGATGGAGAAGTATCTGAGAGACCAAGGGAAAAAGGTCCACAGAAGAAGAGGGTCAATGAAGGACCTGAGATCAAAGGAAGGTGAGAAACTAGAAAAGTTCTTTCCTTGCCCTTGGAATGTATGTAATAATTATGAGATCATTTCCACTAAAGTTGCATTGGGAACTTGTTTATCATGGCAATGTTCAGCATTGTTCACTATCACAAGTTAAATCCTACTCATTGCTTGCATAAGTAGCTCTGTTGACTTCAGTGGGACTTGTGCAATTTTCCAATTTTGTGGAATTGGAAGTTAAGTAGCAAACCATGTGGTGAACTATGGTTAAACTCCTTAGTATATTAAATAGAATATATGTGCCTCCAAAACTGTAATGATTAAATTGTAAAGATGTTGTCAGACTCCTGCTAATTTTCTGTTAGAAATGTCCTCATAGATGCTTTTTCCTCACACTTCAGTGGTATTGTAAGCTCTTTTCCCTGGAGCTGACCTTTTTTCCCCCCTCTGAATACCAAAAAAGTTCATTGCAAAGAAGCCTCAGTAAGGTTTTCGTTATGTAAGCAAAGGAAATGGAAAGTACTTCCTGTATTTACTGATGAGGAAGAAATGATTGAGTTGCCTAATTTTTTTATTTCTATTTTCTACTTGCATGTGGCATTTAATGTAATGCTTTCTATGATTTCAGATATTGCAGTCAGTGCATTGCAAGAGGATTATTGTCCTGTACAACAGAGGCTGGAACTTCTGGAAATTCACTTTGCTTGGAATACAGTAATTAGGCCTCTTCCTGCAGCCAGTATAAGTGGAAAGGGAAGGCTTCCACCTGGCTAGACACCTAGGCCTGACACAGCACTTACTGGTAAAAGTGATCAGACACCAGCCCATATCTGTAACAACAGCAGTTTAGCACATGTAGACTGGCTTAAACATGCTGGAACCTGACCTAAGCTATGCCCCTCCCCACACAAGGGCAAGTGTGTATTCAGTTTGCTACAGTTATAAATTGTTGCTTACAGAAAACAGCACAACTAGGATCACTTCTGCCTCAGGGATTTTGAATATCTGTGCCTCATCTTATTGTCATGAAATGTCTCTCACCAGTTATTGCAGTGAAGGATGAGGCCAGCTGAAAGCTGGCTATCATGTGAGCAATCTCAGCAAGTCTCAGTCCTATTCTAGTTAGTATTATCAAGGTGCTACTAAAAATGTAGTAGCTTCCTGTGTTGCAGATGTGGCTGTTCTATTCTTTGCTTTTGCATCTGGTTAATAAGATGGGT
This sequence comes from Gavialis gangeticus, assembly GCF_001723915.1. Lineage (NCBI taxonomy): Eukaryota > Metazoa > Chordata > Crocodylia > Gavialidae > Gavialis > Gavialis gangeticus. The sequence continues at coordinate 99,581,996 of NW_017728992.1, forward strand.
GCTGATAATATCCACTCTGAGCCTTTAGGATAGGATGATATATAAATGTAAAAAATAATAAAAATTCTAAATATTGATCATTATTTGAGACTAATGCAATGACAAACTGGTAAAATAATCCATCAGGAAGGGGGAGTTCATTTTGTGGTATGACACTATACAAAATATCAACTTGTATTAAGTCTCAAGTGGTAAGGGCAGATTTTATCTTGTGTAATATACTTGGAGCCTTAGCCCTGACTTGGCGCTTGCATTGTTTCAGGGAGACCCAAGATGTGACTGGCAATAGCTGCAATGCATTTGATCCATGGGATCTGATCAGTGCAAGGACTTGCTAAGCAGAATTATAATGTTGATCCTGGAGTACATATGAATATTCCAAGTTTGGTATTACAGGGAAGTGAAAAATCTCTGAAAAAATATTAATTTGTTAGTTGTGTACTAAATCATTTGATTAAAGACTCTGTCCATGTAAGTGTTAATGCCTGACACTTCCTTACACCTTGAAAAATATAAGCTTACTAGCAATCATTTATGGTTATGATTCCAAGTGACCATGGAGCCTAGAAAAGCTTTCAAGAATTGAAAACTTTGACAGGCAGAGAGAACAGCCTTCCATTTTTTTTCTCCTGCAGATGGCAATTACCACCTACAAGAGATACTGTGGTAGGGAGTATGATGTTGTGACAGGATGACTACATCCCTAATGTACAAAGCACTCCCCATAAAGTTAATACTATCAATATAGGTTAAGTCTGTCTTAGTTAAACATGGAACTTGTACCTATGGTTTTTTTCCAGAACTCTTTAACTTAAATAATGATGTGCAGGAACCATGGATCTAGGAAATCTATGATTTTAGTTTTGCAGAGGTATTTTTCAAGTTGATGGGGTTTCATGGAGAATTTTTTTTCCCTTCCACATCTGGCTAATAGCACTGCAGGAGGCCTCCTGCCATTAGCAGAATCCAGCAGCTGTGGAGTACAGTTTTGTGTTCTAAGCCTGTCCTAAGCATTGTCATCAGATTTTGATGTAGCCTGCCAAGGTAAGTTTTATTTGAATGAACTCCTAATATTTAATTTGAAAATATCATTTGAATTAAGGACACCCTTGTAGGTGTCTTTATTTTTATATATAAATAATGGAATGGTCATAAATCAGACGCACAATTTAAACTACTACAATACAAAATTACGGTGACAGACAGAACAGTATGTGGCTGACTGAGCTCCTAGCAATTATTTAATATAAATAGTATTGCAATTAGAGCCTGGTCTTAGATGGGATCTTGCATTTTCAGTATAAAGAAACGAGTAATTCTTTTGTTTGCATGGTATTGTTAATGGTGGTAGCATTGTGAATTGTTGCAGGAAAAAATGCAGTATGGGGAAGAGTCAAGCTAGAAATTTAATCTATTAATTGGATACTTGGTAATGATAAGCAGGGGGACATACAGAAAGTCCATGGGCTATAATATTCCATCACTTGTATAGAAAAGTAATTATGATTTTGCTGAATGAAGTATGTTTATATTTTGGTTTAACATGTGGCTCTTTTCCCTAGGTATCTACCATTCATTCTGTTTTTTAGGACTTAGATTTTCTTTGAAGTGGCAATAGGGTATTTAAAAGGATGGTGTGTTCTTGAAACTTATTTGGTCTCTCTCTAACTGATTTTAATTGATGTGATGGCTAACTTTAATGTGGTACACTATCTTTATTTACTAACTTATTGTTGCATAGTTAATGTTGAATAACTGATTTATTAATTTATTTACTTAAAATCACAGAACTAGTCTTGCTTATAAATAAACATTTTGGTTTTTAGATGCTTTTGTCTTGTGTAACAAGCAGTGCACACTTAAAGTACTATATTTAAACTAGTGCCATGGGAACTTGAATGTTTCCACAGCTGTTTGTGCTACAGTTGGAAATGGGTAGGAACATGAAATAGGGAGGAAGTGAAAAAAGTCCTCTGGAAGGGAGCTGATGGGCATTAGATTCAGAACCTGGAAGATGAGTGCTACTTGCAATTTTGCCCATATCCTGGGAAATGTTGAGCAAGTTCCTAACTTACGGGGAGGACAGCATTTTATTCCAGAAGATTGTGGATATAAGTAATGGATCTTGTTCTGACCAGTAAGGACAAAATGATTGAGGATGGAAAGGGAGTAAGAAACTTTTGAGGAAGTGATCATGACATGACTGAGTTCATGGTTCAAAGACTAGGAAGGCATGGGCTTAACAAAAATAAGGGATACCAAAGGGTGGACTTCATCCAGTTAAGGGAAGTAGTAGGTAAGGTTCTGTGGAAGGACAGACTGAAGGATAAGGGGGTCAGGATGGCTGGCTGTTTCTAATGGATGCAAGAGATGGAGCAATAAGCCTTACCCCATCACAAGGCACCAAAAGAATAAGAGGAAAAGAAATTTACTATGGCGGTGAGCCTGGATAGGGGAAATGACATGGTGAGTCCAGATGGAGGAAAAGACTCTCAAATCCCTGGATGCTAATTAATGCTGTCAGCCGTGAGAGCTGGCAAAGCAGTGAATGGGATGCTACCACTGTGTACACAGCTGATCAGTGTGGGAATTTAAAAGAGCTGATGGAGCAGTCAGCTCTCCTACAGTGAGGGGAGGGAGATCCTGAGATGCTTTGGGGAGAATGGAGCTGCTGCAGTGGCTTGTGGCTGATGGACTTGCCTGAAGAGCAGAGGCAGTGGGAAGCTACTGCAGCTGAACTGGTGAGCTTGAGTAAGGTGGGTGCAAGACTTCATCCTGCAGGCCTGAGAGAGGAAGAAAGGCGCATCTAAACTGTGAGTTCAGGGCATTGTCCCAAGACTACTGCTCCTGTAAGGGGGTGGGGAGGGCAGCTTATGACTGTTTGTCACCCATGAGGTGAAGAACAGGACAAGAGGTAGACAACCAGAAACAGGCTTCCTGGAGATCAAGCAAGGCAGCATAGAGAATCTGACTCCCATGCAGGAGATGTAATGAGATCAATGCAGGAACATCTTATGGGGTAAGGAGAGAGGATGGGAATGGTGGAACCCTGTGAAAAGGAGCTGTACTTCTAAGTTGCAGGAACTAACATTGGCTTTGTCTCCCAGGGCTATCTGTTTGATTCCTTGCTTAACATACAGGTCATGGCAGGTGAAACTAAAAGAGACAATCTAGTCCCGAGAGAGAGACTGCAACTTTACTTTGGCCTGGCTAGGTCTTCCACAAAGTGGTGTTAGAAACTTCAGAAGTGGGACACAGTGGCAATGCAGGAATAATCGCAGACTAATGTGACTGTACAAGGAGGTCCTTGGATGCCTCAAATCAAAGGGAAAACATGCAGGTACTGGAAAGATGTGCAAGTCACTGAGGAAGCATACAACTAAATAGCAGGAACTTGCAGGCACAAAATCAGGGAAGAGAGGTAGGGGGGAAATTAGCTTCTCTTCCCAGATACAAGGACAAGAAGCAGTTCTATAAATACAGAACATGGATAAGAGAAGAAAGCAGTGAGTCCAAGGCGAAATAGCTAGGGTGATCTATTAATAGATTGTGCCAAAAAATGGAGCTGCTTAACAAGTCTTGCCTTGGTTTTTGCACACAGCCAGACTACTAAGAAAAGTTTACGTAGACAAGTAAGGGGAAAAGGGTGAGGGTCATGATAGCGAAAATGTCAAAGAACTTTGAATTTAGTCATCAGGACCTAATTAACTGTCAGAAGGGAACTTGACAGTAATATTAGGAAGTCTTGGTAGACAGGCAAGGTCCTAGAGGACTGGAAATAGGACATATAGTACCTTTCTTTTAAAAAGGTAAGAGGAGGACCTGGAGAACTATTTGCCAGTCAATTCACCCAGACTTCAGTACCCAGGAACTGCAGCAGATTATGAAGAAGTTTATTTGTAAGCATCTGGAAGAGGAAAGGCTGATCATGAGCAGCCAGCAGGGACTTGGTAAGAACAAATTATGCCAAAACAATGTAATATAGTTTCTAGGGTCGGAAGGGACCTGAGCAGATCATCAAGTCTGACCCCCTGCCATGGTAGGAAAGAGTACTGGGGTCAAACGACCCCGGCAAGGTGTTCATCTAGCCTCCTCTTAAAGACCCCTGGGGTAGCAGCCAGTACCACTTTTCTCTTGGAAGTTGATTCCAGATCTTAGCTGCCCTGACAGTGAAGTAATTCCTCCTGCTGTCCAGTCTAAATCTACCCTCTGCCAGCTTGTGACCATTTATTCCTGGTCACTCCTGGTAGTGCATGGAGGAACAGGGACTTCCCCAGTGCCTGCTGGTCCCCTCTGACTAGTTTGTAACAGGCCACTAGATTTCCCCCCTCCCCCCAGCCTTCTCTTGTGGAGGCTGAATGGGTTCAGGTCCCATAGCCTTTCCTCGTAGGGCCTGCCCTACAATCATGTGAGTGGCCCTCCTCTGGACCCTCTCCAAGTTGTCCACATCCCTCTTGAAGTGCAGCGCCCAGAACTGGATGCAGTACTCTAGCTGCAGCCAGACCAGTGCTGCATAGAGGGGGAAGATCACCTCCTTGGACCTGCTTGAGATGCATCTGGATGTGGTTGGTCTTCATGACTGCATCCCCACACTATCGGCCTATGTTCAACTTGGCCTCAATGATGACTCCAAGATCTGTTGCTGCCTTTGTACTGACAAGAAGGGAGTTCCCCAGCCTGTAGGTATGGTGCTGGTTGTTCCTCCCCAGATGCATCACCTTGCACTTGTCAGTGTTGAATCCCATCCTATTCTCATCTGCCCACCCCTGTAACCTGTCTAGGTCTGATTTGCA
>NW_017728992.1:99591788-99596193 GCF_001723915.1 Gavialis gangeticus
AGCAACTGCAGTATAATCCTCCCTGGTGATGGCCCCTCCCTTCCATTGGGTGTACACCTCCCTTTTGGCTGGGAGACATTCCCAGATGCTTTTGGTGAGCCATGGGGGCTTTTGTGCCCTCCTGTGCTTCCTTTGTTCTGTGTTGGGATTATCTCCCTTTTGGGCTTGGAGGATCATCTCCTTAAGGAGCAACCACTCTTGGATGCCTGGGTCCCCTCCCCTCTGGGACCTTGGTGCTTCCCTGACTATTCTCCTTAGCTCATTGAAGTCTGCCCTCCTGAAAACGGGCTGCTGCCTTGCTGCAGGCCTTTGCCACCTTGTGCTGGATGGTGAATTCCAGCAGGCAATGATCACTATCACCCAGGTGGCTGAGCACCCGCAGTCCCCTTACCAGGTCATTGCCAGTGGCCAGCACCAGGTCCAACAAGGCGTCTCCTCTGTCCTTTGCTAGAGAAGTGGTAGCATTTCTAAAGCTGTGCTATTGCCAATTACTTTATATACAAGAATTGTATTTGCACCAACCTGGTAGCAGATGGTAAAAGTATAGAGGGAAATGTGTTCTTCTGGAATGTCAAAGAGAAAGATTTGGTTAGAGCTGAACTGTACAGAGATGAGGGGATGGCAGCTGCCAGACTTGGGATTGTTAGTCTAAGCAAAATGTGTAAGTGTGATGAGCAAGGCAGTAATGGAGGGAGAGGGGAAGATGGTACATAACACCCATTTTTTATGCAGCTGCAATTTTGAGCAAATGGGTGTATATATCAGATCTCTTTGAAGGGTCCATGGGCTTGGCAACCACAGATTCATTGCACCAGAATGGAAGGATTCATGCAGAAGTATAAAATAGGTAAGATAGGGCTGGAGGACCAGAAGGATCATAAGAAATTGGTGAAAGCAGTAACGGAGGAGACAAAATGGTGCTGGTAGGAAACTTCACAGAAAGACGAGTGAAGGACGTATGGGGGAGCAGTATGCAACTAAGCGGCAAACATGCTGACTTGTTGTAAGAACATTTTAGTAGTGAGAGAAGCGCAACCTACACGAGGCTTGAAGAGTTTCTCAGGGTGCCTGAGGGAGAGGTACAGGGAAGAATGAATGGTGGGCCATGTTTTTGGAGTGTACGTATGCAAAGGGTGTGTGGGAGAGTCTGCCACTTTGAGCATAACCAAAATAAACCTGTCATTGGCATGGGAGATGGTACTGTGAAGACTCGTACCAAAGGGAACAGAAGAAATGTTTTTAAGGGCTTCATTAATATCTGTTAAAACTAGTTTATGGAAAGTAAGGAACCAGGGGTTTAAGGAGTTGGCTTTCAGTGAAAGAGTGCTTGAAGCTAGGGCTGCATGAACTTAAATACTACATTGATCGAGACAAGGAAGAGATGCGAGAAGAAGCAGCGGAGAAGTGGAGGAAAAAGTCATGGACATTTGTTTCACTAAATCAATAGAGGGGCAGAGTTTCAGGTGGTTACTGATATAACAGGTTTTTCACGAGATTCTGTATGAAGAAGACTGCTTCTGTAAGGGTTTGTTTTTATGGGAAGTTTATGTATGTTTTAAGGGTTTAATATATGCAACTGTTTCTGTGGTATGAGGTCTTGGTAAAACAAAGGTGCTCAATATATGTAGCTCTGCAAGTCTAGGGTGAAAAGTGTGTTTTTAAATAAAACTTGTAAAATAAATAAAGGTACCCATCAGCATGTTTCCCTTATACAGGCCATGTGTGTTTATAGTCATGCTCGCTGTTGCTACTTCATAGCTGGCTTTTGTTACTGAGCACATGCTGCTTTTAGCAGCAGCCTAAAAGATAGGCTATCTCTTTAATGCAGCTTTCTTCTGTGTATAAGAGGTGGGACCAAGAATAAGTTGGAGAGTTATGACTGGATGCAATGCTTAAAATTGAATGAGCCTATTGGGCAGATTCTATCACTAGATCTTTCTAAGCAAAGCTAAACCACATACTGACATACAAACTAGTTAAGCAATTCTGGATACTTGAAAGGCAATGTTTAACCTTCTGGAAGTCCTCAAGATTTTCTGGGTGGTTTTGCTTTACAAGTGGGGATGCACAAAGAGGTATAATTTGCCCCATTTCAGTATGTGACTTTTTTCTCAGGCTAACTTAATATGGCAGCAATTGATTTTGGTGACATTAGGCCAAATGTCTTCAAAATTGTAACAACTGTTTTTATAGGTATCTTCTAAAATTCAAACTTGATTACAATTTGCAAACAAGCCTTAACACCCTTTCTTTGTAAAATGTTAATGCAGAAACCTAGAGATTCACTCAGAGCATAAAGTCCCAAAGCACAGGCTAATTTGTTATTTTGATAACTAACAGCAGTCACTTTATTTAATAGTAATTTTAAATGACACTTCTCTTGTATAACAGATGTTGGATTTCTTGTATGGTGCCTACTGCCTTTTATAGCTGCTTATCCTGATAAAAAAAATTGGAAGTTTCAGACTCACCAGTTCTACCACATCTTTTCTCTAGTGGTGACTTTCACATAAGGGGTAGTACAGTTTATAGTTTGGAGCTTCCAAAGCTTTTCATCCTTGTCCGATTTACATGTGAATCTTATTAAACTTTCTGATAACTCAGTCAGTGCAAAATCTTGTAACAAAAAAACATCATGGGGAAAATAAGTTTTGCACTGCAGAATTCTACATCAGTGTTGTTGAAGGGTGAAGATTTATAAGCAGGAGCAGGAAAAATAGTTCTGAAGAAGATGGAGCTGAACAAGATTTAAATAACTCAATAAATGGAAGCAAGCCAGAGATGCAAGCAGGGTGAAGTTATGGGCTGGACTATTATGAGCAGTTCTGGCCTAACTGAAGTAATGTATGGAGTTAGCGCCACATCTTAAGAATGATATAGAGAAAGTGGTGCAGATACAGACCTAAGCAACAAATATGATAAAAGAGTTGATGTGCAAGCCAGAGGAAGACAGGTTCAGAGAATTATGTATGCTTAGTTCAGAGAGAGGGAGGTGAAGAGTAGATCTGCCACAAAGAGCTGTTGTCCCTTGCCCAGAGGGTAAAACATGAAACAATAGGTTTAAACTAATTCAAAGCACTTTTAGGTTAAAACTCCAGAATAAGCTGCCTGGAGATGTTGTGGAAACTTTTCCTATGGAGGTTTTTCAAGAAGCAGCTGGATTAGCTTTTGTCTGGGATGGTTTAAGAATAGAATAGCACATCCTGTATTTGTGTAAGAGATTGGAATAATGACCCTTGAGGTTCCAGACCTTTTGAGAGTCTATGAACCAGAAAGAGGAAGTGACTAATGTGGCATTTGCATAGATATTTTAGCATTAGCATTTTGTTTAGACTGGAATTGGGTGAAACAATGAAGCTATAAGGACTAACATTGAAGTAGCTCTCATTCTATTTCCAGTTAGTACTGATAGCTATTTTTCACAGGGTGAGAGCATTGGTGCTTGTAAAATTTTGTTACTAGCTTTGGGTCTCTATGCAGGTCTGTTCTTTCCCTCGCCACTACTGAAAGTTTCTCACATTTGTTGTAACTCATACAGTTCTATACACAAGTAGCTCCTTACTTTCTTGTGTCTATAGGAGTTGCATATAATGGCTGTTTCATGTTTTAAAACCAGAATATATCTTTATAAATTTGAATTTAATCATATGAGCCCAACAAGTATGGGGAAAAATAGAGAGAGGCCTAGAAATCACACCCTTTATTTCAAAGATCTTACCTAGGGAAAAGGAAACTAAGACCCTTGTAGCAAATTGAGGAATAATTTTTAAAAAACCATTGCTTTCTGTTGTTCTTAGTAACTGATACCTGTCAATAAGCATCTATCACACTTCTGAACAGTAGACTGACAGATGAGAAAATTCCAAGGGCTTATCGATGGCCCCTCAGGTGCAAACACCCCCAGTGGCAAGGAGAAAATGTTCTAGGAAGCTGGCAATTATGGCTTGTGAATCTGCCTAATTCTGGCGTAGTACCTTTGCAGTGACTTGCATATATTTAATAAATTGACCATATAAAGGCAATTTTCAAGGAAATCTGTACTGCTCAACGATTACATACTTTTCTGACATGTCTCTTTTGCTACTTCTACTGTGGAAAAAGAACTGTGGCACAGACAGAGTGGCTGTACACAGAGCAATTTCATGGTAAAGAGTTGAATAACTTCATGTTAAAGAGAAGAAGCTCTTTCTCCTAGGCTATCATTCTGTAGTCTTAATATGGATTAAGAAAAAGTCACCAAGTAAATTTAATATTATGGTACTTTGGAAGCTATACATCTATATTGTGGTTGTATGCTATACATACCATGAGAGAGTGGTATGGAGCAAAAACATTAGGAAATGCTTCCATAAGCTTTTCTAATTATATGAGTAGTCCCTCAAAGATGGGGGATAGGGTGGGGGGG
>NW_017728992.1:99596485-99600275 GCF_001723915.1 Gavialis gangeticus
ATCGGATGGACACGTGTAATAATACCAGAGACAGGAGGGAAGCGCAGCTTCCCTTTCCAAGTCATTTTTCTTTACTATGAGGTGGTATTTTTTTGCCTGCCTAATCGCTTCTCTCCATTAAAATCTTAAATTTATTAACATGAAAGGTCAACATGTCCAATAGTATTGAGGACAGATGAGAACAATAAGGAAAACATTTAAAATGGAATAACTTCTTGTACTTTTGATTCTATACATAGTAGATATAGAATCAATATTTAGAGTGAAATAGTTTGCTAAGAGCCACATTCTACATCTCTGTGCAAAAAAAGTAGAAGCTGGGCAAGATATCTTTATGGGAGGAAGATGGAGAAGGAGGGTCCTTTCCATATAGGGCCTGAAGTACTTCTATACATGCCATGATAAGTCCTGACCTGCAGAAATGTCTGATACATCTCCACCTACATAAGGATCATGAATGCAATTGTTCTGTTGCTTTAGCCTATTGTCACACACATAATTCCACCTTCTGCAGAACTCCATAGCACATCTTATAGAAAAAACGTGTTCTCCAAGTTTGTCATGTAAACAGTTTTTAGCTAAATAAATACACTTAATCTTCTCATTGCAATAATCATCCAGTTCTCTGTCTTCTCTGTTTTCATCCTATGTTTTGTATTTCCCAAGCTAATTTATCTCTGGCCAGTTTAATACCCACTTGTTCATGTGCCTGTAGTGTTCTTTAGTGACTAAGTAGCTTTTCACCCTTCATAGTGTATTTATAGGGTAGTGTTATATATACTCTCCAAACCTCTGTTTTGCTAGGTTAAAGAAGCCAAGCTCTTTTAGTTTTCTCCCAAAAGGTAGACTCTGCAGACCCCTTTACACATTCAGGTGAAGGAGTGATAGGATCTGATGCACAATCCACACAACTGTGCCTTCTGCCATGCTGCATGTGCATGCTTGTGGGATCTAGCATCACATGCCTTATTGCTGGTCTAGGATTGCCTTAGACCCAACAACCAGGACCCAGAGTCTGCAGCTACAAGATGCTGCTGGGAGGGAGAGTCCCCTCAAGTGCAATGAAGGCTGGATAAAAAACAGCCATAAAGTTATTAAACATTTTCTAGTGAGTTGGATCTTTATAGTGGGTTGGACCTTTTAATGGCATGTTAGTTAATTTGCACCTGTAGCTGGTCTGTTTAATTGCACAATTAACTCAGTAATTGTATGATACATAGACACCTGCATTTCCTTCATCATCATAGCAGACCTTCTCTGCACCTATTTTAGTTCATCTTTCTTAAATGTGGGTGAACAAAATTGTACACAGTATTGCAGATGAAGTCTCATCACAACCTTGTGACATGGTATTAATACTGTTCTGTTTCCACTAGAAAAGCTTCACATGATACAACCCAGTGTTCACTTTTCTTATGGTCATGGCCAGGTTAACCCTTTAGTGGGCCCAAGGCAAACAAACACATAGAGCCCTATTTGATACTATATATTTATATTACTTTTTCTGTCAATAATTATGATATATAAAATAAGCACAACTGAGCCCTTTTTCACTTAGGGCCCTAGACATGAGGCAAACTAGGCAATGCATTAATCCAGTCCTGTTTATGATGGCATCACTTTAGTGGCTCATGGTGGCCCTGTAATTGATTAGTACACAGCCTGGTTTTCTCCTACTACATTGTTTCCAGCTGATGAGTTCCCAACCTGGAAATTCTTGGCATTAGTTCCCAAATGCATGACATTACATTTCATACTATTAGATTTAAGCCAATTTCTGTTTCTCCAGGCCACAAAGTCATCCAGTTCTTTTTGAATGGTCCTTGCCTGTGTTGATAAAGATCTTTCATGCCACAGCTTTGTGCTACCAATAAATATCCTTAGCATATTTATACTTTTTATACCACAGCTTTTAATGAAAATATTAAATAATAGTCCCATGACCAATCCTTGAGGAACTCCCCTAGCTACCTTCCTTCAGCTCAGTAGGTCCCCTTTTAGCACGACCTCAATGGGGACCTATTGTTTCCTTTATGGTTGTTCAGTGAGTGAACCCTTGTCTTCTGCAGTAGAACTATTCATTTTCTGTGGTACCAGACCGAATGCTTTGTTGAAGTCCAGAAAGCTGAAACAGACCACATTTCCTTGTTTTAGGAAGTCAGTTGTTTTATCAAAGAAATTTATTGCATTCTTCTGACACAACCTACTTTTGGTAAAAAATATTTTGCCTTTTATACCATTTCCCATTTGCCTTCATGTCTTGAATTATAACTTTTTAAAAAGTCTTGCATACTAGTGAACTTGCTCTAATGGAGCTCTAGTTGCCTGGGTCATAGTTTTTTCCTTTCCTCAAACAGAGATGATGCATTTACTCTTATGCATTACAGCGTGAGTAGGGACCTGCCAAATTCATGGTGGAAGTGGAGTGAGCTGTGGCTCTTTTAATCTTGCAGGTTCTCCCATGCCCTTCACTCTGTGCCCTATCCCCCCCCACCCGCTGATTAATGGAGGGACCCTGCTTGTGGCTGGCTCTTGATCAGCAGGGAGTCAAAAACTGTGATTTAAAATATGGCGCTGTTTTTGCCTCCCAACACTGATTGACTGAGGGGCCCAGGATGGTCCTCTTGTTTGCTGCTGACTGGCAGGGAGGCAAAAACTGTGCCAGGTTTAAAACTGTGGTTTTAGCTTCCCTTCTGACCAGGATGGAGTGGTGGGGTCCTCTGCTAATTAGCAGCAAGGGGCAAGATGTATGTGGGGGGAATGTGCAAGATTAAAGGAGCCACCGTGCACTCTACTTTTGCTGTGAATTCAGTAGGTCCCTAAGTATGAAAAGGCTTTGCTACTAGAGTTATAATTCCACATATTGGGGGTGGGAGTGGAGGTAGGGGCAGTTCAGTTTCCTGGGATGGAGTTTATCCAGCTGCTTGACTTGAACACATTAAAGTCTTTGAATTTTGGTTCCCCCTTGGATGCAATCCACACATTTATTCTCACTAGCCATCCTGTTCCATGTTCTACATTTTATTCCATATTTAGGCTAGATATCGGGAGGCGCTACGTCATGGTCAGGGTGGCCAGGATCTGGAACCAACTTCCAAGAGAAGTGGTGCAGGCTCCTACCCTGGGGCTTTTTAAGAGGAGGTTAGATGAACACCTTGCTGGGGTCGTTTGACCCCAGTACTCTTTCCTGCCATGGCAGGGGGTCAGACTAGATGATCTACTCAGGTCCCTTCCGACCCTAGAAACTATGAAACCAAGGTAAAGCATTCATTTATTTTTGGGGCCATAACTTTAGTTTCAATCCTATCCTCCCTTCATGGTGCCTCCACAAAGTCATTCTTTAATTTATGTCTGAAGAATGTTTTGGTCTTCCTTTTACTTTCCTTGGTAGGCTTTAACTCCACCTGACTTTTGATATGGCTTTTTGCACTGATCATTAGAACATTCACACCTTTTCTTTCAAGGCCTTTTATGAAAATATTAAATAAGATCTGTCTCTCAGCCAATCCTTGAGGATCTCCATTAGCAACCTCCCTTCAGTCCAATTTTTTCGGTGCCCCTTTTTTCCATCCCAAATGGAACCTTGGCTTACTTTTAACTACCTTTTCTGGGTGGTTATGCGTTGTTAGGTCTAAAGCACTTTTCTACAAAATTATGTCCAACCCCTCTTCCCCCTCTCTCTCTTTTTTTTTTTTTGTGGTGTTTTCTCCATGCCCTTACTTCATCCTCCTCCTTACCTCTGACTTTGCTGGTTGACATGTGAATGTCTGTACCAGGAGCAGTACTCCTA
>NW_017728992.1:99605275-99610082 GCF_001723915.1 Gavialis gangeticus
TTTTGTGGGGTTTTCTCCATGCCCTTACTTCATCCTCCTCCTTACCTCTGACTTTGCTGGTTGACATGTGAATGTCTGTACCAGGAGCAGTACTCCTAACAAGTCTGGTGCTGGGGATGCTTATTTTCTACAGGTATTGTTGGTGTTTTGATGAATTTTATATTATTTTTTGTCCTGGTAAGAAAAAAAAGGGGGAAGCACACTCCATCCTTAGAGGAAGGCTCATACCCTGCTCCGACAGCTCATACCTCTGTTGGCAGCAGAGGATGCATTGGCAGCTGTCTGTCTATCTGCCTAGCAGACGGCAGGGTACATGTGCATCTTATGGATTAACCCTGTGGTTCTCAGCCTCTTCATACTTGCAACGTCCCTCCATAGACTCAAGGCCCCTCTTGAAACACATCAGCTCTTAGTTTTCCCTCCTCTTTTGACTATGGAAAAATTCTGAGCAACTCTTCTGTTGTGAAGGACTCGGACATCAGCAGGGCAAAGTGTTTTAATCACCCTGAATTCCTAGTTGAAAATCCTAAGTTTTTCTTGTGAAGCATGCCCATCCCCCTAAGAGCGCTAACAGAGTGTGGGCCCTCGATAGGAGCCCAGGGCACCCCAGGGGGCTACAACACTCTGCTTGAGACTCAGTGGACTAAATGGGTGTGACACTTAGTAGACTATGTGAGTGCGAGGACTAATGTGTGTGTGAGAGAGAGAGAGAGAGAGAGAGACTCAATGGACTAATGCATGTGCCTTTGTCATAATCAGTGGACTAACGTGTGTATGAGAGACACAGTGGACTAATGCATGTGCCTGTGTGTGAAACTGGGCTAACGTTTGTGTGTGCATGTGACAGTGGACTATATCTGTGTGAGTGACAGTGGACTGTGTGGACAAACTGTGTGTGTGTGTGTGTGAGAGAGAGACAGAATGTGTGTGTGAGAGTGACACTGGACTAGTGTGTGTGATACTCAGTGGACTTGTATGTGTGTGAGACTGGATTAACATCTGTGTATCTGACATTGGACTAATGTGTGTGTGTGGTGTGTGAGAGAGAGACTCAGTGGACTAACATGTGTGAATGTATGTGACACAGTGGACTAACGCAAGTCTGTGTGTAACAGCGGACTAACGTGTGTGACACTCGGTGGGCTAAAGTGTATGGGTGTGGGTGACTGGATTAGCGTGCGTGTGTGTGACAGTGGACTAATGTGTGTATGATGCTCAGTGGACTAATGTGCATGTGATGCTCAGTGGACTAACGGGTCTGAGACACTGGACTAGTGTGTGTGTGACACTCAGTGAACTGTTTGTGCATGTGGCTGTGTGTGTGTGTGTGTGTGTGTGAGAGAGAGAGATACTCAGTGGACAGTGTGTGCATACGTGTGTTTGTGAGCTACTCTGTGCACTGTCATACACATAATGACACGTTAGTCTGCTGTCATACACAGACGTTGGTCCACGGAGCATCACGCATGCGTCAGTGTGTTAGTTCATTTAGTGCAACACACACGTTAGTCCACTACCACGTGTCTGTTACTCTGTGGACTAACGTGTGCGTGCGTGCGTCCCTGTGAACTGACGGACACACACACGTTCGTCCACTGAGTGTCACACAAACACTAGTTTCCCCCCCGCCGTGGGCTGTGCGGGTCAGATGCCGCCGCGGGCACGATCTGCCCTCCCGCCCTTCGCCGGACAGGCCGGCCCCAGCAGGGGGCGCCGCGCTCCTCTTCCGTCTGGTCACAACTGAGGGTGGCGCATGCGCATTGGCTAGGACTGAGGAAAGCGGCACCTGCCCCTCCCCCGGCTTCCCGGATCCGGCCCGCGCGGGTCCCGGATGTAGCGGCGAGGCTGGGGAGCTGCCGTGGGGCCTTGCGCCGGGGGTGGGTGGGGGGATTCGCGCAGGTCGGGGCGCCGCTGCCCTGCTCCGCGCCGCTATGAGCAGCTCGCGCAACAACCGCGTGATGGTGGAGGGGGTGGGGGCGCGCGTGGTGCGGGGCCCCGACTGGAAGTGGGGGAAGCAGGACGGCGGCGAGGGCCACGCGGGTACCGTGCGCAGCTTCGAGAGCCCCGAGGAGGTGGTGGTGGTGTGGGACAACGGCACGGCCGCCAACTACCGCTGCTCCGGGGCCTACGACCTGCGCGTCCTCGACAGCGCGCCCACCGGTGAGCGGGGGGGGGGCCCGTGTTTGTCTCCTTTGAACCCCCCCCCTTATTTTTTGCTTGGCACGTTTCTCCCCTAAGTAAAGGGCACTTGTGTTGAAGGCTTGCAGAGAACCATTTTTTCCAGCTGGTTAGTTGGTCTCATGAAAGGTATTGCATCTGCCCAAAGAGCCGGGCACCGCAAACTGGGTTTCTGGGGTGGGGGTTGGGGCTGCCTGTAATAAAGCCTGCTGCCTGGCAGTGGTTGGGGGTGTATGAGCCTGGAGGATGTGTCCTCTTTGCGAATGTGGTGGTGGGGGAGGACCGCATAGTCCCAGGCCATGGGTGTTTTTGGATCAGGACCCGTTTGTAAACACTGATGGCCCAGTCACAACCTAGTGCTCCTCGCTTGTGACCCACTGCCCCCACCCCCCCATTGTGTGGGGCAGGATGGGGTGTGCATGCAGCAGCCCCTTGCAGGCTGAAATTCTGCCATCCTGCTAGGGAAAAGCCACCATTTCCCGCATTCTTCTTTGTTAAAGGAGAATCCATTTTTAAAGTTTGTGCACGACCTTATGTAGTCTTGCGACCCGCTTTTGGGTCGTGACCCACATGTTGAGAAACACAGGTTTAGTCCCACCCCCTGCTCCAAGCAGCTCCAGCTGTAACTGCATCATCCCTGCCAAGACTTTGTCTAGCCAGGGCTTAAAAATCTCCATGGGTGGAGATGCTGCAGCCTGTCTGGGCAGCATGTGCCAGCGCTTTGCTGCCCTACTCGTGAGAGAGGTTTTCCTTATGTCTCTCTGTAACTTTCCTTGTTTGGGTTGAGCTCTGGGGGCATTTATTTATACACATACGTTTGTCTGCTCTGATGTACCGGAAATCCAGAATGTGAGTGGATGTGCCCGGCGCTGCATCACATTCATTTGTATAAATGGCGAAATGTGTTGGCGCTGAGAAAATGGCCACAGTGAACTTTTGAACTAGACACCTTTGGTGCGTTTTAATTCAGAAGTGCGCTGTCACCGTTTTTTCAGTACTGATGTGCATTTTGCCGTTCATACAAATCATGTGTTTTAGTTCAAAAGTGCGCTGCCGCCACTTTCTTAGCGCTGACGCATTTTTGCCATTTATACAAATGCATGTGCCACAGTGCTGGGCACTTTTAAAAGCACCCGGTGCTGTGACGCAAGCATGTGTACAAATGCCCTAAGGGAGGAGCCTGCTTAGAAATAACTTCTGCATCTGAAAGACCTCATGGAGGCATCCCTCCCTGTTCAAAGATTGCCCCCCTCCCCATTTTTTACAAGTGAGGGTGTGGCATTCACCCTTTTAAAAGCATAGCCTCAGGGCTGATGCCTCAGTCCATGCTCAAAAATAGCAAGGCTTATTCATTACAGGAACTGCTTGTACCAAGCCTTTGACACTTAGTGAAAGGCCCTGTCCCTGGTTTCCCAAAGTGCTTTCTGGGCCTTAATACCCTTGGAATTGACAGGGCCTAGTTAGTACTAGGATGCCTCTGCAACCTTGAAATTGATATAGTAGAGTAAGGGTGATGTTGTAGCCATGGTGGTCCAGAAATTATGCAAGGCACAGATTTCTTAGGATGGTATCTTTTATTGGACCAACTATGGAGTTGGGGTAAAGTTAGACAAGCTTTCAAATGTGGTGAGGCCTGCAGGAGCGCAGTCACAGCAGCAGCTGTTGCACCTTCCATTCGAAAGCTTGTCTGACTTTATCCCAGCTACATAGTTGGTCCAATAAAAGGTATTGCCCTAAGAAATCTGTGCCTCTCATAGAAATTGATAGTTTTACTAGTTACAAGGAGTGCAGTTCAAGTGTTCATGTGCTTTAGCACTTCATGCACTTAACTAAAATGCAGGTAACCAGAATTTTTTACAATTCTGTAAGCAGGAGGTAAAAAAAGACAAAATTGGGATGGGATATTGTATTATGTGGTCAAGGAAATTATGTGCTTATCCAATATGCATATAAATGAATTACTCTATGCAAGAAATTATATTAGAGTTCCTGCTTTGTACTAGTGACAAATCATACTCTCATGCTGCTTTGGAGAAACTCTTAGCATGCTTTTTTAAAGTCTTTGCAAGGGTTTTTTTTTACTGTTAAAACTAAATAGGGTTTCTGTTCCTGAAGTTTGTGCCCATTTGGGCATCCCCTTTGAACTGCTGTATGAAGCTAGCAAGCTGCTAGATTTAGCTGGTGAGGGTTTGTATGCTAAGCAGTAAGGAGAAGGACAGTAATGTTTAAATAGTGAGGTCCAATCTTTTTGGCAGACGTGCCACAAATTAGTTCCACACCCTCCCTGAATGCCACTCTGATCTTCTTCCCAATCCTCTGCTCTGCTTCCTGCTTCTTGTCCTATGCTGCCTACCTGACTTGCTGATGTGTTTTCTGCCATATCTGACACTGTGCTTGTCCCTGCCATATCTGACACTGCTTTTTGGCCACCTGTCATTTAAAGGACAGGTCACCAGAATAAGACATAGTTTGGGTTATAATAAGAGTTTTGGTACTAATATCATAGAATCATAGAATCAGTGAGTCGGAAGGGACCTAGACAGATCATCTAGTCTGACCCCCTGCCATGGGCAGGAAGGAGCACTGGGGTGGGAGGGGTCATAAGACCCCAGCCAGGTGCCTATCCAGT
>NW_017728992.1:99610132-99611730 GCF_001723915.1 Gavialis gangeticus
GAACTGGACACAGTAGTCCAGCTGCGGCCTGACCAGCGCCGCATAGAGGGGGAGCAAGACCTCTCTGGACCTGTTAGTGATGCCCCTGTTGATGCAGGACAGGGTGCGGTTGGCTCTGCCTATTGCTTCGTCACATTGGCGACTCATATTCCTCCTGGAATCAATCCTGACTCCAAGATCCCTCTCTGCCTGTGTGCTGCTGAGAGGGTCAGCCCCTAACCTATAACCATAATGCTGGTTCCCTCTCCCCAGGTGCAGCACCCTGCACTTACTTGTCCTTGTTGAACCGCATCCTGTTCAGATCCGCCCACTTCTCTAACCTATCCAGGTAGTTAGCTATGTTAGCCTGAAGTCAGCTAGAGGGCAAGGCAGTGTTGCACCTTAGAGACTAACTCATTCGGAAAGGTATAAGCTTTCACAGGTGACAGTTTACTTCATCACAGCATCTATTCGAAAGTGGCTGCTGTGAGATGCGCAAGTATGAAAGCGTATGCCTCTCTGAATGAGCTAGTCTAAGGTGTCACCCTGTCCTTCCTTTTCTCTATTATAAATAGTAAGAGGGAGATAAAGCTAGAGGTAGCAAGTCTCCTACTTCAGTACTGCTAAGAAGGACAAGGTGTGAAATGTGTGTGTATATAGAAGTATATCCAAATATATTTGAAGTAGCTTTTGAACATGCTTAACTGTCCCTTACAGGAACGGTGTTTCATAAATATCAAAGGAGGAGAAAAACCTTCATTAAAAAGATTAAATTAGAAAGGATGAGGAGGCGAAGGCACTAACCAACACAAGGTTAAAAAACGTGACCAAAATATTTGTATGTGTGGTTACATCTTGGTTTATGACTTGAGACCATTCTGCAGAGAAAACGAGCCCTAAATCTATTTATCTGTTTCTGAGGATATGGAGGTAGCCATGACCTTTTATAATAACTGATGCATTTTAGACCCCCAAATTATATCATTATTCTGATTGTGTGTATATAGGGCTTTTGTACCATATACAATATATATGGTACAGAAATAAGCATTTTTGTCTAAGTGAATTAAAATACCATTCCACTTTTCTGTTTTTGGGTATCCTAAATCATCGAGAATTGTCTTTATGAGCATAAAGGAATCTTTAAATGATGTGTTGTATATTGTAATGCTTCAGGGTTATGTTCCTGTCAATACTCGTTATAAAATCATGTAACTGAACACTGATTACTAGAGTGCCTCAGAGCCCTAGGTAGGACTAGGACACTATTATGCTAGGCCAGGGGAAGGTATTTATTTCAGTTGGAGGGCTGTTTAAATGAATTTTGGTGAGTCATTGAGAGCTGCATGGGTACCCCTTCCCTTGATAGGTGATCCGCCCCCTGGTCACCATCTTGGGACCGGAAGTCTCACCTCTAACTCCTGGCCTTTGCCGCTGGAAGTCTCACCCCTTGCCCAAAAGTATTCCTTTTGGGAGGAAGGGTGCAGCTATCTTGAAACCAAACCCCAGCCCCAAATCATACTAAAAAAATAAAATATCTACTATAGCTTATTTTAATTTTATTTAAAAATATTTTTGTCCTGATGTGTGCTTGCATAGTGTATCTAGAGAAGGCCGTA
>NW_017728992.1:99616730-99618231 GCF_001723915.1 Gavialis gangeticus
GTCCTGATGTGTGCTTGCATAGTGTATCTAGAGACAATTGCATAATAGCCAAAAAACAGTCCTACTCTTGTATATAGTGTGTGGATGATAAGGGGCTGTATGCGGGTGTGTGGAGTGAGGGTGTGTGTGGGGGGGTATGGTGGATACGTGTGGGGTATGTGGTTGGGGTAGGGGCTGTGGGGGTACAGTGGTTGGGGTGGGAGAGGGAGAGACATGGGGCCAGACTGCTGGCTCTATCGCATGCGGCACTTGTGAGCTGTGCACGAGCCTCATGTGATGCAGCCAGGCAGACCCTGTGCCCAGGCTCTGTGCTCCTGCTGCCCCACCCTGGGTCCCCACCAGACCCAGGACACTGGCACAGGCTCTGTGCTCCCGGGTGCCACCGCCATTCCTGTGCTGCTTCCCTACTTTTCCTCCCACACACCCACCCACCACTGCTGCCTCCGCTTCCCAGCTGCCACCACTGCTTTCCACCACCCCCTGACTGCTGCTGGTTCCCATCACCCTGCTTCCTGCTGCTCCCCGCTGGCTCCCTGCTACTCCCCAGTCTGCCTGCCACTCTGGCTCCAGTCAGCACCGCGTGATACTTGACTGCATGGCCAGGACTCCACGGTGCAGCATGGAACTAGCCTGGCCCAGGGCAGTCCCCACAACATGGGCAGATCATGATAATTTCTGTTCCCTCCCTACCTCTCTTCTGGCTGGGCCCTGGCGACTCTATGGATCTGGGCCAGCCCGGGTCCTGCAGTTTGGGCTAATCATGGTGGTTTCCTTGCCTCTGTCTATCCGATCTTATCTGACTTTCCACTTGGGTGGGAAACAGCCAAAGGGTCACCAGATCAGGAGCAGCAGAGTCTTTCGGTTGGTGGGGGATGGAGGCAGGATCTTGCTGCTCAGCCCCTGGGTCCTGCCACCAGCTCCCCCTGGGTCCTGCTGCCTCTGATGCCTTGTCATCTTTGACAGGCAGCCACATGCAGATAATAATTAACTTTCTAAATCTTTTAAGGTCTCGGCAAGCCAGATAGAATAGCCTGATGGGCCACATGCAGCCTGCCCCTGTGCTAGGCACATGACTTTTCATTTCCAAAACATCTGTGTTTTGCCTCAAAGGAAGGCTTGTCTTTTCTAAATGTGTTCTTTATAGGATGTTATGAATTCAGGGGTCCTGGTTTTCTCTGTTTAAAAATTCCAAAATTCTCTGATTAAAAGCCTCCAAATCCGCTTTTTTCTGCGATAAAAATGAAATCGCACACACACACACCAGTTGTACACAATATTTTATTGACATATTTACCATTTTAAAGCAGTTTGGAAGCCTACCAGTACCTCAATCATTATAATAAAGTTATTTTAAATACCTATATATTTTGATGGTTGATTTTGGTTTTTTATCATGGAAAATCAGTTTCCCAAGATGTGGGTCCAGCTGTGGCTGTCCTTGCCACCGCTTTGTGGCATTGAGTAACCTTGGTGTGCTAACGCCTCTCACTCCCAAGCCACA
>NW_017728992.1:99618466-99624435 GCF_001723915.1 Gavialis gangeticus
CCCTGACCCCAGGTCCCAGCTCCCCAGTGTATGGGGCAGGGGTTGGTGTGAGGAGGTGAGACTAGGTGGAGCTTGGCCCCTGTCTGGATGATGCAGGGCTGGTTCAGACTTGCCAGAGCTTGGTCCCTGATTGCTTGGACTGGTCCTGTGCCATCTGAGCCATGTGCCAAGCTCTGGTGTGCCTGGACCTCCCCTTTGCCATTGGGCAGGGGGAGTGACCCCTGATGATGCAGGGCCAGTTTGGACTCACCAGACCTTGGCTCCCAGCCCTGATGGTGCAGGGGTGGTCCCCAAGCCCTGCCAACCATAGGTAATGCATATGAGGAGGAATGGGGGGCACATGCCCCTCAAGATATTTGCACCGACAACAGGGCACAGGGCTGCAGTTTGGCCAGATTGCATAGATAGTGGTTACGGGGAAGGTACAACATGGCACGGCCACACGTGTGGCTCTCGCTCATGTTGCTGGGGCACTGGGCAGAGCTGGCAGGTGTCAGGAACCTCTGCCCTGCGCTTGCTGGGAGTTCATGAAGCAGGTGCAGAAGGGCTGAACAAGAGTGAGTGGAGAGGAGGGGAAGGGTGTCAGAAAACCAAGGAGCCCCTGATGGCTGTAATACAGCGTGGGGATCTCCACAGCCAGGGACAGCCCTGGCTCCAGCCTCCTCTGTCCACCTGCTCTCAGCCATGAGCACTCCAGTACAGGGCGAGCCCAGGGCCCAGCAGGTGGAGGACTGCAACCTCTGAGGAGGCAGTGGCAACGACCTGCCCGAAGGAGGTGGTGGGGGAGGTGCCAGGCTTCTGCTTCAGCCAAGGGGAGCAAGCAATCCTCATTGTGGCATCTGCAGGCAGTGGCACTGCAGCTGGGGCGAGAAGTGGGATGTGGTTCCCACCCCTGAGGTTGCGGAGAGGGGCTGGGGTCTCTGTCACTCTGCACCGGGTTCCCCTCCCTCCAGGCCTAGGATTCCTTCATGGCAGCCACACAGACATGCACCTGCGCCTAAGGCTGCTCCTGCCCCAGGCACCATGCATCTCCCCGGCTGGGAAGTGTTCCCAGCCCCGGCCACCAGCCCTACCCCAGGGTTTAAAACTTTTCTAAAAGTTTACATGAATATATTGTCTCAAATAGTATATAATTGGAAGTTATAATCCCTATTCCATGACGATATCTTTGAGCTTTAACATATCTTAAAAATATATGTTTATTTTTTTTAAAGGTTTCTTAAAAAATACGATTAACTGATAAAAAATCTGTATTTTTTATTTTATTTTTTAAATGTTGATTTTTATGTACCCTGCTTTGTCTTGATAGTTGTCAGAATACAGCATTTTGTGGATTTAGGACTTACTAGGGTGTAGGTATAATTTAGAAAAAAATATATTCTTAAGGCCTGTTACACTGTTTTCCCCTAATGTTTTAGCTATAAACATTATTGGAAGATTCATGGAAATAACAGAGTATTTCAGGATTCTAGCTGTATAATACTTATTTTGGGGAAAAAGAAAAATGTCCTGATGAACTGTGAGACTAATCTCTAGCTCAGCAATTTACTCCAGGCCAAGATGGCATGCTCTACTAAAAACTACTGTTGTCTGAAAAGTATTTAGTGACTTTAGAAGCATAGTTCAGTTTTTGCTTGAGAAATATGTACCAAAGCAGTATTTTGGTATATGGAGAGGGGTTACTGAGTGTGGGATGTAAAAAGGAAAGTGAAATAGTCACTGAAGAGATGCTTGTTTTTAGATCTATATGTTTAGATCTGAACAATAATAAAAATGTAAGCTAGTTTAGGAAGGGTCTCTTTATGATAGGCTCCCGGCTGAAGCCAATAACAGAATGGTGTGATAACAATGCAGGCTTTACAAGCTGAATAAAAAATAAATCCTCATCTCTTTGTAAAGTGGGTGTGCTGCTTCCTTTAGTGTGTTGAGGAAAATGTAGAAAGGAATGGTTTTGCAGGCATGTGAGCAGCCACTGTGGTGTTGTCTCACTATAAGCAACAATTGTGGAAAATCATAATTCAGTTCTCATTAAAAGGAGAAAGATCCTCCTATGGCAGGAGTAGCCAACCTGCAGTATGGGTGCTGCAAGTGGCACAGACAGCCTGTGTGTGTGGCATGTAGCAGATCAGGAAGGGGCAGGCGGCACAGTAGCAAATTGGGCAGGGCGGCACAGGGCAAGAAGTAGAAAGAGCAACAGTAGATAGGGAAAGGGAAGAGGGTTGGAGCAGCACTTGGCGTGGGTGGGTGCAGTGCATCATTCGTGGCGTGTCTGCCAAAACAGTTGTCCCCCTCCCCACTGTCCTACATAAAGGAAAGGTTGCACACCAGCACGTGTGAGAGAAGCTCCGGTGTCCACTTTCCAGTTACCAAACCATATGGAAATATATGAATAAGTTCGTTAAAAGAGAACACAGGTCTCATTTTCCTGAAAAATAAAAATGCAGTTCTTGCTTGCTGACCAGTTATATTGTTTTACATGTCAAGCAAAGAATAGTTGGCTTTAATATCTGCCTGCCTGACTCATAGGAAATATGAGAGGCTGGGACTTTTTGCTGGTGATACCTTTTATTGGATCAACTATATAGTTAGGAGAGATTTTAGGGTGTGGGCACATATACATTTGGAGCCCTTAAGAAGGAAACCTTTTGGAAAGGGCAGCAGCTGGTATGGTCTGATTGTTACGTGTGAATAAGCCAAAGATGATTCAAATGAAGCAAAGCTGCTTCAACTCCAATACTGCTTCATCCAGGTTTAAAGTTAAAGTGGTGTTGTTATGCTTAATTCTTGGCTTGTTCACTTGTAAAAGTAACTACCATGTTCCCATTCTGAAAGGCTTCCAAATGTATGTACATCCACACCCTTAGGGCATGGACAGACTTAGACTAGTTTGCACGTGGTTTAAACCTGAAGTGGATATACATACAAGCTGGTTAAACCAGTTTAAATCTGCCTTGGCTGGTTCAAAAGTGCACCTGGAAAATCAAGTACTATTTTGACCCAGTTTACTTTGAATCTGTTTTGTGTGCTTTGTGTGGACACCATGCATCCTCTGAAATGAGTCTGGTCACTCCTGACATCCCATGCTGCACTGCTTCTCACTTCCCCACTCACTACTGCAACTGGCTGTTCTCCTGTATAGCCAGAACATTATTGCCCACCTTTTCCCCCTGCCTTTTATTGGCACTTTTTATCAATGAGCTTCCTTGTATTGCTTGTTCAGTAAAAGCTATATTTCTAACAACTATATTTTGCACTGCTTTTCACATCATCATGCCCCCACTCCCCAGTGTCATCCTGACCCCAGCCTATCATCATACTGCACAACTCTGGGGAACCAAAACGTATGGATTCAAGCCTTCTACCATCCCCCAAATTGGGTAAATGCACTACAGACTTCAGTCTTCTGTAGGCTATTTTAGTTCATTGAATTCGTGTTTAGGAAGTGATGGAAAGCAAAAAAGTGACAAGGCCCCCAGTCACAAGTGACCTAGCTGCATGAGTGCAACCACTTGCCACCTGGCTTGCACAGTGTGGGGCTTGCTGGACTGGGTGCTCACCTTCCCCCCTGTGGTGTTGGAGCCACGGTGAACCAGATCCCGAACAGTAACATTTGGGAATGGTTCAGTTATACGTGTCTGCACCCAAGCTGTCAGGCATAAAATATCCTTCTGATCATTCTTCTGCATCTTTCCTTCCTCTTTCATTAACATAGACATACTTTGCTAGTAAAAGTCATTAAGCTTTGTGGTGGTAGCACCGGTAGCATCTATATTGGAGTCGGGGTTGCAGACACCTTTTGTGTACTTAAAATGTTCACAGTTCTCACAGAGAATTACAAAGCTTAGTCTGTTTCTGAAGATGAACTGTATGTTCCTACATACAACCCCAAAGCCAGCTGGGGAAAATTGGGGTGTGAATTATATGTCAGGAAAAGGGCTCACCACAGGTTTGGAAATTTGATGGTGGGAGGAAGGGTGAGCCATGTCAGCATTGCTTGCTGTGGTTTTTGGGAACCACAGCAGTTAACATTGCCACTGGTCCATTTCCCTTGCTAAATTTCTGGAGCCACTTCCCCATCTGTTTGCTGGATCAGGCTTTCGTGTGAGGCTAGTTTATGGCTGGGGTGACCAGTCTTACTAAGCACACGGTTCTGGACCTAGCATGCTAGCCCCCAGCCCCTGCTTGCCAGATTGGGCCCTACTGTGCAGCACCCAGCTCTGGAGTACCCAGACCTTGGGTACTTGCCTGTGCTCCAAGGTTAGATCTCTCTTCTTTTGTGGGGCCTTACAGAAAAATGGGACATGTTATAATCAGGGACATGCTTTATGTGAGAAATACTTCATTTTTACCAAGTTTAAGAAAAACCTATCAGTAATTTGAACTACCTGAAAGTGAAGTATGCACTTCTGCTTACAATTTCTAGCTAGTTACTTTTGAATGGGTAATTCAAATAGCTGAAGTTGAGACAAAAATTTGGCATGGATGTGAACCTCAGTGTTTTGTAGGCATCTAAAAGCTCTGAATTGCTTTTAATACTATTGGGTGTATTGCCTGAAGCCAGGGATAGGCAACCTTTGGCCCGTGGGTCAGATCCAGCCTGTAGAGATACTGGATCTGGCTTTGATGGCATTCAGCAGTGGAGCCTTTGCCTGTGGGCTGTTTTCTCTGTGCCTACTTGCTTCTGAGAAGGTTGGATAGATCATTTAGGCCTGCAGCTAAAAAAGGTTGCCTTTTGGCTTAGGTGGCCTACATCTGTAACACATTGGCTTAGTTATTCTAAATTGTTTAGAAATTTCTTAAGGTTTTATATTTAAAGCAGATTTACAAGTAGAGATATATGAAAACTTTTGCCAATGTTCTTAAAGGTTTCTTTTTAATTTATGGTATGAACAAGTGAAAGGCTTACAGTGATAAATCTGTTTTAGTAGTTTGGAATGACTTGCATTACAGTGAGATTTCGGCATGTTACAGACTGACTAAATAAGTTCATATATAGTGCATAGGGTTCCACAAAGTCAGCAGTCTTTATCACATGCTGTGAAAGGACAAGTATAAAATGGTATATAAAATGAAGCGAATGATTTGAATACAAAAGGTGGGAAGGGAGGATGGGGGCAGTGCTGGGAGAAGCAGGCAAGTAAAGAACCTATGGGAACAAAGGGGTGGCAAATTTTTTAGGTAATGGGATAAGAATCTGTAGTCCGTGTTTTAAAACATACTTAAACCCCCCACCTCCAAATCTATTGTGCGGATGATTTCTTGTTCTGCAATTACCCATTCAAACTCTTTTTTTTTTTTAATTTTGCTTCTTGAGAAGAGCTACCCTGAGATCAGGGACTGAATGTCCAGGGAGTTTAAAGCGTTCTGCCACAGCTTTTGTTTCTTTCTGCAGCTGATTTCAGATGGGTGTTCATTTGTTCGTGGAAATACTTTCTCAGTGTTAGGCGGGAGAAAAAAGCCTTGAGGTCTCCATACAGCTGCACTAAGTTGAGTTGCATGATAGTGGCTATTCCACTTTATACCTTTTATACCTTTATACATAATCAGTCATTGCATGTAGGGATTTTTGTGTTGTTGTTCATCTAGTTTTACCTATAATTTTGCCCTAATTTCTTGAGTGGTATGGAATTTTTTTAGCCTCTTACAGGGTTAGATCACATGTAGAATCTTAGTTTACTGTTGTAATTTGCTTCTAGTGCTTTACTTTTGTGCATGCCAACCCCATCAAAAAAGCATATCTAGTTTATTGATTTAAAAAAAAAAATTAAATTTCCCTTTTTTAGTATTTTTATCCAATTATTGTGTAAAACAGGTGGTTTCTATTTCTTTTTGTTGCTTTAATCTACTGCTTGCTTCTAAAAGCAAATAAGTAGTTCCAGTTATTTGTAAGCAAACAGCAGTGTCAAAACAATAATCAGTCTTAATTTAGGGAAGAGAAGATTGAAAAAAAGATTTAAGAGAAGTAGGGT
>NW_017728992.1:99629435-99643147 GCF_001723915.1 Gavialis gangeticus
CTTTATGTCTTCCGAACAGTGCGGTTAGGTAACTAAAATATTCCACATATATACACTTCAGGAATCAATCAGGTCAACCTCATGATCTGATGATATCACATTTTTTCCTCCTCCTTTTTACTTGCCCATTGCAGAAGCGTAGCTCTCTTCTAACCCCTTACCACCAGAGTGCAACAGCCAAGTTTCTCCCTCCTCGTCTCTAAGGCTCCAGTTAGATGTTGACTTTGTGCTGTGATGAAAATTTTGATGGTGGCACAGAAGCTGAGAGACTAGACATCTTAGTCCTTTGTTGTACCAAAAGTGCCTTAATTTTGTTGCAGCAGCAACCCTAGTAATCATTTGTGCCTCCTTTTTGCAGCTGATGTCTTCTCCTGCCATGATGCACCTCATTCCTGTGGCACATGTCTGCAAGCATAGAAAGGGAACTCCCATAGGGGTTCCCCTCTCTGTTTGCCCCTGGGGTGTGGCAGCAAGAAAAGCATGTTGGCCCTAGCACACATATACCCTCTTGGGAGTTCCCCGCTCTGCATTGCAGATGTGTGCCAGGCGATGCCACCGCAAGCAGGAGGTTTCCCACTTGCAGACTTGGGCTCTGTGTTGGGGCATAGCATCCGGGGCCCTTTTCTCTTGGGACTGGGCATTTCAAGCTCCAGGAGGGGCTGAGGCATGACAGTCAGTGAATCGGGTCAGCTGTGCCATGCCAGAATGTGTGACAGCTGATCGTGCTCCGAAGAGGACATCTGTTTCCAGTCTAAGAGATACTTTTGGAAACACCTGGCAGATGGGGTGGGGAAGAACATAACCATCAAGGAAATGATTCAAGTAATGATCAGGAAGCTCCAGGATAATAAAGTGGCCAGTAGAATGTTTTTCTTTTTGTATTTCATCCTGGTTTTTTGGAAGAAAAATGGATTTGCATCACATCTGTATCTATACATTCTTACTTGGGTTATATGAAGTGCTGTAAAGACAGCTTCTTAAGAAGTAAAAGCAGCAAAAAAAAATTCTACCCTCTAATTTATGAGCCCAACTATGGATTTACTCAATTTTTCATCATGTTAGGTCTGTTTTGCTTTTTCCCCCAACAATTTTGGAACAGGTTTTTTCTGTGAACAAGTATTATTTAGTATTGAGATGTGAACTATCAAGATTAAAATTATCAGTCACCAACCTTTTCAAGCATTACATTTGCTTAAATTAGGAGTTTCAAAACATCCAGCTTCATGGCCCTGAGGAAGGAACACAGGCTGGATCAGCTCTACAGACCATGTGCTGGATCCAGCCTGCAGGGCTGGTCTGGAGCAGGTGCCGCATGCACTGTGCACCAACCATGTGCTGCTTTCAGTGTTTGTATTAGCTTCAGCTCCACATGCCAGATGCATGCAGCCTTGGCCCCTCATGTATAGATCCAACCCCCTCATGTGAGGCTGGTCCAGTATGCGAGCTACATGCA
The DNA here is from genome assembly GCF_001723915.1 of Gavialis gangeticus. Lineage (NCBI taxonomy): Eukaryota > Metazoa > Chordata > Crocodylia > Gavialidae > Gavialis > Gavialis gangeticus. Next base: position 99,630,889 of record NW_017728992.1, read on the forward strand.
GTGCCTGTGCCAGACTGGCCTGCATGCTGGGTCTGGCCCATTGGGTTGATCTATGGGCCGAGATGTGGACTGGTCCCATATCCAGGGTGTATGGCTGGTTCAGTGTGGGTGCCATGTGTAGCCTGCACTCATTGATTGAGCCTGCACTGTGTGCAGCCTGTGTCCGATGGAGTGGGATTAGAGCCAGCGGGTGGTACATGTGGTAAGCAGCACTGAGGGCCAGGTGATATGGCTCTGCAGGCAGCATCTAGCCTATGGGCTGTATCTTTGACCCCCCTCACTTAAATTGGTGCAATGAACAAGCTTTACTGTAGGTTTTAAACCTCCAAAGGTAGTGGTAATTCACAAGGCCAGAACAGAGGTGAACAACTATTTGTCTGATGGGCAAAGATACTAATCCAGTAACTCACTGTATCAGCATCATACTTGATTGTCTGCCTCAAGCTCAGTTTTAACTTTTTAATGTCCTCTGGTCATGAGCAGTGTTGGAAGACCTTGCAGGTAGCATGTTATCTGTGAGTCCTGTGTTGGGGGGGTCACTTGTTTAGAAGAATATTGCTATTAAAAATAGCATTTCATAGTTGATGGGTACAATTTCATGCTGCTCTGAGAAGTGTTGCCTGTTAAATTGTCTTTAAGCCAACTTTGTACATACCTAATCCTTAAGCCAACTTTGTACATACCTAGTCATGGGCTGTTCTTAGATCTGGAGAGACTTTGCCATAAAAATTTAGACCTTCAGATCTATTTATCTAATTTATGGTGGGCAGCCCAGACTGCCATGTGGCTATAGTGCAGCTTAAAATTTCTTCAATGCTTTGGGCCTGGCCCCTGTTGCTGCCTATGCTAGGGCTTGTGAGTAGGCCTCAGGAGGCAGCCTTTTTGTTTTCTTCCTCTGGGTATGAAGGAAATATTTGCACCCAAGCAGGAAATTTTTCTAGATGACTTTATAGCCAAATACTGATAAAAGATGAGGTAAGAGAAACCCCTTTCTAGGATAAATAGCCAGATGGGAGAAAAAAGTTATTTTACTTTCACCTGCTTGCAAATCTTCATGAGAACTTTTGCATCAGTGTCTAGTGAGAAGGCATATTTGAAAGCCCTATCTGTTAAACTGCTTACTTTCCTGGACAAAAAAAAAAATATTCTGTTTCCTGTCTCAATTTCAAGGCATTTATTTAGTTCAAGGGTTGTGGTGCGAGAATTCTGTGCTACTGTGATCTGTCACAGTATCAATTTTTGCATTGTCCTATACAGTGAATAATTCCAGTACTTTTCTTCTGTTGCTTAAGTAGCATGAGGTTGACATGTTTGTTAGCTTAGTTGTCCACAGGATTAAAAATTGCAGTAATGAAAATTGTTCAGCAGGTCAGTTTCACTCTGCTGCAGCTCGGTAAAACTGTGAGCATATGTAGAGACACCTGAGCTCTGTTTTGTCAGTATTAGGAAGAAAATATTCTAGTACAGAGATCAGCGACCTACTGTCCACAAAGCTCATTTAATGTGGTCTGCAGACAAGGGACTTTGATGGCGCTTGGCAGCGCAGAGCTTTGGCAGCAGTTGCTTTCCCATGTCACTGTTAGGGTGAAGTGTCTGCTGCAGTCCGTCTCCCTGTGCTGCTGTAGGGAGAAGTGGGACCTGAACTGGGTCACTCTGGCCGGCAGCTTACTGCTGCTCTAATAGTTTGAACTTGTTTCATCTGTGATGCATTATCCTTCATACCATAAAGGCTAGAAAGTTTCAAAATCAAAGTATAGATTCTACTGAAGTTAATGACACTTGCTGAGGAGCTTGCTACAATCAAACACTTTATTTATACTTTCATTAAAATACAGATTAAATGGAATTTAAGACCCTTGATTATCCTATAGACAATAAATATGAATTAAGCTAAAGCATCAGCTGTCAACCATGGTTACCACATAGTTAATCATTTTAGTCCATTGTTGTATATCACATGCGGATAGTAATAACGCTTACATCTGTAATTTCATAACTCCTGGTATTTTTTAACATGGCTTCCTGGTAATTTGTTCTGTGCTTGAAGGACTTTGTCCCAAAGGGAAAGCCAGTCTGTCTGGCCAGAATAAATAGCAGGAAAAATGAACCTTGCTGTCAACAAAATTCAATAGCTGAGAAGGAACTAAAAGTTTTCAATCATAGACTGGCAACCAGAAATAGTAAGGAAATTACCCAGAACTTTTCCTTCAGTTAATTATTTTTGATTTACCCAAACTGATACAGTGTCTCAGTTAAAACCCATTGGCCTATTAACATGTTAATTTGTTATCTTAATTTTTGGAGGTATAATAAAGAAATCTCTTTATTACTAGTGTCTGTCTTGTTTTTTATAGGAATCAAGCACGATGGAACTATGTGTGATACTTGTCGCCAACAACCAATCATTGGGATTCGATGGAAATGTGCAGAATGTACAAATTATGACTTGTGCACAGTCTGTTATCATGGGGACAAACATCACTTGAGACATCGTTTTTACAGAATAACCACACCAGGAAGTGAAAGGTAAAAGTGTGTACATTTCCCTTGACATTTATTGCTGTTATCTTTTCTAAGCTCTCATTTGGTTATATAATTTTAGTATGCGTAAGGTAATAGCTGAAGAGATTTGCCTTTTATGCATTTATATAAACGGTAAATATAATGCTATCGCATGTTCAGTATTTTGCTTCTTCCTTAGAATGTTCTCCGCTGTCATGGTGTGGCCCAGACTACTTCGCTACCTATACTCCCATATTAAACAGGGGGACATACCTGCTTATGCCATATTCTAAGAAGAACTGATCCTTGTTCCTCTTTAAAGAGAGATATTAGAATTAAGGCCTGTGGAAAGCATGTCATTTACAAGCAGGTGATAAATGAACAGGAAGTTTTCCACTGGTGAAACCCATGCATATTTGTGTTTTCATACTTAAATTTGTGTATAGGAGGTGTATGCTTGAAGGGATATGCTTAGTAACTGATTACTAGAGTCTTTTGAGTAATTTTTTCCTGTTTCTTTGTAATTTAGGCTAATCGGCAACTACTCAGATGCCGATCTTAATTTTTTCTTTAACAAATTCCCTATCTCTGCATTTCTAATATTCACACTAGTGAAGTATTTAGGCACCACATGACATCAGTTTGATGTTATTAGGGTAATTTTGCTGCAGGCCAAAACTTAAAGTAGAAGTTGGGCCAAGTACAGGCGAGAGGTCTTCAGTTACTTATAGTACAACATAAAATGACTAGCAAGAAAAAATGATTTATATAAAAATGCCCCATATTAAAGTTTGTTTCTGCTTAAACTTCTCACTGCCTCAAAGAATGTTATTCCAGTAATTTTGTTTGGGTAATTAAACATTTCATCTCTGTTAAAAGAGGGTTTTTATACCTCTGAAACATTCTTTTTAATTGGTGTACCCCTGTACAGGTCATTGGTTTCCTTCTGGCTTTGCAGACAGGTAATTATAGCAGTCAGTGTAACATTCATGCCATCTCAATGTTTCATTCCCTTGGCTTCTTTCTTTGCTCCGCTTTGACTTCTGCTTTTATATTGTTCATAAATAAAGAGACTGTTTCAGCTTCCAAGGAACTGTTGTTCCTGGATCCAATTTATCTGTGAAAAACAGACTTAAATTAATATTTACTGTCATGGAACTTGAGGGACAGCTCACAAGAAAAGCATCCAGCTACATCAAGTTATTCTTGGGTGAAGCAAAATGAGGAGTTTGTCATTCTTGAGCGCATAATAACGTAGGAACTGCATGTTCATATGAAACCTATTAATAACTGAAAAAACTGAGACATTTAAATTCTTCTGACAGATTGCTGATATCTGTTTTAAATAAAACATATTTTCATGTACTTCCAGACTTACTTTTTGCTGGATGGAAAAAGTAGGAATCGCTAAGAATTGATTTTGCAGCTTACATTTTCTATTACCCCATCTGCTGGCTGTGAGAAGTTCAGCAGGAGAGTTTTTCTGAAAGAGACTCAAGAAAAAAAATCTAAGGTTCTGCCAAAAAATATCCTTTGTCTGGCAACATTCTCAAGTTTCATGCCATGAAACTGGAGAGTGACACTGCTCAGGACAGTGGCCTTGAAAGGAAATTAAGCCCATCTTCTCAGGTACTCATAAAGAAGTGCTTTGTTCAGAGGGGTTGATTTTGGTACATGTGGCATAGTTTCTGCTGCAGACAGAGAAGGGTAAGAGATTTATTTTTTCAGAGTTATGATGAAACATTAATGAGGAAACACTTGAATGAAGGGTGCCAATGCACCCAGAAGAAAGAAAAAAATATTTTCAGAGAATGACATTGAGGAAGACAGTTTTGTTTTTAAATAGCTTAATTTTAAAATAAAATGAATAAAAATGGAATACTGGTAGGGAACAGTGCAGAATGCTGTTCATGCTAAAATATAGATAGCTCTGACATTGAGTTACAGACACAAATACTCAGGTGTTAATTGTTTCAGTATGGTTGTTAACAGGAGGCTTAAGGAAACTAATTAAATGAAATTTAAAGTATTAATTGCAAAAACTTACAACTCAAATGCAGAAAGATCTTTTAATCTTGTGACTTTTCAGATGCTAAGATGTAATGTTCTGAGCTTTTGCATTAAAAAGTGAATATATACACAGAAATACTTAGTTCCTGATGTTTTATAGTGTTAAACTTGCAATGATCTATTTTAAATTTTGGCTATATGTCCTGTTTCATGACTACTCAGGTGTAGCTTTTATTAACTTGTAATTTAATGGGTTTTTCCCTCTTCCCCCTTCCACTTCAGGGTACTGTTAGAGTCTCGTCGTAAATCAAAAAAAATCACAGCAAGAGGAATCTTTGCAGGTGCCAGGGTTGTACGTGGAGTTGATTGGCAGTGGGAAGATCAAGATGGTGGCAATGGACGTAGGGGGAAGGTAAGAACTTCCATACGTGCATGCACACACGCTTTTCCCCCTGTGCTCATAATGCATGGTAATGTCCAAGAGCTTTCTAGATTACTTTGATAACATTTTAATTAGCTACCTACTTTTCAGACTCACTGTCATTCTCCAGATAGGTAGTTCATATACAATTATAAGTTATCAGATGTAGATATGAGTTTTAAGACTACATTTTTTATGGCCAATTATTTAAACTACCTGTCCTGCTGATTATTAATCGGCCATATTGGCCAGTACTGATCCAACTGCCAATATGCAGCCCGGCAGCTTGGAGAGCGTGTGCCCTCGTGGATTTGTGCACAGGGCAAGGGTGGGCAGCCAGCTGCAGGCTGGGGCTGGGGACTGCACCAGCATATTCTTGAGGTGGGGGGAGCTGGGCAGGGTAAGCTGGGAGGGGAGATTACGTGGTGGTGCTACAACCGCCCCAACATTCACTGTATCATCCCCTTGCTGCTCACCCCAAGCAGAGTCCCCATCCTGGGAAGAAGCCAGCACAGCTCCTGGCCCCAGCCTGCAATGGACTTCCTGCCCTCGTCCCATGCAGAAATCTGCGGCACATGTCCCCAGTGCCTTTCCCACGCTGCATGCAGCAGTGGGAGCCCTCTGGCTGAGCCGCCCATGGCTCTGTCCCGTGCCCCACCCCACCCCTTCCCCCACAGACTCACCAGTCAGATGGTTCTCTCCAAGCTGCTGGGCTGTATTCCCGGCTACGTGCACGCTGCAGCTGCTCACATCTATGTGGCATTTATCAGTGCTATTGGCCTCATCGGTCAAAAAAGCTGATTGCCAATCATGTCAATTTTCCTTTTACTGGTGCTGATATGATATGAACCAGTGTGTTGGTGCACCTCTAAACAGTGTAGATTACGGATGAGCCTTATAACCATCAGGAATTAGAGTGCTATCCATCAGTTTTCCCAATAAAGGATGTTGCATTATAACTGCTTGTGGGGATACCTCTGAATTTATGCAGTGCTGTTTTTTACAAGTGTGTGTTTTGTTTTTAAATTAAATCTTGCATACTTCAGTCCAGTAATTCTGGAGGATTTACCTGTTTGGTTTTGGGCTTTAAAATATTGTTGGCATTTAGATGTAGTTGCTCTATTCATGTTCCCGGAATAGGTTTGTGGTATTTTGATGCTTTAGAATAATAAGACATCTTCCTAGTGGGAGATTAGATTAAATGAAATGCAGTTGTAAATCCATAATTTTAGGCTAAGGAAACTGTAGGAAGAGCATGCAAAAGAACTAATATGCTAAGAATAGTTTGGTATTGTTTTGGATTTTAAACAGGAAATGTATGTTTTCCATAATTTTATTAGCATACATAAGAGATTATAGGAGTTTGAATTTTCATTTTCTTACCTATTAGTGAACTGATGCTTTGATGCTTTTTTTATCAGGTTTATTTTGTTACATATATTTTGATGAATTTATATGTTCCTGCATTCAAAGTAAAGGTGCCTCAGCACTGACCTAGAATTAGCCTTTACTTATTTATTAAGTCCATGGTTAAGTGAGTTAACTGTTAACGAGGATCACACATTTAAAATCAAAATAAAAAAATGAAAAAAAATTAAAGGAAGTTTTCAGCTGCTGCCCATTTGTGTGCTGTCAACCCCTGCTATTGTGGAAATTCTTCCATCATGATCTTTTCCGGATAAGAGAACTAAACTGAAAAAAAAGAGACTGAAAATACTGAAAAACACAAGGCTTTTGGATAGATGTAGAATTAGAATGTTATTACTCGGTAACAAGTTCAAGAACTTGCTTGACTGCATAATGGAGTTTTGAGGATTGCATTTGCTAAATTTTTGTTGGTAATTCAGAAAAGGGGGAAAAGTTCCTCTCTACTTAAGCTCTTCTGTCCTAATACTGAAAGACTATCCAAACACTTAAATAGTATAATTTACATAATATAACTATATTCACATAATATAAAACTACCACTATGCTGAACCACCTTAGCTAGCTTAAGGCAGTTGCCTTTTTAAAAGTTGAAATTGTTAGAATAATTTTGTTTGCTGCCTTACGTGAATTTTTTTTAGGTCTGGACTTTTCAAAGCACCATAAGCCTGAAAATTTGGGGGGGGGGGGGGTTTCTGTTCACATCAAATAAATATTTAGGCTTTTTATTGAAATGCCAATCTGAAATGCTTACTTCATAGAAAACCTTAACTTCTGGATACGTTGTTAGGAGAAAAAGAGGTTTTGGTTGGGGAAAAAAAAAATAAGAAAAAATACAACTACTATCTTACTTCTTATCCATAAGTGGTTGATGAAGTTAAACATTCAACATAGATTACTGGATCAATGTACTAGAAGCAGTATTTTTATTTTCATTTTTTAATTAAATAGGTAACTGAAATTCAGGACTGGAGTGCATCAAGCCCACACAGTGCAGCATATGTTCTTTGGGACAATGGAGCTAAAAACCTTTACAGGGTTGGCTTTGAGGGCATGGTAAGTAGTAAAGCAACACAAAGGATAAACTGTTTGGTGGGGGAAGGGCAATAAGAATAACTTGTGCTGTGCTTTTATTCTCCAGCTTTTGTGATATCCTTCTGTCAGTTCACATGCTATTATTCAGTTCATTGTGAATACAGCTGTATGGATCATGCATATGCATTAGGAAGAGAGTCTGATCTGAGAGTTATTAAACATGCAGAGCATTTAAATGTTAGAACTGGCTTCTGTCCAAAGTACAAAGCTTATTTTGCAAATATAGCTTACTCCCTATATTAATACTTTACTTTCATGAAATTGATAAAAATAAGAATGTATTAACAAACTTTTTAAAGGAAATTGGGTTCTCTTAGAAAGCAGCCTTTAAATATTGCCAGGAATCCCAAACATCTGGGTTAGAATACTTGCAAGGATTTCAGAAGTCATACTTTTCATTTAATATAAGAAGAACATAGAGGGCACTTTCAGTGCTGGATTACCTTTTCCCGTATTTAGTACTATGCTGCTTCTCAAATTAAATTGCATTAGCGCTGATTTAGTAGCTTCTGGAGTTTAATGATTATAAATTGTGGAGAGAAGGCAGGGCATGGATGGCACGTTAGGGACTAAGGCATAAGCTTTCATAAATGGGCCAGCTTCTCTGGGTGCCTTCTGTTGCTGGCTTTTCTTTTACTGTTTATACCCTCCTGTGGGTGGGTATGTCCTGTGGGTCAAGGAAAGGTTACTTTAATTAGTCACTGCTGTGACATCTCAATTAGCATAGTCTCTGTTTAATTTTTTCTTTGCTTTGGTATTTCAGAGGAGAGCTATATTAACTTAGATTCAAATGTCATCTTGTCGCATTCCAGTAACAAGGATTAAACTGTACAGATTGGCTCAGCTTTTTAAGAACAGTAATTTTTTTCACCATATCTTCACTTACCAAATTTAGTTTAATTTGGGATAAAATCAAAATCCTAGTGTGCTAATTGCTATTTTTTGACACAAGCAAACTCCATCTGATTAAAATCAGTCATTTGACATGTAAACAAGTTAATATTTTGAAAAGCGGATCAGCTTGACCAGTGTACATATTATGAAGCTTATTGGTCATCACTAATTAACTAACTGGACATACACTAACAGTGCACTGCGGATAAAATAGAAATTGCATTTTTTCACTAAGTCGTTACAGTATCTCTAACTGAGTTCTGAACAAGAATTTAGGTAGTTTGAGAAATATTAGCAGATATCAGGTGAAATATGTAGTCTCACTACATTATGCAGAAATCAAGCTTAACTGCCTGTTTTTACCTACAATTAAAAATTGAACTTGTTTCCTTGAACACTTTTTTTAGTGTTGTTGGTCTTTTGTTGGCATACGTTATATTTAATTCTGACAGATCTGCATGATAACCTAATTTCAACATGTAGGTGTTTCTTTTTTAATTACTGGTTACTCACAGCATTGCAGTTTTGCTATCCTATTTTAACCTTGTTAGACTTTTTTTATCTCTTCCCCCCCTTTTTTTTTCTCTTGAATACAGTATTTTTCTGTTTGGAATCAGAGCAGTGGTGCATTTGCAAATGGAGCCACATTACCACAACTTAAGATAAAATTCAACCAAAAGTTATGTTATTAATTCAGGAATTACTAAATTGAAGTTTGTCGTTTGTGTAATGCAGAGAATTGTGCTGAGTAGATCATAATGGTCCCTCTACTGTCCAGAAATGAAATAACATTGCTTATGTTCTGTCCTAGAATACTTTGTTTTCCCAATTATAATACCTGTTACTAACAAATCAACTGCAGTCTGTTTAATCTTCTGACTGCAGAAATTTTGTAAATATAAAGGTCTAATTATAAATAGAATGGCTCAGTGATGTCAAGCCTCTTTAATGCATTTACAGATTTAAAAAATGATCAATTATTAATACAAAAGGCTCATTAAAAATGTTTTTAAAACTGTTAGTCTAGCCTTTATTTAAAAAAAATACTTAGATTTTTCATACTGGATAGTTTTTATCCTTGGAGGATTTTTGTTGGTCTTTGAAATTATGCACTACTGCAATGCTTATCTGGCTGTAAACAGTTTATTGAAGAGCTTCATTACCTGAATTAGAGTTTTGCTTTTATCAACTAGGGCTGTAGCTGCAAGCAGAACTGAAGGATCAACAGCTGCACCAAACGGGCCCTGTGAGACCTGTTTGCAGTTATATACATCAGATTCTGTTACCTTAAATTAGTGGTTCTTAACCTTCTTAGACTCAACCCCCCCACCCCCCAGAGAATGCCAGCTCTTAATTTTCACTCAAGTGCAGTACATTTTAAGCACAATTTTGAATTTCTGTTAATGACGGATTTAAGAGATATCAAGTAGTATACTTCAGTGCTGCCATTGTAATCAGTTTTTGTGTTTGTCATCTCACCATGTTCATATAAGGGTAATTTGGGGAGGTATCCCTTTCTGCCTCTGGAAGAGAGTCTGTCCAGCAGCAGTGTTTAAGGTAGTGATTCTCAACCAGTCTTACGGTACCATGGGGTGTGCTGAGATCCTTTTAAGTGTGATGCTGGGTGTCATGCAATATTAGCCCCGTTAAGTGTGGAAACACAATTTACAAGATAAACCCAGAGATTTCAAATAAGAATTCGGTGTTTTAAAAACATTCTGACCTGTGGTGATCTTGCTGAGTGATTTGCAACAGATGAATCACTTTATTATTTTTCTTTAGCTGAAAGTGAGTGAAAACTAAGTGCTGGCATTTTCTGAGGGAGAGTCTTCAGTCTAAGAAGGTTGAGAACCAGTAGTTTAAGGTAACAGAATTTGGTATACATAACTGCATACTGTTGAGAAGAAGATGATCTATAAGCCTCATCCCCACTTCCCAGTATAACTAGTTAAAGGAATACAGCCTTCTGTCATTTAAGGTTATTGGTAGGGGCAAAATGCTACTACTTGAATAAGATGACAACATTTGGAAACTTAAGATGTGGATATGTAAACATCGTAGTGCCAGTTAAATAACCTCAAAGTGTGCAGAAATTTTTTGTAGAGACAGCCAGCTTCAACACTGAGTTGCAAGACACAAATTGTAGTGAGTTCAGGAGAATATTATGAACTGTTTTTTTTAACGTCTTGGGATGACTTTTGCTTTCCTTTAAATCTTTATAATGTACATGTAAGAATTAAATTCATGTTACATCCTTACTCCTGATAGGTATTGGTCTCAGTTGCAACTTATTAACCTTCTCCAGTCTCAAATTTCTTTAACCAGTAGCTTGGGAATTAAACCCTAGGGTCTTCCACTAGTATGGTTGCCCTAAATATGTGTATGCATCGTATTCCTTGGAAAGTCATGTTTGTACTCAGCTACTACAACTTTTAATAGATTAACAGAAAGGCAGAAAAATTCTGTGGTCACCCACCTCTATGATTTTAATTATAGAGGGTGTTCCTTGTTATCTGTGAGAAGTACGAAAGGAATCCTTGTCAGATTTGTAGTCGTAGCCACAGCCATCTGTGTGCGTTTATTTCTCAGAAAAGTCTGAAATGATGCAATAGCTGAGAGGGTAAAGGAAATGAAAGGTTCCATTGCCCTTATGTTTTCTTTTTGCCATTTTAAACTTATTCTTCCTGAGTGCCCCTTGAGGCCTGTTTATCCACACTCATTGTAGGTTTTGAACCTGAGACTTAAAATGGTCTTTGAATTGAAAGAACTAAACCTTTAAATCCGTAATTAAAATCCATTGCCATCCATGGTTAAAATTAGGGGTGTCAATTAATTGCCATTAATGTGCATGATTAACCTGTTAACTGGCGTTAATTTTTTTAACGCTTTAATCGTACACGTGGTTTTGGAGTCTGTGCCTGGGCTTCGCTCCACTGCCTCCAGGATACCAGTGGGGCAGTGTTGGCAGTGCAGATGAGCTGCAGGGCAGCCTAGGCATGGGCTCCAAGCTGCTGCAACAGGAAGTGGAGGTGGGGCACAGGAATGCAGCCCAGGGGCAGCTCCCAGCAGGTAGGTCTGTGGAGGAGAAGGGGTGGGGGCAAAGGGATAGAGTAGGGGGAGGGCAGCTCAAGGCCCCCACGTGAAGGAGGGAGTGGGGCAGAGGTGAATGGGGCCCCAGGGCTGGAGCCAGGATGGGTCATGGGACTGAGCTGTGGGTGGCTTGTGCAGGGCAGAGCCGGCTCTCCACCACTGCGTGCACCCCCAGGAGAGGCATGGGGGTTTATGTGCCCCCTGGATTTGTGAGCGGGGCAGAGGTGGGCTTCCTGCTTCAGACTTGGGCTGTGTACCCTGCTGCCTTTGCCCCGGGAGCCATGGGCTAACTGTGCTGTGTTTCTCCTGCCCACCCAGTGGTGGGAGGCACAACATGGCATCGTGTGGCTCCCAGGGCAAAGACAGCAGGGCACAGAGCCTCAGCAGGCAGCCTGCTTCCATCTTGTGCACAAATCCAGGGGGCACATGCTCCCCTATGCTTTCCCTGGGGGTGTGCGCAGCATTGGGGACTCGTGCTCCCCCCGCATCCCTGGACGAGCTGTCTGCAGCCCTGGCCCTGAGGCCCCATTAATCTCAGCCTCTGCCCCACTTCCTCCCTCACCATGGGGGATTCTGTGCCCCTCCGTCCCTCTCCCCTCCCCCCCCTTCTCCTCCACCGACTTACCAGCTGGGTGCTGTCTGTGTCTGTGTGCCTGCCCCTCACTTCCAAACCATAGCCCCCTCCAGCCCTGCTGCTGCTCCTTGCTTCTGATCCACAGTACTCTGTATCCTGCTAGGGCATGTGGGACACCCCACGGGCTCCAAACCCCAGACACACACCCACAGCATCCCACACCTTCATAGATTCCCCCCCCACATACG
>NW_017728992.1:99648147-99652706 GCF_001723915.1 Gavialis gangeticus
CTCCACCGACTTACCAGCTGGGTGCTGTCTGTGTCTGTGTGCCTGCCCCTCACTTCCAAACCATAGCCCCCTCCAGCCCTGCTGCTGCTCCTTGCTTCTGATCCACAGTACTCTGTATCCTGCTAGGGCATGTGGGACACCCCACGGGCTCCAAACCCCAGACACACACCCACAGCATCCCACACCTTCATAGATTCCCCCCCCACATACGTATCCCACACCTATGCCCCAAACTTGCAAAGTACCTGCATAATTTTTTATAATTTTAAGTTTTTCTGTGTATAATTTTGAGTTTTAATTGTGTGATTGAAATCACAGTTAATTTTGACTAATTCTGTTAATTGCACAACTAATCGTGATCACATTTTTTAATTGTTTGACAGCCCTAGTTAAAACGCATCCTATCCTATCAGGCATTGCAGAGGGTTGTATCATGTACAGAATTGGCACTTTGCATTGCAATAGAGAATATAGGGATTTAACTAATGGATCAGAGGTGTTGGTCCATCCAGTATAGTATCTTTTGCCCAGCACTGAAGATTAATGAGGAAATGGCAAGAATCTAGATAGCGGACAACCATGGAATAACTTGCCTGTAGAGGAGGCTTAATCCATTATTTCAAGTTCTGGTTGATGTATGACTTGATACATAAAGACTTTTAATTTTTCCTTATATTTTACGCCTTATTCTCCGTGTAAACTACTAATAATTCTTCTAAATTTCCCCAAGCTCTTGACCACAAAATCTAGTAGCAGCAAGTTGTACCATCTGGTAAACTTTTCCTTTTTTCATTTTATGTGGTGTATTCGGGGTGTGGAGATGTTAGTGTATCTAGTGCAGCATTCAGGGTTGGATATGTTGGCACAGTGCACCAGGGAGTCATCTGCCATTCAGAGTGGAATGGGATGTGCATCCCTGGGGGTGGTGAGGGGTGGTCCCTGGCTGCTCCTAAGTTGGACAGCCTTGCTTTAACACGTTGTGTCCTGCTACTGCAGGTTGATAGGTTTTACACTTTTTACATGATAATATTTTAATTCAGTAGCCTAAGTCATAGACTTAGCAGCAGTAATAGTTTGCATTGCGCATGCAGTCCAATTAAACAGGTGCTGAGATTAGAGGAAGCGTAAGATGGATCATAAAATAGAACACTTGTACAGAAATTTAAGAGCGCGCGCGTGTGTGTGTAATATGACAACCTGCTAGCATGAATGATTATTTTAGAGTAAGTAGTGGTACAGCTTCCAAAACTGAGGAATTAATCTTTGCAGATTACTCCTTTACTGTATATTGTTTCTGTCTTCTACTGCTATTGAAATTTTTAGGAATGCTCAGAGGAGGTATTGTGTTAATGATTGGGGAAAGCATGAATAGAGATCAGTTCATTCTTATTTGCTCATGAGAAGCCTGGGGAAGTGTGAGAATGATGTACAAGGTGTTTGTAAAAGCACGTTTGGTTTACATACCTTCCAGCACCTGCTTCTTTTGTTCTTCCTCCCCTCCATTGTTTTTCTTCCCCTCACCCATTACCATAATCTGAATTGTATTGCCCCTGCAGTTCTCTATTTCCCTTCCTGCTTTCCTCCACACCAAATTACCTTTGTTTTATGAGAATTGTTCAATAAGGAGTAATGCCAGGCAACAGCGTGAACTTGTTACTGGCTATATATATATAAATAGCTGGTCATCAAATTAAAATACTTCTGTTTTTCATATATAGTAGAACAGGCTCTGCTGCAGAATACTCTTTGGGACGTCTAAAGAGGATATCTTTGCTTACCTACAGGGAGAAAATTCTGGAAATTACCAAAATAACATTGCTCCTCAGAAAAGAAAGTTGCAATTTTAGCTATTTTCTTTGTTTAAAAAGAAAAAATAAACAAACTTAATGTTCTGAAAATTAGAGGTTAACATTTATTATGCAATAATCACAATGAACAAAAGAGGGGGCTTTATTAAAGGCAATGCTGACAAATGCTCACTGAAGCTGCTGCTGTGCAAATAAAGTGTAGTGTCCCATACTGTATTCAGATATTTGTAAATGTTATTCTTGCTCTACTTGCATTGATTTCTTTAAAAAAAAAGAAAAAAAGAGTGGCAACATTATCAAATAGTTCAGGTTTTGTGTAATAGCATCTTTTTGTTAAGAGTTCTCTTGGTCATTGTGTAGCTTTACAGCTTGGTAGCTTTACTGAGCTGTACCAAGTTTTATAACTTTATGAAGCATTATACGGCTTGGTCAGTACAGCTTTACCATATCTTCAAAGCATGTTTTTTTAATAATGCGTGAAAGCATAAAAAAAAGAATAAAGTTTAATGGATTCTGTGAATGTCAAGGGCTTGTTTAAATGGGTTGTAGAAATACAGTGTTGGAAAATATTTTATATTAATTCCTTGTACCCAGACTTCAGTAGCGTGCTTATTTTTTACACATGTGCTTTGAACCTATATTTTAGTGAATTTTTGGTTTTAGTTTCGTGCACTTGTATCAACCTTCAGATTTAATGTGTTTAAACTAAACTTCTCATGATTATTTTTAGTCTGATCTGAAATGTGTCCAAGATGCCAAGGGAGGCTCTTTCTACAGGGACCACTGCCCTGTGTTAGGTGAGTTAAAGGAAATATGTCGTGTTGGTAGCAACAAGAAATGTCGACATCAAAAGATGAGCTCCTAATCAGAGTTCTTAAAAGAATGGTCGAAACAGTTATGATTTAAATGACAGCACTTCTGTGCATTGTCATGCTCAAATGTTACAATAATTTGTAATGCAGTAGACAATAAATGTACCAAACTAGGTCAGATGTATAACAGGCAAATTAAGACTTTTGGCTATATAGTGAGGGTATGCATGGATTAAACTTCTATACTGTTGTGGTCAGTGCTATGCTAGCATAAAAGTAGTGGACAGATGATGCACATGCCTTAACCAGATAATTTCACTAAATCTGATGAAGAATTGTTGCAAAATAATTTAAGGTAAAACTGCCAATGTGAGTTACTGTGATTTGGGGGCGGGGAGGGGGGTTGCCTGCTTCTATCCTGCAGTAACCATTTGCTGAGCACAGACATGCTAATTTCTGCTCCTTTGTTTTACATATTGGTCGGGTGCTGAAATAGTTCCTATTACCCCATTTCTGATCCCACTGTAATTCAACTTCTTCAGTAATCTGGTGTCATTTTTAGAGTGCTGGTTTCTAAAATGTAGTGCCCCCCTTTTTTCAGTATAGGCTACATACTTTTTAAAATACATCATGTCTGTTTTTTAACCTTAAACTTTTATAGTAAATGGGAATGGCTGTCTTTTGCTTGATCATCGTGATCATATGCTTCTATAAATTCATTCAGCTATGCAGTAGCTTTAACAAGGTCTTTGAGACTTTGGTTGTCCATTAAAGGTGTAAGGTTTCAGAACACTTGTTTTCTGCATGTAATTGCTCTTGGGTATCAGTTTTGCTAGAAGTTAATTGCAGTTTTAGACATGGTTTGAATGTTTAGCCTGACCTCATGTAGACTGTTCTGTTTTGTGTTTCAATTTCAGGTGAGCAAAATGGTAACCGGAATCCTGGTGGGTTGCAGATTGGCGATCTAGTTAACATTGACCTTGATTTAGAAATTGTACAGTCTTTGCAACATGGTCATGGGGGATGGACCGATGGCATGTTTGAGACCTTAACCACCACTGGCACAGTTTGTGGCATTGATGAGGATCATGACATTGTAGTACAGTATCCAAGTGGCAACAGGTTTGTTACATGTTCTCAACACTTTACCCTGACAAACTTTCTTTGACTTCATCACTTGCAGGGATTTAGTGTGTGGAAACTTCTTTAATCTCCTTTTTGATTCTTGTTGCATCCCACCATCTAATTAATTGTTTATCATCGTCCTGAATTACATAATAAGGGCTTTATCTACCACAAAACAAAATTAAAACTTTTCTATTTTGTAAGAGATACTTTGCTAGAGGAAGGATTAGTTGCTACTGCTTGACTTCATTATTTTGTGTTTATGATCAAGTGGCAGATTTGTCTGTCATCGTCATAAAATGTGGCTTTTTGGGTCTTTTTCTCAGATAACTAACATTAGTAACTGTCTCTGGTAGTTTCCAGGACTTTCACAAATTGTGGGTATTTTCCACAGGCACATACTTTAAGCATGAAACGTGACTGCAGTTAACTCTCAATTTATTTGTCAGCTTCTTTTGGCTATGATACGTTCTGTTTTCATGGAGGTGAAAGAATAGCTTAAAAAAAAGAATTACCATACAGTAGAACTGAAAATGTTATCTGTATGTCCTGTTTGGAGGCAGGAAATCCCTTGATTCATGTATAAAATTTCCAAATATGTCTGAAAAATAAGTTTGAGAACAAATTATGGTTCCAGATAATTTCAGTTTGTGAAGACAACTATACTATACATGCACATGTTTTGTTTGGAAAAAAAATAAAATACAGGTAGACCGTGCAATAAGTATATTCCAAGATGCAGTTTCCACATGCTTAAATGTACTGTTTCATAGTTAGTAGGGTCGGAAGGGACCTGAGCAGATCATGGAGTCCG
>NW_017728992.1:99653959-99654491 GCF_001723915.1 Gavialis gangeticus
TTAAATAGGTTAGCTTTGTCATCTGGTGTGACAACCAAATTTCATAGCGTGTCTTGCAGGGGCTCCACGTTACCAAATACCTTCTTTTTGCCCCCTATGTATTTAAAAAGGACTTTTTGTTGTCCTTGATCCAGGAAGGTAGTCCCAGTTCCATCTCCGCCTTGGCCTTCCTGACTGCCCCCCTGCATCCCTGAGCAACTGCAGTATAATCCTCCCTGGTGATGGCCCCTCTCTTCCATTGGGTGTACGCCTCCCTTTTAGCTAGAAGACATTCCTGGATGCTTTTGGTGAGCCATGGAGGCTTTTGTGCCCTCCTGCGCCCTTTGATCTGTGTTGGAATTATCTCCCTTTGGGCTTGTAGGATCATCTCTGTCCCCGATGGGCCTTCGTAGATCCCTACTAGTAGGTTAGCTCCCCATTCTGGTGACCACCCTCTGCACTGAGCATTGGTGTTACTGCAGTTTGGTTGTATTCCCCGCTTCACCAACCCCGCTTCTCGCCTGCCATGACTTTGCTGTTATCCCAGTGGGGC
>NW_017728992.1:99655355-99657365 GCF_001723915.1 Gavialis gangeticus
CCTCTGGAGCGGCGGCCGCCATTTTTAAATCTCCTGGCCGGCGTCTGACGTCACCATCTGCTGCCGGCTGCAGCTGTACATAGACGCGGCTAACGAGCCATGCGGGCTCTCCCTCCCTCACGGCGTCCTGCTCTCCCGGTAAGTTTTCCTGGCTTCCGCGGGTCCCGGGACATAACCCCCCCCGCCAGCTGCCTTGTGGCTGTTTCCGAGTTCGTGCTTCACCGGTATCTGTGCCCCGTTGATGACTTTGTCCACTCCGGCCAGGCACATCAACATCTGAGGCCTCATTGCATCTAGAGAGGAAATCCGCAGTTACATTATCCTTTCCTGGACGGTATGCAATATGAAATTTGAAGGGCTGTAGTGCCAGTGCCTATCTCATTAGGCAAGCGTTATTGGTTTTGGCCGTACTAAGCCACTTCAAGGGCGCGTGGTCTGTTATGAGTGTAAATTCCTGCCCTAATAGGTAATAACGGAAGTGTTCCACCGCCCATCGAATGGCTAGGCACTCCTGTTCGATGGTTGCGTACCTTGTTTCGGCCGGTAACAGATTTCGCCTGGCGTAAGCCACAGGTCGGTCCACTCCTGCATCCTGCTGCGTCAGCACGGCCCCGAGTGCCACCAATGATGCGTCGGTCTGCAATGAAAAAGGTTTTTCGAAGTCGGGGCGTGTATTATCACCTCGTTACACAGAGCCCCCTTTAAAGCATGGAAGCTGTTCAACATCATTTTGTTCCACTTTACCACTTTTTGTCGTGCCCCTTTTAAGGCCTCCGAGAGAGGTGCCGCCAGCTCAGAAAACCGGGGTACAAGTCGTCTATAATAATTTACCAAGCCTAAAAAGGATCATAACTGCCTGGTTGTTTGTGGGGCTTGGAATAAATGAATAGCCTGAACCTTATCTTCTAAGGGCCTGATGGTCCCTTGGCCTACGAGAAACCCCAAATATTTGGTGTATTTGTGTACCACTGCACATTTCCTTAGTGTCGCGGTTAAACCAGCCTTCTGTAACTCAGCCAACACGGCTCGGAGCGCGTGGAGGTGGTGATCCCATGACGAGATGAACACCACTGTATCATCTATGTATGTCGCGGCATATTCAGTGTGGGGTGCAGAAGTCGATCCATCAACCGTTGAAATGTTGCCGCAGCCCCATGTAATCCGAATGGCATTTTAACAAATCCATACAGCCCCCATGCCATTCCAGAGGCTGTCTTATGGTGATCTTCAGGTCTCACTGGGATTTGCCAATATCCTTTGGCCAGATCTAGTGTTGATATATAGCGAGCTGCTCCTATCCGCTCTACGAGTTCCACCACCCTAGGCATTGGAAACGCATCAAACATGGCCACTTCGTTTACTTTCCAGTAATCCACGCAGAGTCTTAGAGTCCCATTGGGCTTCTGGATTGGCACCAGAGAACTTCGCCACGGACTCCATGATGGTGTAATGACACCTAGGTTCTGCATCTTTTTGACTTCTTTGCGTACCTCCGTGCTCAGGTGATGCGGTATAGGACGCCAGCGGTCTCTTACCACTACTCTCGGTGGTGTTCGAATTGCATGGAAGATATTCTTGACCCATCCGGGGTCCTCGGAAAAGACTTTCTGAAACTCCTTAAGGAGTTCTGTCATATCCCGCTTCTGATGCAGGGTCAGCTCATCGCTCACCTTAACTGCCCGCCAGGGCTCCGTTCCCCTTAGGCCCCGAGTAGCAGTCTGTTGTTCGGGATTTGAGACCGTCTCGTCTATAAAGGCTGCCCACCCTTCAGGTTGCCGCCATTCGTGCAGGAGGTTGACATGATAAATCTGCTTTGTCTTCACGTGCCCCGGGCGGTACACCTCGTAATCAACCGGACCCACCTGTCTTACTATTTCAAAAGGCCCTTGCCATTGCGTCAGCATTTTGCTTGATGATGAGGGCAACAGAACCAGCACCTTCTGTCCTGGTTGAAACCCCCTTTCCTTTGCTCGCAGATCATATCTATCTTTCTGAATTTGTTGGGCCTGT
>NW_017728992.1:99657571-99657827 GCF_001723915.1 Gavialis gangeticus
TGATTCCTTACCTCGAATCGACACCTTGAGTTATCAGGTTGAGCTGGAGATGGGGTTGGGTCCATAGCCTGCGTCCACCAGTCCTGTAGCTCTGGGTCCTCCTCTTGCGCTTGTCGGAATTGGGGCCCATTAGAGACGTCTCTCCAATCAACCATCTTGGTGTCTCTTTCCATATTGGAATCCTCTCCACCTTCAGCGTCTCCAAACCACCCTTCTCTGCGCGTCAATTCCTTGCGGGCGACTTCCACATCCCGCA
>NW_017728992.1:99657838-99695216 GCF_001723915.1 Gavialis gangeticus
GGCACTTACTTCATGCAGCTTGGGATCTTCCTGGGTGATCTTGATCCCCTGTTGTTCCCCTGCTCTGGCGCCGAAGGCTCTCTCCGCTGGGGATCCAGCCGTCCCGCCTCTTCTCCCGGCCACCGGACTCTCCAGCTCTTTGGCTCGGGAGCTCCTGTCCAGCTGGGCTAACGGCAGGGACCGCTTTGCCCGCCGTTTGTTCCTCTCTCCCTCCGCCGCCTCCGGAGCGGCGGCCACCATTTTTAAATCTCCTGGCCGGCATCTGACGTCACCGTCAGCTGCCGGCTGCAGCTGTACATAGATGCAGCTAATGAGCTGTGTGGGCTCTCCCTCTCTCGCGGCATCCTGCTCTCCCGGTAAGTTTTCCTGGCTTCCATGGGTCCTGGGACAATCTCCTTAAAGAGCAACCACTCTTCTTGCACACCTGGGTCCCGTCCCGTCCCCTCCCCTCCCCTCTCCTCCCCTATGGGACCTCAGTGTTTCCCTGACTATTCTCCTTAGCTCGTTGAAGTCTGCCCTCCTGAAATCTAGGGCTGCTGCCTTGCTGCAGGCCTTTGCCACCTTGCACTGGATGGTGAATTCCAGCAGGCGATGATCACTGTCGCCCAGGTGATTCAGCACCTGCAGCCCCCTCACCAGGTCGTCACCCATGGCCAGCACCAAGTCCAACAAGGCATCTCCCCTGGTGGGGCTGTGCACCTCCTGGGTTAGATGGAGGTCCTGCATTTGGGCTAGGAACCCACGTGAGCGATCAGACCTGGCTGACTGCTCTTCCCAGTAGAGGTCTGGAAAGTTCAGGTCACCCATTATGACCACATCCTTTGACCTAACTACCTCCATGAGCTGACTTAAGAATTCCTGGTCTAGCTCTTCCCCTTGGTTGGTTGGTCTGTAGTAGACCCCCATTGTTAAGTCTCTTTCCCTTCGCCTGCGTTGTATTCTAACCCAGAGCACTTCCATGTGCCCCTCCACTGACTCTGTGCTACCTGATGAGGATGTGTATTCCTCTTTAATGTAGAGCACCACACCCCCGCCTTTCCTCCCTGTCCTGTCCCTCCTGTACAGCCTATAGCCCTTGATATTCACCGCCCAGTCATGCTCTCACAATCTCTGTTGTGAGATTTCACAGCAGAGTCCATGTGCTTGGTTTGGCATTCTGTCTTGCTTATCCTTTTTCATTTTCAGATTTATTAATCCAAGCTGCAAATGTATTGCTTCTTAGGTTTGAACAGGTTCTTACTTACAGAAGACATTGGTCCTACGTAGTAGGTGGTAAAAGTGTTTCTGAACATGGATGGCTAAGCTTCAGAGGATGATACTTTTGTGTTATGTAAGCATGTGTTGACTTTGAAATTGGCCAGTGCAGTCAAAGGATGGGAAAAAGTGACTGAAATTAGCCAGTGCAGTCATAGTCATGTTGCTAAAAATGATGACTTAGGTTTTCAACTATTTAGCTGTAGTAGGAACACTATTCATTTGGATTTTGCTTCTAAATTTTTTCAGATTTTAGGTAGCCATTTTTCAGTAAACTATTTAGCTGTCAGTGTCTTATGATTTTGTAGATAATAAACTTTATTTTGACATTCAAAGCTAGCCTGTACTGTATTGGTTGGAAGATGGATGTCTCTTTCTTGATTAACAAAAAGATGATAAATATTTGTTTCTCAAAACCAAAAAGGTTTTCCTGTTTCAAAGGTGAAATAGTGGAGAGAATATATAAACTACTCTGATATTCAAAAGTAGGGGCACATCTCTGCGTGGAGGATTCTTTAACCCAGAGTTGTCCAGCTTCTGAGCTACATTTGGGGACTGCACCCATGGAGGTCCTTCAGCCCATATGCTGTGTTGCTGGCATCCCCTTCCCCGTCTGCACCCCCCTGGGCTCCCCTGAGCCATCCACAGGCTCCCTGTGGGTCATGCTGCCCCACCCCCAGGGGCAGCAGCAGGAAACTAAAACCAGAGGCGAAAGGTGGGGAGCAACAGCAGCTAGAATAGTGAGGCGAGAAGAGCCCAGGTGGGAGCCTGTAGACTGCAATTTAAGCCTTCCCAGGCCATGAGTTCAGCAGCACTGCTCTAACATTTTAAGCAATATTTCTTCATCTCAAAATATACTTTTGTGTTACTGGCTTTATGGTATCAAAGGTACATGGACTATCTACAGCAAATATACTCTTAAAAAGCAAAATATAAAAATAGACATCACCAAACCAAGCCAAGAAACTTGCAGACACATGAGCTTACATGTGTCCTGCTAGTTTGTTTTGTTTGCCTAGAAAAAGATTAACTCCATAATATTTTTTAGGCCTTTCCTTCAGGAAACTTAGTTCAAAGGAAAAACTTGTAAAAAAACAATACAGGCCTGGACCTGCTTTATTCTATTTCTCATTGTTCTAGGGGTACAGGAACTGAGCTGTCTTCTGAAGCTTCTCTGTCAACTTAGTTCTCAGCTTCTATTTGCATAGGCATCACTTTTACTTTCCAGCTGGGTCTGAATGTTAAACAGGGCTGGCTGGCTGGCCTCAGGTCTCCTGCCCTGTAAAGGGGCAGGTTATTCTTTGCTTTTTGTTAGTTATATGCTTCAAAGGGCAGATAAACCAATAGATTTCACAGTATAAGTCAATATAGTTTAATCGAGTATATGAGTACAGGGTATACCTCTTTGACAAATCTCTTCCAACTTATACTTAGCCTCTGACACTAAGTGAAAAGAATCTGTATAGACTACTCTCCCCCAGTGTTATTTCTTGATGCATCAGTTTTTTTCAGTTATGCTGGTCCTCTCCTTTTATACCAACCTGTTGGAAGGTACATCAGATTTTTAAACCAGCAATTCCTACTATGGGAAATGAATCTCTCTCTCACACCAGGAAAAGTTTCTGTGGAAAAAGTATCTAATAGCTATACCATAATATCCAGTTATTTGAAGTGTTAAGGCATGCAAGCATTTCTTATAAGTGATTTTTTTTTTGTAAAATAGCTTTCCTCCTTCATGTTAAATAATTTATTTTAATTGATTTATTTCTAGATGGACATTTAATCCAGCTGTTCTCACTAAAGCCAATGTTGTCCGGAGTGGAGATGCTGCTCAAGGTGCAGAGGGAGGTACCTCACAGTTTCAAGTGGGTGATCTTGTTCAAGTTTGTTATGATTTAGAAAGAATCAAGCTGCTTCAAAGAGGTCATGGAGAATGGGCTGAAGCAATGCTTCCTGTAAGTGGGTTTTGTACACCAAATGGTGTATGTTGCATAGTATTTCTAATTACAGTTGGGAAAGGACTGAATGTGGAGTAGTGATGCTTTTTTTAATTGTTAGCTAAATTGAACTAGTGTAACTCTAGTGAAAACCATCCTTGATGCCAGTTTAGACATGGTTTAGCAGTCTGCAAAGCTAGAACGCAAACTGTTTGAACTCATGGTAAAATTATTAGACTGTGCATACACTGATGTTACAGTATGATTTTTAAAACTATTGTACTTCATACAGGTGCCAGTCTGCTATAGTATTTGAATATCTAAATGTCTTCATTTAAATATTATTCTCTCTCTTTTTTTGGGGGTAGACTTTGGGCAAAGTTGGTCGGGTTCAGCAGATTTATTCAGACAGTGACTTAAAGGTAGAAGTTTGTGGGACATCTTGGACGTACAATCCAGCAGCTGTCTCCAAAGTGGCATCAGCGGGGTCTGCAATAAGCAATGCATCTGGTGGTAAGTGAATATTTAGTACTGTATATATGAAATATCTAAAGATGAATGTGTCAACTCAGATTGACCAATACTGATTTGAAATCTGTATATAGGGGTGATACCGTTCAATTCTGGGGATATCTAGTGCAATATCTGGCTTCAAAGGGAGCTTGAAAAAATCCTGCAAAAAGTTGACTTAGAGTAATATAAAACACTCACAAGGGTCATCCTAATCCAAACCTCAAACGTAAAAGCGTAGTTGGTTTACATTCTCTTGGTATCTGAGACCTCCAGCAGACATTAATATTATCGCACGATTGGGATCAGAGGAATTATATGCACTATCCCAAATAGCATGAGTCCTGCAATTTTGGGGCTAAAAAATCTTTCGATCCTTATTGTGTGATTCCCTGAGCCCCAGTGGCATATACTGGATGCCCCTTTGAACTGTGGGGATCCTGGACTGCCTTTAGTGATCAGCGGAGGGCAGCCCCAGGTTTGGGACCTGGTGAGAAGAAGCGAGTTGTGGCTCCACGAGCTTCTGCATCTCTGATTTCAGTTAGTCCGTAAGGTTGCACCTCTTTTTGGACTTCTACTTCTGAGATGTGAAGTTGCAGTACCTGTGAAATCACTGGTAGAAGGGGTGTCACTTTGTGCTCCAAGCCTTGGGGAATGGATTTCAGTTTATAAATTTAATCTAAAAAGGCAGAAGTTTGATATATGAGGTAACCTGTGTGTGAATTAAAGTATAGAGAAGAAGATTTTTACTGAGCTGACTCTCAGGGTGGACTTGATTGATTTAAATCCAATTGATTTCATTCACTGGTCAGGAAGCCTCAATTTAATCATTGTTTTCTACAAAAAGTGCATTTTTGTTGGTTGATATTACCTTCATTAAAATATTCTCAAACAGGGTCTCTTTTCTGGCCTGGCAAGCCTGCTGCCATGACAGGTTTTTCCTTCTACCATACCATTCCCTCACGAGCTCTCAAATCAATGGAGAGATTACACTGGGAAACTTATCCCTCAAGGCTTCTGGAATATTCTGCTCAAAATGTTTCTTGTTTCTACTGCCCCTCCCTCTTTGAATTTACCTCCAGACTCCTTCCTTGCCCAGATGTACTCCACCCCCAACAATCCTCTATTTATTTAACTTCTTGAAACTTTGAGGGAGAGGGTAAGGGCTTGGCTCTGTGTACACAGACTTACAGAGACACAAGAGGGCTGATGGGTAGGTAATCAGGTGTGTTATCTCTCATCTCCATATACTGCTGTTAACAAGGATGTTATCTCAGGAGACACAAACCCACAGTTTGAGAACTGAAACTGAGCATCACAGAGATGCTTAATGGGATCTTCTCGACTGAGCACTGAGTCCCATTGGGTCGAGCGGTTTTCTTTAATAGTGACTAATCTATAAATGAGTCTCTCGGAGCCCCATAAGATTGGAGCCCTTAATATAGTCCATGGTCTGTTGTGACCTATTTATAAGACTTTTCCAAAAAGGTTACATGAATACATTGTCTCAAAATCCCTATTCCAGGATGATATCTTTGAGCTTTAACATATCTTAAATTAAAACTATTTTTAGATAGGTTCATTTTTAAGAAAAAGTCATTGTAACAAAAAAAATCAAAGAGTATGATTAAATTTTAAAAAATCTGGCTTTAAAAAAATCTGGTTTTTATTTAAAAAAAATAGTTGATTTTTATCCACCTTGTTGACTTTACTCAAGAGCCAGTAACATGACAGTCAAGGTAAGTGGGTAGAAATTTGATTTACTGGCCAATAACTCTCCTAGTATTCTTTGCAGAGTTAGATTTCATACTACCTTGAAGGTTATTAACACCTGTGGAATGAAGTGTTTAGAAAGGATCAGGTAGACTGTAGTGAGCCACAAAGTAAGTTGACTCCCTCTGTACTGCCTGACTAGAAATGCTGCTATTAGTACCAGATAGTTGGTTTTAAACTTGGGGTGGAAAAGAAATCAAAAGGCGTTGCATGTGCACCCCGCTGGTCCACCCCTGACTATAGCTACTTTTGTAAATAGCACAACAAATTTATCTTCTTTTCTGTTTCCCAGTTGTTGGAGTTGTGGTTCTAACAGTTTTTATGCATAATTTTTCCAGAAAGATTATCCCAGCTGTTGAAGAAGCTGTTTGAAACGCAAGAATCTGGAGATCTCAATGAAGAATTGGTTAAAGCTGCTGCTAATGGAGATGTAGCAAAAGTGGAAGATCTGCTAAAGAGACCGGATGTGGATGTGAGTACTCTTTATTGGGATTTCTGACTAAGGGAGCTGAAGCCATCCCAAATTCACTGCTGGGGATTCCTCATGCATGCTTGATTTCTTTTATCATAGATCTGGCTTGGGTGGTTCTTGTGCCTCCTTCCCTAAAACTTGCATGATAAGTGTGTCAAGGTTAGACAGGCAGGGATGGAGTTGCTGCCCTTTCCAGTAGGCATATTTTTGTACTATCTGTGGTATTGGCCCATAAGTTACTATTCAGTTGGGATATAGTAATGAATAAAGCAGCGCCGGGTAGGTGATAATTCCCTAGCTTCTAATAGTTGATAACTATTGTATGGAAGCAGGAGCCCTTCTCAGCTAGCCTTTTATTTTGGTTGCTCTGGTCAAGTTCTGAATTTGCTCTTCATGAGGATTTTGCTGTTTGGTGAGGAAGCTCCTTTTTTTTTTTTAAATCTCCTTCCCTCCCAATGTTGACAGGACTTAAAACAGGACTTAAAGACTTGTAGGAGAGTAGTTTTGGTTTATAATCAAGTACTGTTTTTCATTCAATAGAGTAGTCATCAAAGGCCAGAGCTTGGAAATTTCTGGCTTTAAAATTTAATTTGAATTTTGAGTTTATTCAGGCTTATGCAAAAATAAAATAAGATCTTTACCCAAGGTGCTCAGAATCCATCATAAAATACAACATTTAATCCTCCTGCAGAACATAGAATTGGTCCCAGAAACCTGATTTTCCTCAAAGGACAACTTTTACAATAATCCAAAGATTAAAATTTTCAATTTAGCAATAATCCTGTTTGAAATAAGTAAAAATCAAGGCAACCTTACCTTCCTTTTATTTGTCTTATGAAGTCAAATGGGCAAAACAATCCTAATAGATTATCTGATCCATTCTTAATGATGAACATTTTTGAGAGATTTTTGTTGAGTGAGTGATTCTTTTGGAAGCTATTAAGATATGTGGAATATTAGCAACCAAATGGAGATTTTTTTTCTTACAGTACTGGTGAAATGGGAGCTTCACTGTAAATTATTTCTCACATGAAATTTTGCTAGGGCTAATTGTTTTACATGTCTTCATATTTGTGTTTGCATGAATATGTGCTTCTGTAAAGTAACTTTATTAATATACAATTTTAGGTGAATGGACAGTGTGCTGGACACACAGCTATGCAAGCAGCTAGTCAAAATGGACATGTCGACATTTTAAAATTGCTTCTGAAACAGAATGTAGATGTGGAAGCAGAGGTAAATGAACATTTGAAAAAATGCAGTTTCTTTAAGTTCCAAACTTCATTACAGATAGAAGTCATAATTAAACATTTTTATAACATAGCTACCGATTTCCAGTTCTGGGGGAGATCAGATGCATCATCAGCAGTCCCTCTGTTTAATGTGTAGTCATTCTTTTGATGATTTGCTTCCAAAGGTAACTTTCCTTGTCTGGCTGGTTACTCAATTCTGTTGCAATCCTAATAGTGCTGGAGATGTTAAAATGAAGTAATTATTTTACAAGACGGGTGGTGAGATACCATAGAGACCTACTCAAATCATGATTTTGTGGAAATGCATGGGAGAGAGGGAGTGGGGGGGGGGGACTTGTTAAAAAAAAAATGCTGGCTGTGCAAGCCAGCACAAAGACGAGCAGATGAGATGGTTGCTATCCCCACCCCTCACTGCTGATTAGCTAAAAGGAGTCCCTGTTGTGCGGCCCTGCCCCTCTCAGCCAATCAGCAGCAAGGAGCAGGGCTGTACAATGACAGTCCTCTCCACCAGTCAGTGGTGGGAGTGAGGGGCATGGGGGCTCCACCACAATAAGCCCACAAAAATGGTAGCTGACCCTGCAGTCTGCCTGTGAAAAAGGCCAGTCTTGAGTTGGGTCGATCCCTAACTGTAAATAGTCCTGGGAGAAGGAAAGGATTCCTGAGTCAGCTGGTTTTGTTTGTGTGTTTAGCCACTCACTTTAATTGTCATCAGGATCCTGTGAGATGGGGCTGTTTTTGTAATGTGGAGCACTTTTAGTACAAGATTCCCTTTGTGCATCTAAATTGAATTTTTTTAGTTATGTAACTGATATTGTGGGTATTTATGTGTAAGCGGTGATTCAGCTTTTCCCTGCTTTGCGGACATGTAAGCACGTGCATGTAGACTGACCATAAGCAGTAAACTATGGTCAGCTTACCAGGCAGCTACACATGCTTGCCTATTCTGCATGTGTATCTGTGTCTAACTCAGGAAACTGTAGTTGGCCAGAAACCTGATTAACGGGCATTTGACTTACCCATTTGGTACTTGAGTCTTCTCTGCAAGTTTGAGGGCTCATAACTTTTTAATGAAAGGTGAGATTTCCATATAATTCTAGATCCTGAGGTTTAAAATGAGAGATTTCTAATAGAATTGAGTTAGAACTTGACTTTTGCCTCCATGTTTGCAATGCTGCTATCTGTTACTTTCCTGCCTTGGCCTGTGTCACGGAAGGAGGAAATAATCATGGTTTATCCTCTCATCTGCTGCTTATCAGGTAGCGAATATCTGTGCTGGCCTAGCTTCTGGTGGGAGAGAAATCGATTCATCAGTGGATTATAAAGGAGAATTTGTCAAATCCTTGGGTTTCAAAAGTCATAGGGCCCAGGGGAAACAGGTCTGACTCCTGTTAGGGTTTAGGACAGGACAACAGTGTAAAAATCTGAATTTCTCCTAGCTGGCCTTGCTGTCAGGTTGCAGTCCTTTGTGTACTGAATCTTGTTCTTCAGGAAGGAGGTAATATTTCTCTGAAGCAGTGATCCTTAATCTGGGTGCCCTAAAATCTTGTCAAGCATGCTGTTGTGTGTCACAGAGTTTGCACTGGTAGGTTTGCAGACGTGGTTCACAAGATAAACCAAGAGACTTCAAATGAAAATCTGTAGTGTTAGATAAATTGTTGACCTCTTCTGGTCTTTCTAAGTTCTTTGCAACAGAAGAATTGCTCTGCAGTTTTTCTGTAGTCCAAAAAAAAGAATGAAAACTAAGAGCTGGCATTTTTGAGAGGTCTCAAGTGTAAAAAAACTTGAGAACCACTGCTTTGAAGGCTCCATAAAGCTGGGTGTGTGACTCCCTATTGCAGTAAGGTAATAGAATTTAGGTGAATCTGAGAGAACAATTGAGAAGATGGGGATTTTGGAGGCACTAATACTGGGACATGAGATGTGATACAGTTTAGTGCTATAGCTGCCTGTAGTCATGTGTAGCAGGGAAGGCATAATAGTGCTCTGGGTTTAAAATCAAATCTAACCATACTTCAAGCTGCTGCTGGTATTTATTTTCTCCTTTTGCCTTTTCTCCCTTTACTGTGTTTGAGGTGAATATTAAAGAGACATCTACACTGTACTTACAAAAAAGAGGGTAAATGAGCTAATTGGATCCATACTAGCACAGCCAGACTGCTACCGGTATCTGTAGTTTAAAACTTCTAATCTATAACAAACCCTAGCATATCTACATTTCAGTCACTTCTGTGACTTAAGTGTAAGTACCTGAATGGTGTAGATTTGGGGATCCAGGGACACTTTATATGCAATTTGAGCAGGCATGTGGGTTGGAATGCAGCATGTGGTTGGGATGATTGAATAATGGATGGTAGTGTTAACTGACTTTGGCTGGGTTGGAGAGTACATGAAAATGGTGGAGAATAGAGAAAATTGTAGGATTGCATTTAATTAGGACCTGCCTGTACAGGTGTTAGCTTCATTTTGTTGTCTCCCTAAGAAATAGTTGATCTGGTGCTGAATAGTGATGACTTCAGTTTAATTGGGACACATCAGTATGGCTGTATGTAATATTTTTTTTTATTTGGATATTAAATAGGGACATAATATAGAATTCCAATCTGTATGTAGAAATTATTGGGTAGCACAGAAATAGGTAAAATAGTTCACATTTTCAGTTCATTTTCATTTTAATATTTAGCCTCTTTTTTAATGAGACTTGCTGGGCACAGCTGCTTAAGAAGCTGATTCTTGGTAGTGCTGTTGACATTCTGTGGTATAATAAACACTACAACATGCTTTATTTTTTTTAGAGATAAACTTATCAAGGAATAGAGGTAGAAATAATGTCCATATGTACTTGGAACTCCACACTTTAAAATAATTGCAAGTATTTGTGTCTTATTGATTAAGTGTTCATGAATTTCGCTTTTTGGCTTAGAGTAAATGAGGTTGGAACACCTCATTTATAATGATAGCTTGGTAAAATGATATGTTGTTTTATGTAATATTTCATCCTGAAGGATCCCAAAGCACTTTGCAGATTGTAAATGCATATGTAAAGGAGTTGTTTCACTCACCAGTGAAATACAAAGCACTCTCTGGAGTGAAATGTAGCTGCTGTTAAACATGATTCTATCATGTTTTACATCAATTCAAGATAGGTACTGAAGGCAATCACACAATGTGGCTAAAATGCAAGGGAGATGAGAGGGGGCAGAACATAATTACCCAATTTAGAATTTGGCCAGGACACTGGGGTTAACACTTTAATCTTTCAAAAGCTATCAAAGGGCCTGTTTACATTATTGGAATGCTGTCACTCTAAATATGGTGCTAGGAGATTTTTTTTCTGCTGCAGTGGTTATAGTAGTTCCTTGAACAGTAGACAAGAGTTGCAAACTCTGGGGGGAGTTTGAATAGCTACATTTAGTGTGTGCACGTGCATGTGTGTTTAATCAGTCGTAGCTGATTCATGGCAGAGGTTCTTAATGTAGACTTGTAGACTAAGCGTGCAGACACGTGGC
Organism: Gavialis gangeticus; assembly: GCF_001723915.1. NCBI lineage: Eukaryota > Metazoa > Chordata > Crocodylia > Gavialidae > Gavialis > Gavialis gangeticus. The sequence goes on from NW_017728992.1 coordinate 99,668,544, forward strand.
TCATTTATTATTTAGAAAAAAATGGAGTGGACACATTACATACAGCCATACTTGGATAGTAAGTGCCTCAGTCCAGGAGAAAGTTGCATCTTGAAAGATGTGGGATTTACAATCTGTCCATTCTTGTAATCCAGGGGTGTCAAAGATACAGCCTGCAGGCTGTATTTGGCATCTGGCCTGTGGTGCTGTCTCTGGGTCTGGAATCAACCCCCCACACTGCACACTGCATAAGGCTGGCCCAGGTCATGCTGGGCCCTGGGTCTGCATGCAATTCCTGCCCCAGCCAGTCCAGGATATGGGGTCTTGGTGTGGATGCAGTGTGGGAGAGGCATGGCCATGGTGCTTTCTTTGTGGCCTCCACGTGCTTTCTTTGTGGCACCCCTGCTCTATTCAATTTAATTCCCATGGTATTTTTTTGCTTATAAGTGGCTTGATGACCACCTAGTGGCCAGGGGCTGTAATAGCACCTACTCTAGACAGCTGGTTGGGGAGATTGCAGTCATGCATCTCCAACCATAAAGTTATTGTCTGGTAAAACCCAGGGTAGCTTACTCCTAGTAATCATGTTATGTCTCCATAATCTAGGCTGTTATATCTTTTATAGAGTTTAACACTATTGAGGATTAACTTTCTTTCATACAATGATCCTGAACATACTATCAATAGATGAGAAATAGAGGAAAACCATTCAGAAGCATCAGTTACTAATCTCATCAATTTACTGTTTGCCTTGCACCTACCTAACTGATTTTTAGTTTGAAGTGCAAGCTAATGTTAGCAATTACTTGCATAGCACCAGTTTGTATATTAGCATATATTCTGTATCTAAATTATTATCAGTTGCAATGTTTTGAATTGATATGTACATAATAGTCATATAAATGTAGTGGTACAGTCTGCTTTTATGGATGTTACATTAACTAATTAAAGGCTTGAAGAGTATTTTTTGTTCTTGATTTATGTTCAGCTGAACATTTGCTTAAGATTTCAGCAACATGCACTGGACTGTAAAATAAGATCATTTCTTCTTTAACTTGATAAAGGATTAAACAGATTTATCTTGGAAAATAAATAGTGGAAGAAAACTTAAATGAAAATGAAATCTGTGTGGTTGTTATATCATAGATAAGTGAATGCGATCTTATGCCATAACTTGAACAAATAGCTGAGTGATATACTCAGGTATTGACTAAAGTATGTAGAATGAGGTTGGTCTGCTTTTAAACATTTTTGCTGACGGTAGCTATTCCATAGCATAAAAAAAAATGACCTATTAAGATCTTACCCAAAGGATCAGCCTGCTAGGTTTTGGTGTAGGTTCCATTTTCCTCTTCATTATGGTCCCTGTTCCTAGCCTTCTCATTAGACTTTAGATCACCATTGCTTAAAAAATAGAAATAACCCTAACAGTAGGGACTGTGGTACTTGGGTGTTCTCCCTTCCAAAAGGAGGGCCATGAACAGTAGGCTATGAAATAACACTTCCTCTTGCTTGGTTTCTTTGTCCTCATCACTCTTGCACTTCTGCATGACTAGTGGCCAGCTCCAGCAGGATAGGGAGGTGAAAGAGTGCCGTTGCCTACTCTGTGTGATTGTGCCCTAGCAATTAGGGCACATATTTGGGAAATGGGAGATGTAGATTAAAATCTCTTCAGAGTGAGAGAGGTTTAGAACAGGGGGTGCTCAATCTCCAGCCCATGGGCCAAATGTGGCTTGTGGAGCCATAGGTATTTGGCCTGTGGGGCTTTCCATGGATCAGGAAATTTGGCAGCGGGGCAGCAATAGCAGGAAATATGGTGTGGCCAGGTTGGAGCTAGGCCACACCCCTTTCCCCTGTGGCCATGTCCCCTCCCCCCCTGGGGCCAGGCTGGAGCCAGGCTTCCCCCTGTCTGCTTCTGCACAGCCAGATTGGGCCCTGCCATGACCACCCTCTGCCAGATTAGGTTCACTGTCTGAATCTAGCCTGTGGACAGCCTGGCCACTGCCCATCCAGCCTGCTGGTCTAGACCCCAGATCTTCTTGAGCTACTGTTCTAACCAGGATGCTGTTGGGCAAGATATAGGCTGCTTTCCCTCTTTAAGAAGTCAGGCTAGCCATTCTGAGCTACAAATGAATGAAGGTACCTCAGCAGCTACCTCTCAAATGGGATTAGGTACAATAGATAGTAAATGAATGGAAGTACATAATGGTCAGCTCAAGTCAGGTGCTTCAAACTACTGAGGGGAGCAGGAGTTCAGATGTTCCTGTGCTTTAGTTCTTTCCTCTTGGCTACCTTAAAGCTTCCTGAAAAGCTCCTTGGAGGTGCTGAACACTCTCCCTGTTCTTTTTTTATAGAACAGGTTTAGCTTGGTTAAGTTAGATTGCCCTTCAATTGCCAAAGTGTCCCCATTGTCATTAAATACCTAAACCTGTTCAAACTGGTTTTTCTGCTCTGTGGTACATAAATCTTAGGTGTTGAAACACTTGCATGTAGGCACCTCCAAGACCATGCAGCATCCACCTTTATTTATTTTTATCTAATTGAGGAAGTAGAATTAAAAATCCCTTAATCAGTTTGAAGCAATCTTTTTATAATTGCATAGAAAAAGGAAATGTGATCAATTCAAATAAATGTTTGCTGTTTAGGACAAAGATGGAGACAGAGCTGTTCACCATGCAGCATTTGGAGATGAAGGTGCTGTGATTGAGGTTTTACACAGAGGCAGTGCAGATCTGAATGCTCGAAACAAGCGCAGACAGACTCCGCTTCACATTGCTGTTAATAAAGGTCATCTGCAAGTTGTGAAGACTTTACTGGACTTTGGCTGCCACCCTAGTCTACAGGTGAAACAGATTTGACATGCATTTGCTTTTGTCTTCACACTAAAATGTTTATATAAATGTGGTGCATGGATGCTGTTTATAAATATGTCTAAAGGCTACAATCTGAATTGCTTTCTAGATCACTGCATATTTTATTTAAGTATAAAATACTTTTCTCCTTGCTTTACAGTTCATAAACAGTCAGATTAAATCTCCCATCTACTTGGAACTCCCTATTCTCCCTTACCAGTTATGACCTAGAAAAGAGACTTTACAACCTGAGTTGTAGGGTCAGCGTACTTACGATCATATAAAGTAAAAAAAAAGTTTGAGAGCTGACTTCATCAGTAAGAGTGGTCTTCCATCAGCTTCTTCTAAACAGGGACGTTTGAGAGCCTCAAATACCAGGTTTATATGAGGAGGGAAAAATGCATATACATATTGATTGGAAATCAGTGTAAACTGTGATACACAGCTATGATACTTAACATCTAGTTGGGAAGAGGTGTCAGGTGGGGTTCAACAGAAGTCTGTCCTGGATCTGATATTATTTATTATCTTCATTAATGACTTAGATAATGGAAGTGGGTGCATGCTTGGCAAATTTGCAGATGACACGAAGTTGGGTGAAGTTACAGACAGTCTGCAGGGTAGGGCTGGAATCCAGAGTGACCTGGAGAAATGGTATGCAGTCAGTCATCTGAAATTCAACAAGGACAAGTGCAAAATCCTGCACTTGAGATGGAATAACTGCATGCACAAATACAGACTGCCTAGGCTGCAGTACTGTGCAAAAGGAGGTGGGAGTTCCAGTGGACCATAAATCTGAATGTGAGGCAACAGTGTGCTCTTGTGGCAAAAAACCAAGACCAATACTAGGTAATCTTAACAGCAAATCAAGGCAAGTGATTCTTCCATTCTGGTCGGCACTGGCGAGGCCTCACCTGCAGCACTGGGTCCAGTTTTGGGGCTCACACTTGAAGAATGATGTGGACAGATTGGTAAGAACCCAGCAGAAAGTGACAGAAATTATTAGAGGCCTACGAAGCAATGTTTGAGAGAAGAAGAATGAAAAAACTAGGCCTATTCAGTTTGGAAGAGAGAAGACTGAAGGTGGATTTGATAAGTCTTCAAATGCCTGCAGGACAATTACAGAGAGGATGGAAATGGGCTTTTCTCTGAGGCCACAGGGGACAAGACTAGGAGCAATGACTTTTAAGCTGCAGCAGAGGAAATCTGGGTTGGAGATTAGGAAGTACTTTATTATGATGATCCTGGTCAAGCTGTGGAGCAGGCTGCCTAGAGAAGTTGTGATATCTCCATTGCTGGAGATTTTGCAGAGCAGGTTAGACAAATACTTGGCTGGGATTGTTGTCAGGGATGCTCCTGCCCTGAGCAGGGCTAGGTGGCTTCATGAGGTCCCTTCCAGCCCTACTTACCCATAGTCCTAAATAAAGTATGATGTTTCTTTAAAAAATAAAATAAAATGAGGAAGCTGAACAACCGGGCAATTATTCAGTGTGCAAGTTGTTGCCTGTGTGACCTATGTAAAATGCTGTAGTGAATCTTGGATAATGAGAAAAATTGAAATGTCCTGGTCAATGTAGGCACTCTGATTCACTGTTCCAGTCTGGATATCCTGTCAGACTAAAGACACCAGCAGTCTTCTGAAGGTGAACAGCTGAATAATAAAAGTAAGCAAACTTAGAGTAGTCAGTTTAAAAATTTAATGTTTAGTTAATTTGCTTGCATCTGGCTTACATGCATTACCTTTGTCTTGTATCTGACCTAGATGGGTTCCTTCAAACCTCAGCTTCTACTAAGCATTACATATACTAACTGACCTGTTGTATTCAGCCCAGTAATGGGATAAATGGATGAAATTTAATAGTCTGTGGTGTATAGGATCTAATGATCCTGTCTGGCCTTAAGCTCCTTGAATCTATGAAAAGTTATTTAGAGCCAGTGGAAAACATTCAGTATTTTCATAAGTTTCCATAAAATGGATGACTATTCACAACTCCAAATATGTTTTTGCAACTATGCAGGAGAATTTCAGAAAACCTTAGAAAACATCTTCTTCACCTAACCTACTCCAAAAGAGATCAACTCAAGAAGGAAATCAATACATGCTGCAACAATTTAAATAAGAGAAATCCGGCTATCTTCCCCAAAATTATACAATATATATGAAGAGACTGCCAAAGATTGTCTACAACATCTATTCAACATAAAAAGATATGGAACCAATTACTCCAGGAAGCAGAAACAATACCAGCACTCCAGCTTCATACTTGATGTCACTGAAAGAACCAATTAACCATCAAATATTATCAATCTCTCCACGCACATGCTTACTAAAGCTGAAAATTCTGTCCTCTCTAAAGGCCTGAATTTCTGTCAGGAAAAAATGCCCTAATAAAATACTACAGTGTGGAGGACTAGAAGAATTATTCTGTCTACTTTGCCTAAAGGAATATTTCCACAACCAAAATGAATCTGCTTCCAACAACATTCATCCTTTGACAACATCAAGGAAAAAATAACCCCAAAAAACCTATCAGACTGGACACCTCACTGGACAAAATTCCAAACCTTGAGTGCTATATTGACTGCTTCAGGGAAAAAAACAACAACACTTGCCACCATACAACCTCTCTCCCTCTCAGAGAGAAGAGCCATAGACTCTCTTAAGGTCCAACCACCAAATAATAATAAACTAGAAGGTAAAGGAGGAGCTATAGTTATCTTTAACAGCAAAGACTACATAAAAGAAGCCAAAAGACTACTCGGACACAATCTACTACAAAAAAACTAGAGGAAGATCCAACTCCCCTTTTTACCTTAAAACTCAAAACTATCATCGAATCATTTCCATCTGAACTACAAGAAAAACTACAAAACTTGATTTCCCCCCAGCCCACTACCCAACCCAGGGACTTATTGCATGCTCTCTAAAATCCACAAGCAAGGGAACCCGGGCACACCTATCATATCTAACCATGTAATCCTATCTGAGGAAATACCAGGTTTCATTGAATCCATCCTAAAACCTCTTGTCACCCAAAGAGTGAGTTTTGTCCAAGATGCAACAAACTTTTTATGGAATCTTAAAAATATAGACCACCTTCCCAGCAACAACCTTTTAGCCACCATGGATATTACCAGCTTATATACCAGCATCTCACACCAGGATGGCATCCAAACCTGTCTTACATATCTACAGGATCAAGATTACAACTGAGAGTACAGACCTAAAGCTATTACTGAACTTGTACACCTCATCGTCACGTATAACAACTTCACTTTCAGTAACCAGTACTTCCTCCAGACCATGGGCACAGTTGTGGGCACCAGAATGGCCCTACAATATGCCAACCTTTTTATGGGCTGCCTGGAAGAAGAATTCCTAAAGGACTGCACTATCAGACCCATATACTTAAGATATATAGATGGCATATGCATCATTTGGACTGAAAACCTGCAATCTCTGATTTGATTTCCATCAAATTCAGTAATCATCACCCGTCCATCAGACTATATCGCTTGAATACTCTAGCACCAACATTTCTTTTTTAGACACGATGATCAATATCCAGAATGGTAAAATACAAACCACCATATACAAGAAACCAACGGACCAACATACATATCTACACAGAACCAGCAATCATGCTAAACATACTAAGAAATCTGTAATAGACCACCAAGCCCTCCGATACCACTGAATTTGCACTTAGGAAAACACCTGCAGTTGTCACTTCACAAATCTCAAAAGGGCTTTCACTCAACAAGGACAATCTTCCAGAGAGAGAGATCATACTTTTGAAAGAGCCACCTAGATACCACATGAAGAATTGCTGCAGTACAGAAAGAAAATCCCCATGAATCACACACCATTAGTTATGATACACCATCCTTTCTTGGAACCTATACCGAAAATCCTCAAACAATTGCAACCCATACTAGAAGAAGACCTAGTTCTTAAAGAGATCTTCGTAGAACCATCTATCTTAGCCTTTAAACAAGCACTGAACTTCACCGACCTCATCACCAGAAGCAAACTTCTGTGGGCTAAAACACACCAAATGGATCCAGTCCATGCCAGGGCAAGAAATATAAAACCTGCCAACACATCTCCACCACTCCCACAATAACTACATCCCACAACCAAACCAATACCATTCCTGGATCTTATACCTGCACCTCCAGAAATGTAACATATCTCATCCAGTGCATTAAAGGCCCTGATGGAAAATTGTAGGAGAAACCAAACAACAACTGCATACCAGAATGAACTCGCACTGAAAATCTGTCAAAGACAAAAATACCCGATTATCTGTGGGGGCACATTTCTCATAAGAAAACCACTCTCGCTCCAATCTCTGTTATAATCCTCAAAGGGAATTTACAAAACGCTTGTCGCAGATGAGCCTACGAACTTCACTTAATCAGTCTACTGGATACAGAAAATCATGGACTAAATATAGACATTTATGACAGATTTATAACCTGCCTGCCATCATAACTTCAGGCACCTCCTCTACAATGTACTGGCTACTTTACATCACTATTTCCCCCTCCCCTGCCCCCCATTGTCTCTTACCCCCTCTGATTCCTCACTACCACATAGTTGCATTTTCCCTGGCCTGTATTGCTGCAAACTGGCTTCTGACCCATCCAGGAGACCACAGCACAACTGTAGACTCCCCCTCTGCCTGAAGAAGGAGGTTTGTACCCAAAAGCTTGCAAGGAAAATTTTCCAACTATTCAGGTGGTCTACTAAACTGAAAGATATCACATTTACCCAAAAAACCTTGTCTTCTTATTGCCATAAAAATTGTAGGGATAATGTCACATGTGTAGAGGAAGTTGCAGTCATCATTAAGAAATTGATTTCACTGAAGTAGATGAAAGTGCAGGAGATATATATGGGGTTGCATCTTCTCTTGAAATGTAGAAAGTAGACCCATAGTGTTAGCCAAATCATCATGTGATGAAAAATACACTTTAGTCTGTATACAGTAAATGTGAGGAGTTTGATCATTTGAAAAAATATCTTATTCATTCCATTTGCAGGTCATTTTATGCAAGTTTGCACAAGACATTTTTCCACTTTTGGAACATTACAGCTTTGTATGTGTGCCATTGTAACAGTACAAATACTTTTCAGAGTATGGTGGACTGCTAACACACGCAAATGAAATTCTGGTTCCATTTAAGTTAATGACAAAACACTTATTTATTTTCAAATATGGCCAGGATATCACCTTGTGCCTAAATCCAGAGAGTTTGTGCTTACGCAGCAACAGCATAAACTTACCTTTAAACTGTGACTTCACATAGACATTCCAAAACTGTGCATTTTACTTAAATTTTTGAGTTTTTAATACATTTTGTACAAATTTCTTCTGGGATGGAATAAATGTTTTTCTTCACTTAATTTGGATTTATTAGAAGTAAAACGGGTAAGATAAGATAAATGTACATTCCTAATTTGTTTTGGTATATACAGAACCATCTCTGGCACTTTATATTATCAAGTACTAGGAAAGTAGCCTTTTGCTAACTGAAAAATGGTATACTTCCCTTAAAATTATTTCTTTCTAAAAGCTTGTCATGTGGGGAATCTATTATTTTGCCTTGTTGATGCACTTTTCACTGGATGAGGTTTTTTCCTGATTTTTTTGTTAAAGAACACAGTATATCTCAGACATAAAGACAAAAATATTTGGTAATAGACTGGAATTAATTCAAACGATAGAAATGGCATTAATGAACTGTATTTCATTTGACTCTCCTAGTCTTGTTCAAGGCATTTTTTTTTCCTTCAGCTCTTCTGAAGATAGAGATTCATGGGAAACCAATTTTGTTTTTAGGATTCTGAAGGGGATACTCCACTCCATGATGCCATAAGTAAAAAGCGTGATGACATCCTGGCTGTACTGTTGGAGGCTGGGGCAGATGTAACTATTACAAACAACAATGGATTTAATGCTCTCCATCATGCTGCGCTAAGGGGAAATCCCAGGTAAGTGTTTTTGTTTCCGATTGTATAATGTTTGCTAAAAATAGTCTGGGGGAGGAAGGGAATTGTAGTATTAAGGTCAAGGAAACTTATAGTTGTCAAACAGCAGTCCCATTCTTATGTCATTTTCAGTTGCTCGTAACTTCTGGAAAGTTGAAAGGTATCCTGATGTACTTCTGCCTCAAAGTACTGTTTTTAGGGCAGATTTATTAGAAAAATGCTCCAGCTGTTTGACTATATGAAGGGAAGCTTGAAGGGGGAAGGAAATATTCTTCAAGTCACTTTTCTTTAACTCTTGGTTTTGTGCTATTTTTTAAGTTTTAGAGTTGAAACACCTGAGGGATAGAACTTTGGAATTTTGAAGGGGGTGAACCCTTATTAAAAGCCTTGAGTGTTCAAGTGGAAATTCTATTTGGAAGCAGGGAGGTTTTATTTAAATGCAAAGTACAGTTACAGTGATTGATAAAAAGTATTTAATAATCTGTTGAAGGAAGGAAGGTATGTGTATTCTGCCTGACTGACATGTACATAGTTAATGGAGATATTTACAATGTTGCATAGTGAGTGGTGGAGGGTCCCTAGGAATGGGATTGCAAGCTTGGTTGCAAATTCCCTTGCACATCTTTCGTTTTCTTAGCAACAGGGTGTGTACCTAGTGAAAAAAGTCATTTGTTGGCCTGATTTAACTTTTAAAGAATTTCCAAGGCTTTATAGTACACTTAAGAATTAGGCCCTTGGTTCAGATAATACCATGGATGCAGTTACATGAGCAACCTTAATTCTGCCCACTTGTATGATGGTTATTTCAGTCATTAGTTTCATCAGCTTTGGTCAGTATTTCTTCAGTAAAAGCATCATGTAGCTATAAAATAATAATTGTTGAATTTATGACAGTATTTAAGTAGCCATTGAGGTGACACATTTACTTTCATCCAATACAAAAAAATGTATAATCGAACACTTTCTGTGGTAGATCTGGCATTTTGCCTTCACAGCAGTTAATTCCATAATTGTTCATTTCAGGCATTATTTGTTGTGCTCAGTTACAGCATACTTTTTCTAATCTACAGTTAAATATAGTTTTTTTAGTTCTTGGTTTATTGCTCAGTTTAAATGAGGAGCTGTATGGAACATTTTCATTATATCATTGTTTACCTTACGGATAAATGACTTTTCCAGAGTTGTCAGGACAACAGTTCTTAGTAATTTCATATTCAGACACTTATTTCCTTTTGCGATTCCAAAATGCTTCCACTGATTTTCAGCTCATTGAATTTGGAAAAACAGGGCACCTCTACTGATGCAGGAGAAGAGAACTTAGCTTGACTTTCAGCTGAGTTGTTAGGGTGGATTATTAGAAAAGTCATTGTAAACAGCAATGTTGATTTTCATATAATAAACACAAAACTACATAATGCCACTTATAGCTATATTTATGAGTGGCACATTAAACCAGAGGAGGTAGATAAGTAGAAATGATGCTGTACTCAATAGGATAGATGACACCACTAGATTTTTCTACTGTGCTTATAGTTGTAGAATCTAAGGAAATGCTTCTAGGATTCAATCAGGATTTTAATATGCTCTTTTGAAAACATTTGCATCTATGTCGGAACTATGATTTCTTAATAAATCAATCACTGAACAGTACCATTTTCTCCCCATTTTTCCAGGAGACCAAGCCCTTTGAGAGTGTGGTACTGGACACACGGGTTCATCCCATCTATATTATGTACTGTAATTACCTGGAATTAGGGTCAAATCAGTATGCAGCTCAGTGAAACTTATTTTTGTTTTTTCTTATTGGTACAATGAAGCTATCTGTTCCCACAGTGAAAAGCTAACTGTTCCCGTAGGTTTTCCCCTCAATATTGGAATACATGCTTGCGGAAACGCATTTGGTAGCAACTGTCCAGAAATCACTTGCTGTCCGTTTATAAACTTGAGGGTACTCCTTGCTATAGTAGCCAAACAGTTAAATCAAACTGTCTGTATTTGGCAATAAGGTAGATTCTTTCTTTGGATATAGATTCTGCTGCACTTGCTCACGTCTGCTGCACTTACTCAAACCGCAAAGTAGTCTTTGCGGTTTGATTACTATAATCAGTTAGATTGCAATAATAAATCAGAATCAGCTCTAAAATGATGGTTCTCAGAGTATGCAGAACCCTTTCTGTATTTAAATGACAGAGGAAAACTATCCCAAATATAAATACATGAACCTTTAAGTGGTAACTAGGTACCACTGCTATAGGAGAGGAATGGTTAAATTTGGTTGGTATGTTAATCTTTTCTGAATATAATAAATTACTAGGCATTTAAAAGGAAATTAAATGCTTTATGCAAAATGCAAAAAATAGCATTTTGCTTTGTTAATGCAAAAAATAGTTTGAGTTAGGAGTTTGATGGGTTATTGCAAGAGTGGGTGGATGTTTTATATACTTGTATAAGAATATATTAATGGAAACAAGGAAAAAAGTCGCATTTAGTTTTGGAAGTTCCATGGTTTCTTATCTCTTGCCAGAATGCTGTTAGTCTAGGTTCAGTTTCTTTGAAAGTCCTATAAACTGTATTCACAATTGCTCCCTTCATTGTTCAGTTGATTTCATTGCCCTATTGTTAGCGTCCTTCTGGATGTAGCAACCTAGCTTCAGCAAGCACAAACCACCTAAAACCAGAGGCATGATACAAATATACTGACAAACTTGGCTTAAGTAGGCCATCTTAATCTGTATTAGTGGCAGTTTCCATGTGCCTTGAAGCTGTAACCTTATATAGAGAACACTGCAATAATCAAGCCTCAGGGTGACAAACAAAAGTAAGTGTGCCAGTGTATCAGAATGAAGGGTTCATCTTTTTGCTAAATATAGAGCATTTCATTCAGTTGTTTGGATCATAGGAATATGGGGCTGGGAGGGATCTCATGAGCAGGTTCATAGGAAAACAGCATTAGAAGAGACCTCATGAGCTCAGGGCAGGATCATCCCTGCCTAAACCATCCCAGCTAAATGTCTGACTAACCTTCTCTGGAAAATCTCCAGGGGTGGAGATTTCACCACTTCTCTAGGCAGCCTATACCACTTCTTGACAGCCATCACAGTGAGAAAGTTCTTCTTAATCTCCAACCCAGATTTCCTCTGCTGCAGCTTAAAAGCCATTGCTCCTAGACTTGTCTCCTGTGGCCTTAGAGAAAAGCCCATTTCCATCCTCTCTGTAATTGCCTGGCAGGCATTTGAAGACTTATCAAATCTGCTCTCAGTCTTCTCTCTTCCAGAATAAATAACCCTAGTTCTTTCACTCTTTTCTCCTAAGTGTTGCTTTCCAGGCCTCTGATCATTTTGTTACTCTCTGCTGGGTTCTTACCAATCTGTCCACATCCTTCTTGAAGTGTGAGGCCCAAAACTGGACCCAGTACTGCATGAGGAGGCCTCACCAGTGCCAACCAGAATGGAAGAATCACTTGCCTTGATTTGCTGTTAATAGTGCCCAGTATGCTCTTGTGTTTTTTGCCCCAGGAGCACACTGTTGCCTCACATTCAGCTTTATGGTTCATTGGAACCCCCGACTGTTTCTCTGCAGTACTGCATTCTAAGTGGTCTGTATTTGTGCATGCAGTTATTCCATCTCAAGTCCAGGACTTTGCACTTGTCCGTATTGAATTTCAGCTGACTGATTGTGGTTCACCTTTCCAGTCTCTCCAGGTCATTCTGGATCCCAGTCCTAACCTTCAGAGCATCTGCAACTCCACCTAACTTGGTATCGTTTGCAAATTTGCCAAGCATTCACTTGATCCCATCATACAGATCATTTATGAAGGTGTTGAACAATACTGTACCCAGGACAGATCCCTGAGGAAGCTCACTTGATACTTCCTCCCAACTAGACATTGAGACATTAATGACTGTTTGTTATGCATGATGATCCAGGCAGTTATATGTCCATGTTACAGTACTTCCCCTAATCTGTATTTCCTTAGTTTGTTAATGAGAATGTTATGGGAGATGGTGTCAAAAGCCTTGTTTAAGGCAATGCATGTCACATCCACTGCTCCCCCACATGCCCTGAGATTGACCTTATTATAGAAGGAAATCAAGTGGCTAGGCATGACTTGTTTTTGGTGAATCTGTGTAGGCTGTTCTTGATCGCCAGGTATCTGGGTTTTCCATTTGTAGTGTAAAAACATAGTAAAACCTGGATTTTCTCATTTTAAGGAGAAAAACTCAGAAAACAGTGGGTTTCCCCTTGCAGGCTGGGGAGAATGGGAGAGGGCGGTCAGGCAGGGATTGCTGCGTGCATGTGCTTGTTCACACATCCACATGGCTGCCAGGCAGCCTGGAGAGCAGCTTCCCACAAGTAAGTCTTTGGGGGTGGGAGGGAGAGAGGGGAATTGAGGCCTCCATAGTGAGGGAGGGAAGGAGTTGGGCAGAGCTAGGGCTAAGACTTGGGCTGGGGCTGCTGCCTAGCTGGGGCAGTGTATGGGACTTGGGGGCCTGTGGTTGGAATGTACAGCTGCAGGGAGCAGGATGGGGCTGTGGGCAGCTCGTCCAGGGGGTCAGGCAAGGGGCCTGGCTCCCTGCCACTGCATGTACTCCCAGGGGTGGCCATAGGAGGCATGCAGCCCCCAGATTTGTGTGTAGGGTGGATGCAGGTTTCCCACTGCAGACTTGGCACTCCCAGCCCTCCCCCTGGGGCCTCTGTAGTCTAGCAGGCAGGACTCGGTGTGCCAGGGTAGAGTGGGGAGCTCCACGCCACCATGGTGAGGCATCCCCTGGCCACCCAGCAGCAGTGGAGATGGCAGTGTGGAGTTGTGCCCCTCGCTGCTACTAAGTGGGCAGGGGGAACTTCATCATGGTGGCGCGGAGCTCCCAGTGGTGGCAGTGAGCTTCCCTGCCCAGCCCTGTCTGCCCTGCTGGACTGGGTCCTTCCTGCTGAGCTGTTGAGGCCCTGAGGGGAGGGCGGCAGGGTGGGGAGCCCCGAGCCCACAGCAGGCAGCGCACATGTGCCTGCCCCCCACAGGCTGTGCTCCAGCTGTGCCGCCTATGGTGGAGGGGGAGCCGGGTTTTGCTCCGCTGCAGCAGCTGCTGCTTCCCACTGGTGACAGGCACGGTTCAGGTGCTGCTAGAGGGGGCCAGGGGCTGCAGACCCAGGCCCTTGGCCCCATAGCCCTGGCAGCTGGGGGTGGGGGGCTGTGGTTGCGGAGTGACTCCAGCAGGGTTGGGAGGGGGTCTGTAAATGGGGAGTGAGGGGCACCTACAGGGCTGTGGGTGGGGAGTGAGGGGCACTGGCAGGGCCCAGGGGGCTGTGGGTTAGGAGTGAAGGGCACCAGCAGGGGTGGGGGGCTTTAGGTGTGGAGTGAGGGGAAATGGCATGGGCAGGGCACCAGCATATCGGGGCTGCTCAGCACCACAAAGTGAATGTGGGGGGGACAGCCGCAGCTGGATCTGTGTCCTGGTGAGTGAAGGGGGAACTCTGATTTTCCACGATAAACTCAATACCAAATGCCAAAGTTTATAGGCATTTAGAATTTATTTTATAATAGTAAGTTTATAGATGTGCTTGGGGGAAGAAGGGGTGCTTTAATTAGAGCGGCTCTAAGAACCACTCTAATTAAAAAGCCTGGCACGTTATGTGTATCAGCATCCCTGTACTGAAAAATGGCAGCGGGGGTGCTTTAACTACAGCTCATTGAACAAGTTTTAATTAAAAACACCCCTGCTGCCATTTTTCAGTGCAGGGATGCTGATGCATGTGACGGCTGGAGTATTTTATAGCGCGGTAATCACCATCAAGTCTGATCCGAGGTTGTAATTACAGCAAGTTGGAGGCGCCTGTCTGCACGTGTATAGGCACCCATAGTGATTCAGGCACTGGTAGGGTTCCAAATTGCTTTAAAATGGTAAATATATCAATAAAACATTGCGTTTAACTGATACATATGTATGTAGTGGTGTTTCATTTTAATCACAGAAAAATGCAGATTTGGGATTTTTAATTAGAATTTGCCATTCTTAAACAGAGAAAACCAGGTTCCCAGCTGATCACCTTGTTCTTTTAGGTGCTTCAAAAGAGATTCCTTGAGAACCTGCCTTGTGATCTTTGGAAGTATTGAGCTTAGGCTGACCGGTCTGTAGTTCCATGAACATCCTTCTTCCCTTTCTTAAAGAAGAGCATTATATTTACCCTTTTCCAGTCACCTGGGGCCTCACCTGACCTCTATGAGTTCTCAAAGAGGTTAGCCAGTGGCTCTGAAAATACCTCAGCCAATTCCTTCACTGCACTTAGTATGTATCCCATTCAGCCCTGCCAACTTTGAAAGCATCTAGCTTCTTTAAGGAATCTCTAACCTGTTGTTGTAGTACTCTAGACTGTTTGTCTCCTTCCTTATCTTTGCTGACAAGCATGCTCGTCATTTGGTTAGCTGATCCTGTTTGTGAAGACTTAAGGCAAAAAGGCATCTAAAAAGCAAATAAAGTTGTAGAAAACTTACAAAAAAGATTTCTGGACAGTTGTTACCAAGTGGGTGTTGGAGGCAACTGGGTGCCCTGTACAACCCTTGCACTAGACTCCATGCCAAGTTCTAAGCCTTAGCAGGCAAACCTCTTCCAAAGCAGCCATGTATATGTATTCTGCTAGAGTTTTCAAATATGTCAGCACATTATTAGGTCTTTTCTACATGTTTCATCTGTTGTGCAGTTACCTAGTTAATTGCACAATTAATTTAGACTGGCAAATTTAACTATGGCACCTTTAAAAACAGGTCCAACCAGATATCAGAAATGTGTAATAACTTTATCGCTGGTTTCTATCCAGCTTTACTTTGTTCCTGTAGTCTGTGTCTCTGTGGTTGGGAGACACCAACTGCTGTGATCTCCCAGCCATCGGGGTGCACCCCACAGCTGCCAGGGCTGAGACTCCTGTGACTCAACCCTAAATGCACCCCATACATATCTGGGGCGCAGCTGGGGCTGAGTTCCATCAACTGTGAGACTCACAGCTGTGGGAGCTTGTTATTTGCTGGTGCAGTGGAGCCCAGGGCAGCAATCCTGGGCTCCCCTTGTACTGGGAATAAGGTGTGATATGATCTTATGCTGGATCTCACAATTGTGCTTCCTGCCATGTACATGTGGCATGACAGGATGTGCAATTGTGTGGATCATGTATTAGGATCCCTGCACATGTAAAGGGACCTTTAGTGGTATTAAACCTAATTGATCTAAGATTTGGCCTACACATTTGTTCCATCTACTCTAAGCTGTTAAAGCTGCTGTGTGTGTATTTTTCTCATTTTAATGCTTTAGTGCTTTAAAGAAGGCCAGTGCCCTATGACCCCAGACAGGCTAATCGCTAGAAACTAAACAGACTTGGAGATAAGGCACAAGATTTCTGGAGACTACTAGAGAAGTTCTGTCATGACTTTAAGTAATCTTTCAGAAAATTAATTACTTGTGATCCTAGTGGTAGTTGAGTTAGTAAAGCAGTATCTTGATTCTTAAAATTGAGGTCTATCTTCTTGAAGAAAAAGCTCTTTGATTAACATTCTTCAGTGAGGTATTTAGAATTGACCCCATAATAGCCTGAGCTCCTTTTTCTGACTTTCACCAGTAGGGAGGGTTAAAACATCTGAATATCAGGGAATGAAATTTGAGAAATGTTCCACTCCCCTCCTCCCTGCTATCCTGTGTCTGCCTCCCAACTTCCCTCTCCCCAGCCCCTGATTTATTTGGGCTGTCACTTTGAATAGAATTAACAGAACAATGCTGTACCAGCTTGGGTGGCTCATAAAAAAATTGCCAGTTTAGGTGCATCACCATTTGGTCACAGGCATTAGATGCATACTGTGTTGTAATTATAGTACAGCTTTCATCTTGATGGTCTCTTACTGAGGATTTTTCAGGTTTATAAGTTAAGATAAGCATAGCTGTACTCTGATACAGTTATTCTATATCTGATATATTTAGTTGCATTGAATTTGCAAGATTATAATCTGTTGATGTCAGTGATATTCTTTATCCGATCTATGTTTATTTCTGAATGCTTTCTTTTAAATGCTTTAATTTGGTCAAATCACTCTAATTCTAAGGTTTGGATATCAAGTATTGAATGATAGGAAAGTAGTATGTAGCTTAAGTTTAGATATTTAGGAATTTGCCTGTTTTATTTTTCTATGAGAATATGATTGTACAGTAAATTTTTAATAGGCATAATGTGTTCTGTGAAGACTGCTGTGATGTACGAGTGAAGGAACAGCAATAGGTACAAGATGAGAGTGTTGAGCTTTTTAGAAATGTGTAAAACTGCACGAAAATTAAATGCCATACACTTATTTTTTAAACGAAGAAGTGTGGTGCTAAGATGAGGAAAAATAAGTTTGAGATGAATGAAGTGTGTAAAAAGCTGCAGTTCTGGTAAGTAGACAATCTTGGTAGTTTAGTGTGTATAAATTGGCTGGATTGTTGCACACTAATTGGCTTCAGACTTTTGCCAAAGATTCTGAACCTCCTTGATTGAGGTTGCTTAAAAAAGTCAGATATTGTCTCTGACACTTAGCCAGTTTTTTCTAGATATCAAATAGAAACCAAAATAGACTGTAAGATTCTGAAATGACTATAATTATGGCTTCAGTCAACTCCTTGAGGTCTACCTGGTGGGTATTTCATTTGTCTTTACACAGTCTCAGCAGTCTTGAGGCAGCTTACGGAGAGAGCTTCATTCATAGTGTAATAATAACTTAAGTTTGATGTCATATTTGCACAAAATACCTGAATGTTCCTTATATGGATGACTGTACTGTTGAACAGCCATGCTACCAGTTTCTTCCAGGAATAATTAAAAGCTAAATGACTAATTA
This sequence comes from Gavialis gangeticus, assembly GCF_001723915.1. Lineage (NCBI taxonomy): Eukaryota > Metazoa > Chordata > Crocodylia > Gavialidae > Gavialis > Gavialis gangeticus. The sequence goes on from NW_017728992.1 coordinate 99,686,221, forward strand.
GGCTTCAACCTGGAAGAGACGTTGGATGTGGGAGTAAGCATCAGATTTGTATGTAGTTCTCTAGTAAAGTGGCATGTCATTTTGTGGAGACAACTAGTTTGTGCACAAACTAGTAATTGCGAAATTATAAAAAGGAGTTGGTAACCCTTTTCCAATTAATATTTTGTGTTTTGTGAATTTGCATTTCTTCACATTGTTATATTCCAGTCACTTCATAGCGGTTTAAGTATTGAACTAGTTGGTGATGGAATTTTATTCTTTGGTAAATTATTGGAGAAATGTGTTTTCTGAAAAGGAATGCTATAATTTTTCTTCTTTTTTTTTTTTAGAAGCATGAAAATGGTTTTCTGATTTTATACATCATAGAGTAAATGCAGATAAGTAATTTGAGGAGTTCAGTGTAAAAGGCAGGTACCCCTGAAATGGGGTATTAAGTACAGAAGTAAGTTTTAAAATGCTTTGGAAGGAGACATTTACTTCTAAAGTGGAGTGTGGGAAGACATATAATTTCAAGGTTAGACCCATAATTAAGTAGCAAATTAGAGTGTAGCAGTGAGGTCAATGATAGGTATTATCTTTAAATAGTATATAATATGCTCCGCATGTATGAGATGCAAACACAGTTGTTACCCTGAGGAGTTAGTCTCAGTAGTGCAATATCCCTGTGAAGTAGGGTATGGCCCTAGAGTACTTTTGTAAAAGCAGCTTACATCCCCATTTTTTAAAACAAGGTTTGAGAGAACCTTAAAAAAACCCAGAAGCAATAATAATTGAAAACTGAATTTATTTGCCTACACATTTTTTTTGTAGTGAAATTATCACAACGCTTTTCTCTTGAATCAGAACGGAGAGTGAAACACCAGCAACTGTTTACATAGAAATATAGCTTCTGGAATTGTGTTCAACCTACAAAATGCCTACTCTTAATTCGTTCAGAAGAGTTTAAGCATGTTCAAAGTGGTTATATCATCAGCTTTGCAATTACGTATGTGCTAATAACCATCACTGAAAATATTTGATGTCCTGTAGTGATCAATGCATAGCTACAGCTGGTTGAAGGGGACCAAATCCATTGAACAGGTGATTTGGTTCCATTTTACCAGCTTTAGCAAAGCATTGGAGTGCAGGCAGCCAATAAGTTTATTTCATAACAAAACAGCCCCAAGTTTCCTTAGCATATGCATATAATTTTACAGAGTATATATGACTTTTTCTTCAGAGATAATTATACACATCTACATTTGCGTTTAAATTTTTAAGTCATTCCACATAACTCGATTTAGGGAGGACAGGAATGAAAGTTATACCAGAATGGCTTGTATAATCTACCAGTTTATTCTTGCAGTTTTATAAACACGGTTTTTAGAACTGGTAGATTGGCCTAATAATACTGTACAGTTACAGTATTACCTTCTGACTAATTCCAGAGTACTGAATAGCTGTATTTTTTTGTGTAAAATAACATATAGTAATTATCTTTTATCATAAGAAATCACATTGGGATAGGCATGGTATTTTAGTTTACCCGTTGCTGCTGTTTTTCATGACAGTTGGTTAACACTAATAACAGATCGGGTTGGGTTGTGGGAAGAGGAGTATCTCAGGCCCTCAGTTATAAATGTCAGATGGTCTTAATGCTTTTTTTAGCATATCCCTGGTCAGGATATCCTTTAGAAATTCCGACGTTTTAGTGTAACACAAGGAGATTTTTTTTACATGTTTCTCTTTGTGTACAAACTCCTAATGCAAGCAAACAAAAAACAGCTAAAGCAATGCCTCTGGCTTCTGCTAGATGAAGGTCCTTAGCACAACTTATAAAAGGCTCTGTAAATGTGCTTATGATGTAGGCATTGTCTTGCAAGGTGCTGATTAGTGGTGGTAGATGAACAGGTGATGCTTGTATTTGAAAGACCTGTTGTACTTTTGCAAGGGGGTGGGAGAGCTGCATCAATTCAAACTATGCCCTAATAATGCACTGTGTCAAGTATAGTGTGCATCTGTTTGTGATGTCTGATGTTGGTGATGAGATTTATGTAAATATATTCTTTACACCATGTATCCTAATAGAAACATAGCAGGTGTGCCACTTGGACTTAAGCAGTAAAGACTGCCATAAAACTGGTTGCTATTTTTACCGGTTATACAGGAACTGTTTTACAGATCCAGCTGCTCAAGTGTGCTTTTGGATGGCAATACAGTTTAGTGTACTGGCCATATCGGGGCAAAAAATGGCCATGGAAAAAAGTAGTGTAGCATTTGATAATGTCAGCATCTGTTATCCCTGTCAGTCACACAGTCAAAATGTTTGAGTTACAACTGTGTCAGCAGATGCCCAGAGTTCAATGTGTGCTCAGTTAAAATTGAACAGCTGATCTAAGTGATGGATGTGACATTTTAGAATGACTGGGTATATATTCTTAGACAGATATTAACGAGAACTAGCAAGAAGCAATATCAACATAATTTTAACTTTTGTATGACTTTCAGAATTGTCATTTTGTTTCAGAATAGCCTTGCAATGCTATACTGACAAGGCAGGAAAGTATACTGCATCCAGTGGCTCATTATAAAAAAAACCTTTCAAACTAAATGTGTGCTTTTGGAAAGTTAGTCTTAAAACCAGATTATTGCAGGCATAAAGAAGGACAGCTTCATAGAAATAAATGATGTTACCCTCTCTTACTCCAATAGTAAAGCTATTAGCTATGAGTCTAAAAGCAATTTGGTGCTACCAACGTAAGTAACATTACGACACCCAGTAGAGCTACTATAGTTTAGTTTGTTTCCATTATAAACCAGCTTGTAATATGCATGTTATAGTTCCATAGAGACTGCATGCCAAAGAATCTGTTTATAAGAGAAATAACTTGCAGACAAATTTATTAAAAGTATTTTATGAAAACAACTATATTAACGTAAAACTATTTGTAAGAATACTTCTTTGTAATGTATATAATTATTCAGTTTTAGTTAAACTCTTAAAAAGCTGGCAGTTTTATTCATAATATTGTCTATTAACTTTTGGTACGTTATAGGAATTAAAATATTTCAGTTGAAGAATTCACACTCATATTTTTTAAAGCACTTTTATCCATTGTTAGGTCCCTTGTATTTGAGAGCTTCTCCCCCATCACCTGATTCAAAATGACCCCAGAACTTAAAGTATATAGCAACAAATCAATCTCTGTTAAATTTGCCTGTTTGTCTCAAGCAGATATAATATGCAAGGGACTGATGTTTAGAGACTGCTGTAATATCTGTACACAGTTAAGCTGGTGAAACAAGTCAATCCTTCTAGATATTTTGGTGTTGAACAGTTTTAGTTGGAGGATATCTTGGGGTATTTTGATTAATTTTAGAAGTTAATTTCAAGTTGATTTCAAGCGTTACCATTTTGTTACTTTTCATATGGTTCTGGCAGTTAGAGCTTATTGGTCATTTCATAGTTTAAAACCAAGTCAAAGGAGCATTACTAAGGTTAATGTTCTTATGTAATTCAGAATTATTTATCCCTTTTTAAAGTTTTTAAAGTACATTTTTCAGAAAAGCCTAAAGCCTGACCTGGCAAATTACTGTCTCTAAATAGTAACCTGTAGTTCTTTGTTTTTTGTTTAGGAATCTCTCAATAGCTTTAATCCACTGACTGGCAGCAGTGGCCTAGAAATCTCTGCATTGTCACTTTCCATGCATAAACCTGACACTGCATTTTGTTTCATTGAAGAGCTCAGCCAGCCTTCAATGTTGATTTGGAAGAAGACCAAATTTTAAATTTCAAATATCAGACTTATGTGATATCATTATTTAACATTCTGGTAACTTTTCAGTTTTGGGTTATGAAGCAAAAGCTCTTAACCTCAAGCAGCTTCTTAACACTTCGTTAATTACTATTTAACAATTAAGACATACGTTTGAGAACTACTGAAATCAGAGCAAGTTCTGCATGCTTAAGATGCTAAAATAATGTCTTGCATCTAATTAGATCATTAAGGGAAGCCTGATTAATAAGAAACTAAATGTGGATGTAATAGATTTTAAGAAGAATTGGTCTCCATTGATTTTTTTCCAGATAAGCTATGCTTTTGTATCTAGTATGTTCTAATGAATATTTGCATTTTTAGTTTGTGTTGCCTTTAAAAAATGAAAACACCAAGATTATATACAAAACTTATATGCAACCAAAATAGAGCTTTCGTAGCAGCTTGCTCTGTTAAGTGACTTGGGATAACATTTAATTCTTTTCAATTTGTAAGCAAAAAATGTGTTACAGCAACAGTAGCATGTATCATCTGACCCTCACCAAATTAATTTACTTTGTGAAAGTAACTCAGGAAGGAGACCTGTTTCTTCCAGCAGCTGTTTTAGTTTCCTCTTACTGGTTGTTCAGTGCCTGCCAAAAATACATACTTCTTTACATTCCATAGCATTGTATGTTCATATGGGTACATAAAGAAGTATGTACTCTGGGCAGGTATACAGCTATCTATCAGAGGAATCTGCAAAGTATTTTGCTTCCTTGTCCTTCTATTAATCAAAATGCAGGTTGTTCCTTCTTTAGAAAAATAACCTTACAATAAACTTGTTTATAAGCTAATATTATTACTAAGATTTACAATACAATTTACCTGCAGAGTGGCTTAAAGTCTATTACAGTTCATTGTTCTGTGATGACATGAACACTTGAAGCACTTATCCCAATTTTTGGTTGCCTCTTGCTGTTCATTCTGGCTGGCCAGGTTTGAATGAAGAGTTGGATCATTGATGGGTAGCTTTGCAAAGTATTTTCCTGGAGTGGATAGTTGTATTCCACCATAAGAACTTCAACTTTCTGTGAGATCTTCTCTCAGGCTTCCATGCTGGTATATGGTTTGTATCTAGTATCCTGAAGGGAAGTATAAACTCATCTAATATGAAGATTATCTTGCCTTCCACCTTACCCCTCATTCCCCCACCCACTTACAACCCCCCAAACAAAAACTTCCTGTCAACTTTTCCCAGGTCTAGTTATCACCTTTCTGCTGCAGATCCAATAGTTTGTTGTTTTTTTTTCTTAAAAAGAAGAAATCTCCCAGAGTGCCAGTGAGCCTATTGATTGAAAAGATGATGACATTGAATTTATGGGGGAGGGGGGAAACTATTTGGGCTGTAAGCAAGCTGTAGGTCACATGTGAAAGCTAGTACTTGTTCAGCACTTCTGGAACAATTTTTTTTTAACTTTGTATAGTCACTCACCTGCTTCAGTCAGAATCTCTTCTGGGCTTGCAATATCAATGACAATTGACATAAACATTAAATGTACATGTGTTCTCCATTTCTCATATTCTATTATCTGTTTAAGATGCAAGGACATCTTGTAATGACCAGTGAATAGTCAGTGTGCTGGCCAGGTTTGACTTTTAAAGACCTGTCAGATGTAGATTATATTTCAAGAGTTTATTTGAGTTATTGAGTACACTTTATCTTTGTGGTGTTAGAAAGGATAATTTGAAATAGGTGTAACAATCAGTGAATTTAAAAGCCCTAAGCAAAGGGGAGAGTAGAAGAAGTAAAATTTCTGCAGCCCATGACAAAAACCTAGTGCAGCTGATAGAGAGCAAATCAGAGTGTAGCAGTAGCTAGCACAGTACTACAAGGAGAAACAGCAATGCAGCATTAGAATTACAGCATGCACATTGTAGGTTTTTAACTGGGTTGTTTTTGTGTACATCTAAGATATAAAACACTTTGAAAATCTGACTTAAAATATGCTTTGGAACTAAGCACTGAATTATCATATTATTGACCAGGTTTTTAAAAGCAGTTCTAGTTGTGACTTGCACAGGAAGGTAAGGATGTATTCCACTAACATTAACTATTACTTTAATGTTCAGAAATCAATGCATGGTAATAAAATTCCTTGAGTACATCTGAGATAGGAGATCTTTCTCAAACAAGTTTTTTTTGCCATGAAATTTGGACTAAGCTATTGTTGTTTACTCTTAAGCCTGCTCTTTACACTACAAATGCTTGATACTTCAACACACTGAAATTAAGCTGTGCCCAGAGTAGAGGGGTTAATATTACAATAAAAACAATCTAGTAAATAATAGCTATGCATGCAGAAAGTCATAGGCATCCTTTAAACGTGCAGAATAAGGCAGGCCTCCTGATGTTCTATTACCTGTAAGCTTAGTATCATGCAGCATTTGCAGTTGGAAGAGAGGTAATGACCTAGAGACACATCAGCAGCAGCCATCTCATCCTGAGTGTTCGTTCACTCTATTCGCTGATTCAGCTCTTCGTTACATGGGAGGGGGGAGCAAGGAGGGATGTGTCCGTGAATTCAGTACCTTATCACTTCAAATAGATAAAAACTTAAAAGCAAAATAGTGTGAACAGTGATGCCTGATTGGCACCTGCTGCTTTTCTTGGAATGTATAAAATGTGGATGATGTTGCATAGAAATTGTACCTTGCGCCTGGTGGACTGAGAATTAAGTGTCCAAAGATGGATGCTAGGAAACCAGGGAAGGTGAACTTAGCCCATTGTTAGATTAAAATAATCAGAGGAAAAAAAAGTTGGAGTGACTTACAAAACAAGCAGCAGCCCCCCTCCCCCAGCAAATATTTGATTTCTTCTAGTTCCTTAGACATTGCACTGCATCTTTTCTTGCTTGAAGTTAAATTTCCAGGCTTAACTGTAGGCAGATCTGTGTTGAAGCTACTTTCCATCTTCAGAGGTCAAGTCTCTTAGCGCGAGGTCAGGGCTCTCACATGCACAATATAGAAGAGACTAACTGTATTTCCCACTCAGGGCAGAAGCAAAACTGTTACAGCTTTATAGGCAGCTAAGCATTTGAAACATGCACTCCCAGGCAAACAGGCTGTCTTGTGTCTCTCTCTTCCCTGACCATATTTAGTCAACCATTGCAAAAAATAGTCTCTCAGCTGTCGATTGACGATCCAGAAACTGAGGGAGGCTCTATCTTGCTCTCTGCCTATTGATTGTTCATCCTGGAGTTCCAGTGCTGCTTAGCCATTTGTTCTGATATTTTTTAGCACTGCCAAATAAAGCGGTCTCTCATGTTTCCACTTACATTTCCCAGATTTGCACTGAGCTTGCGCTGCTACTAGTAAAGCCTGATGCGGCTGCCACTATACTTAGCAACACTGCGGAGCAAAAAAGAAAAAAGCTCTGCAAGTAGCAAGACACAAGGTCTTTAGGCAGATATAAAACAATAAATAACCCTCTGTGGCCACAACAGATTGTGTAACTTCTTGATCAGCAAAAATGCTATGAATATTAAATTGCTTTTTAGTCTGAGGCCTGAGTAGCCTTGTTTAATTTCATAGCTTTTTAAGTTTTGCCTGCTGATGTTAAATTTTACAAATACATTTTGTTGCAAGTGTTTGCCTGCAGATGAAAGCAGAGTCGGAAATTAAATAAATTTCGGTTAAACAGTGAATGATTTTTATACTATGGATTATAAGTCTTTACAATTGCTTTTTTTGAATTAACAGTTTTTCAAAGTAGCGGCACTGCAACTGAAGAAATGTTTTTCAGGAATAGAAAATTTAAAACATAAGACTCAGTCTGAAGGTCTGATTTTTGATGCATGCAAGCCATTTGTAATAAGGTCACTACTGATACTTTCACAACTTGGAAGCTCATTTTTGTGTATTAAAATAGAGCAGACAATATATTTCTTTAGGAGTAACAGAGCTAGAATAGTTGACATCTATTGCCAGTTTAGACAGTGTTATACAATACTTAGTGATAACTGAAGCCAAAGTAATTCACTAAAACCTTCTCTTATGTCTAGACAAAAATCTTTTTGTAATGGTGTATTTCTGAATCCCAAAACACAAAATATAATTTTAAAAGCAGCAAGGAGAAAAGAATAATTGCAAAGCATAATGAACCAGCGGCTAATGCAGAGCTAAATTTAGCTTCACAAAAGTAGGAAATAGTTTCATTATTAACTTCTCTACAGGTCCGTAACTGTTCTTGTTAATACTTGGAGTCATGGTATTCCAAGATATAAGGGTTGAAATGCAAAATACTGACAATGATGGGATTTAGATTGGTTCTGTACCATGGTTGAGGTTGTAGCTAAGCTTTTCATTGTAAATCCAATGTCTTACCCATCAAAATTTGGGGCAGCATTAGCCTCTTCAAAATGCGGACATTGTTTGGGCCAAAGTTAAGTTAGAAATATCCTGTAGTGTCTCTAGGCCTGCTAATGTTTACTTGAATTGTATACGTCATTCTTCTTTAGGGTGCTTTCCTTTAAGCGTATTTGTAGTAGTTTAAAAAAAGAGGGGTGGGGTTGGGGAATCTTTGTGGTGAAAAATAGAAAGAAACCTGCTACTTGATATCCAGAGCACAGCACCATGATTAATTGATTAGATGAAAATTAGAGGTTAACATTTTAAATATAAACGTTATCATGGATCACTGGCTTTGGGAAACTTAGTAGAGAATGTGAAATAAATGCTTAAACACCCAATATTACATGTCATACTAAATACTCTAGCCATTTTCCTGGCAGCTAGACCTCGACACACAAACTTTGCAAAGACCGTCACTGTTCTCCACTTCATTTTATAACCTCAGCAATGGAAGAGAGATGACTTACCAGCTTCTCTGTATTTTGCTTTTCTTGTTTTTAAGTGGACTGCACATTTCTTTGATAAAATTCAGATTTAGCATTAATCTAGTTCAGGGCTATCCAGTTTCCAAAGGGCCATGAGCCACATGGCCCACAGCCTGCACCAACAGGAGCTGCACAGTGTGCGGGCAGCACTAATTAGAAGTTATGGGTCCCTGGGTGGGCAGGTGCTTCCCCATACAGTGCAGCACTTGGCCTCACCTTCAGCTACTTGCTGGCTCCCTGGGGCACTGTACTACATGGGTGCTCCATGTTTCGAGCTGTCCTGGCGTTTGTGCTATTCTGCCCTGCTCTGTGGGGTACAAGCCTGCAGCAGGGGTGAGCCGAGGAAGGGAGAGCCCTGAAACCT